>NW_024609835.1:112807272-113407272 GCF_016920785.2 Ixodes scapularis
AAAACGCACGTCAAATAATCTAACCGGCCGGTCTTGGAAATGGACGAGCTAATAAACTATATTTGCTCTGCATAAACAGTTTCCGCAGCGTCGAAGTGTCTACCGCATTTACCGCCGGATTCCAACATCTGCTACCCATTCAGGCAAAGGCTGCAGTTTGTATATACAGCGACGGGCTGATCGACCCAACGCACAACAGTTACAGGCCACCGACGGCAATGCCGCGGCCAAATTCCTAGGCTTCCCGGGCACCGCCGACGTGAACCGTACGTTTTCCCGGGCCTCCCGCGCAGCTGTACAGGATAAAACTATGAATAACTCGTCACAACAGCTTTTCACTGCACAAGCACAGCTCTCTCCCCGGCCCCCTTAGCTGTCGTTTCTCCCCTAAATCTATAATTTCACTCTAATCCAGGTCTCTGCACGACCAATTACGCTCTCTACGCCCTCGCGTCCCAACGCGAACCCAGATACGGCTGAACACCGATACAGTTTCCGGCGGCAGCTCAAAGCGCGCACTAGCCGCCGCTCCTCCGCAAACGGAGAAAACGAAATGATAGAGCAACTCCCGCCTCAAGGCTCACCCCTTGATAGGGCGGTGTGAAGATCTGGAACCAATTGTGCGCACAATCAAACGGGATCGACCTCACGACTCTACAACCAGAAACGCACGGATCATCCCCATCGCGTCAGACTGGACTCTATGGAGCATTACACACTGCCACTCATAAAGTGAACACGGAAACTCAATAATTTTTAGGATTCCGATGTCTATGCACGAGACATCGCGTATCCGGCAACGTTTAGGGGGCTTAGCCCTTAAGTGCATGTTGCCTCTGGCCACAAGGTATTCGTTCATAACGATCTTGGTCGGAACCACAAGAGTGCGTCCGTACCTTGAAACGCTGTCAGCTAATGATGCTCAAAACCGCGCTGACAGCTCAAGCAAGGCTAACTGGGAGCTAGCATACGGTCACACTGGGACGCTAGGCTCCTTCCGGACAAAATGCAATTCGGAAATAATTTCCAAACAGTCCGTGCAACCGCCATCCGCAATGGGAGCGGTGTCCACTCAAAGCGATGTCCTTCTAACGCGTCCGATCGGTAACAAGCGGTCCAAAACATTACATCGATACGCAGGCAATGGCGGTTGGGCGCATCACACCCCCCTACCGTGAGCTGGCATCTTTCCCAGCAGACGTGGACGGCTGGAGGTGTAGGTGGGGTGACGCCCGACGCTGCAGGCCTCGACGGGTGCGGTAATTTCGACGCACGCATCGCTCTTGCGCAGCAGGATCCATGGGCGTACCAACCGAAGGGGCAAGGCATGTGTTGTGCCGCCCCCCCCCCCCCCCCCCCCCCCTTGAAATTGCCGCCGCTGGGCAGGGCAAACACTGTCCGGCGGCGCCCAAGGGATACCGCCCCCCGTCCCTGAGGGAGGGGGGTGCCTGGTTTGCCCCCCCCCCCCCCCCCCCCCCCTGCTCAAAAACAAGTTGGTACGCCACTGGCAGAATCAAAATGCTAGCATCCAACGGTGCGCTGAACAGCAAATCCTCAAGGCGCTTCTCGTACCGGGGTGTAAGTAAATTCCTGACTGGCTGGGACAAAGGGTTAACCCCTAAAGGCAACGGTCAAGGTCCGTGCCTCCTTGTCAGGCAGAGGATCATGTCAGGACCTTCGTGCGGCGTTCCCGCAACGAAGATGACTCCCAAAAAGAGAGCGGCACAGTGCCCCTATTCAACCGGAAACAGGTCAGGAATCGGAATGCCAGCCTGATCGAAAATCAGGCACCACGCTGCGGCACCAGTTTATGAATCCCGGAGAAAAGCTCACCGGAGAAAAGCTCACCGGAGAAAAACTCGCCGGAGATAAACCCACCGGAGAAAAGCTCACCGCAAAACCGGCGGATTCGGAGAAAAGCTCACCGGCCATCGAGCGTATGCGGAGAAAAGCTCACCGATTTTTTTCTTCTTTTTATATGGAGGCTATTGGATCCATACGTAACATATATCAATGTATTATCATTAAAATTTGTCAGCTTTGTAAAAAAATTTTTTTTTTGTATTATTTATTAAGCTTATTGGGTATATTGCCCCCAAATTAATAATTGCGGGCGAGTGTTTTCTGTGACTCGCTCTGTAGGCAACGAAAGCCCAACTCAAATTTTTATGAACTTGAAGAACAGAAAAAAGTTCGAAAACTTAATAATGTCTGCCTAAAATCTAAAAATCTAAACTGTAAATGCCGAAAATACGAAAGTGCATGCGCGCAACAACGCGGTGCCTGAAATTATCTTTGAAGCTTTTGTTAATTTTTGAGAATAGGACAAAACAGTCAGTAGGATATAGAAACTTTTTTTTTTTTTTTTTTCACGGAGAAGCACGTTTTTTAGCTGTTCGTGCTGGTGTTTTCACACGTTGCCTTTGTGTGATTGTGCCCTTCTACGGCGAGCCACCCACGACCTTCAGAGCTGCACACTGGCACCGTTGTTACTCGTGACCTATATAAGAAGTAGTGTTCTGTAAGGTAGCGAATAGGGCGAGTTGGTAAATGTTATACATGATAAAAACCGCTCAAACGATGAAGACTGAGTGAAGACAACAAACACGACAGGACGAATCTGTTCTCGCAACTAAAGTTTTGTTAGTAAAATTAACAGAAAAAAAAACAAAAAAAACCCAGCTTAGCCGACATTGATTACATCAACAAACACCTACTTATCTATTAGGCACTACACAATATTTGAAACTGAAACGGTTCAAACACCGCTATTCATATTAGCTCGCAAAGAACAAACATCTTATTTGACAGAGCTACCGACGGCACCTTGCCACTTGTTAATAAATTGTTGTCTTTTTTACCGGTGTACGATGTTCTGATTTTATACTTCCGATTTCATTAATATACATAATGGGTGATTACTAATTTTTGATGAATTAGTAAATATGCCCAATGAACTTCAAGAATATTGCAAAAAAGTGGACATATTTTTAATGAAGTGACAAATGCGAATTATGTTAAATTACAACGTTTGATGCAGAATCCGCTAAGTAAAAAAAATAAATGATGAGCTTTTTTTCGCATTCGCTCAAAGGCCGCGGTGAGCTTTTCTCCGTATCTGCCGGTTTTGCGGTGAGCTTTTCTCCGGTGAGCTTATCTCCGGTGAGCTTTTCTCCGGTGAGCTTTTCTCCGCCGCCCCCAGTTTATGCGGGCTTCTAACTCCGATTCCCTCAGACCCTGTCCCCGGAAGAACATGACACTGCAAGACCTCGCTGTCGGCAAAAGGGTTTATTCACTCAACTATTGCCTGGGGGGTTCCGGGATCGGGGAACGGTCATCGCCGAGGCCCGGGGAAATTAAGTCCGCTGCCACTTCAGCTGCTCCTCGTCCCAGCAGTGGTCGTCCACAACGCGTCACGGGGACGTCGTCGTCCAGAGTTTCTCTCTGGTCCGTCCGTCAAGTCCGCCGCTCGACTTCGCGGCCCGCACTTATCCGCTCCAGCGTCCGCCTCCCGTCGATCCCGCGTCAGCGTCCTCGTCTCCTGTCACCGCTGCACGCTCGTTGCTGTCCGCCGTCCGAGAGAGTCGCCGTCCGAGAGAGACTCCTCTTTGTCCCGCGTCTCCTTTTCAAGCCTTGGCCCCTTTGTTCTGGAAAGCCAGTCCCGTCACGTCAGTTGGCTTAGGGGAGTGGCGTAGCGGGATCTTGTGGCTCGCGAGGCCATCGAAGCCCCCCGAGGCATGACGCATCTCGGAGGCATGGCGCGTTAAGCTTCTGCCGGGCCCGCGACGAAGTCCGAATGGCTGGAATGTCGAGCCCAGAGGCTGAGCGTGGGGGAAGGCAGCCAGATCTCCACAACATTGACTGGTAACGAATAAGTTATCTTCTAATCTTCTATCTCTTCGGAACCCAATTTGGAGCTCACCCAGTATTTGCATATTTTCTGCCAATTCCTCCATTTTACGCTTTTCTATCTGCATAGCTAATCTGTATAAAACTAAAGTTACCTTTATCGGACGATATGACAATGTTTTCTTTGTCTCCCCCTTTGACTTTATATATTAATATCATTTTACTTATTTTCCTATCATTATATGGGTATCTATCCTCCCATAACTACTTGGTTAATCACATGCCGTATATTCAATTTGCTTGTTTTTCCTATTGTCTTTATGGGTTCCATGGTTATGTCGTCTGGGTCTGTCGCTGTACCTCGTGGGACCTTACTTTCTGCCTTGTCCCATACTTTTGTAGTCGTCTTCATCGTTACACAATTTTGCTCCTCCTCTACACTGCTGCAGACCGTGCTATTCACCGTCCCCTTCTGCTGAAGCTGGGAGAAAGCCTCTTCGAGTCTGCCTAATATATTCCCGTGCCTCTTCCCCCTATACTCTTCTCCCCTCCTGTGTGGTCAGTGAGTGTTGGAAACCCTCAGTCTTTTCCCCCTGCGCTTTAATGTTCTCCCTAAACCTTTTCGCCGCATTACTATCTTTTGTATTTATTTCCAACGTCCACTGCACTCCTGCACTTCCAATTTTGGCCTGTATTAAAGGTGATGCCTCACATTTCCGCTCTTGGAAGTTCACATTTTGATGTTACTTCAGCTGGCAAGGCTCCCCTTTTCTTTGCCCATCTATGCTCTTTAGAAGCCCCTTGGGGCCGCAATATGGCTGCTTTGACCTCCTCATCCCCCGTTTTTTGGTTCTTTATATTTGCTTTCCTCTTTGTTGAATTCGATGCTTCTCTAATTCTTTTTAAATTTTTTTATTAGATCCTCATACGTCCATTCTCTTTCTGGTTGTTTTGATATTATGTTCTCAATACTTTTAGATACTTTTTTGTATTTGAGCTTCACTTAGTTTAAGCTTACCCGCTTGTTCCTGAGCTTGTTGTTCTAGGGCCCCATGTTGCTCTTTTTGGACTTCCACGGTGACTTAAGAGAAGGAAGTCACGTGTGTGTGAATGAACTTATCTTAGCAACACCACGCATCTTTCGGGTTACCGATTTCCGCTCACTTTTTTTTTGTTTTCTTCTGCAGAAATTTGTCATCAGCGACTACACCAATTAACATCCAAAGAGAGTTGTTGACGTCACCTCTCTCTTCCTGGTCATCCGGCCTTGGAATAGAACTTGTTAAGCTAGTTGGTATTGACTGTATTGAACCATGATTAAAAGCGCTAAAAAGACGTACACAAGATAGAAGAAAAACACGGGCGCTCGTGTTTGTCTTCTGTCTATCAGCGCCCGTGTTTGTCTTCTATCTGGTGTACGTCTTTTTAGCGCTTTTAACCATGGTCAATACAGTCCGGTCCTGAAAGTCTAAAAAGCGCAACATAGGGCCCCTGGTTCGGATGCGCCAAATTTAGTCTGAATTCTTTTGTGGTCACTCCCTAAGCTTTTTGTACCATCCTCATCTATTTCCATACTTCTTAGCCTGCCGTACAGTTTGTGGGACATGAGACAATAGTCTATTGTTGAGTATGAGTTTTTTCGTTCCCACGTTATTTTCCCATCGAATTTTGCTCGTGCATTCAATAACGCAAGGTCCAGGGCATCACAGAAATCTTATAGCAACTCTCCAGTTGTATCCGTGAATCTGTCAAACTCTTTTAAGTGGACAATCATGTCTTCTACGATAATATTTCTCTGATGTCCCTCGACATGTATGTAAAGTGTTCTGTATTTTCCTCCCTCGAGTCATTTCCTGTTTTTATGTAAGCAAACCCTAGACCTAGAAGATTGTTTAAACCTGTTACCCCAACGTTACTACAGTTCAGTTGACAAGCTCCGTATTAGGTTTAATTCACACAGCCGTTTTTTCCTCCGTCCCGGCGATAGCGCCGGCCGGCCTTTCCGCTGGGGGTGAGGGTTTTGACACCGGTTTCCGACCGAAATCAAGCCGTTGGAGTCGAAATGAGCCGAACGTCAATGTTCTACCTCTCCGGGTCTCCGGCGCGGACGGAAAACGGTGAGCTCCGGCGCACCGTCCCATCGAGGAACGGCCAGTCACAAAATAGGAAACTTTCGCTCGATAAAGAGTTTTAGGAGATCGTTTTTCCAGCCCGATAACGATACGTCTTTTCCTTTCCGGCGGCCTTGGGCATATGCGTCGTATCGTTATCGGGGCGAAAAAACGATCTGCTAAAACTCTCTAATCTGGCGGATTCCCAAAAGTTTAAGTAAGCCACCGTAGCATATTCCAATCCGAAATATGACAGCGCTGAATTTTTTTTGGGTGGGAGATCGTGTTTCTCAACAAGGAGACTGGACATGGCACCCTTCAACGCTGAGCGTTTGCTCGAGATGTTTAGAAAGCATCGATTTCTCTACGATCACGGTGACCCCGACTTCAAGGACACATAGATGAAGGAGAACAGATGGAAAATAATCAGGGAGGAATTCGGGATGAATGGTAAGTGATATGAGGCGTACGCGCACAATGAATAGAAGTGTTTTTTTTTTCAGGATCAAAAGTGGCTGGTAGGCTGGTAAGCTAAACGCAGGGAAGAGGTCTGGCGCCGGGTCGTCAGATGTCCCACGTATAACGTAACGATACTGTGCCATAATTGAGAGCATGATGGCAAGCGAGCGCCTAGGAACGTGAGTGAAATGCTTTTTGCCGAAGTCTTTGAGACGCTTTATGTTTCGAATTTCCGGTTTTAGAGTGATTGGTAGGGGCACGTATTGCGTAAGCGCTCGTTCTGTTCGAGTATTCCTTCAAGTGAGGTGTACCTACGCGCTCGTGACGCGTTCACGCCCTGCTCGTACCGATCCTTTCGAACCGTCGTTTTTGGAAAACTTAAGTTTCCAGGCTTAAAGATAAATACTGGAGACCGCAAAAACTCAAGCACGTGCGTGTTGTGCCCGTGCTATCTTATGATAGAGTGGTGCAGTATGTGCATCTTCTGTAAACTGACAGGTGAACTGTTGGCGTACGAAAAGTAATTTTATTTTTAAATGTACAATAATATTTTTTAACGATACATAAAAATATAACCCAAAAACTCAACAATTAAAGGGGAAAAAATGTGTACACTAATGTCTGAAAAATAGCTGAAGAAGTTTGTACAGAAATTAGAACAAAAAGTCCAAACCTTTGTAACTATATTAAATACTACTATAAGTTTTAAAAATCCTAGGTATACAAAGTGTGCCCCATACACACCTCTACCTCTTCCTTCTTTATTTGTTCCGTCATCCAGTGTGCTTTCATGGTGTCATACTTTTCAGAAAACCTGTTGCATGCGGAGATGCATGTCCTCGGAGCACCAGGGAGGTCTCACCATATTCGAAACACTCCACCGTCGCTCTCCCCACTACAGCGGCTAACATCTACATACAAAAACTTGTATGTCGAGCCGCAAGAAGGATCTTGCTAAATGCTCCTTTGTAATTCAAATTCTCGGAGCCCGAGTTACAAGGGGCCTCGACAGTTACGTGCTTGCCGTCGAAACTTCCTGCAAACAATAAAGTGGACGAATTTTCACTTCAGCTTCATATCCGAAAGGCGAACAATAAAGTTAGGCTGATGTAGGCGAAGCAGACAGTAGGTTTATTCCCATGAGATACTCGCCCACAATTCGTGCTCATGCTGTAATCCTCTATGCATCTGTACACATGGTACTTCTTTCTTGACATCACCTTACCTGATAGCTGGCATGCCTCTCTTGGTTCCTTCCTCGCTCGCGTGCTCATGCAACCTACCTTGGTTGATGTGCAGCGAAGACATGTCATCCACTTGCCGTACCTTGGCCGCTGAAACTCATTGGATGTCAAAAACATAATTCATGGCAAAATGGCAACAAATAGTGGAAGTGGCAGGGCATAAAGTTTAATGGACTCGAAAACAGTGGAACAAAATTCCAGAGTACCAGCCACATTTGTACTTGAAGCATGCACACCATGTAAATAAGGCATGTGTTCTGGAACGCACTTACCGATGCAGCAATGGAACATTCCAGCGCTGCAGAAACCCTCTAGGTATGTTCATTCACTCTTCTGGAGTTCAAGGACATCTCACAATGTCGTCCTTCAGATTGTCCCATATTGTCTGTGAAGTTTCGGCAATCACCTCGGACACAGTAGACATCGCAACTTGAAAGGCGTACGACAGACTCCGCTGGCTGTTACCACTGGCGAGAAATCTGCTATGGAATCCTATATGAAGTCATGCACCTAGCTGAAGAAAAAGCAAACATGATCATGAATTACCATGATGAACAGATCCGCTTTCGTTTCGTGCGATAGGATGCTCGCAAGGTAAGTGACCGTACATAGTATAAAGGGGGGCCCACAAATAATGAGAACTTTTTATAGAGGCAGGAGGGGATCTCAATTTTGTCCAGTGGTGCGGCCATAGGCGTAGACTTCGGGAGGGGGGGGGGGGCATCGGGGCTTGTGCCCCCCCTGGTAAGATCCGGGAAATTTACGTGCCATGTATCGAGCTTTTAGTAGTGTCATGTAAACAAAATAACACCCACGTTGTCTTATTGACAAAATACACGGGAAATGAAATCCCAGTGTGCTTTCGTTAACTTTAATCTCCAGTTCTGGCGAAAAGGTAACACGCAGCATTAACCCTGGCAATACTTGATTTACTTTATGTCCTTCCTCCATGTAAGTCAGGTCAAAACCTAGGTTGCATTGCTATAACCTTTTTTCCATCTCACTAAGGCATATCATGTAAACATAAGCAAATGTGACTTGTTGCCAGACATCTTCCACGAAATGTAACTACACTCTTTAATATACAAAATACCAAGGTTTAGAACAGAGTTGAGCAACAAATAACTGTTAAATTTGTAGTTTCAGGAAAACATATAATCATATATTATATTGTTTGAAACGTTTTAATTATCTAAAAAAGAATAAAAGAATTTGAGCTGTGCGCAATTACTGATCAGTCATCACAATCCAATCCAATCCTATCCTATCCTATCCTAGCCTATCCTATCCTGCCGGCGCCGCGGCCGTTTTTTTCTGTTCGAACCAAAGAGATTGGTTCGAACACTCTCTCGCGCAGCCTCCGACCCGGCGTCTTTGCACGCCGACGCCATCCGGACGGTGCCGGGGCGGGGGTAAAAACGGCTGTGTGAATGACCTTGTGAATGCAGAATGCAGTTCGCAGTCCGGGTCTGTTTGAACCGGGCTTCGGAAAGCCGGCCCCCTCCGTTTGCGCGAGCGTGGTGGCGCTGTCGTCGCAGCCCGCCCGGTCCGTAAGGCCGACCAAGCACTGGGCAAGCTCGGGGCGCTGACTTTTCATGGCGAATCAGGCCGTCGGCAGCACGTTAGTGGCCCTTGTGTACTTCTTTTTTTTTTTTTAAATGGATTCTGCAAGTAGGTTGTGCTGCAGTCACGTGATTGTAATTATGCACGCTTACGATTTCTTCCATTTTTAGTCTATAATTCAACGGAGAGGAGCTTAGGTTTTGGGTCGAGCTTCCAAGTGTGATTCTATACTCATGTAATATCAAAGAAAAACGGTATTTATGTCATAGTTGATATTTCTCATATTCGTCTATGACCAGCATCCACAAGCAAGGGTTGCATGCGCTGCCAGCGCCGTATTCAGTTCTTGTTAAACGCTCCCACATTTTTGTAGCAGGAAAACAAAGAAAATGCGTTTTCTGCCTTTGATTTGTTGCCACAAAAAATCTTCGGCAAGGCTACAATTGTACATAAATACAGTGCTACGTTTCTTTCTTTTTCCGGGAACAAATCTAGACCAGAACGCAAGGACACCAACGCAAGAACACCACAGGACCTGAGCTTTCTTGTTTGCTACTGCCACTTTCTCAGTCACCTCTCGATTGATGTCGCTCAGGTAGAAGTGCATTCGCGTTACAATGAAGAGACATGGAAGTTTTCAAAGTAGTCTTTGCCCCCCAGCCTTCCTATGTCACATTCTCCAGGGCAGCTAAAGATATCTCTATTTTGGCTTAAAATAGATCGCAGAAGCGAAGTTGAGATCAATATTAAACAACATTATCATTAATTTATTTTGTGCAAAACTGCAACGTTAAGAAAATAGTAGTTAACATAAAGCGCTTTCACATTAGCGCGCATATAAACACGTCAACAAGCATGTTACTGTCAGGCACATGGAGCATTCATACGCTTACACAAATGAACTCGTTTCACATAGATAACGAGAGTGCCTCACAATTCATACACCATTACCGCAAAGCTGTAGCAAGCACTGTAGAGTAACAGTTCTAATATCTACCGCACGTTCACACGTAAATCTCTAAAGTATACACACACGAATCCGCGCTGATCGGCTGATCGTCTTCAAATTCTTACCCCTTAGTCACACGCCTCCAAAGTGGCACGCACACGTAAGGGACCGAGGTTGTCACACACGTAAAGAACACTCGAGAGGAATGCCTCAGTCGTTTTCACCAGTAACAGGGCTCGACGTAGACGCGGAATACAAATACAAAACAGCCCTCTTCCTTGAAATGACGAAGACGTTTTCAAATTGACATGCTTTCATAATGCGGCTTTGGTATGTATGCAGCAATTTACGCTTGAACTTCTGACGCAAACACAGAGCACCAGAAGAGGGAAGTTCACTGTAATTTAGTGCGTAAACGACCAAAACACAACGGTTTCTTGTGCCGGAAACCGCGAACGATAGACGCAGCCATTTCTCCGTGGTGCCGAATGTCGGGAAACTGCGATAACTACGAAGTTCCGGCGGGCGTGAATTTACCTCAAAGTTCCCAGGAAATGTTGTCTCAATCCGGACATTATCGTACTCGCAATAGTCGTTGGTAATACACTTCGTGAACCCACACAAAAACGATGTGTTTCACGGCGTAACCACGGCGGAGGTCAGTCAGACCAAACGGGTTGGGCGGGCTTAGAGTTCCTGTATCAGAGCAGAGTTGCGCATTCAGCCTCGGCGCGT
This sequence comes from Ixodes scapularis, assembly GCF_016920785.2. Lineage (NCBI taxonomy): Eukaryota > Metazoa > Arthropoda > Arachnida > Ixodida > Ixodidae > Ixodes > Ixodes scapularis. The sequence continues at coordinate 112,818,183 of NW_024609835.1, forward strand.
GACTGTAGCGCCGGCTTTCCCGCACGAGCTGGATGCTTTGCTCGTCACGTGACTAAATTTGGCGAATAGCGGCGCCGCGCGCGCCGCCGCGCACGAAAAACAGGAGAGGAGGAAAAGGAGGCGGAAAGCAGGGAAACATACGCCGGGGCAAGAGAAACGTCGGCGGAGCGACCGTAAAGGTAGCTTTCTTGCACGCCACCGGATGCTTTGCTCCTCACGTGATGGATCTCGGCGAATAGCGGCGTGGCGGCGCGGGGAAAACAAATGCGCAACTCTGGCTCTAGTAGGGAGCCCATACAGGAACTCTAGGCGGGCTCAGAGGCCGGATTCTCAAAGCGAACTTACGACGAAAAAAATGCGTACGAGAAATTTGAGAGAAAATCCGTATTCTCGAAACGAAATTGTCGTAACTTTTGCGCAGGTTACGACAAAATCCTACGACAGCTCCGAAGCTGTCTTACGCACTTTCTACGATCAAATTAACATGGCCGACAACGTCGCTCAGTTGCTCGGTCGCGACGACCCAACGAACATTTATTTTTCTACCTGCTCTTCTTGCGCGTTCCGACTTCAAGCAGAAAGAAAAAAAATGAAGTACTTGAAACCGACCACGACGAACATGAACGCTGGATCCACAGACACCCGGAAAAGGCAACAAAAGCGACGATCCCACCGGCCAAGCGAGCTCGGCAGAATATGTAGGCCTAGCAGGCACTCTGACCCGTTCCGGCGCAGCATTGCTCAGACGGTCCTTGGCCAAGACCGTCTGCCCACGACCGGCTGGCTTGCTGAATGGAATATGCCCGCGCGACCCTTGTGGGCCCTCCCTGCATGAATAGTTTTATAGCTGAACTAAATTTCAGAGGTCAACCGATTCCCCTTATCATCTCGACCACCTTGTTTTCCGAGGTAGCGGTGACGAACGCTGTCGTCGAAAAGGGACTCCTCAATTCTATCTCCTTGTTTTTGTGTGATATAGAGCTCAAATAAATGCCGTATGGATTACCTTCGCAACACGGTATGTACACTTTGTTATTAGTATGCCATTTTTAACTGTCGAGCTGTATCAGTTTGTGGGAGCTACGCGATGCCGGTCCAACCTTTCTTTGCCGAGTGTCACGTCAGTATCGAGTTGCAATCGTAGAAGATCGGTCCCGAAGCGCTTACCGAAACGCAGTCTGAATCCAGCACTTCGATCAAACGCACGCGTCCGCTCCGAGTGTGAACAGGTATTTGCGTGACTCTTGCTGACACTCTCGTAGTTCAAACGTATCTTTTTTAACGTCGGCTCACTCCTGCATTTCCGAGGCCGCGAGAAACGCCGCGGCGGTTTGTTTCCTTCTACGTCGCTTTGGAAACGACTGGCACGGGGCTTTTACCAACGATGACAGTAGTGTTGACTTCATAGCGATCGAGTTTGTAGCAGTCAACGAAGCGTTTAAACCGTGTTAGCGTCGATATACCACTGCACGGACACGAACCCCAGACAAGTGGTGGTGAAAAGGTCGCCCGTGTTTACGAGAATCAGCTTGAACACAACACGTTTACACTCAAACAAGACAGGACATACACAGAGCTGTCTATCAACGAGTGGTTAGCCTGTGTTTGTTATAAAAAATCCACGTGCTCCGAACTATGCCTAGCTCTCTAATTGGTTGTTCGTTCTGCCGAAGACACCGTTGCCATAGCAACAGCACCGGAAGTCATCGTTTCTACGTAAAAGGTCGTAACTTTCCTCCTCTCACTTAAGAACGCGTTTGTGAATACCGTTCTCGCCTCATCTTACGATGATCGTAACTTTACGAACTTCGTAGCTAAGTTGTAAGAGGTTTTTTATGAATCTGGCCTCAGAGCCGTATATTGTGAGAGTTTGGCCAGTGAGTGTGGCGACGAAGGCGCCGGAGAGGAGAAAAAGAAATGAAAGGGAGGAGAGCGCCTAAGGAGCGAGAGAGAAAAAAGGGAGCGGAGAGGAGACGACCGCCATATTTGAGCAACGCTGTCGGAGACTGGTCGGAGAAGAGCTCTGCTGAGGCTACGCGTCGTCTGCTACGGGCCGACTTCTTTTTCTCCTGAATAAAAGTTTGTGGCCATACGCCGAAAAATATTCATTTATTAGCTTTTTAACCCACCGAGGAATAACAGCATGTCATTTTCTTGCCAGAGCCAGCGATATAAAAGGAAATAATCGAGATTTAGATGTTGATCCCACGCATTCCGCCGGGAGAATGATCGAAGATGGCGGCCCTTCACACTCAGGTGGGAGCAGCCGGGAGTTCACGCGCATGCGCTCATGCCTCTCGCTCTACGCCGCGTGCTGATTGGCTCACTTGGGCGGAGAGCGTTACGGCGGCGAGATCATAGACTGGCCAAACTCTCCCCATATACGGCTCTGGGCGGGCTGGACATGAGCGCCGCTACGCGGCTATGAATGGCAGCGCGTCACTTTTTTTTTTCTTTCCGGAGCTTGTCAACTTATCCGATCCAGTAAGGTTGTCTTACCCTACCTTTCAGCCATAAATGTTCTCTGCAGCTTTCCTTCTTTCTTTATCAGTCTTGTTATTTAACTAACATGCCTAGACCTCCGACTTTGCTTTCACTTTCTTTCCGGTTGCATTCCATCCAGGAGTAGCCTGGTATGCATGGTGGTTCATTTTCATCTCTAAGGTGGGTGTCTGCTACCCCACACACTGTGAAATTTTCAGCCTCTAATTGTTCACCAATCTCCTCCCACTTTATTCTATTTCTTCCTCCCTTCTGTTCATAAAGCCTATATTGAGCCGATTCTTTCTATTATTTCTACGGGCCTTCCTCCTGCTCTCCCTGCTGCTTTTGCGGAACACCCAGGAACTTCCCCCGACTCTGGTACTGGTACATCAACACCGGTGCCCTCCGGGCTTTGTAGGTTCCCCAGAAAAGCTGGAAAATGTCGACCAAGCCTCTTTCCCACTCTCCTACCTGTGTCTGGACTGTTGTGGATTTCACCTCGTGTAAAAGGGCAGGAGCCAGCCGAATAAACCTCCCAGTTTATCTCCTTTACGCCGTACTCATGTCGTCGGCTCATTCTCTTAATCAGTTGGTTCTCAATGACCGGCCTCTCGATGTCAAGAGACGGTCCCGGGACACGTGGGATAGTACATATTTCCACATGCACCCTCTTACTGACCGCTCTTAGTTTACCCATTCCTGCCTCTATCTGTTTTCCCAGGTTCTGGCTTCTCCCGTTCAACACGTCGTTGAGTCCTGCGTGAATCAATACTAGGTTTTCACCCTCCATGTTGCCCATATTACCTCATCCACTTTGGCAATGAATTCTACCATGTACTTTCCTGGCTGGGCCCCTCCTCGCAACCTTTTGTCCTCTTTTCACCTTGCCTAGCACTCCTGCGATCCTTGCCACGTTGGAGTCTCCCACTACTAGGACTCTCCTTACTGCCGACGGCTGGCCTCCCTCTCCTGACACTACGCTGTCACACCCTTCATTTACCACCGGTTCTATGTTAGGCTCTATTTGCACTATAGTAAGTTACAGGTTAAGAAGGTAGCGGCAAATGCCCCTCAAAGGGAATCATATGCCCCTCCGTCACCCCCGCATCCAATAGCGTCCCATCGTTTCCGTGACGTCGCGGCCAACACGTGAGGAGGGTCTTGCCTTTCTGTACATATTTGTTTTATCTTTAGATTTTGTCTTAGCATTGTGGAAGCCACGAAAGGGAGATTAGAGTTTTTCCCCTCCGATGGAAACAAATACGACTTTCAGGGACTAAGGCTCCTCCTCCGGTAGATACAAAGGCTGCTTTCAGGGGCTCGGTTCCGCCTCCGATGAATTCAAAGGTAGCTTTCTTAAGTGGGGGTCGAAGACAAGTTGCCATCACTCTGTGGCCATTATCTATCCATTGAAGCGGAACAAGGAATGTTTCCAGTGAGCTCTTCTTTCGTCTGGAATTTGAAACGGGCGCATCACGCTTGTGGGAGGAGCTTCTTCTACCTTCTTGGCTTGTGACCGACTATAGCCGCGTTCGATTTACCAGCACCTCCTGCACCGGTGCAGAAAAGTGTAGGGCAGTTTACTTCTGGTCTGTGTATTGAGATAGGACCGGAAGTACACCGCCCTACACTTTTCTGCACCGGTGCAGGAATGCAAACAAATCGAACGCAGCTACTGACCGCGCATCCAGCGCATTCCCGCTTGGTCTCTGAAGCGCGAGTGCGGCCACGAGACGGCCATCTTGCATGCAGCGGAATTGCATTTTTGCTAGCGTTGCAGCGGTTGGCGGCAGCGTGCTGAAGACACGTTTTCTACTTGTTCGTTGTCATTCACCGAACAAGTTTTTTAAAATCCCGTGTAAGCCTTGACTTGCCGTTGAAAACACGTGAAAATTTTTACGGAACCGCAATGCCGCGGGAAAAAGGCACAACTCGTCGAAAACGAGTTTCTCCGGTCTCGCGGCGTGATGAAAGCTTCCTTGCACACCGAAGCGCTGCGTCTCTGTGCCTTCGCACGCTTGGACAGCGATCAAGAATTGACACCGTGTGGATGCGTATTGCGAGTGCAATGTGCGTGAAGCCGTATGTGCCTCTGGAGCAGCGCGGAACGCTGTGGAGCAAGGAGGGTTTTCGAAGGCAAAAGTACAAGACGGCGAGAGTGAAAATCTTTGAAGCGCGGCCTATATGGTTATGTGCAATCTGTTGACCTATCAGAATTAGGCGAGCCGCACTCAAACGTCAAGTGCAATTAAGCATTGAACAGTGATGAAGAGCTGTTGTTCGTGGAATTTCGTAAACCGTCGAACGACAAATGTCGCTCGACGGTTTACAAATGTCTTCCGTCATCGCCTCTGGATGCTGGATCAAGCTCGTTTCTGGACCGCGGGTGCCGCAAGTTACAAATACAGTCACCAAAACGCTGCTCCAGAGGTATACACACGGCTTCACGCACATTGCACTCGCAAAACACAACCACACGGTGTCGATTCTTGATCGGCATCCAAGCGGGCGAAGCAGGGGCGTAGCCAAGGGGGGGGGGGGGGGGGGGGGGGTGAAGCCCTTATAGGGCTTGAGCCCCCCCCCCCCCCCCCCCCCCCCCCGTTCCCCAAAATCCAGCCGACCCTATAATATACACACGCATTTCGAGTTTGGACCGCGCTCCCACTCTCCGCACACCAAGTCATGGACATCCCAGCAACCTCAGCCCCTCCTGAAAAATGTTCCTGGCTACGCCACTGGTGTGAAGGCACAGAAACTCAGCGCTTCGGCGTGCCAAGGGAGCTGTGATCACGCCGTGAGACCGGCGAAACTTGCTTTCGACGAGTTGTGCCATTTTTCCTGCGGCACTGCGCTTCCGTAAACATTTCAAACGTTCTCAACGGCAAGTCTAACGGCTTACACAGGGTTTTGAAGAACCTCTTCGGCGAATGACGACGAACGAGTAAAATACGTGTCTTCAGCACGCTGCGCCAGCCTCCGCAATGCTTCAGAAACACAATTTTTCTGATGCAAGATGGCCGTCTGGTGGCCGCATCCGCGCTGCAGTGACCAAGCGGCGATGTCAAAGATATCAGTGTGCGCGAGTGAAGCCACCGGAAGTTCAATGCTTGTGCCGGAAGTCGAGTGTCTGTTGGGTAATATAGTGCATTTAGTTCATGTTTTGGTTGACGCTTTCTTGTATTTTTGCGTTGGTTTTAATAATCCCCTTTAATATTCAATCTTGAGAATGAGGCATTTGAACGTGGTGCATTTATATCAACTGGAATCTCGAAGTTCTCACACCTCATATGGCTTTCAAGAAGACTTCTCGGGCCTGCATGAGCTGTTATTGCGGAGCAAGCAGGCTCTCTTGATATAACAAAAGCAGATCAAACGCCTTGGACAATGTTTGGATCACCGCTAGTAAGAATGGGAAAGCCTGCCAAGCGCTAATTTCCGGGACAGGCCGCTTACTTCCGGTGGCTTCGTAAATGTTTGCTCTATGCACCATCCAACCCTCTAGTGGAGGTCAGGGATGAACCTATACCAACTAGCCCAGTTATCCTGTCTCTTAACGAGCTAATGACAGACCCTCGTGAATAATGGCTGCAGATTTTTACCGCGATTTAAGGCATAGTTTTCTTGTTGCCTAAGAGGTCGCCAGAATAGAGTTAGAATTGAAGGCGTGTACTCTTCTTCATACCTAACGAAATTTGAAATATACCCGTCGTGTCCAGAAATAGGCTGAATACGATCCATAGTATTCGTAAATGACAATCGCGCTTTCATACTTTGAGCCGGATGGCTATATTTTTCGTTATAAACGGCCCACTCTGCCAAGCGCTTGGAGAGCACGTGACATCCGGCACGATCGTGACGTAGATTGTCTCGGGACAAGCAAATCTGCGGCGAGGCTGACGTCGACAGGGTGCCCATGCCGCTCCAGCCACCGAAGTGACCGATGCGCGCTAGCGATCGGGCAACCGCGACTGACCGCAAAACTGCTTTTGCACGAATTTTGAGTGACGGGCCAATCTTTTGTAATCTTGTAGAGGGACAATAGCGGCGTCTGGGACACACAAAAGAGAGTCACGGTGAGAGGGGAGTTCCTCCTTCCCCTCTTCTCTCGTGGTGGCCGTAGAGCGGTCGGGATGATGTCAGGTTCAAAGCATCAAAGTCCTAGGCGAGGCAGTTATCGTCATTACCTATCAAGGTTCCTAGACGGGCATTACAAACGAGGCATTAACGACATCCACCAGGTGTCCTTTGCTAATCGATTACTTCGTTTCAAAATTTCTGTTCGTGCCTTTTTCAACAAGGGTTTGGTGTGTTCGATGTGATACTGCACCCTTGAGCCAGTATAGACCTAGAAATAAGCGTCGAAATTTCGTTAAGAGAAAGTTTAATCTTCTCTAGGTAACTTTCGTTCGTCTGAATTGCGTTTTAAAAAAAGTTGGTATATCGAACTGCCTTAGCGTTTCGCAGTAATTTTGCGTGAGCGAGCCCGCGCAGCGAGCACGTGGGCAGAGACATTTCCATTGGTGGGCCGGTGGGCCAGTCACATCACTTCCCCCTCTCCGACTGCCACGGCTCGCTGTCGTGTTCGAACAGAAAAAATTGAAAGCGGTTTACAACTCCCTGTAACGCCGAATTAGAGCGCAGCTCTTGAGGAGGAAAAGGGAAAGGTACTGAGGGGAAGGTATACTTCTTCTCCCTCCTCCTCACCTCCTCATCCTGTCTGCTACACCGCCCTCCGAGCGGCGTCGCCGTTGCCTCACGAGGGTCACGTGACCCCTGCGAGGCCACGTGAAGATGACGTCATCACGATGACGTCACCAGTGACGTCACGCGTCCCATAATGTACCGTGCGGTTACGCCCACGGCGACGGCGACGCTGCTCAAGCCGGAAACGGGCGCCTTAGAGCTGCGCTCTAAAACGGAAGGGAAATCCAGCTTATTTGACGGAGCGGTGAGCCCTTCACGGACCACGCCGCCAGTTTGCATACCCCTACTTGGGGGAAAAGCGGGAGGAATCGATAAGGAGATATGGGCAGAGGGGGTTCTGAAAGCGGGGGATTTCGAGTGGAGATGACGCGGGGAATCGGCAGCGGGGATTTCGACTGAGGTGTTTCGGGACTGGGTTATTTCGTGCACCACACTTTCAGTGATGATAGAACACGTACAGAAACATAGGATGAAGACGATTTGTCACATGCGCACTCGTCCCAGGCCGACTTGTAACATGATGATTCGTCACATAAGAACGTTCGTCATAGGGCGACTCGTCCATTGAACAATAGGTCACGTTGACAGTGCAGGGAAGAAAATAATAACTACAAAACCACAATTTTAGGTAACTAGCTCAGGTTCCCCGACGACTGTGTAGTTCAAACAATAGAACGGGATGCTTTAAAAGAAAACTAAAACAGTTCTGTATTTGAGGAAAAAAAAAAACACTTAAATCGTCTTCATTTGGCCTCCAGGATCAGGAATACCTGGATTATTTCTCTATTTGGTGCACGGAGGACGCAGAAAATAATTTTCAAAGTACCGCTGAAGCCCCTCCTTCCCGGAGCGGGACATCATATTAGGAGTTTTCGGAATCTCCGCTGTGGCGCATCTTCAACGCCTCTCCAAGCTATGCACGGGCACTCTTGATATAAAAAAAAAAAAAAAAAATGACCAGAAAAGGGCGTCAGGACTTGCAATTGCATGCGCTGCCCACACAAGCGACACGCGCTTGACGGCCGAAGGATCCTAGGATACCGTAACGACGGGTCGGAGGTTTTTCGTGTTTTCTCGCGTTAGTTACATCCTCAGAGAAAACGAACGTGATCTTCAGATTCACGGGATAAAAATACCCTAGGATGTTCCTCTAACTCGTGTTTTTTCAAGAACCTCTTCGGCTTCTCTTTATTAAAAACTAATATGCACGCAAATTTGTACACTTCTGGAGGATGTGCATAATTGTTCGAGTGTGAAGTTGCGCATAAATACCACGTGATGTTAGTTTCAGACTGCTAGAAATGATGTCTATGCACAAATATACTCGGAATAGGAAATACTTGGGAAGAAAACTTTACTGCTTCGATATAAGAAGTCCAAGACATCAAAACACGATGCTTCGGACCGCTGCACTATGCTGTCAATGCGGCGGGTGCTGTCGTACTTTCCAGCAACGAAGTGAACCTGCCTGTTAGTGTCAACGTGCCTGTTTCATTTTAACACGCTCGTAAACGCGGTGCCACCTTTACCTGTGAGATCTTCATTTCATCGATGTCAAAGTGGCGATCAAGCGGGCATTTCAAGCTCGGTGACATCACTAACGCCGAAAGGAGTGCCCCATAAAATGTTATGTGGAGTTTACCGTTTTTTTACATTAAGATAAACGAGTTATTAAAAAAAAAAAAGTTTGTCAGTGCTAAAAACGTAGAAAAGGTTTTGCCACACACCTGCTGTTTAGACAACTCCTCAATATGCAGGTCGCCGTTGGGTCCTCCCCGGGGTACGGTTACTTGAAAGTATAATAGTTCGGCTGGCAGACGAATCAGGTGTTAGTTCTGCTTTATATTATACATTTTTCCGCAACTTTATTAAAACAGTGCTTTGTCCTTGCTGTTGCAGGTACTTATGTAGAAACCTGTCGTGAAGGAGCATAGCTCCACCTCTCTCCGTCGCGATCACCTCCATCCTTGGGAATGAAGTCCGAATTCGACAATAGTCGTTCTTAAGTTCCCGCAACATCCCCCGTTCGGGACGCAACACCTGTTTTCCGCTTTCTTTGGGGGGACAAGCCATTATGCTACGGGTTGCCCCATGACGAATCATCCAATGACCAATGTTCCGCTGTGATAAACTGGCTTGTTACCAATTGTCCTGCGGCGAATCGCCATGTGACGAATGGACCGTATCTACACAAACATGACGAGCACCATGATGGTGCCCTTTTGACGCTGACAAGCCAAGAGCAAGCCAAGCCAAGCCAAGCCAAGACGTCTGTAAGGCAAAATCTTGTTTTTCTCTCAATCGCTAATATGTGCGGAGGGTGCCTGCATATGCTGGTCGTGGTGTTAACGCATGGTCAATGCCTCGCTCGAGAACAGGCTACGGCCACCAGATGCTGCAGTACTGGTTGCCTAGGGCTATAAATAGTACAGATAGATTTGGCACGTATTTGATGAGTTTGAGCAGAAAGGATATTCGTTTACTGTTTCTCAAGTGTAACTTGTGCCTATTCTCGATGGGACCTCCGACCTGCAAGGAACGTTCGTAATGTATGTCAGATTTTTGTTTTGTTTAATGTTGTGTGTTTTGCTCCCATGTAAACCTTGTTTTATGGGTCACTAGTATCTAAAATAGTTTAACTTGTTATTGGTGAGGAGGAGAAACTCTGTCAAGCGACAGCAGTCTGCTTTTTTTTTCTCCCCCCCCACTCTCCCCTGTAGAAAAACAATAAAGTTGAAAGCTGCAGACTCGAAATGCCATCAAAAGAACCACTGTGCAGCCGACGCTACGAACTGATGGAACCACCATCAGCTCGTACCGTCGCCTGCATCTGGACTTAAGGTGAAACGAAGTATAGTTGTTCTTTTGATGGCCTTTCTAGTGTGCAGCTTTGGTCTCGGCTTGTTTCCTGTTCAGTGTGCGATCGTCTCCTCTTCAAGTTTGCAATCCACTGATTTTAAGGCTAGGGTAGGCTAGGGTGGGCCGATTACTGTTTTCGTAAATTATGCACGGGAATTTTTTTTTTCTTTTTAGGGCTGAAAATATTTATTTAAGATTTGTGAGTACAAGAAGAAATGTAGTTAAGATAGAGTAGCAAACACATTCGATCAAATATATTTGCAAGATAGCAACTAACTACCGAAAGTAACGGAAATACAGCATCTTGAGTAGAGTACTTGAGATAGGCACAAGTCTGAGAGACACAGATTCTTCATAAACCACAGCCCATTACTAGAAAAGAAATACCACTGGAACGAAGGGGAACCAGGGGATACCCAAAACAAGGTCAGCAATTCAAGTGGGAAGAGTTCATTTGAAACAAAAGGTCGCACGTTCATTCGAGGTGCGGGACCCACGGCGAAGGAACGATTCACCTGATTCACGCGCGAAGACAAGAAAGAACAAAGAAGATAGTGGGCATGTTCCTTTTTTTCTTTTCGCGGTCTTGCTAACGCACATGAGTCACCACCGCCGACAGTGAACAAATGCTCCTTTGGCTTGCGCTTCGTGTCCTGCTACGTACCAAGTAGGAAACACCGAATCGCCGTAGCCTCGTCTTCTTTGCGGTAGAACTTGATTATCTTCGCGGTGTTCCTCCCATGTGATGAAACGAGCGAGGCAGTGCTCGGTCCAGCGTCAACAACGTGAATTAAGCATACTCGTAATGGAGGTACTCCGAGCGAGTCCGAGTGTGACCGAGACCAGCAGACGGTAAGAAATCTCGCGCCTTCTCGTCGGAGACGCAACGCTCCGAGAGTAAACGAGAAAACGGCCGCCACTGTTAGAGATAGATATAAACACCTCCGGTTTTCCGCTGCCGCCGAATTCGTTTCGGCGGCAGCAATCTTTTTTGCAAATGTAAACGCCCCATTGGATATCCGCACATAAAGAATCATCGTTGTGAACAAGTGAAATTAGGACAGTGAAGCCACCACAACCAACACCGATAAAAAACGGAAGAAAATTTGAATCGGAGTTGCAGCTTTTTTTTTTATTCTCGAGAGCAGTGTGCGGGTGGGCGGCGGAGAGAAGCTCACCGGAGAAAAGCTCACCGGCCTTTTGACGGATGCGGAGAGAAGCTCACCTACGAATCTAGGAATCGAGCGTTCTCTGATATACGTTCACTCAACTGAAGTATGCTGGGGTACATTAAGGCCCGTTCACACTCTTGCGACTGAGTAAGACCGAGAGAGACCAGACCGGTTTTCAAGCCTTTTGCGATCTCTTAGGACCAGCTCCGCCGCATCGCATCCGGTCCTAAGAAGTCGCTAAAGGCTTAAAAACTGGTCTCGTCTCTCTCGGTCGTACTCGGTTGCATGAGTGTGAACGGGCCTCTATGCTCATGCGTTCATTCTGCACTTCACTAACAAAATTTATTTTTAATATATATATATATATATATATATATATATATATATATATATATATATATATATATATATATATATATATATATATATGTATAAAGTTTTGTAATACGTCGGGCGGTGCCCGACGAAAATAAAAATAATAATTTCAATAAAACGATAAAAAAAAAACCGCCCCCGCCCTTCCCGTTTTTTTTTTTTATCGGAAACCACGCAAGCTGCTGCCCTCAACATAACGATGTTGAGGGCAGCAGCTTGAGTGGTTTCTGCATATTTATTTATGAAATGACCTTTTATGTAGTGTACTAACACCGCATTGCCAAACCTTCAAATTTTACCATTTGTTTAAGAGACAGGGGTTTGAATTCTTACCTTATTTGAACGGAAAATAAAGGAAAAGGACGTATTTCCTCTACTCCGGCTACGTCAGAAGTAAATATGGTAACGGGCTAAACGGGTTGACATAAAAACGGAACGAGGGCTACAGCCAGGATGGAAAATGAAAATCAAGATGACTTAAGTCATGATATAAATCAGACCGGTTTAACTAGGATGATTTAAATAAAACGTTTCCAGTAAAAAACATTAAAACAATATTTTTATTTACCGTGTGTTTATTATTTGATGTTTTCAATATGCGCATATGCTTTGTACCTAAGTCAAAGAATCATGGCAAAAGAAAGGTTTATATCGGACTCAACACGAGGAGAAGTCATTGATCTTCGGAGAAAATCGATGAGGTGAGCTCTTTTCTACCTCCGACTTCGTTCGTCAGTTACTTCATTTTTTTTTGCAATCAAATTAGAACGCAGAAGATAGAAACGAAAATTAGGAAAGCAATGTGTTGCAAAAAGAAAAAAAAAAATCGAATATAACTTTTCCGGAAACAAAAAACTAAGCAGTTTTTGTTTTAGTATGGCGGGGCTTTCATGAACAAAAAGTTGTTAAAATTGCAGGAGTTATTTTTTCCCCATTGTTTTCAATGATCGGAAGAATCGATCAAACAACGTGCTGTGTTTAAAAATGATATATTGAGAAAGAATCAATATTTTCTAGCTACAGTAATATTGGTGTGATTTAAATAAAATAAATCTAGCTTAAATACGAAAAAAAAAACAACTGATTTCGTGGTTAAAACATTATTTTTGTCCTTTTTTGCCCACAGCAGAACGACCTGATGCGGTGTGTGTAGACTGCGTGGCACTACCGACATAATCGAACGGTGGTTTATTTTCTTCTTCTTGCATTTGCACGGTGTATCGTCTTCGTGAGAGGCGCTTAAACATTGGTGGCACTACTGTTATTAAACCAAAACGACTACTTTATAAAAAAAATAACTTAATTCGACGTGAGCTTTTCTCCGGGAATCATAGGGAAAGAGTTTTTTTGTTTCCTCTCGTTCTCAATCACGTGGGTTCCATATCTGGTATGCGGGACGAAAAAAAAAAGTTGAAGTCATTTCGACCTTAAATATGTGAGGAAATATTGATGAGGCAAAGCAAGGATATTTGACAATCACGCAGTTTTTGTAAACGTCTTGCAGGGGCGTGGAGAGATCTAAACGATGTTTTAACGGGGTCTAGAAAAATTTTTCGAAAGCCCATTCGTCGACGGATAACTGGTAGACGGACGATTCGTCGAATAGGGAAATTCGCAACAAGCGAATTCGTTGAACGGGAGACTTGTCGAAGGGGCCCGTTCGCAAAAAAATATTTGTCGAAAGAACTATAACAAAGTTGGAGTGATATACTTTTGAGCCTAGAAGGAAATCTCACCACGATTCGCCGACTTGCAAATGCAAATATGCTTATCGACATTTAGAAAAAGAGCCAACTATTTACAAACATAAACTGCTCCCTCGGGGTAGCGTTTTTGCAAATTCGTGACTAAAGAATGTCGCTAAGAAAGTATTTAGGTCAAGAAGAATAATTGCAAGTGAGCTTTTTTTCCGTTCTGAGAATTGGCCTTTTTCAAGTTGTCCATCGGCCAATAGGATTTCGGCGAATTGGCCGGATTCGGTTTGAACGCGTACCAGAAGTGACGACATTCAAGATGGCTGCGCCCTCGTGGAAAAGGCGTTATGTCTTTTCTAATTTTTGCCTCCGCTCCTTGATATCCAAGGAAAAAAAACGTATCTCGGTTACTGTCTTCTAAAACCGCCGGATTTTTGAAACAGGATCAAGTTTTTCTCTGAGGTGGGGATTAAACATCATCGGATTTCGAGGCCACGTGTTGCAGTCGTGGTAAGTTTGCATCTCGTACGATTCCCTTCTTCTAGGGAAGGTTTACGGAGCCTTAAGCTGAGAGGTGCTTTCTTTCTTTTTCAGTCGTGAAATTTACAAACACGTTTATGAAAAGAAAGACCCGTCCGACTCAACTACATAAAATTCCGTCGTGCTAAGGGTCGCTCGGATTTTCTGAACCACCTCCAAGTCCATTCTCGCGGGTGTTGCTCCCGCAGAGGAGGTACACGGCTTTCTCCACAGAAAAAGATTGGTCGTGCGGCTACACCGCTAGGAGAAACGACGGGATTCGTTAAAAATGTTGTCCTCGTCAGTTTTTCTCAACTGTCCCTTTCCCTTAAATGACAAAAAATACAAATATTGTGTTAATGCACTTTCAAAATAATACCCCCTCCCCCCTCAAAAAAAAAAAAAAAAAAAAAAGAAAAAAACCTTTTAGCGAATTCGACGTCGAGGTCACCCAGCGGCGTTAAACACAAAGTCAACACGCCTATCTCGTTCTTTCACCTTTAGGTATGAGGTCACGCCCTTCAAAACGTCAGATCTCTGGCCGAAAATGTACCGGACTAATCCGGAAGCATCGGGTGACCTCGATCACGTTTGCTGACCTAGAGTCCACAGTCTGAACCATGGAAATGCCGTATCCGGGTATGCAGCCTTATGCACCAGACGAGCACCCGACATAGGCTTTATAAGGAGGTGCCGTTGGTGAGGCGACATCACATCATCGTCGGATTTCCAACGGGTCGTTTCGCTGTTGCCATTCTTGCCCATCCTCGAATATGCAGGTTGCTGTGGTGTCCATGCTTGTCTTCTTGTCGGTAACCCGAAATTCTGAAGGTGAGTTGTGCTTTTTGTTTTATTCTAGAACGTGGTAATCTGTGATGTTTTATTCTCTTCTTTCCGCCAAACTGGCGCTTTTCTAAAGTGCGTCCAAAGTTGCGGTTGCTCAATGATTTGGCCTGTTTAATGTACATTTTTCACAAATGCTGGTCAGCGTGCCACCGTAAGGAAAAAATGAACGAGTACTTACTACAGGCTTTTTTTAGACTATATACATTTTTTTTAGACTATATACATCGGCAGACGTATGTCTGATACGTCTGCTGATTTTAAACGGCCGTCCTAGGGAATCGCGATGCTTGGCCAGTCTGTCTACTTGTAGACGTCCAAGAAAACCTGAAGTAGTGACTGAAGTTTCACTGAGATGGTTAGCACCTTGAGCGTAAAGAGTGCCCTCCTCCCCCGAGATTCTGACAAGATTGACAATGACATGCTTCGTTGGCGTACTCTTAGGCCGCGGTCACACTGATTCTTTCTTGACTGAAAGTTCAGTCACCTTGGTCGAACAAAAACTCTCCGCATATATGTATGTATGGAACAATAACATGCCTCGATGTTGCTTGGGGCACATACGCAGATACTTATGACATCATCTCTGCAGTGAATACCGAGTTGTTTGCATGCCGTATCAGCAGTGCGACTCCGGCTTTGTAGTTCCTTTTCGTGTTAACATTGACTAGGTTTGTTTTCATAAAACCATCATCGCCAAAGTTGACAGACGGACGCTACTCTTATTGCCGAAGATGAAAACTAATATTAAGACTAAAGGACTCCGTTCCTACTAAAACATGATAGTGCCCATTTGGACAATTGGGGTTGCTCCCGTCTTAAGTAACAATTGCAGACTCCCCTCCCTCTTCCCCTCCGGAATTCGCATCCCCCTTTCAAGAAGTCGTGCGGACGCCTATGCTTAGCGCAACTCGTTTCTCAAGTCGTTTTTACTTCCTTGACTACCTTTCTTTTCCTTTCCTGCGTAGGTATATTTCATGTTTACTTTGAACGATGTCGTTTAGCAACGATCCAGACTAACGCCGTATGTCGTCATTGCCTTTCCAGCTTACAGCATCCACCTCAACCTCTCGGAAGAATCCAGCAGCGACCTGTCCGTGACCCGGAACCTCCCAGTCGCCATCCTCCCTTTGGCTCTGGGCCTCATCGGACCCCTAGTGGCAGTATTCTTCGGCAGCCTAAAACCCGTACTCCTGGCCCTTGGCCTCGTGTACCTCCTCTTATTTGGCCTCACTTTCATACCCACGCTGGGCGCCATCGTGCAGACTGGCTTCCGCGCCTTCGGCGACACCCTGACGGCCGCCATACCTCCGACCATCGGTGAAGACCTACTCAAAGTCACCGGACTCGATGCCGAAGAGTGCCGTACCAGGGCAGTCTGCGAGATCACCGAAGACGCTGTCCAGCGCTATCCCACCGTTGCGGCCATGTTGAGGTCGCTGAGTGGGGCTGTCAGGGCTCAAGATGGCTCCAAGTTCGTGCTCAAGGGACTGTTGGGTGGCCTCTCTGGCCTTGGGTGCGAGTCGCTCTACGCCACCTGCAAGCAGTCTCCGTTTGAGAGGGTTCTCAAGGCTCTGTACGATCCAGCTGTTTGAGTGTCTGTTGCATGCCTCCAGCCTTCCGACTTTTTGTTGTTATTGTTAATAAAATCTCGTAAATATTGTACATCTTGTACGTGTCGCTTCGCTAAGGTGCCTTAGTTTGTTTCTTCTTAGGCAATACATATCTATAGCTGCAGAGAGTAGGATGTCTTGTGGTGCTCTAATTTCAGTACGGGTTCTATTCAGCTAAATTTCCGTCGGGCGTTCTGGAGCGATGCCCGTGAAGCTGTGCACGTGCGTCGTCTTTTTTAAATTGACTGACTCTTTTTTTTGATGATGCTCAGCAAGTTTCTAGTTGGAACCATGTGTTGATCTTCTCTAATTCAGAAGTTACCAAATTTTTGTTTATTATCCTACTTATCGTGAGGAAGTTTTGTATAATCTTCTTGGCTGAAGGTTATAAAAGACTCGCGGACTTTCAGAGTGGTCTAGGATGTACAAACCGCTTGAGTTGTCACGAAGGCATCATGATTGTTATACCTCCCATTCTGTTCAGTTTCGGACTGAATAAATGTGCACCGACTCGTGCTTTTGGCGCCACGCCCACGTAGATGGACAATAAAGGGGTTGTCTGTGCGGCAGTCTCAGATCGTGTGGAAAAACGCGCTTGTAGCACTTGTACCTGGAAATTAAGGATCATTAAAGGAGCTAGGCTCAATCCGTACTCCATTCCTCGATTTTCCTTGCGGGCGCCGTCACTTTGGTCTCCTGCAATTTCAGATAAAGCTTGAGATAACTGGAAATCTACTTTGAAGTCAGGATTTCTACTTTCATTGGCAAGCTTTGAAAACAAAAAAAACTTGAAGTGAACTACAAGTACATACTCAGAGTACAGTAAAATGCAGGTTTGCTAAACCTACCTGAAATAGTATTTTAAGCACAATGTACTTGAGTACATTATAGTTATGGCACTTCCCAACGCTGAACATTATACACTTGACCGTTATCCCGAACAAAAACGGTGCATCACTGGAGGGCATCGCTGGACAAGAGCAGGGGGCGAGTTCTCTGCTTTATATGTTCGTGTGTTCGTGTTTGCGCCAGTACTTGCGCGAGGGACTGCGTCTGAGGGTCCATACGTTTGCAGTCATTCTGAGCAGCTTCCGCCAGAGTCAAGGAGAACCGGAAGCCGCCTTCCTACTTCCGTGGCGGAAGCCGGCTGCCCGGATGGGAAAATCTTCCACCGTTATCCACGTCCGCTTCCTCGGCGCGACGAGCATTTGATAGAATGTTCTGCCGATCTTAGCCGCTGATTTGCTTTTATTTCTGATAAAGCTGGATTAATTTCCTTAAATACTTAGTTTGGCACCGGAAGCGCTCTGATCAGCAATACGTGCTGGAACAATCATCGCAGCTTCGACTTAGTCCTCGCAACGGCTTGGAAGCACCACGTATGCGAATCGATCATAGTGCTATGATATTGGAAATTTCTTGCCGCTTTTTCTAACCCGGCGGTTCTTAAACTTTTGGTCGTCACGGGCGTCCTGACTCACTCAAAAGCTGTTCAGAGACACCCCCCCCCCCCCCCCCCCCCCTTTCCCCTCCAAAGCAATTTGTATCAAAGGTCTTGCGCAATGGCATATATTTTTTTTAGCGTTTTTCTTTTATTTGTTGAAATGTGTTTTTTTCTTGTGGTCCGCGGATTCCAGTTTGAAAACCGCTGCTTTGACAATTCCTTCATCTAAAATAGCAATACCATGAAAAGCACCAGTTGACGACTTTAGGGAAGTGTCAGGCCTGTAAATGCGTTGAAATACTGACTCTCCTATTTCTAGAAGATGGAGAGAATGTGGGAGGCTTCGGCTTGACGACACTAAATTGACAAAATATATTTAAATGGCTCAGCTGCTGACGTATGTCACAAAATAAGTGTTACCCGGAATAATAATGTTTATTGCGATATTTACATAATAAGTCTCGATTTCAGTGAGGAACTTCCGGAACGGGCTTCCATTTCAGCACAGCGTCTAGAAATAAAATCCCAAGTTCGAAGCACTTCCCGATATTCAAAATGTCTTGTGACCTAAATATTGCTCCAAAAAGATATTGTTTTCGGGGAAAATTTATTTTGTGACATATGCATACAAATCCGGGAACTTAAAGAACAATATGGGGTTAGTTCAATGTACTTTTAAGTGCTCGAATGGGGTCAATGTCCCTTGACTCGCTGGACGGCAGTGCGTCTTTGGAATCTCTGTTTCAACAAGAGTTGTAATCGTTGTTTTGTATAACGTTTAATTTCTTATAGTATAGTTGCCGTCAAAGAGCGAACTCGGCGCGGCGACTTCTTTCTCTATTGTTGCCGGACGGTGGGGGTGGTTTTAGTGACCGGGTTTTGACCTGGCCTGCGAGCAGGTGAATGCCGTTTAGGGAACTCAATTCCCGCACTTCAGCGGCTAACGAGGGCCGTCAAATGCGGGGATTAAATCATGTGAACGATATCCATACTTATTTTGGGGTCGGTTCAAATTGCCCAGAAAATTGTGTAGTCACGGTGGCTTAAGTTTAGTTCTGCAAGGGAAGTCGCTTTCCTACATTTTGTCTGGGAACTACATCTACTGCAATCACCGTAATAAATAATGAACATGCAGTAAAGACATGAGTATTTCTTGCTTCATAAGATTATAAAAACAATGCAAAGCGAAACATTAATGGTTTATCATTTGCAGGATCTAAAAAAATGTACGTCGAAATAATCCTAATTGTCGCATAAAAATACAGGAGAATGCCCAAATAAATATTAAACAAGTAGTAACGACGTATACATTTGTATTGCTTTATAATCAAATAGAAGAGCAATGATAGGTGAAGGTTTCGTGCTTTGAATATTTTGCAGATGTAAAAAGAAAATAATTAAATATGCCAATGCAATACACATGGTCGCATGGTGTATTGTAATTTCCCATTGGGTTTAAATTTTAACGAAAAAGACAAAGTTTTGGTTCGGTTCTGAGCACTGTTTCATATTTTGCTTTCGATAGTTTTTTGCAGAAACCGCAGACATTGTGGTTGAGTTCTATCATGTGAGCATACGTTGTAACCATGCATTCGAATGTTCCTTGTGACACTGTTTGTGTTTAAATAAAATGACTACGATGCCAAATATTTTGTGTATTATTGAAGTAAGCTTAATGATGCCTTAACAACTTAGATAATCGCCCCACTCGTGCCGAGGGAGTATTGTTAAAGACGTATCAAGCTTCATGCTCGAACAAGGGAAGTCTGTTCCCAAAACGTTTGTTCAAAAAGGTTTTAATTTTTTTGTTGCTTCTAACCTTATTTTTGATTTGATATAATAATTGAGTGGAAATCACCAAGGTTAATAAGAACTACGCAAGAGTAAATTGAGGTCCGCCTGATAAAGCTTGCGGTGGTTACGATCAAAACTGGTGGTAGCTGTTAACGTTCGCTTACCCTACTGATAGCTAGCTCCTGGCAAAGTGCTCCGCTACTCTTGGAGAGGTCCCGGGATCGAAGCCCTGACCATGGAAACTTTTTCGGCGGCCACCAGTCACCGGGAGCGCGCGAGTTTTGCTTTATTTCAGGTGAAAGTCAATTTATTCTCGCTACTCTTTATATATAGTCTATATATCAGTATTTTATTATTTCTAGCATGTAAAGTTTGATCCTGCTCAGTCTGATGGGCTCAGCCCATTTTGTTTACTTCTCACTTTTTGCTTGAGTCGTCCGCTTAGTAGTACACTTTTAGGGAAAAGGGGGAAAAAGGTAGTAACGGCGCGTTTTCTTCCCCTCTACAGAAGCGCCCCCAAGCGGACACGAGAAGAAGGGAGGAACGAGGCGTTTTTGTCCTTCTCTAGAGTACTATATAGCTCCTTCGGAGCAGAATTGTGCAATCTAGAACGTCATCTCTCGGTGACTGGCGGCGAACGCCCGGGGGTTTCAACTCCGGTCACAAATGTATGTGAAACGTAAGAAAGTCGTTGTTCCTATTAATATATTTGGGATGCACGAAACGACAATAGTTTTTGACAGAATAAAAGAATAGTTTAAACTAATTTGCGCTGAGGTGTGTGCCATGTAAGAGCGTATTTTTTTTTTTTTTTTAAATTGCCTGAGCGGCATTTTGCAGCCGACGACTCGGCGGCGTCACACTGTTCACGTGACCCGCTACGGCCAACCCACAAAGTCCATCTCCGCTGCGTACAAAAATCGTCTGCTTCAAACGCCATTGCCTTGGAAATTGCCTTCTCAAAATTTTCACGCGCATTCAATAGTATGAAAACTTTGATAAACTGTTCAGTGCTTTACCAACTTCACGACAGACTAGTTTCGAAAAATGTGAACTCGGCGTTTATTTTTCAGTCAGCCGTGTTGCGTTGACCTTCATATGTTCTCCCATAGGGCGGGCGCCTCCTGGAACCCTGAGTTCCACGCGACTCGCGCCGAGCTGCTATGTCGGCCATGTTGTCGGCAGAACACGCGGATCAAAGGATGGAATTACGCTTCGCGCCCGGAATAAAGCCGCATTCGCTCCTGAAGGGCAGTCTTTCCCATGCCAGAACTACGTGTGTGGGAGAGCCACCTTCAATTGCGAAGGGGCTTGGAAGGATTTTTTGCCTGGTATACTCTGCTCCGTAGGAGCCATATAGTGCTCTATGTTTCTGAAGGGATACGGGAGAAAGGTGCCGCCCTTCCGCCTCATATCCTTTCAGTTTCGCTTTTCGAGCACGTCGTGTGCGTTGTTTAAATAAATGTTGCTGAGTTGATTGAGCTGCAGCGGCAGCGAAGGCCTCCTGCAATTCCGTCTCCCAGTCCAAACATGCGGAACATTTCAGTTCCATTGACATTTTGTCCACTCATTTCGCCAACAAGCCAACGAAGCAGCTAGAAACAGCCAAGTTCCGGAGCAGTGCCAGCAGCGCTACGTACACTGGGCTAAGATGGCCGTCTCCAGAATGCGGGGCGCAAGGAGGTTATAAATACTAGAAGGGGCTACATTGCAAAATTTTGTGAAGCCTAGTCATAAAAAGTTTAAACGATTTTGTGGCCAACGTGACCTTAGATCTCTCTGGCAATCGGTGCGCGTGACATGTCACGTGCGAGATGAATGGTTGATTGTAGAGGGATTTCTTGCAGGGCTGCGCGCGCTCCGTCCGGTAGGTTTTATCAGATCTAAGGCTAGACGCGAAGCAAGCAAGCAAGCGAACAAGTGGTTGAGGTGGATCACGAGCAGACGAAACACCGCTGCTGGTACACGGGACGATCAGAGCAATCGCCGCGATCACAACGGAGAAAACGGAAGCCTGGCGTCGCCGGGACGCTAATTTCCTCCGGCTACGGGATGGGCGCGTGCAGCGTGGTCGGCTGCAGTAATCGGACTGGTTTTTCTTCAGCGGGGGTTACCTTTCACCGGTAAGCCCTCGGCGTATTACACACACATTGTATTACGATAACAGGAATCGTTCAAAAATTCTCTTAAATTTCCAACGGTCGGCGAACTTCGAAAACGATGGATTTCGGCCGTTGGTCGCGGCGGTGGCAGGACCCCATTGAAGTGGAGCGTGGTGTGCCCCGTGCACTTCCAATAGTCAATAAAACATCTCGCAACCTAGAGTCGAGTTCAGCTGGTTCAATTTGTCACGACCGCCATAAAACGTCCCAGCGGACGCCCTGCATAGCGGCTACAACGAAAAGAAAAATCCAAACGTATTGTCGTGTGATATAACATGGGAGCGATGGGAGCGCAGCTATCATTTACAGGCGAGCGCGGAGATCATCGCCGTAAAAATGCTTAAGTGTTGGTCTAACCTCTCGGGTCAACATAGTTACGCAATCATGAGTGTATATGATTTATTCTTGCTTTGCCTGCAGTAGTAATTAATGGCCGGGAAATGAAAAAAAAATATACTCCCCGCAGA
This sequence comes from Ixodes scapularis, assembly GCF_016920785.2. Taxonomy (NCBI): domain Eukaryota; kingdom Metazoa; phylum Arthropoda; class Arachnida; order Ixodida; family Ixodidae; genus Ixodes; species Ixodes scapularis. The sequence continues at coordinate 112,840,313 of NW_024609835.1, forward strand.
CGCACGGGTACATTAACCAAAACACGCCAACAGGCAATCATTACAGCGCTTACGTTCCACGTTGAATTCGATCGTTTTCAGGATGCTAACAGTCTGCAGAAAACAGAATGCATTTACTTTATAGCTGAGGGTGCGTAACGAAGTGCAGCAGCAGTAGAATCAGTCGGCTAGGCGCTGGACACAGTTTCTAGTAGTGATGACTTATAAACAAAACCCACCAGCACCTCGCTTCCTGCTACCCGCAACCATCAACAACGCGACGTTCACGTGCTGTTGTCACGTTGGCCCGATAACGAATGAGGGTAAGGAGGCAAATGAGAAAAAGGCGAGGCGACGAGGGAGCATGGCTTGTGGAGGCTACAGGGCTGACATCATGCACCTCCTACCCTTCTAATCTCCTTGGCGGGGCGGAACCAACCCCTCCTAGAAGTCAAGGCAGTATCGCTCTGAGTGGTTACGTCACATTGTCGGAGAAGGAAGTTCATGGCGCAACTACGTAAAAAAATATCTGCTATCGACGTAAAAAAAAAAGGTTTTGGCGGTGCGGTTGTGCGCGTTTATCCGACATTAATATATTTTTGAAAGCGCAGTGTTGTACAATTTAATATACTTGTAATATTAACGTAATACAACATGTTACCAAAGTTGAAAGTACCAAATTTATGTTTATGATCATCCCCGTAACCGCGGGACTACGTGCAGTCCCGGATCTCTCCACACTTTTCGAATGAACCGGCTACAAAGCGTCTTCTTCCCACATGCGGGCTTCGATTCTGGTAAAATTACGTTGTGTTTGAGCTGATGACTGTCTGAGAAGGAACGCTGCGACATTTCAGAAAGAAAGGAAAAAAGAAATATTCAGTTATCGCCGCAGGCAGCGCACACGAGCAAGAGATGGGTCGACAGCGTTAAGCCTTTCGTCCTACACTGACGTCGCTACTCTCGTGTGTGGTTCTTTTGATACTTTTCTTCTCGTTGTTTTTCTGCCTTCACCGCAGTCTCGGGTAGTTATTTTGTGTTCGCTTGATACTACGGCACTTACGTGGATTCGCGGAACAACTCCTGCTACGGTTTGAGTGACATGTTTGGCAACTCCAACGATGACACTGGTGGATTATCTATAGACCTCTCTCTCGGCAGAGAGAGACTTCTTGGAGTTCGTGTTGAAATGTTTTCGTGACGGTAATTCCGGAACGTATGGATACGATCGACAGGTGGGAAACAACTTATTTACGGGCTTTCTTGATCATGTAGGACGCGAGTAAAGTGCTGCAATCGTTTTTTTTAAAAATAATTTTGTGATAGAATGGTATCTCGTTCTTCGTCGTTATCCGTGTGCAGGTGCGTCGACATTTGTAAATATGCGTGGTAATATTCTAGTTTTCACTGGAAGGTGAATAACAAGTTTGTGTTATTATTGAAAGTGCGTTGTTTGTGCTTATGTGTTTATTTATAATAATGTTATTTTGTTGCCTTTACCGCGTTTATACTAGAATCTTAACTGTATTAAGGTTTATTAAGTATTATTGCATACAAAATTAGTTATATTTTGTTCTAAGGCAGTTCGAGCCCATGTTTTACGCTGGATGCCGATCGGCAACTCCTGTTGTGCTAGAAATTGTAGATCAGTATAAACTTCCGTGCCTTCCAAACTGTGGTTTCGACAAATCCGGGGGGGGGGGGGGGGGGTCGCAAAGAACTTGCTGCCCTCAGTATTGTTATAATTGTTATGAATTTCAGTTTAGCTAGCTTCAGCATACATTTTATTACGTGAACTGCTAATTGCACTCGTCACCGAAATCGACTCTTGTAGCCTTGTTAAAAACGCAAGCGGGGGTCGTGACGCTATATTTTATATTTTGGGTGGTCTCCGGGTTTCGCAGTTTTGTAAGCACTAAAATCTGCAATAAATTTCTTTATAACCCAGCGACAATAGATGAAAGGGTCAAGGTGGTTCGAAATTATGCGCAGAGAGAGGTGAAGAGCGCGCTCGAAGTTCCTGCATGCGTACTGTTTGGTCGCTGTGCCGTTTTGATGCTGTGCTGTTTTGTCGCGTGCTATTTTGACGCGTGCTGTTTTCTCACCATGCTGTTTTGACGCTGTGCTGGTTTGACGCGTGCTGTTTTGACCGTGCTGTTGCTGTTTTGTCTTGTGCTGTTTTGTCGTCTGCTGCTCTGTCGCGTTGACATGGCTAGCGTGTTTTTTGTTTGATAAGGCCTTAAAGTATCTAGTTCGTGCGTGGCACAAGAAGCTCTCTTGGTCTCTGCTTCGAATACTTTGCGACAGCACTGCGTGAGCGCGCTGTTAGAAGCGACGCCGCGTATACCTGCCCCAAATCTCCTTGCACTGCAAAAGACAAAAAACAAAACAAAAATTACACACCGACAATTTGCAATTGGTATTACGGCGTGAGCACAAAAGACTGTACCACCATTTTATGGAACATTTCTTTAGTCATTTTCTGTACTTTGAATCCAGCAGGAGTCGAATCGCTCATCAGTCCCGTTCGGTTTAGTAATAACCGGTCGGTTACCAGTTCTACCAAACGCGAACCAGTGCAAAGCGGTTCTTGAAAAAAAAAGTCCACAGTTTCCAGTTGTTAAAAAGAAAAGTTGAGTTTAACGTGGTGTCTTCATTAAAATAAATTAGGTCATCAGAAGCCCTGCTGCGGAAACGAAGACAGCAAAACCATTATATGCCCAATATGCGCTTAATTTTGTTTTGTGATCTTACATTTTTAACGCAAACACCGTTCTATGGAAATTACGTGGTTATGGTGGCGCTTGGAAGCAATACCAAAGTACAGCACTCACATGTAAATTCCGTCAGACAGCACGCACAGTGACACCGTGACGGTAACACGCACCGTACTTGGAAGCTACATGCAAAAACAAATTAGTCGTCACTTTAAATAGGAGTTTATTCTGCCAGAGTATGGCGACGCTGTACCCACTGTAGAGGCTCATCCACAGCTCATCCGGATTAAAACGGCCAACTATACCCACACCGCACGCCCTAGCGACTTGCTCGAACGACTCCGTTGAAGAGTAGAAAGACAGCAAAAGTCGGTCGAAAGACGCTTAGAACAAAAAAGGACGTAAAAAAGATAACCTGCGACTTCCACTTTTTAGAAAATTCACACACAAAAAAAATTCTTCAGGCAGCTTCGGCTCAGGGCGACTGACGTCCCGAAGACCAACGCCGCAGCGTCGCGATCTAGATTTCGCAACCGTCCCAAGCAGCACCAGGAAGTGAATTTCGATCGGCCGACGGTTGGCCAGGGTCTGGACAGCTTGGCCACTTTAAGTGCTTGGCCACCGGAGACATAAACAAGGCCGGCAAGAGTCCGGCCACAAACTAGTTGTTTTTAGCTTGTCCGCCGGAGACATAAACACTGCCGGCAAGCGCATGGCCAGAAGTGCTGATTTTCAGCCTGGCCGCCGGAGACATAAACACGGCCGGCAAGTGTTTGGGCAGCAGTGCTGATTTTCAGCTTGGCCGCCGGGGACATAAACACGGCCGGGAAGTGTTTGGTCAGAAGTGCTGATTTTTAGCTTGGCCGCCGGACACATAAACACGGCCGCCAAGTGTTTGGCCAGAAGTGCTGATTTTTAGCTTGGCCGCCGGACACATAAACACGGCCGGCAAGTGTTTGGCCAGTAGTGCTGATTTTCAGCTTGGCCGCCGGACACATAAACACGGCCGCCAAGTGTTTGGCCAGAAGTGCTGATTTTTAGCATGGCCGCCGGACACATAAACACGGCCGGCAAGTGTTTGGCCAGTAGTGCTGATTTTCAGCTTGGCCGCCGGACACATAAACACGGCCGGCAAGTGTTTGGCCAGTAGTGCTGATTTTTAGCTTGGCCGCCGGACACATAAACACGGCCGCCAAGTGTTTGGCCAGAAGTGCTGATTTTTAGCTTGGCCGCCGGACACATAAACACGGCCGGCAAGTGTTTGGCCAGTAGTGCTGATTTTCAGCTTGGCCGCCGGACACATAAACACGGCCGGCAAGTGTTTGGCCAGAAGTGCTGATTTTTAGCTTGGCCGCCGGACACATAAACACGGCCGCCAAGTGTTTGGCCAGAAGTGCTGATTTTTAGCTTGGCCGCCGGACACATAAACACGGCCGGCAGGTGTTTGGCCAGTAGTGCTGATTTTCAGCTTGGCCGCCGGACACATAAACACGGCCGCCAAGTGTTTGGCCAGAAGTGCTGATTTTTAGCTTGGCCGCCGGACACATAAACACGGCCGCCAAGTGTTTGGCCAGAAGTGCTGATTTTTAGCTTGGCCGCCGGACACATAAACACGGCCGGCAAGTGTTTGGCCAGTAGTGCTGATTTTTAGCTTGGCCGCCGGACACATAAACACGGCCGCCAAGTGTTTGGCCAGAAGTGCTGATTTTTAGCTTGGCCGCCGGACACATAAACACGGCCGCCAAGTGTTTGGCCAGAAGTGCTGATTTTTAGCTTGGCCGCCGGACACATAAACACGGCCGGCAAGTGTTTGGCCAGTAGTGCTGATTTTTAGCTTGGCCGCCGGACACATAAACACGGCCGGCAAGTGTTTGGCCAGAAGTGCTGATTTTTAGCTTGGCCGCCGGACACATAAACACGGCCGCCAAGTGTTTGGCCAGTAGTGCTGATTTTTAGCTTGGCCGCCGGACACATAAACACGGCCGCCAAGTGTTTGGCCAGAAGTGCTGATTTTTAGCTTGGCCGCCGGACACATAAACACGGCCGGCAAGTGTTTGGCCAGTAGTGCTGATTTTCAGCTTGGCCGCCGGACACATAAACACGGCCGGCAAGTGTTTGGCCAGAAGTGCTGATTTTTAGCTTGGCCGCCGGACACATAAACACGGCCGCCAAGTGTTTGGCCAGAAGTGCTGATTTTTAGCTTGGCCGCCGGACACATAAACACGGCCGGCAGGTGTTTGGCCAGTAGTGCTGATTTTCAGCTTGGCCGCCGGACACATAAACACGGCCGCCAAGTGTTTGGCCAGAAGTGCTGATTTTTAGCTTGGCCGCCGGACACATAAACACGGCCGCCAAGTGTTTGGCCAGAAGTGCTGATTTTTAGCTTGGCCGCCGGACACATAAACACGGCCGGCAAGTGTTTGGCCAGTAGTGCTGATTTTCAGCTTGGCCGCCGGACACATAAACACGGCCGCCAAGTGTTTGGCCAGAAGTGCTGATTTTTAGCTTGGCCGCCGGACACATAAACACGGCCGCCAAGTGTTTGGCCAGAAGTGCTGATTTTTAGCTTGGCCGCCGGACACATAAACACGGCCGGCAAGTGTTTGGCCAGTAGTGCTGATTTTTAGCTTGGCCGCCGGACACATAAACACGGCCGCCAAGTGTTTGGCCAGAAGTGCTGATTTTTAGCTTGGCCGCCGGACACATAAACACGGCCGCCAAGTGTTTGGCCAGAAGTGCTGATTTTTAGCTTGGCCGCCGGACACATAAACACGGCCGGCAAGTGTTTGGCCAGTAGTGCTGATTTTCAGCTTGGCCGCCGGACACATAAACACGGCCGGCAAGTGTTTGGCCAGAAGTGCTGATTTTTAGCTTGGCCGCCGGACACATAAACACGGCCGCCAAGTGTTTGGCCAGAAGTGCTGATTTTTAGCTTGGCCGCCGGACACATAAACACGGCCGGCAGGTGTTTGGCCAGTAGTGCTGATTTTCAGCTTGGCCGCCGGACACATAAACACGGCCGCCAAGTGTTTGGCCAGAAGTGCTGATTTTTAGCTTGGCCGCCGGACACATAAACACGGCCGCCAAGTGTTTGGCCAGAAGTGCTGATTTTTAGCTTGGCCGCCGGACACATAAACACGGCCGGCAAGTGTTAGGCCAGTAGTGCTGATTTTCAGCTTGGCCGCCGGACACATAAACACGGCCGCCAAGTGTTTGGCCAGAAGTGCTGATTTTTAGCTTGGCCGCCGGACACATAAACACGGCCGCCAAGTGTTTGGCCAGAAGTGCTGATTTTTAGCTTGGCCGCCGGACACATAAACACGGCCGGGAAGTGTTTGGCCAGTAGTGCTGATTTTCAGCTTGGCCGCCGGACACATAAACACGGCCGCCAAGTGTTTGGCCAGAAGTGCTGATTTTTAGCTTGGCCGCCGGACACATAAACACGGCCGGCAAGTGTTTGGCCAGTAGTGCTGATTTTCAGCTTGGCCGCCGGACACATAAACACGGCCGGCAAGTGTATGGCCAGTAGTGCTGATTTTCAGCTTGGCCGCCGGACACATAAACACGGCCGGCAAGTGTTTGGCCAGAAGTGCTGATTTTTAGCTTGGCCGCCGGACACATAAACACGGCCGCCAAGTGTTTGGCCAGAAGTGCTGATTTTTAGCTTGGCCGCGACACATAAACACGGCCGGCAAGTGTTTGGCCAGTAGTGCTGATTTTTAGCTTGGCCGCCGGACACATAAACACGGCCGCCAAGTGTTTGGCCAGAAGTGCTGATTTTTAGCTTGGCCGCAGGACACATAAACACGGCCGGCAAGTGTTTGGGCAGCAGTGCTGATTTTAAGCTTGGCCGCCGGGGACATAAACACGGCCGGGAAGTGTTTGGTCAGAAGTGCTGATTTTTAGCTTGGCCGCCGGACACATAAACACGGCCGGCAAGTGTTTGGCCAGAAGTGCTGATTTTGAGCTTGGCCGCCGGAAACATAAACACGGCCGGCAAGTGTTTGGCCAGAAGTGCTGATTTCTAGCTTGGCCGCCGGACACATAAACACGGCCGGCAAGTGTTTGGCCAGTAGTGCTGATTTTCAGCTTGGCCGCCGGACACATAAACACGGCCGGCAAGTGTTTGGCCAGCAGTGTTGATTTTCAGCTTGGCCGCCGGAGACATAAACACGGCCGGCAAGTGTTTGGCCAGAAGAGCTGATTTTTAGCTTGGCCGCCGGACACATAAACACGGCCGCCAAGTGTTTGGCCAGAAGTGCTGATTTTTAGCTTGGCCGCCGGACACATAAACACGGCCGGTAAGTGTTTGGCCAGTAGTGCTGATTTTCAGCTTGGCCGCCGGAAACATAAACACGGCCGGCGAGTGTTTGGCCAGCAGTGCTGATTTTCAGCTTGGCCGCCAGAGACATAAACACGGCCGGCAAGTGTTCGGCCATCAGTGCTGATTTTCAGCTTGGCCGCCGGAAACGTAAACACGGCCGGCGAGTGTTTGGCCAGAAGTGCTGATTTTTAGCTTGGCCGCCGGAAACATAAACACGGCCGCCAAGTGTTTAGCCAGAAGTGCTGATTTTTAGCTTGGCCGCCGGACACATAAACGCGGCCGGGCAGTGTTTGGCCAGTAGTGCTGATTTTCAGCTTGGCCGCCGGACACATAAACACGGCCGCCAAGTGTTTGGCCAGAAGTGCTGATTTTGAGCTTGGCCGCCGGGGACATAAACACGGCCGGGAAGTGTTTGGTCAGAAGTGCTGATTTTTAGCTTGGCCGCCGGACACATAAACACGGCCGCCAAGTGTTTGGCCAGAAGTGCTGATTTTGAGCTTGGCCGCCGGAGACATAAACACGGCCGGCAAGTGTTTGGCCAGCAGTGTTGATTTTCAGCTTGGCCGCCGGGGACATAAACACGGCCGGGAAGTGTTTGGCCAGAAGTGCTGATTTTTAGCTTGGCCGCAGGACACATAAACACGGCCGCCAAGTGTTTGGCCAGAAGTGCTGATTTTGAGCTTGGCCGCCGGGGACATAAACACGGCCGGGAAGTGTTTGGTCAGAAGTGCTGATTTTTAGCTTGGCCGCCGGAAACATAAACACGGCCGGGAAGTGTTTGGCCAGACGTGCTGACTTTTAGCTTGGCCGCCGGACACATAAACGCGGCCGGCAAGTGTTTGGCCAGCAGTGTTGATTTTCAGCTTGGCCGCCGGAGACATAAACACGGCCGGCAAGTGTTTGGCCAGAAGTGCTGATTTTCAGCTTGGCCGCCGGAGACATAAACACGGCCGGCAAGTGTTTGGCCAGAAGTGCTGATTTTCAGCTTGGCCGCCGGACACATAAACACGGCCGGCAAGTGTTTGGCCAGTAGTGCTGATTTTTAGCTTGGCCGCCGGACACATAAACACGGCCGCCAAGTGTTTGGCCAGAAGTGCTGATTTTGAGCTTGGCCGCCGGAGACATAAACACGGCCGGCAAGTGTTTGGCCAGCAGTGTTGATTTTCAGCTTGGCCGCCGGGGACATAAACACGGCCGGGAAGTGTTTGGCCAGAAGTGCTGATTTTTAGCTTGGCCGCAGGACACATAAACACGGCCGCCAAGTGTTTGGCCAGAAGTGCTGATTTTGAGCTTGGCCGCCGGGGACATAAACACGGCCGGGAAGTGTTTGGTCAGAAGTGCTGATTTTTAGCTTGGCCGCCGGGGACATAAACACGGCCGGGAAGTGTTTGGCCAGACGTGCTGACCTTTAGCTTGGCCGCCGGACACATAAACGCGGCCGGCAAGTGTTTGGCCAGCAGTGTTGATTTTCAGCTTGGCCGCCGGAGACATAAACACGGCCGGCAAGTGTTTGGCCAGAAGTGCTGATTTTCAGCTTGGCCGCCGGAGACATAAACACGGCCGGCAAGTGTTTGGCCAGAAGTGCTGATTTTCAGCTTGGCCGCCGGAGACATAAACACGGCCGGCAAGTGTTTGGTCAGAAGTGCTGATTTTTAGCTTGGCCGCCGGACACATAAACACGGCCGGCAAGTGTTTGGCCAGTAGTGCTGATTTTTAGCTTGGCCGCCGGACACATAAACACGGCCGCCAAGTGTTTGGCCAGAAGTGCTGATTTTTAGCTTGGCCGCCGGACACATAAACACGGCCGGCAAGTGTTTGGCCAGTAGTTCTGATTTTCAGCTTGGCCGCCAGAGACATAAACACGGCCGGCAAGTGTTTGGCCAGAAGTGCTGATTTTCAGCTTGGCCGCCGGAGACATAAACACGGCCGGCAAGTGTTTGGTCAGAAGTGCTGATTTTGAGCTTGGCCGCCGGACACATAAACACGGCCGGCAAGTGTTTGGCCAGTAGTGCTGATTTTTAGCTTGGCCGCCGGGGACATAAACACGGCCGGGAAGTGTTTGGTCAGAAGTGCTGATTTTTAGCTTGGCCGCCGGACACATAAACACGGCCGCCAAGTGTTTGGCCAGAAGTGCTGATTTTGAGCTTGGCCGCCGGAGACATAAACACGGCCGGCAAGTGTTTGGCCAGCAGTGTTGATTTTCAGCTTGGCCGCCGGGGACATAAACACGGCCGGGAAGTGTTTGGCCAGAAGTGCTGATTTTTAGCTTGGCCGCAGGACACATAAACACGGCCGCCAAGTGTTTGGCCAGAAGTGCTGATTTTGAGCTTGGCCGCCGGACACATAAACACGGCCGCCAAGTGTTTGGCCAGAAGTGCTGATTTTGAGCTTGGCCGCCGGAGACATAAACACGGCCGGCAAGTGTTTGGCCAGAAGTGCTGATTTTCAGCTTGGCCGCCGGAGACATAAACACGGCCGGCGAGTGTTTGGCCAGAAGTGCTGATTTTCAGCTTGGCCGCCGGACACATAAACACGGCCGGCAAGTGTTTGGTCAGAAGTGCTGATTTTTAGCTTGGCCGCAGGACACATAAACACGGCCGCCAAGTGTTTGGCCAGAAGTGCTGATTTTGAGCTTGGCCGCCGGACACATAAACACGGCCGCCAAGTGTTTGGCCAGCAGTGTTGATTTTCAGCTTGGCCGCCGGAGACATAAACACGGCCGGCAAGTGTTTGGCCAGAAGTGCTGATTTTCAGCTTGGCCGCCGGAGACATAAACACGGCCGGCAAGTGTTTGGCCAGAAGTGCTGATTTTCAGCTTGGCCGCCGGACACATAAACACGGCCGGCAAGTGTTTGGTCAGAAGTGCTGATTTTTAGCTTGGCCGCCGGACACATAAACACGGCCGCCAAGTGTTTGGCCAGAAGTGCTGATTTTGAGCTTGGCCGCCGGAGACATAAACACGGCCGGCAAGTGTTTGGCCAGCAGTGTTGATTTTCAGCTTGGCCGCCGGGGACATAAACACGGCCGGGAAGTGTTTGGCCAGAAGTGCTGATTTTTAGCTTGGCCGCAGGACACATAAACACGGCCGCCAAGTGTTTGGCCAGAAGTGCTGATTTTGAGCTTGGCCGCCGGGGACATAAACACGGCCGGGAAGTGTTTGGTCAGAAGTGCTGATTTTTAGCTTGGCCGCCGGGGACATAAACACGGCCGGGAAGTGTTTGGCCAGACGTGCTGATTTTGAGCTTGGCCGCCGGACACATAAACGCGGCCGGCAAGTGTTTGGCCAGCAGTGTTGATTTTCAGCTTGGCCGCCGGGGACATAAACACGGCCGGGAAGTGTTTGGCCAGAAGTGCTGATTTTTAGCTTGGCCGCCGGGGACATAAACACGGCCGGGAAGTGTTTGGCCAGACGTGCTGATTTTGAGCTTGGCCGCCGGACACATAAACGCGGCCGGCAAGTGTTTGGCCAGCAGTGTTGATTTTCAGCTTGGCCGCCGGAGACATAAACACGGCCGGCAAGTGTTTGGCCAGAAGTGCTGATTTTCAGCTTGGCCGCCGGAGACATAACACGGCCGGCAAGTGTTTGGCCAGAAGTGCTGATTTTCAGCTTGGCCGCCGGAGACATAAACACGGCCGGCAAGTGTTTGGTCAGAAGTGCTGATTTTTAGCTTGTCCGCCGGACACATAAACACGGCCGGCAAGTGTTTGGCCAGTAGTGCTGATTTTTAGCTTGGCCGCCGGACACATAAACACGGCCGCCAAGTGTTTGGCCAGAAGTGCTGATTTTTAGCTTGGCCGCCGGACACATAAACACGGCCGGCAAGTGTTTGGCCAGTAGTTCTGATTTTCAGCTTGGCCGCCAGAGACATAAACACGGCCGGCAAGTGTTTGGCCAGAAGTGCTGATTTTCAGCTTGGCCGCCGGAGACATAAACACGGCCGGCAAGTGTTTGGTCAGAAGTGCTGATTTTGAGCTTGGCCGCCGGACACATAAACACGGCCGGCAAGTGTTTGGCCAGTAGTGCTGATTTTTAGCTTGGCCGCCGGGGACATAAACACGGCCGGGAAGTGTTTGGTCAGAAGTGCTGATTTTGAGCTTGGCCGCCGGAAACATAAACACGGCCACCAAGTGTTTGGCCAGAAGTGCTGATTTTGAGCTTGGCCGCCGGGGACATAAACACGGCCGGGAAGTGTTTGGTCAGAAGTGCTGATTTTGAGCTTGGCCGCCGGAAACATAAACACGGCCACCAAGTGTTTGGCCAGACGTGCTGACTTTTAGCTTGGCCGCCGGGGACATAAACACGGCCGGGAAGTGTTTGGTCAGAAGTGCTGATTTTGAGCTTGGCCGCCGGACACATAAACACGGCCGCCAAGTGTTTGGCCAGAAGTGCTGATTTTGAGCTTGGCCGCCGGGGACATAAACACGGCCGGGAAGTGTTTGGTCAGAAGTGCTGATTTTTAGCTTGGCCGCCGGAAACATAAACACGGCCACCAAGTGTTTGGCCAGACGTGCTGACTTTTAGCTTGGCCGCCGGGGACATAAACACGGCCGGGAAGTGTTTGGTCAGAAGTGCTGATTTTGAGCTTGGCCGCCGGACACATAAACACGGCCGCCAAGTGTTTGGCCAGAAGTGCTGATTTTGAGCTTGGCCGCCGGGGACATAAACACGGCCGGGAAGTGTTTGGTCAGAAGTGCTGATTTTTAGCTTGGCCGCCGGAAACATAAACACGGCCGGCAAGTGTTTGGCCAGTAGTGCTGATTTTTAGCTTGGCCGCCGGGGACATAAACACGGCCGGGAAGTGTTTGGTCAGAAGTGCTGATTTTGAGCTTGGCCGCCGGACACATAAACACGGCCGCCAAGTGTTTGGCCAGAAGTGCTGATTTTGAGCTTGGCCGCCGGGGACATAAACACGGCCGGGAAGTGTTTGGTCAGAAGTGCTGATTTTGAGCTTGGCCGCCGGGGACATAAACACGGCCGGGAAGTGTTTGGTCAGAAGTGCTGATTTTTAGCTTGGCCGCCGGAAACATAAACACGGCCGGGAAGTGTTTGGTCAGAAGTGCTGATTTTGAGCTTGGCCGCCGGACACATAAACACGGCCGCCAAGTGTTTGGCCAGAAGTGCTGATTTTGAGCTTGGCCGCCGGGGACATAAACACGGCCGGGAAGTGTTTGGTCAGAAGTGCTGATTTTTAGCTTGGCCGCCGGAAACATAAACACGGCCACCAAGTGTTTGGCCAGACGTGCTGACTTTTAGCTTGGCCGCCGGACACATAAACGCGGCCGGCAAGTGTTTGGCCAGCAGTGTTGATTTTCAGCTTGGCCGCCGGAGACATAAACACGGCCGGCAAGTGTTTGGCCAGAAGTGCTGATTTTCAGCTTGGCCTCCGGAGACATAAACACGGCCGGCAAGTGTTTGGCCAGAAGTGCTGATTTTCAGCTTGGCCGCCGGAGACATAAACACGGCCGGCAAGTGTTTGGTCAGAAGTGCTGATTTTTAGCTTGGCCGCCGGACACATAAACACGGCCGGCAAGTGTTTGGCCAGTAGTGCTGATTTTTAGCTTGGCCGCCGGACACATAAACACGGCCGCCAAGTGTTTGGCCAGAAGTGCTGATTTTTAGCTTGGCCGCCGGACACATAAACACGGCCGGCAAGTGTTTGGCCAGTAGTTCTGATTTTCAGCTTGGCCGCCAGAGACATAAACACGGCCGGCAAGTGTTTGGCCAGAAGTGCTGATTTTCAGCTTGGCCGCCGGAGACATAAACACGGCCGGCAAGTGTTTGGTCAGAAGTGCTGATTTTGAGCTTGGCCGCCGGACACATAAACACGGCCGGCAAGTGTTTGGCCAGTAGTGCTGATTTTTAGCTTGGCCGCCGGACACATAAACACGGCCGCCAAGTGTTTGGCCAGAAGTGCTGATTTTTAGCTTGGCCGCCGGACACATAAACACGGCCGGCAAGTGTTTGGCCAGCAGTGTTGATTTTCAGCTTGGCCGCCGGAGACATAAACACGGCCGGCAAGTGTTTGGCCAGAAGTGCTGATTTTCAGCTTGGCCGCCGGAGACATAAACACGGCCGGCAAGTGTTTGGTCAGAAGTGCTGATTTTTAGCTTGGCCGCCGGACACATAAACACGGCCGGCAAGTGTTTGGCCAGTAGTGCTGATTTTTAGCTTGGCCGCCGGACACATAAACACGGCCGCCAAGTGTTTGGCCAGAAGTGCTGATTTTTAGCTTGGCCGCCGGACACATACACACGGCCGTCAAGTGTTTGGCCAGTAGTTCTGATTTTCAGCTTGGCCGCCAGAAACATAAACACGGCCGGCGAGTGTTTGGCCAGCAGTGCTGATTTTCAGCTTGGCCGCCAGAGACATAAACACGGCCGGCAAGTGTTCGGCCAGCAGTGCTGATTTTCAGCTTAGCCGCCGGAAACGTAAACACGGCCGGCGAGTGTTTGGCCAGAAGTGCTGATTTTTAGCTTGGCCGCCGGAAACATAAACACGGCCACCAAGTGTTTGGCCAGAAGTGCTGATTTTTAGCTTGGCCGCGGGACACATAAACACGGCCGGCAAGTGTTTGGCCAGTAGTGCTGATTTTCAGCTTGGCCGCCGGAAACATAAACACGGCCGGCGAGTGTTTGGCCAGCAGTGCTGATTTTCAGCTTGGCAGCCGGAAACGTAAACACGGCCGGCGAGTGTTTGGCCAGAAGTGCTGATTTTCAGCTTGGCCGCCGGAAACATAAACACGGCCGGCGAGTGTTTGGCCAGAAGTGCTGATTTTCAGCTTGGCCGCCGGAAACGTAAACACGGCCGGCGAGTGTTTGGCCAGAAGTGCTGATTTTCAGCTTGGCCGCCGGAAACGTAAACACGGCCGGCGAGTGTTTGGCCAGAAGTGCTGATTTTTAGCTTGGCCGCCGGAAACATAGACACGGCCGGCGAGTGTTTGGCCGGAAGTGCTGATTTTCAGCTTGGCCGCCGGAAACGTAACCACGGCCGGCGAGTGTTTGGCCAGAATTGCTGATTTTCAGCTTGGCCGCCGGAAACGTAAACACGGCCGGCGAGTGTTTGGCCAGAAGTGCTGATTTTCAGCTTGGCCGCCGGAAACATAAACACGGCCGGCGAGTGTTTGGCCAGAAGTGCTGATTTTCAGCTTGGCTGCCGGAAACGTAAACACGGCCGGCGAGTGTTTGGCCAGAAGTGCTGATTTTCAGCTTGGCCGCCGGAAACGTAAACACGGCCGGCGAGTGTTTGGCCAGAAGTGCTGATTTTTAGCTTGGCCGCCGGAAACATAAACACGGCCACCAAGTGTTTGGCCAGAAGTGCTGATTTTTAGCTTGGCCGCCGGACACATAAACACGGCCGGAAAGTGTTTGGCAAGTAGTGCTGATTTTCAGCTTGGCCGCCGGAAACATAAACACGGCCGGCGAGTGTTTGGCCAGCAGTGCTGATTTTCAGTTTGGCCGCCGGAAACATAAACACGGCCGGCGAGTGTTTGGCCAGCAGTGCTGATTTTCAGCTTGGCCGCCAGAGACATAAACACGGCCGGCAAGTGTTCGGCCAGCAGTGCTGATTTTCAGCTTGGCCGCCGGAAACGTAAACACGGCCGGCAAGTGTTTGGCCAGAAGTGCTGATTTTCAGCTTGGCCGCCGGAAACATAAACACGGCCGGCAAGTGTTTGGCGAGTAGTGCTGATTTTCAGCTTGGCCGCCGGAAACATAAACACGGCCGGCAAGTGTTTGGCCAGCAGTGCTGATTTTCAGCTTGGCCGCCGGAAACATAAACACGGCCGGCGAGTGTTTGGCCAGCAGTGCTGATTTTCAGCTTGGCCGCCAGAGACATAAACACGGCCGGCAAGTGTTCGGCCAGCAGTGCTGATTTTCAGCTTGGCCGCCGGAAACGTAAACACGGCCGGCGAGTGTTTGGGCAGAAGTGCTGATTTTTAGCTTGGCCGCCGGAAACATAAACACGGCCACCAAGTGTTTGGCCAGAAGTGCTGATTTTTAGCTTGGCCGCCGGACACATAAACACGGCCGGCAAGTGTTTGGCCAGTAGTGCTGATTTTCAGCTTGGCCGCCGGAAACATAAACACGGCCGGCGAGTGTTCGGCCAGCAGTGCTGATTTTCAGCTTGGCCGCCGGAAACGTAAACACGGCCGGCGAGTGCTTGGCCAGCAGTGCTGATTTTCAGCTTGGCCGCCGGAAACATAAACACGGCCGCCAAGTGTTTGGCCAGAAGTGCTGATTTTTAGCTTGGCCGCCGGACACATAAACACGGCCGGTGAGTGTTTGGCCAGAAGTGCTGATTTTTAGCTTGGCCGCCGGACACATAAACACGGCCGGCGAGTGTTCGGCCAGCAGTGCTGATTTTCAGCTTGGCCGCCAGAGACATAAACACGGCCGGCAAGTGTTCGGCCAGAAGTGCTGATTTTCAGCTTGGCCGCCGGAAACATAAACACGGCCGGCGAGTGTTTGGCCAGCAGTGCTGATTTTCAGCTTGGCCGCCGGAAACATAAACACGGCCACCAAGTGTTTGGCCAGAAGTGGTGATTTTTAGCTTGGCCGCCGGACACATAAACACGGCCGGCAAGTGTTTTGCCAGTAGTGCTGATTTTCAGCTTGGCCGCCGGAAACATAAACACGGCCGGCGAGTGTTTGGCCAGCAGTGCTGATTTTCACTTTGGCCGCCGGAAACATAAACACGGCCGGCGAGTGTTTGGCCAGCAGTGCTGATTTTCAGCTTGGCCGCCGGAAACATAAACACGGCCGGCAAGTGTTTGGCCAGTAGTGCTGATTTTCAGCTTGGCCGCCGGAAACATAAACACGGCCGGCGAGTGTTTGGCCAGAAGTGCTGATTTTCAGCTTGGCCGCCGGAAACATGAACACGGCCGGCGAGTGTTTGGCCAGCACTGCTGATTTTCAGCTTGGCCGCCAGAGACATAAACACGGCCGGCAAGTGTTCGGCCAGCAGTGCTGATTTTCAGCTTGGCCGCCGGAAACGTAAACACGGCCGGCGAGTGTTTGGCCAGTAGTGCTGATTTTCAGCTTGGCCGCCGGAAACATAAACACGGCCGGCGAGTGTTTGGCCAGCAGTGCTGATTTTCAGTTTGGCCGCCGGAAACATAAACACGGCCGGCGAGTGTTTGGCCAGCAGTGCTGATTTTCAGCTTGGCCGCCGGACACATAAACATGGCCGGCAAGTGTTCGGCCAGAAGTGCTGATTTTTAGCTTGGCCGCCGGACACATAAACACGGCCGGCAAGTGTTTGGCCAGTAGTGCTGATTTTCAGCTTGGCCGCCGGAAACATAAACACGGCCGGCGAGTGTTTGGCCAGTAGTGCTGATTTTCAGCTTGGCCGCCGGAAACATAAACACGGCCGGCGAGTGTTTGGCCAGCAGTGCTGATTTTCAGCTTGGCCGCCAGAGACATAAACACGGCCGGCAAGTGTTCGGCCAGCAGTGCTGATTTTCAGCTTGGCCGCCGGAAACGTAAACACGGCCGGCGAGTGTATGGCCAGCAGTGCTGATTTTCAGCTTGGCCGCCGGAAACATAAACACGTCCGCCAAGTGTTTGGCCAGAAGTGCTGATTTTTAGCTTGGCCGCCGGACACATAAACACGGCCGGCAAGTGTTTGGCCAGAAGTGCTGATTTTTAGCTTGGCCGCCGGACACATAAACACGGCCGGCGAGTGTTCGGCCAGCAGTGCTGATTTTCAGCTTGGCCGCCAGAGACATAAACACGGCCGGCAAGTGTTCGGCCAGAAGTGCTGATTTTCAGCTTGGCCGCCGGAAACATAAACACGGCCGGCGAGTGTTTGGCCAGCAGTGCTGATTTTCAGCTTGGCCGCCGGAAACATAAACACGGCCACCAAGTGTTTGGCCAGAAGTGCTGATTTTTAGCTTGGCCGCCGGACACATAAACACGGCCGGCAAGTGTTTGGCCAGTAGTGCTGATTTTCAGCTTGGCCGCCGGAAACATAAACACGGCCGGCGAGTGTTTGGCCAGCAGTGCTGATTTTCAGTTTGGCCGCCGGAAACATAAACACGGCCGGCGAGTGTTTGGCCAGCAGTGCTGATTTTCAGCTTGGCCGCCAGAGACATAAACACGGCCGGCAAGTGTTCGGCCAGCAGTGCTGATTTTCAGCTTGGCCGCCGGAAACGTAAACACGGCCGGCGAGTGTTTGGCCAGCAGTGCTGATTTTCAGCTTGGCCGCCGGAAACATAAACACGGCCGCCAAGTGTTTGGCCAGAAGTGCTGATTTTTAGCTTGGCCGCCGGACACATAAACACGGCCGGCAAGTGTTTGGCCAGAAGTGCTGATTTTTAGCTTGGCCGCCGGACACATAAACACGGCCGGCGAGTGTTCGGCCAGCAGTGCTGATTTTCAGCTTGGCCGCCGGAAACATAAACACGGCCGGCAAGTGTTCGGCCAGAAGTGCTGATTTTCAGCTTGGCCGCCGGAAACATAAACACGGCCGGCGAGTGTTTGGCCAGCAGTGCTGATTTTCAGCTTGGCCGCCGGAAACATAAACACGGCCGGCGAGTGTTTTGCCAGAAGTGCTGATTTTTAGCTTGGCCGCCGGAAACATAAACACGGCCACCAAGTGTTTGGCCAGAAGTGCTGATTTTCAGCTTGGCCGCCGGAAACATAAACACGGCCGGCAAGTGTTCCGCCAGAAGTGCTGATTTTCAGCTTGGCCGCCGGAAACATAAACACGGCCGGCGAGTGTTTGGCCAGCAGTAATGATTTTCAGCTTGGCCGCCGGAAACATAAACACGGCCGGCAAGTGTTCGGCCAGAAGTGCTGATTTTCAGCTTGGCCGCCGGAAACATAAACACGGCCGGCAAGTGTTTGGCCAGCAGTGCTGATTTTCAGCTTGGCCGCCGGAAACATAAACACGGCCGGCGAGTGTTTGGCCAGAAGTGCTGATTTTTAGCTTGGCCGCCGGAAACATAAACACGGCCACCAAGTGTTTGGCCAGAAGTGCTGATTTTCAGCTTGGCCGCCGGAAACATAAACACGGCCGGCAAGTGTTCGGCCAGAAGTGCTGATTTTCAGCTTGGCCGCCGGAAACATAAACACGGCCGGCAAGTGTTCGGCCAGAAGTGCTGATTTTCAGCTTGGCCGCCGGAAACATAAACACGGCCGGCGAGTGTTTAGCCAGCAGTGCTGATTTTCAGCTTGGCCGCCGGAAACATAAACACGGCCACCAAGTGTTTGGCCAGAAGTGCTGATTTTCAGCTTGACCGCCGGAAACATAAACACGGCCGGCAAGTGTTCGGCCAGAAGTGCTGATTTTCAGCTTGGCCGCCGGAAACATAAACACGGCCGGCGAGTGTTTGGCCAGCAGTGCTGATTTTCAGCTTGGCCGCCGGAAACATAAACACGGCCGACGAGTGTTTGGCCAGAAGTGCTGATTTTTAGCTTGGCCGCCGGAAACATAAACACGGCCACCAAGTGTTTGGCCAGAAGTGCTGATTTTCAGCTTGGCCGCCGGAAACATAAACACGGCCGGCAAGTGTTCGGCCAGAAGTGCTGATTTTCAGATTGGCGGCCGGAAACATAAACACGGCCGGCGAGTGTTTGGCCAGCAGTGCTGATTTTCAGCTTGGCCGCCGGAAACATAAACACGGCCGGCGAGTGTTTGGCCAGAAGTGCTGATTTTTAGCTTGGCCGCCGGAAACATAAACACGGCCACCAAGTGTTTGGCCAGAAGTGCTGATTTTCAGCTTGGCCGCCGGAAACATAAACACGGCCACCAAGTGTTTGGCCAGAGGTGCTGATTTTCAGCTTGGCCGCCGCAAACATAAACACGGCCGGCGAGTGTTTGGCCAGCAGTGCTGATTTTCAGCTTGGCCGCCGGAAACATAAACACGGCCGGCGAGTGTTTGGCCAGAAGTGCTGATTTTTAGCTTGGCCGCCGGAAACATAAACACGGCCACCAAATGTTTGGCCAGAAGTGCTGATTTTCAGCTTGGCCGCCGGAAACATAAACACGGCCGCCAAGTGTTTGGCCAGAAGTGCTGATTTTTAGCTTGGCCGCCGGACACATAAACACGGCCGGCAAGTGTTTGGCCAGAAGTGCTGATTTTTAGCTTGGCCGCCGGACACATAAACACGGCCGGCGAGTGTTCGGCCAGCAGTGCTGATTTTCAGCTTGGCCGCCGGAAACATAAACACGGCCGGCAAGTGTTCGGCCAGAAGTGCTGATTTTCAGCTTGGCCGCCGGAAACATAAACACGGCCGGCGAGTGTTTGGCCAGCAGTGCTGATTTTCAGCTTGGCCGCCGGAAACATAAACACGGCCGGCGAGTGTTTGGCCAGAAGTGCTGATTTTTAGCTTGGCCGCCGGAAACATAAACACGGCCACCAAGTGTTTGGCCAGAAGTGCTGATTTTCAGCTTGGCCGCCGGACATATAAACACGGCCGGCAAGTGTTCGGCCAGAAGTGCTGATTTTCAGCTTGGCCGCCGGAAACATAAACACGGTCGGCGAGTGTTTGGCCAGCAGTGCTGATTTTCAGCTTGGCCGCCGGAAACATAAACACGGCCGGCGAGTCTTTTGCCAGAAGTGCTGATTTTTAGCTTGGCCGCCGGAAACATAAACACGGCCACCAAGTGTTTGGCCAGAAGTGCTGATTTTCAGCTTGGCCGCCGGAAACATAAACACGGCCGGCAAGTGTTCCGCCAGAAGTGCTGATTTTCAGCTTGGCCGCCGGAAACATAAACACGGCCGGCGAGTGTTTGGCCAGCAGTAATGATTTTCAGCTTGGCCGCCGGAAACATAAACACGGCCGGCAAGTGTTCGGCCAGAAGTGCTGATTTTCAGCTTGGCCGCCGGAAACATAAACACGGCCGGCAAGTGTTTGGCCAGCAGTGCTGATTTTCAGCTTGGCCGCCGGAAACATAAACACGGCCGGCGAGTGTTTGGCCAGAAGTGCTGATTTTTAGCTTGGCCGCCGGAAACATAAACACGGCCACCAAGTGTTTGGCCAGAAGTGCTGATTTTCAGCTTGGCCGCCGGAAACATAAACACGGCCGGCAAGTGTTCGGCCAGAAGTGCTGATTTTCAGCTTGGCCGCCGGAAACATAAACACGGCCGGCAAGTGTTCGGCCAGAAGTGCTGATTTTCAGCTTGGCCGCCGGAAACATAAACACGGCCGGCGAGTGTTTAGCCAGCAGTGCTGATTTTCAGCTTGGCCGCCGGAAACATAAACACGGCCACCAAGTGTTTGGCCAGAAGTGCTGATTTTCAGCTTGACCGCCGGAAACATAAACACGGCCGGCAAGTGTTCGGCCAGAAGTGCTGATTTTCAGCTTGGCCGCCGGAAACATAAACACGGCCGGCGAGTGTTTGGCCAGCAGTGCTGATTTTCAGCTTGGCCGCCGGAAACATAAACACGGCCGACGAGTGTTTGGCCAGAAGTGCTGATTTTTAGCTTGGCCACCGGAAACATAAACACGGCCACCAAGTGTTTGGCCAGAAGTGCTGATTTTCAGCTTGGCCGCCGGAAACATAAACACGGCCGGCAAGTGTTCGGCCAGAAGTGCTGATTTTCAGATTGGCCGCCGGAAACATAAACACGGCCGGCGAGTGTTTGGCCAGCAGTGCTGATTTTCAGCTTGGCCGCCGGAAACATAAACACGGCCGGCGAGTGTTTGGCCAGAAGTGCTGATTTTTAGCTTGGCCGCAGGAAACATAAACACGGCCACCAAGTGTTTGGCCAGAAGTGCTGATTTTCAGCTTGGCCGCCGGAAACATAAACACGGCCACCAAGTGTTTGGCCAGAGGTGCTGATTTTCAGCTTGGCCGCCGCAAACATAAACACGGCCGGCGAGTGTTTGGCCAGCAGTGCTGATTTTCAGCTTGGCCGCCGGAAACATAAACACGGCCGGCGAGTGTTTGGCCAGAAGTGCTGATTTTTAGCTTGGCCGCCGGAAACATAAACACGGCCACCAAATGTTTGGCCAGAAGTGCTGATTTTCAGCTTGGCCGCCGGAAACATAAACACGGCCGGCAAGTGTTCGGCCAGAAGTGCTGATGTTCAGCTTGGCCGCCGGAAACATAAACACGGCCGGCGAGTGTTTGGCCAGCAGTGCTGATTTTCAGCTTGGCCGCCGGAAACATAAACTCGGCCACCAAGTGTTTGGCCAGAAGTGCTGATTTTCAGCTGGCCGCCGGAAACATAAACACGGCCACCAAGTGTTTGGCCAGAAGTGCTGATTTTCAGCTTGGCCGCCGGAAACATAAACACGGCCGGCAAGTGTTCGGCCATAAGCGCTGATTTTCAGCTTGGCCGCCGGAAACATAAACACGGCCGGCGAGTGTTTGGCCAGCAGTGCTGATTTTCAGCTTGGCCGCCGGAAACATAAACACGGCCGGCGAGTGTTTGGCCAGAAGTGCTGATTTTTAGCTTGGCCGCCGGACACATAAACACGGCCGCCAAGTGTTTGGCCAGAAGTGCTGATTTTCAGCTTGGCCGCCGGAAACATAAACACGGCTGGCAAGTGTTCGGACAGAAGTGCTGATTTTCAGCTTGGCCGCCGGAAACATTAACACGGCCGGCGAGTGTTTGGCCAGCAGTGCTGATTTTCAGCTTGGCCGCCGGAAACATAAACACGGCCGGCGAGTGTTTGGCCAGAATCGCTGATTTTTAGCTGGGCCGCCGGAAACATAAACACGGCCACCAAGTGTTTGACCAGAAGTGCCGATTTTCAGCTTGGCCGCCGGAAACATAAACACGGCCGGCGAGTGTTTGGCCAGCAGTGCTGATTTTCAGCTTGGCCGCCGGAAACATAAACACGGCCGGCGAGCGTTTGGCCAGAAGTGCTGATTTTTAGCTTGGCCGCCGGAAACATAAACACGGCCACCAAGTGTTTGGCCAGAAGTGCTGATTTTCAGCTTGGCCGCCGGAAACATAAACACGGCCGGCAAGTGTTTGGCCAGAAGTGCTGATTTTTAGCTTGGCCGCCGGACACATAAACACGGCCGGCAAGTGTTTGGCCAGTAGTGCTGATTTTCAGCTTGGCCGTAGGAAACATAAACAGGGCCGGCAAGTGTTCGGCCAGAAGTGCTGATGTTCAGCTTGGCCGCCGGAAACATAAACACGGCCGGCGAGTGTTTGGCCAGCAGTGCTGATTTTCAGCTTGGCCGCCGGAAACATAAACACGGCCGGCGAGTGCTTGGCCAGCAGTGCTGATTTTCAGCTTGGCCGCCGGAAACATAAACACGGCCGGCGAGTGTTTGGCCAGAAGTGCTGATTTTCAGCTTGGCCGCCGTGGACATAAACTTGTCCGGCAAGTTTTCGGCCAGAAGTGCTGGTTTTCAACTTGGCCGCCGGGGACATAAACATGGCCAGCAAGTGTTCGGCCAGAAGTGCTGATTTTCAGTTTCGCCGCAGGGACACCCATAATCTAAACTTTCATCGCGTTGACGAAACTTTGGCATAACGACGGGCAGCGAGAAAAGCATCATGAGCGAGTGGTTGGCACGATATTAGTGCGGGTGCATCGCGCGAACACTGTTAGCGCAAGCAAACGATCACCGTTTTATTCAGTTTTTTTTCGTTAGTCTTGAAAGGCTATTGTCTTAACTAGCACTGTCGTGTGATATGTTCATTTAGAACATTACCAGAAGTGGGAAAATATTGTGCCCGTCGTTGTTCTATGAACATAAAATACGAAAACAGCGCCCACGTCATCTTCGCACTAACAATATCGCTCTGTCGCTGCGCGGCACTCTTAGCGCGAATACCACATCCGCGATTTTTCAGTTGGTGCTCCACATATTTACTTCCCAACTGCACTCGAAGAAAAAAAAGTTGTAGTCGGGTGCATCGGGCGCACGTGCTCCCCTTTCCTGGAAGACGCACCCTTCGTTACCCAGTCAGTGTACTTGTACACCAACCATAAGCCCCCTTTCTACCTTAAAAACCTATAGGTGTATCAATGCACTCAGCTTAGTAAACCGCCACGCTAGCCACGCACCCCGATCAGCTTGTGCTTGAATCGGATAAGATAGGATATTTCAGGCTTTGTGTTTTGAAAGAGCCTAAACAAGACGTCTCTCATATATTGATTAAACTTAAGCTAGTCTCGGTAATGTTTTATATAGGTGCTAGGATACTGATTTCCTGAGCCAACGAAAGCTAACAGCTTCGGTTAAAACCGCAACGGAAATGTTCAAAGTCGAACCACATGTAAAAGAAAAAGAAAATGAACATCTCGATCTAGATGCGCAGAACGCTGGTTTTGTTGTTAACAACGTGGTTGTTGGCGGGTGGTGGGCAACGCCCTGACGCTATTGACGCTATCGTGGTGATTGACGTCAGTGATGCTCGGCCGTACTACACAGTAAAAGTTTTTCCACCTTTAAGGGTGTAAAAGGAGTGTTGTAGCAACTTACACCCTCGGCTACACCCTTTTAACACCCTAAAAACTAGGAATACAGCCTCAAAATTTTACCGAAAAGGGTGCTGTTTCGTGTTACACCCTACATTTAGCGAAGAATGTGAGAAGGGTGTAGAAGAGGGTGCTAAATAAATAATGTGAAATGGTTTTGGAAAGCTTATATATGGCTCTGTCCATAATGTACAGGTAAGAGTTCTGCTTGAAAAGCAACAGTTGTTAGCAGTCTAGTTTTTTATAATGTCAGCTGTAATTCATGCAAATAGCTGATAATAAAGTGCCTCTTTTGCATACAATTTTTATGTTTGCAAACAAAATTTTATATATGAGTTCATATTTAATTTTCTTACAAATCACTTCATGCTCAGAAATAGGAAAGTAGGGTGAAATGCTCTATACTAGCATTTTTTACAAATATTTATTGATGGAAGTGTACAGTAAAAAAATCAGTTAGTCTCGAGTTTGTATCTGGCAACATGAAATCAAAATATAGTGAAAATGTTTGACAAATATTACTGACATGCTGCTAGAACCTGTCACATGACCATGTCAACCTGAGTAAAATATTCATTTGAGAATATGGTGACATGCACAAAAACACACACATAAAGAAACAAATCCCATAATAAACCAGTCCGAGACATCCCATACAAAAATGGCATATGGTCGTCTATGGAAAATTCAATGGCAGGCTGTCACCCCCTGTAGCTTTGCATGGTGGGCCTTAGAAATTTATAGATACAGCTACAGCCAGCTATAGGAAGTATTCACTGGCGGCCATAGCTGTGTGCGCGAATGCTGAGCGCGTGCTGAAGGCGAGCTTCCACAGTTCTTTTGCAACGTGCATTCCGCACCATGAAGAGTGCCGGTCTTAGCAGCCTATTAATGTGGGCTCGTTCTGAGCATGCGCTCTAAACAGCACCCACAAATATGGCACCCAGTGAATGCTCCTTATAGAAAAGTTTAGGGCCCTGTGTCTAAAGACTCAGGGATATATGTTTCAATAATAACAACAACAACAACAATAATAATAATATTCAATAAGTTAGTGTTTTAACAGTGTCCAGGGACATCCAATTGTTCTTCTTGCGGGCGCAGTGCAATAAAACGCAGAAACAGACGCTTGCACGCTCGCAGTCGCACTCACACATGCATGCACACGCGCAATCCCACGCCAGCGCGCAGACGCACACGCACGTACAACCAGAGACGCACACACGCATGCTCCGGGACGCATCCACACGTGCGCGCACAAACACGCATGCGCATGCACGCACACACCCACAAACAATTACGACAAAGGAAACGTTGCTTAAGTTAGTTTCGGTTTCGGTTTACACAAAAAAGAAACAACCTAAAGTTTAAATAAAACCTAAGATTTACTCACTTTTTGTAATGTTTTACATTATTATTTTAAGGAAATTCTCATTATTACTAATAGAATAATAATTTGCTTAGTATCGTTCTAAAAAAATTAACAATAAAGAAAAAAGAAAAGAGACTCTTGAAGACTGCACAAGACCATCGCCATTGCAATCAGCTTCCGTTGGGCTCGTTTGAATAGTCGTTGAAGCAGTTGAAGTTCCAGAGACTTCGGAAATCTCCTTTTTTTTACTTTTTTGCCGTTTTAGTGGATATTTTAGATATCTTCCCTACGAATACCGTGTTCAAGAATAGCAATTGATGACTGTGAGCTGGGAGACGCTGCTTCTTGCCTACGCCCGTGAGTTCAGAACCGCCCATGCACGACTCGTGCGAACGCCGGTAAGCAACTTTCTTTTGTTTCTGCGAAGTGGGCTGCTGTTTCAAACTTTGTCGTGTACCGTGTGCTTGCTAAGCTATGCTTGATTCTAACTATGCTTCTGCCCTGTGTTATTTCGTTATTTGAAAAGAGCGTATCTTCTTCAAAACCTGTGGCTCGCTCCGCAGTGTGAGAAAGATTCCCCTTGCGGCGGAACCGTGGGCCAGAGCCGCCATGGGCATGTTCTGGGCGCCGTCGTGTGGCGCTCGGCCGACAACGCTTGTGCGGAGCGTTCAAGTGCCGTCTGACGGCAGTTCAAGCATTCAGTCGCCGTCCCAAAGTGTTAATCACAGGTCATGCTAGTTCTGACGTCTTGTCCTAACAGCCGCTCGCCACCGATTTGTTTCATAAAGCGGGAGCGAGAAAAACGTTACAAGAGCGAGCATGCAGCATGATTTTTTGCATAAGCTAATGCCTGTGCCGTAGAGACGCGCGGTCTCTTCGTCATATTTCCGAGGGTAAAAGCGCTAAAAACAACGGGCAAACAACGCCCTGTGTTGTTTTTTTTTTTTTACTTGTCCGTTGTTTTTAGAGCTTTTACCCTGGGAAATTAGGTCTTTTCTCGTTTACCGAACCGGCACACTTTTTAAGTTTACGATTGTGTGATGCAAAAAATAAAAGGAGTTTAGATGTCACGTTTTTTAGTAGTGGCGAAAGCCCTTACAAAAATCAGAGCAGCTAGAAGAAACAAAAACATCAAAAAGGCGGAAAAAGTTAACTAATGTCAAACCTGAATATTTGAAGGAGTTCAAAGACTACCACCGTACCAACTCGCCCGGTTATTCTTTCTGTCAAAGAATAATAGCCAATAGTAATAAACAAATAAATGCCAACTATTAATTTGTTACAAAGTCGTAATTGGTGCAGTGCAGCCGTCGCTACTCTACTCTTTTGATGATATCAGGTAATGTGTAAATGTATAGGGCAGTTCATAGCAACCATTTATGCCCGACCCATTATATTGAGTTTTTTCTTTATATAAAAGTTATATGAAAAAAAGTGCTCTTCCTAAATTAAGCCGCACCACTGAATGTACAATAGCGTGTAACGTTTATGTATGTTCTCAGCAAAAGAAAAGGATGCATTAAAAAAAGGCCAATCATTTTGTTTCCTCTCTGTTATAGCTTCTTTCACGTACACGCAAAATGTGGGTGTCTACGTCTAAAAGAGTGGAATTGACATTTCCTGCAAAGCTGGAAGGCCTGACTCAGTTTGGCTAGCAGCTTGAAACCTATGGGAACCTGGGGAACTAAACCACAAGACTGTGAAAGTGACACCCACCACAAGAGTGAGGGTGACACCCGCCTTCACTTCCTGAACGATGGCACCATGAGGAAGGTGGAGCTGCCCTAAAGTGAATGCAATAGCAGGTGGGTCGTTCCAGTGAACCTCTATACAGATGATACCAAACAGAAAATTATTAATGTGTTATTAAAAACATGGAATGTGAATCGCACGGACAAGAAGGAGGAGATCAACACAGCGCTGTGTTGTGTTCATATCCTCTGTTCCCGTATTCTTCATGATTTATTTTCAATAATTGGCTACTAACTAGTCCAATCATCAGCACTAGTCAATAAAAGTATGCTGCTATTTATTAGTATGCATTAATACCGTGCTTGCAGTTGAATCCTACAGTCATTTATTAATAAACAAAAACGAGGGTGCAAGCTAGCTAAACAGGCTAAACACATAATTCATTAAAGACGGGTTCGCTGAAGGATGACAAAACGCAGAGAAGTATCAAACACAGCTGAGTATTAATGGGCAAAAAATGAATTGGCGACCCAAAAAAGAGAACGTAGGGGAAGACATGAAGTCAGTCTTTACAATTCCTCTTCTGCTTGCCACCACTTTACAAAGGGAATTCCTTTTTGCGCCTTACAGCGTTTTACTGTTCACAACCTCTGACATACCCAAGGACAGTAAACATAAAAAAGCAACCTACTAACATTTGGGTAAATGTGATTGAACAAACAATAGGAAATGCCTTGAGCTTTCAACCTAGGAAATAAAAAATATGCACAACATTAAGATTTAAAAAACAGACGGACGCATCACAACTGTTTTTAACAAAAATATAGGCCAAGAAACTTCTTCCACTCGATGGCAAAACACAGGGAAGGCACTAATAGATTTCTAGGTTTCATCATTGTTAGTGATTCTTTCAGTATACACTTGTGGTCACTATCTTTAGTCAAAATTATTTCATCATCATCATTCATTAAATCATCACAGTTGTGTTCTTTAAAGAGGTACGGAAACAAAAATTGAAATATTCAAATTTTGTTCGGAAGTGAGTCAAGCATGATAGATAATAACCGTAAATGATAATCGCACGTTTGTATTTTGAACGACTGGCTATATTTTTCGTTCCAAACGGTGCACTCGAACAAGCGCTTGAAGAGAAGCGAACGGAAAGCGCGATGCGTCATGGGATATTCGGCGCAGACAAAAACAGAACGAAAAGATTCCCCGCGTTCGTGGAGTAGCAAGGCAGGCGTGGTTATGAGCTTTGCCCTTGGTGGAGTTATCAGCGTTGTGGTGGTGTCAATAGCGTCAGCGCGTTACAACCAAGCCGTTCGAAGTACCCGTGGCGTGACGAGCGTGTGGCTAGCCCACGTGGGCTGACCAAAGGAGCACGTAGCTTCCACAACACTGTCAGTTTAGTGCTGAACTAGATGGGGAAAGCAACTTTTGTTCGAGTTTTAAGCGACGGGCTAATCTTCTAGGGGGAGAATGGCTGTTTCCGGTTGCACGAACGAGGGTCCGAGAATGAGGGGAGTCGTTTCTTTCCGTCTTCTTGGACCGTTTGGTACAATGCGCGATTTGTGAGTTGAGCCAGGAGGAAAGCTAAGAAAGAAAATGTTGAAATTCCAAAGGGCGGCGCTGCTCCGAAGGAATCTGCTGTGTCACGACTACGTAGCAAGTTCCTCAGTGTTGCTAGATTACCTCCCAAGTAGGCTCCGCATGCATCCACCAGGTGCACATTGAGAGATTGTTTATTTAGCTTTAAAATTAGTTTTCTTGTGCCTCGCAAAGGAAGACTGGTCTTTTTGAGGTTAGGGTGCAACATGCAACACATTCAAGCTAGAAAATGAGCGCTGAAATTTCGTTTCTCTACCCCTTTAAGGCCACACAATTATTACATTAGATCACGTGTTTTGACACAGCTGAATACAGATACTTATTTTTCTGCAACATTTATACTAAGTTCAATCGGTCCTTAACGCATGGTTTTGTCGCATGAAGTGTTCTATGAGTCGAGCGAGAATTTCTAGCGGTCCTTGGGACATCTCGTGCTGTAGACTTATGTATTACTGGCTTTTCTTTGGTACTTTGTGGGATACGGCAAGCGGTATTGAAATTATTGCAGGTTCCAGCTGCACCAAGCGATTAGATTCACCGTCAAAGACCGCAAGCCGCGCAAAATGTTCTATGAGGTGAGCAATCATGTTTGGCAGTCTTTGGCACATGCAGTGCTGGGGGTTTATGTAAAACTGGCCTTGTCCGTTTGATCCAGTTTTGCTTCCGAAAAAAGTGGACCTCTATAGTGGGATGGTGCACGGCTGCATGCACATGCACCCGGTATTTATTATATTTATATATACATAAATATAACGCTTTCTATTTTAATTCAAACAAAGTAAAAAAACAAACGGCGTGAGTGTTACTTGGATGTTGACTTTAATGTGTGTTTGTGGGGCTCAGAGGACATTACATAAGGGGAAAACCCTTAGCAGTATGTTATTCAAAACTAATTAACCAAAATTTTTAATAATGGTTTTATGGGGTATGTTTCAATTCTAGTTTCAAAGGCAGTAAATATTGAAGACTAACACAATTGACACAATTTACGAATGGCAACAAGTTTCGATATATTCAGTGCTAAAAATCTGCCTTTTCGTCGCCCAATTCCAAAATCTTGCGCTCAGAAGGCCTCAGGATGTCGTGCGGACGTGGTTGCTTCGGACGCACCTTCACTATCCTGGAAGTATGACGCCGATGCTTCCGCCAAGGACACACTGTCGAGATAGTGACGACGTACCCGGTATGACTAGGGGACTCTTCTGCCCATTATTAACGGCACGAAATCTTGAGCTCAAGCTGAGCACGGTTTTTGCATCCGACATTAAAAACGCAAAAGTTGGACAATGAATGCCTCCAAGCCGCTTGGCTTTTTGTGAATGGTTTAAATAGGGATAGCCTTTAATATTGACAGGCTTTTAAAACTGCAGTTGCAACATGATCCATAAAGCAATGAATTACAAAGCTAACAGATTTTGGTCTTAGTCAACGTACTGTGACAGTTATCCCCTTTACTAATGTCCGCCGAGTCCCACGAACACGCAGTGAAGAAGACATCGACAGAACTCTCACGGCCTTTTTTCTTAATTTTGTTAGCTTTCAAATAGAATGCTGTGCAGAGTGTATATACGTAAAACGACTTGTAGAATGTAATCATGCAAATAATTGTTACAAAACTTTGCTTTTCACCCAATTAAGTATTGCAGTTGTCATTGCAACTTTCCAAACATAAGCAAAGCATCCAGTTTGGTACTCAAAGTGTATTCTATTCGGCAATAAATCAACGGACTACTACTTGGTTCGCCTTTGGCTTCATTGTGAAAATATTAGGCATGTGCGAATCATGGATTTTGGCTTAAAATGGATAATAATTTGAGCTTATTAACTTTTCATTTGAATGTCACATAGTTTCTGCACCTCTCTCCAAGCCCGTGAATTCTAGGTCCGTTTACATGAAGTCATCCAGCAGCCGCAGGTTACCTTTTGGGCCACCGAGATTGCTCTTCTCCTGACGCAGACAGCTCATTGTATATTTTGTCAGAACACCTTTGTCTGTCACGGATTCGAGGAGTGCATTGAGGTGCAAACGCAACAATGTATCATAGATAGCTGTAGAAATAAATTATCACGAGCACCTTTTAATATGTAATCACCCCCTCCACCGTTGAAAACCGCAGCCGTCAACCTCGACACGCTGCATGCTGGATTTTGGGTTTTTCAGTGTAGAGGAGGAGGCAAAAAAATTAACATTGGCCAAGGGACAAATATTAGCATCTAACCGTTATGGTCAGTCGGCAGCCCTGTACGGTTCATAAATGCAGGGTGGCGAGGTGAGAAGGGTGCGTCTGTGGCAAACATAGATTGTAGCACCTAAGCTCTCCGCCTTCTGTCGGTGTTTGTCCCTTTTTTTTTTGCAACTTGACTTCCCTTGGCTATGTTCGCTGATACCGAAAAGAACCGGTTATCGCACCCAATGAACGCTGGCAACCGATGACACCGCTTGACAAAGCGTGTCTGCCCAAACGTCCCTGCTTTTTGCCTTCTTCTTTTAGACATACTGTTTCTCATCTGTGCATTCGTTGGTGCCCTCTTACCCATTCAATAACCTCAAATGTACACAGGAAGGCTGCTGTCAGCAGAAAGAAAACCGGCCGCTGTAGAAGTTTAAAGTGAGAGCAAAGCAAAAAATCACTCATTGCGAAAATAAACCAGTGATGCGTCAGATTTTTCCGTGGCTTTTTTTTTTTATCTCCAAACCTGTCAGCTCATTTCTAACAATAAATGTAACAAGATACATAAGTCTAGCAACGTATCATAATACATCGCAAAAGTATTTCACTACTGAAACACAAATAGATTTCGGAAATGCATTTCGGTACAGAAATAGAGATACTCACAAGTGCCCCTAAGATTATATCGCAATACTTGCGTGTTGTGATGTTGCCCCGATTGTAATTCCTCATTCGTTTTACATTGCTGCAGACGCCGGTTACTTGTTCCAACATAAGCACTGTATGCCTGTGTGGAGGCTGATGCTCATGGCCTTAACTGCAGCGAATAATAGCAGTTGACAAGAGCAAACATGTTTTGGCCTTCTACATTAAAATATGTTTTGCTTTGTCCTTTTACCTAACGCAGGACGAGAACACCCCACCGGCACCATGTGTCTTCTACAACAAGGAAGAGCTGGACGATGCAGACTTTCTTCACCTTGTTGAGGATCGTGAGCGCTTGTTCTTCGCTTTTAATGCAGAAGAGGGGCTGTGCATGTTGTTGGTAGCATATTGGCTTTTCAGCATCCAGTACGAATGCAAGGCCTCCAACACACTGGTTGCTGTGGAGAGGATTTTCCTTGGCTTGAGCGACACCAATCCAAGGACAGTCGTAATTAAATTTTTGAACAAAGTTTGCAGAAAAGTATGTGGTTGAAGAGTTGTTTTGTGAGCCGTTTTAAAAGTGTATAATCCACTTTTCTCGCCAGTATTATCAGGTTAATTTTTATTTCGCATCCAGAACGAATGATAGAAGGTTTTATGGAGGCATGTTTTCTTTTTTTTTTCTTTAAATTTTGGGCACTTTCTGTGATAACTAATGCTGACCTCCTGTAGACGAGGTGCTTAGAATTTAGCTGTACGAGTTCCTTATCCATAGTCGCCTTCCAGAACTTTATAATTTTCTTTGTACGTGAGCAAGAGTATAGCGTCTTTTACTGAGATGTTTGCTTTTTTGCCGTAGAGTGCAAGTTCATTCTGTAATATTTTTCACTACATGTTTGCAGATAGCATTCTTTGTTTCATGAAATGGGCATACATTATATTTTCTATTTCTCAAGGTTCAATAAATGTTCAATTTAACACATTCTAATGGATGTCATAATGAGCTTCACGTAATGAAATGCTGCTGTGGTTCAGTCAAGGGCTAAACCACCGCCCTCTACCCTGCTTCCAATTAGTAAACAGATGCGCGTAGGAGACAAGTGATAAGCGAAGCGTGTGGCCTGCAATCCTCTGAGACAAACAAAACATGTCACTTGATCTCCAAACAGGAAAGCTTTATATGCTTCGTTTGTGGCAGACCATGATGTTCACAATGGTTCAGCCGTGCAGTGCGATGCTTGGGCCACTGCTTGCTCACTTAGAGTTCGAGAAAGGGGGTGCCATAGCACTTCCCAATTGCCCACGGGGTTATGATGTGGCTTGCAAGGAGCTCTTTTGTATTACTTCTTCATGAAGTGAGTTGTGTTTAGTGTGACTCATTATTTCTTTATCACATGCCTCGTATGTGGTGATGTGGCAATCCCTTTAAGTGAAAAAAGTGTAAATGTGTTCAGTAAACATGATAAGCTGTAAATCATATAATAATAATATAAGAATATGCAATACCATATATGATTTTCGTACAATTTACAAGTTCTGATATGTGTATTGGACACATTCCAATGAAATGTTCACTGGGGTCTATACTTCATTTCACCATTCGTCCGAGCGCGGCGGACGCTACCAGCCAATCCAGCGTCGAGAGAGCGTCATGTGACCTTGAACTCCGCTTAACCAAAACGTCGCATGATACTCTCCCGGCGCCAGATTGGCTGAGGTGGCCCAGCATCCACTGGGCCACCCCAGCAGGTGCCCATTTCATGCCAAGCACCCTTTCCCAAAGGTGTTAGCAAGCACCCTTTGTGAAGGGTGCTTGCCTGAACGCCATAAGGGTGTTAGCCCAGGGACAAACTGGTTTACACCCTTAAGTGTGTAAAAACCTTTACTGTGTACTCAAGGTTTCTCTTTCCCATTGGTGCCAGTAAGCTTGTGTAAAGTGGAAAATATTGTAACTGAACAGTAGAGAGTTTTAGTAGATCGCTCCCATGACTCCGATAACGATACCCGATACTCCGCCACCGCCTCCCTTGCGCATGCATGGCATCGTTATCGGGGCTATCGGAGGTATGGGAACGATCTACTAAAACTCTCTATTGTTGCACTGTCCCTTCACCTAAAGTTACTTCGTTTTATTTTTTATTTTACAGCTGCAGTACCGGGTGATCTTAATGGTGGGACAACATACCATCCCTGAACCCACGACAACTGGAATGGTGGTCGCAACCAGCGTCGTAAGACTTAGTACTCAAAAAGTCAAATAAATATTGAGCAGCCTTGTAGCAGCTTCGCGTGTCATTACTATGTAAGAGTTTCTGGGGTTGAGTTCTCAAATTTGACCTCCCGAAACTCTTGACAGTCTTCTGAGGAACACCCAAATTTTCTGGCAGTCTGTGATAAATTATATATTAAGTGTATAACTACAGCCACTTTCGGCCAGTGACTGGCCGGAAGTCAATGGCCAGTGGCTGGCCGAAAGTGACTGGCCGAAGGTGGATGGCAAGTCACTGGCCTAAAGTGAATGGCTAGTCACTGGTCAAATGTGAATGGCCAGCCACTGGCCAAAGGTGAATGGCCAGTCTCTGGCCTAAAGTGAATGGCCAGCCACTGGACAAAGGTGAATGGTCAGTCACTGGCCTAAAGTGAATGGCCAGTCACTGGTCTAAAGTGAATGGCCAGCGACTCGCATAAAGTGAATGGCAAGTCACCAGACGAGGACGAAAACACTTCTATTGCCGAGCACTTTGGCCAAGCTTGGGTCATTGAAAATCTGGTTGGCCATAGTACACTTGCCAGCGATGGCCCATTCACAACGTGCTGCTTGGGGTATTCTCGTTTACATGAAAGCGACTTCAGTGCATCGACTCCACTCGTTCTTTGAACGAAGCCGACGCGGTAACGTTTACATGAATGCGCACCAAGCCCTACAGGAAGGTGGCGCCACGCCGTGTCACAGCTCGAAGTTATGCAGTTCCGGCACCAGCCGCACCACGTTTTCCGGTGCATCGCACGTGGAGGCCTTTCGACGCGTTCAGTGAACGTAAAGATCGTGCCTGCTCTCTTGGGTGCTGTTGAAGAAGTCACGAGACGGAAGAGACATCAAAACCCAAGCGTTTAGGGCTCCAGGCCGGGCCGCCGGGTCACTCTGGACTAGAGGTGCGACGTGTGTGCGCACGCTTTAAGGACGCCTCCGCCCTTCACCGCGCCAGACCTTGCCGATCGCGACCGAACCAACCGGACCCAGAGTACGAAAGGCTCCTGTGAAGCCGGGAACGGTACCGAGGTACGAGCTGCTCGTTCTGCGCTACCACGCAGTCCCGTACGAAAATGTCGGATATGGCCCTGATATATTTTATATATGGCCATATAGGATAATATAAGGAGTCAAATATGGCAATGCACCGCTATATATGGGAGCAAATACGGCCAGATATCGCCATAAAAGTAGGCAAATACTGCCAGATATGGCCGTATAAGTGCGTAAATACGGTCATATGTCGCCAAATAGGGGTGCAAATATAGCCCCTGATAATTATATATGGGCCTGTTTCGGCAGTGCAAGCAATACGTCATATGTACTCGCCAAGACACTAGGTGATTGATCTATATTGCTTGAGTCACATATAAGTGGTTAACTATTGTTAACATCCTTAAAGTAAAGTTATTCCAGGTATTTGGACCGATTAATTAATTGCGCATTTTGAAGATTGAAAGACAAATGAAATTTGGTTGTATGTTTGACCTGTGACAATATGATGAAGCGCATAAGATCGGAAAGCGAGTTAATCAAATAAGGGAATTTAGATCGCAGCTCTTAGGCGCCCGTTTCCGAGTTAAGCGGTGACGGCGACTCCATCGGTGTAACCGCCCCGCTAAATTTTCCGAGAAATTGAATTCGTACTGTTACGTGACTCCAATTTTCCCGCTAAATCTAGCAGTGAAACTAATTTTGTTCATTTTAGAGCGCAGCTCTTAGGGGCCCGTTTCCGGCTTGAGCGGCGTCGGCGTCGCCGTCGCCGTCGCCGTCGGCGTCGGCGTCGGCGTAACCGCGCGTGGCATCATGGGAAATGTCCCATAATGCACCGCGCGAGTCCCCACCGGGGTCACGTGACCTCGTGGGGGGCACGTGACCCCCCCGAGGTCACGTGACCCCGGTGCATCATGGGAAATGTCCAATAATGCACCGCGCGAGCCCCCTACCGGGGTCACGTGACCTCGTGGGGGGCACGTGACCCTTCCGAGGTCACGTGACCCCCCGAAGTCACGTGACTCCCCTGAGGTCACGTGACCCCCGCCGATGTCGCGTGACTTAATGACGTCATCGTCACTGATGACGTCACCGGCATCCACATCATCATCGTCATCATCACTGATGACGTCATCATCACTGATGACGTCACCGGCATCCACATCGTCATCGTCATCATCACTGATGACGTCACTGGCATCCACATCGTCATCGTCATCATCACTGATGACGTCACCGGTAGCGCATCGTCAACGTCATCATCACTGATGACGTTACCGACATCCGCATCGTCAGCGTCATCATCACTGATGACGTCATCAGTGACGTCACTGATGTCGTCACCGGCATCCACATCGTCATCGTCACTGATGACGTCACCGGCATCCGCATCGTCATCGTCATCATCACTGATGACGTCACCGGCATCCGCATCGTCATCGTCATCATCACTGATGGCGTTACCGACATCCGCATCGTCATCGTCATCATCACTGATGACGTCATCAGCGACGTCACTGATGACGTCACCGACATTCGCATCGTCATCGTCATCATCACTGGTGAAGTCATCAGTGACGTCACTAATGACGTCATCGGTACCCGCATCGTCATCGTCAATGATGACGTCATCAGTGACCTCAGTGATGACATCATCGGCATTGGGGGTCACGTGACCCCCAAGGTCACGTGACCCCCCTGGTTAGTACCCCCCCCCCCCCCAAGTGCCCTTCCCTCCTCCTCCTCAAGAGCTGCGCTCTAATTCGGCGTTACAGGGAGTTGTAGGCAGCTTTCACTTTTTCTCCGCTAAATTGAGAGGGGAAACACGAGCCGTTAGATTGCAGAAGATGCAAGACGCTACTTGTCGTCCCGAATCCCTAACTCTTCGAACGGCTGCGAAGCCGTTGCGCCCGTAGCACCGGAGTACCCTACGCAGTCTCTTTCAAAAACCGTTCGTGTAGCATCGCAATCTTCCGTTTGCGAGCGTCTGCGATTCATCGTGTGTTGAAAGTCGGAAGATGTGCTGTCCGTGGTGTCTTTTATGTGTAAACCTTTCGTAAAAAAATTTTTAAAATTAAAAACGCGAATCTTACAGTGTACACATCATTTTAAATTTATTTGTAAAAAAAAATACATATTTATTTATCTATTTATTTGTGGACATCGTGCGCAAAAAAATAATCGCGCTTATTTTGTCTTTTAAAATTTTAATGTGGGTTATACGGCGTAAAACAGATCTTCAAACTCGCATCGTTTTGGGTCACTTTCGAGCTGGACAGCTTCTTTGGAAGTTCAAAAGCTGGACTTCATAGAGGTGTAGTTCACTCGGCATTGGCAGCAGGGTAGTCGCTATGCATGTTTTAGGCCAATCGTGTCTCCGGTTAGGGTCACGTGACTGTAGTCTAGAAGCTGGTGATAAAGCAGAAGACGACACTTGCCTGGAGCCCAAGGCCCCCCCCCCCCCCCCCCCTCATATAGCATTCACTGCACTATCAACCTTGGGCACAAGTGACAAATCCGCTCGTTGTAGTCGTTGATAGCCCATAAGATAAGTGTTTTGTGTGTGTTCACTCCTGTTTTGGTCTTTCCCTCTCTCCTTTTTTCTCTCTCCCTAAGCTGAAAACGTGGTAGAAGGTGCGTGGTCACGTGGTTTGACGGATGACGCATTAGCCGTTGGCAATCTCGGATGGCGTTCAGCCGCACCTAGTTTGGCGTATGTTGGGCCCTGCGTGGCTGCAGCGGATTTCTGCTTCTGCAAGCGATTTCTTCAAAGATGCCCAAGAATATTTTGTGATGGGTTTAGTGTTCGGTTCCACAAATGACAGCGTGTGCTAAATCGTGTTGAATCTTCACGGACACCTTCCTTCTCGTTTTTGTGTTTGAGTGGTGGTTTTGCCGTGGGCGTGTCGACATGTATCTCGGATTACACCTTTCAAGTCCCGTCTCGTCAACGTAAGTGCGCTGCAACCTACTTCGCGACAATTGATCGTTTTCCTAAAGGCACTCTTCCAGATTACCTCCAGAATTAAGCCGTGTCTATCTCCTGGCAGCCGGGAGAATAATTTCTCGGAAATTTTAAAATCATGTCACAAATGCAGATAGAATACCGCTTTTTATTCTCCCTGCGTTTCGTGATAACAGGTTCCACGGTCACCTTCTCGTGGATACACGTTTCATGGACACAGGTTTCGTCGATTTTAACGTTTCATCGACATTCGTTAAGCGAATGTTGATAATCCTAATTTCCCTGAGAATTAAGTTGAGCGCCGCCATGCTCTCAGCTGTTCATTCGCTCCCGCAGCGAGCGCCTTCCCACAATCCCCCCCGTTCCAAAATGCGATGCGACCTCCGTTTACATGGGCTGAATGAATGCGCACTCGCCATCTCGATCCACCTCTATCTAGCGACTTGAATGCGATGCGCTTTCTTTGCGCATTATGCCGTTTACATGACCGCATTGAATGCGACAACTGGATTCGATGTGACTAAGTCGCATTCATGTAAACGCGGCTCGTGGAACAAACGCGCCGACAGCCGTCATCCTTTTGTTTTTACTTTGATGTTTATGTTCGCTTTCTCCTTCCTTAAGAAATAGTACTTAGCAGCAAGAAAAGAAAAGAAAACACGCACGCACGCACGCACGCACGCACGCGCACAAACACACACACGCGCGCACACACACACACACACACACATACACACACACACACACACACACACGCACGCACGCACGCAAAAAAGCAGCTCTTTAGCCTCTCAGCAGTCAGATATACTCAGATTCCCCTTACGATGTGTTGCGATGGACGCTACGAGCTACACGAGTCAATCCGTAGTTCGTAGCTTGTCTCGTGACTTAGCGCTCCCCGTGTCACTCCGCCCGACCGGAAGAGCACGTGACGCCCTTCGAACTCTGAATTGGCCCTGGTGGCTCGTCCCGTCCTTTGCGGTTCATCGGAACGTGAAACAAATTATTGCGGTGTACACCTCTACACTACACCGACTCGCTGACGCCAATTTACGCTGCACATAGATGTGAAGATATATACATATTTGTATCGTTATTACTGAGCTGTTTCTATGTCGTCGCTGCCATTTGTTTAGTCAAAACTGAGCTGCTGACGCCACCGTCGCGAATATTTATTTGACTTAGCGCCACCTCCTGTGCGGCTCACATTTTATTACGCCGAACCGTTTCCAATGAACTGGTAACCGCCACATCCGAATGTTTGATTTCGGTTACAGTTTTGTTCCGGTTCAGTTAAAAATAACGGTTTTGCTCCGGTGTTCGATTCGGGTTCGGTTCGACACCCTGGTTAAAAGCTGCATGCCAATCGCGCATGATTACAACAGCCGCTTTGTCGCGTCTCGCGGCGCCAGGAACGACACCTTGTTCGTCTACCGTTTGGTTGTTTCACCGAGGGCGCGCCATTTGCATCCTCAAAGGAGCGTAAGCTAGTGAGAAATCCGTCAGTAACCTCCAGTGAAATAATGCTGTTTCAAGGACCACATTCCACGCGCTAGCAAATAACGCCATAAGCCCGTGATTTCCATAAGCTAGATGAAAATCGACCTTGCTCGAATTAGAACCGAGGCTATTTCATTCCCACTCCGTTCCGGGCAAAAGGCATATAACCTCATCCTTATTCAAATCCTGCCAGCGCTGACACCATTTTATTTTCATTCCATTCCGGGGTTGCGAAAGTGTGGAAGGATTCTGGAATCATTTTAACTCCGGAGTGGCGACTCCGCAACGCTGCTCTCGGTCGATCCGAGGAAGGGACTCGGGTAGTCTCTCGCACTCGGGGTCCTTCCTTCCTTTGACTTCGCTAGCTCGGCGAAAGCTTTTTCAATCACACTTGGGCTTGCGTTGCTGATTCCCGCGTACTCGATCTCCCCAATTTCGTTGCAGAGCCTGTACCTTTTCTCATCAGCCAAGGCACGTATGTTCAGTTGCTCTCCTAATAAATACTTTTCTATGGGAGCTCGCGCTACAGTTCCTCGGTTCCGTTCGCGGTGCAGCGCGTCTAAGTGCTTCTTAACACCTTTGGGCCTGCGGCAGGATTTTTCGCACTCGGCTCCCGACAGAGTTTCCAAGTCGGCGATTAAGCTACTTTCAGCGCGGCGAGCCTCAAGTGCTAAAATCGACGACCTTTTCACCGCAATAATTTTAATCTCTTGCTTGAGGAGTTCCCACGTCTCAAAAATTCGTCGCCCCCTTCACCTTCACACGAACCTCGGGAAATGACATCTACTGCTCTTAAAAATGCTTCATAATTTAGTTTTTCATTGAGCTTCCAAAGCTTCCAGTTAAACTGTTCGGTGGCGCCTTGTCGTCGATAGCAAACAGTGGTCCAAAAAAAAACAAAAAAAACAGGCGTGTTGCGGTACCTTTTTAGAATGGCTGTTACGGAAGCCGACACGTACACATGATATAATCGTGCATGCAAGGATGCTTGCAAATATGTTAAACGAATCTCTGACGTTTCGTTCCTCACAGTTCCGGCATCCACCAAATCAAAATCCTCTAGGAGTTCGCTCAAGATGAAAACGCTGCTATCTGATCGTTGCCAATACGGTGACCTATCTACTGCTCTCACGACGAAGTTGAAATCGCCTGCAAGCACGACGATCTTATCGTAATCGACAATAATGCGTACGTTATAAAAACAAAAAATTTTTTACCGTGCTGGTGGCATAGAGTGATGTCTCGTGAATATGGACTCCTCCGTTTTCCCCAAAAATCGTCCATAATGTGAGTTCTCCATATGACAAACAAAAATGCATGCATTTTCCCAGTTTGTCCCCGGAAATGGTGTCCATATAGCGAGGTATCGATATTAAAAGGGTCCATATTAACGAGTGTCATGTTCCTCCGAAGGGACGGTGAAAGCGAAAGACGAACAGGGGGCAAGCTCGAGCAAAAGGGGAAAGGATGAGCTCGAGCGAAAGGGAAAGGAGAAGCTCGCGCAGGACATTCGACGACTGAACCTGAAGCACTGTAACTGAAGGGCGGCAGCTGACACGCGAACGCTCCCGGAAGCCCAGGCTTCGCTCCTGGTGAACCCTGGCTCCGCTCCAGGTCTTCTCGCCGCCATCGAGCCGAAGCGACGTCGTGCCTGCTGCTCGCGCCAGAAGCCTGGAGAACCCAGGCCGCGTACCTGGTCGGTCAAGCCACACCATCGAACCGGTGCTGGAAGGCCCAAAGCTCCTAGCAAGCTTGGACCCAGACCCGTAACATCGAAGGACAAGGCCGCGTTCCGTCCCAGGCAAGATCGACGCTCAAGGCTGTGAGTGTTCTGAGCTCGCGACCGAGACTGACTGTATTGACTGTAGCTGATTAACCACTCTATTTTTGTTCTTTCGCTTCTGCTGATATTTTTATTTTTGTTCTGTTTTTTTTTGTGCTTGTGAGTAAATTAATTTTTGTTCGGTTACTTATGTGTCGCTTTGTCTTTCGACCTGCCCTCGTCCCCTCGGAGGAACATGACAACAAGACATGACTGCATAAACAAATAGCCCGCCAGAAACTGCTGAAAAACAAAAATCGCACAAGTTAATACGTCATTCTTCGTCAGAGGTGACGCTTAACTCCAAGAAAAAAAGAATTATAAAAAAAAAAAAAAATCCCCGAAGGACTTGTTTCCAGTGCGCGTAACACAAACTTTCTGCGAAGGTAAAAAAGGGTTTTAGTGCGCTGGCTACTTGCTCCTCCACAGACATCTTAGTTTCTTGCACTGCTAAAAAATCGGGTCTCTCATTAATTAGCAAACGTTGAACATGGTACTGTTTCTTGCGTGAACTAAGACCGCGAACATTTAGCGGTGCCACTTTGAGGACTGTATCGAGCGTACAAATAGCAGAGTGTCATGATGCTGCACTTTCCTTGAACATTTGCCGGATCCCTGGAAACCAGGCGTTGCCGCCTTACTGGCTGTCGCGGCGCAGCCTTTCGTCTGAGCTTGTGAGGCACCGCCTTAAAGTGGTCCCTCCTGTTTTTGTCAACCCCAACCTAGGGTTAGGATTGGGGGTGGTACCGGGCGTCGAGGACATGTCCTCCAGGCCGCGCTTGACGGAGTCCGTGGTCTTGAGAGCCAAATTTTCTACCGCCTTCTGCAGCGGTGACTAGCGGAGAGGCGTCATCTCCGCCGAAAAGCACCTGTTGCTCAACAAACGGTTGGACGTCGCGCTGCAATCCTCGGAGAGCCAGCTCTGCCTTTTCAACCTCCACTGTCGGCGGGGACAGGTCGTCCAACTCAGCTCCGCTCCTGTCACCGGCGTAAGCCTTAACACATTCTTCCGTGCCGTGCCCATAGCGGCAGCAGGGCAAGCTCTTCGGCACGTGGCAGCCGCGCCTGGTGTGCTCGGCGCGCTTAACGCAAACAGACCGGTGCTCGCCCTGGTACGTTGATGAGGACGTTGCCCCCGTGGACCCCCAGCCGGTGTGGCATACCATCGGGTGTGACGCCGTTCTTCAGTGTCATGCGGACGATGCGCGTGGTCGACTTGACGGCCTCGCTCCCTCAACGCACCACTTCTCGCGGGAGACTTCGACGATTTTGCCGTATGGCTCGGACAATTTGCTCACCGCGTCGTCCGGGGCGTGGAAGGGACCCAGTTAACCCAAAGGCGCACTTCGGTGGAGTACGGGTCGATGATGACTAGCCGCAGGTTTTTGACGCTCAGCTTCTTCATATTTACCAGTCGTTCCTTGGCGTCTGGCGTCCGAAACGTAGCCGTTCAAACATGGTTCTTCTGTTATGCGCCGAACGAGGTGATATCAGAAAACACAAAATTTCGCTACAGTTCCTGGCGGAAGTCTTCAATCCAATATGAACTAAGGTCGCAGTGAAGCAGAACCGAATTTCAACATGTTTGCCCAGTAGGTGCAGAAGGACAAGACAGTATTGTACTCTTCAGAAGAAGCACCGGCAAAAGCCAAAGAACCACGGCCGGCTAGGGCCGTGGTTCCTTGCCATTTGTCATCATGCGACCGTCTCGTTCTAGCGCAGAAGCAGAATCCCAGGTGGGAATAACCTGGTTGATTATTTTTTCCTCTCATGAATGCTGGAAACGCGGAAGCAGTAAACCTAATAATAAATGTCTCTGGGGTTTCTCAGTACGTTTCTCTTTCTTTCCTCTTGTCTTTTTGTCACCTCCTTCTTAAGCACAACAAAGATAAGCCAAAATTTCAGAACGCAGATTGTTTCCTATTTTTCTTTCTGCAGACGCATATTGTTAGACCTTCCTGGATCGCAAATACAGGGTAGGATGTCTCCCCCAAAACTTTGCAAGTTTTTTTTTTCGCCGTAAAAATAAACTACTCATTTTCAAACGTTAATTCTTAATCAAAAGGCAGCGCTAGAAGTCCGAACCAGATGCGAAAGTTGCAGCACGAACCGATATCTTAATCAAAATTTATAAATTATTTTCTAAAAACTTTAATTGGAAAATGGCGGCAGACGAAGCTCTCGAATACATGGAGCTGTGGACTAGAGAGTTATAGTGGACTCACTGGACGGCTCGGCCTGATGCGTTTGATGTCGACGCGGCGGTGGCGCTGTAAGCGTTTCCCTCTGAAACTTTCCAGCGCGCATTGGCCAGACCAGGTCGGCTAGGCGGCTCTTATCAATCGCGGACAGCGGGCGGGAGAACTTTCAGGAGGAATCTACTGCTGCACCTCCGGCGAATCCGACATCGGCCGCTTCAGCGCAATAAACGGGGGAGATAGGGTGGTGAGCCCACTACCCAACTTCTAGGGCACTGTACCGGGTGAAACAAGGAGACGGTAGGCTCTTTAAATCGACCGGAAAATTCGGTTTCTTAACCTATCGCGCTACGACTTTGTACAGCGTTGCCCACACATGGTGCATTTTTTTCGTAAAATTTGCAAAGAGCGGACTTACCTGAGGAAAAAGTAAAGAAAGAAAAAGGCTTAGCTCCTATGGAAACGCAGCGACGCCACCGGTCTGCAATCAACACGGCGCCGTTTTGCACGGTAGACAAGAGATGGCGCAACGAACGCCGCCAACGAACGAGCATACGGGCGCCGAGAGCCGGCCGAGGTATTCCTCAAAGGCTCTTTAGCAGACGAGCTTTTCGACTCAAAAGCGGCGCGCGTTCCGCAGGCGGTGACAGTCGCAGAAACAAAAACAGGCGCGGTAACAACAAGGAACTGCAGTTCCTTGTCTGCTAATTACGCCGGCTCTCGGCGTCGTCTGCTCGTTCGTTCGCGGCAGTTGGCGTCGCGACCGCTTGCGCCATCTCTTGTCTACCGTGCAAAACGGCGCCGTGTTGATTGCAGACCGGTGGCGTCGCTGCGTTTCCATAGGAGCTAAGCCTTTTTCTTTCTTTACATTTTCCTCAGGTAAGTCCGCTCTTTGCAAATTTTACGAAAAAAATGCACCAAGTGTGGGCAACGCTGTACAAAGTCGTAGCGCGATAGGTTAAGAAACCGAATTTTCCGGTCGATTTAAAGAGCCTACCGTCTCCTTGTTTCACCCGGTATATGGCGCCAGAAACCGAAAACATGAAAAAAGCGTCCCACGTCCAAGATATCGGTTCATTCTAAAACTTTTGCATCTCGTTCAAACCTCTAGCGCTACCCTTGGGCAAAAAAAAAGAAGAAAAAAAAAAAACTTTTCGCGATGCCTACTTTTTGTTTGGTGTAAAAAAACTGTTCTTTTTTTTTTTTTGGAGAACAATCTGTATGTTGATACCACAATAACGAAGACAAATTGTTTGGCCTCACGAATATAGCCGAAGAAAGTACAATGGCAGGCTCAACAAAAGACACTTTCCTTTATCGCATATATTTTTGGTACTATATATAGTATAATGCAGAGTTCGCGCCTACACCTACAAAGCGTCTTACTCGCCAGGCAAAAAAAAAAAAAAAAAAAGAAGTTTAGATTTAGGTAAGTCAAAGTCATGCTTCCAGGTTGGTTCGCCTCCGAACGTGGCCTGAAAATTCACGTTGACGGGGACCCGGG
Source organism: Ixodes scapularis (assembly GCF_016920785.2). NCBI lineage: Eukaryota > Metazoa > Arthropoda > Arachnida > Ixodida > Ixodidae > Ixodes > Ixodes scapularis. The sequence continues at coordinate 112,884,447 of NW_024609835.1, forward strand.
GTTCCGTGGCAGGATTAAGAGCACGGCGGGCGGTCGGCCATGGCTGCAGCCCCCGGGGGTGATCGATGGACACCTCTCCGAGTTTCAGTCCAGCCGGACGCTATCCTTTTCCGGTGGTCTGCTTCCTAAGAGACCTTACTTTGGGCACCATGGGCGGTCCATCTGCAAACCGACCTTATGTTTTGCGTCTACTCACTTCATCGTTTATAATGCATTGCACAGCGGAAAGGCAAATGTTTTGAGATTTGAGGACCGGAACTGGACACAAATTTTTTGCTTACTTATTTGTGGCGCTTGGAACATTCTCCAACGGCCGTGCATTTATGAAAAAAGCTTTGTCCCAAACGTTTTTTTTTCACCTTAAAAAACGCCAAGGTAAATACGGAGGCAGGGAGGGACGGTAGATCGGTTCCGCGTCTTGTCTTTGTTTCTCAAGTTTACCACAGATAATACGAGGGTCGCTCCGAAAATAAAGCCTTCTATTTTATTCTGTTGGCCCAAGACGCCACAGGCAATATTCGTAGTGTTGCGGTAAATTTTGAATCTTATCGTCAATATTCAGTACATTTTGTGGCTGTGCGACCGATGGCAGCAGAGGGGCAGTCTGACAAAATGGCGTCTGACATTGACGTGCATATGCAGCAAGAGTGTTTCATTGAATTCCTGCATGCGGAAAATATTGAACCTATTGACATTCGACAACGTTAGCGGAACATTTTCGAATATAAAGCAATAGATATTAGCAGAGTGAGGTGATGAGTGGTACATTTTAGAACGTGAAAGACAAACCACGTTCAGGACGGCCATGCACAGCGTTTCAACCAGCTCATCCGCACAAATCGGCAAATGATGACCAGAGAACTCTGTTCAAGAGAACCCTACATGGCAACCCTCAATAAGCTAAAGGCTGGAATTTCCAAAGGCAGGTCACGGCTGCGGGGAAACTTCTGATTGGCTGCAGCTACATCGCAACCCTGACTAAAGGATTCGTTATACCCCGACGTTGAGCGCAGCGAGCATAGCTTAGCGCAGAAGGGGGGCTTTCATTGGCCGGCAAGCAGAAACACGATATCTGCGACCAATCAGTAGCGTCGTCCGCCGCGTTACGCCGCATTTACTACGCTTGACGTTAGAGTATAGCAGAGCCAGGCTGGCGCGTTCTGGTTGGCTGCGGCGGCAGGGATAATACTTTTGCGCGGGAAAACATGGGTCACTGACCGGCTCCTCCCGTGGGCGAAGGTTTCGCCGGCAGCGAGCCAGTTTTTCCACCCGGCGTCAATGTCTGCGCGGATTCGCCCACGTATCCGCAAGTGTGAACGAGCCATAACCCTCTAAAAGGGTCCTTGAAATAGTATTTGTTTTAGATTTATTACAAGCCTACACTCTAAAAAACTGCTTGCGCCTTTACTTACCCGAAAAACGCTCAAAGAGCCAATCTCTGCGATCTACGAAATCAGCTCAGAGAAGGATGAGGCGGAACATTCGTTTAGAACTAAAAATGAAGTCTGCGCTGTGGCATTACGCAATGCAAAGCGTCATGCTTGCATTGCATAATGCCACAGCGCAGACTTTGAGGACTAATCAAATGTCCCGCTTCATCATTCGCTGAGCTGATTTCGTACATCGCTGCGATTGGCTCCTCGAGTGTTTCGGGGTTGCTCTATAATTATCGCCGCCCAATAGGGCTCTCCTTAGCTCGTCTCCCAAGAAGTGACACAACACAGCGGGAAGACAGCAAATGACACTTCGACGTTCCGCTCGAACGCCAAGCCCTCCTCGACTCCGTCGAGGCAGCCAACGGCATACCCCAAGCCTTGGACCTTCTCCTCGGCGAGGAGAGACCGTTGACAGCCGTCGTCGACGGCGTCCATAAACTAGCCCTCATTCAGCACGTCCTGCATCCCGAGGACCTTCTGGCTCATGCCATGCGTGAGTCTGGCCTCCTCCTCCCAACACCTTTGTCCGCGTCAACGGGCTCGCCGAACAAACCTTCTTCACGCGGCGGCTTATTGGACAACGACGTACCATCGCTAAGTCCGGCTCCGACACCAAGTACTGGCCCCTCGAACGGGCATCTCCCGTGTCCTCTTGGCTGCCATCCGATCCTCCCCCGAGCGGCGACCCGTCGAATGACGTTACGGAGAAGGACAGTCTCGCCTTGACGGCGAAGAGTTCAGTGGCTGTTCCGCCAAGACCAGCCCCAGCCGGACTCCGCCGACCAGACCCCAAGACGACCCAGACGAAACAGAGGACGAAAGCAGACGTTCAGCCGCCTATGCTGCCAGCCCTCCCCATCAGGGGGTGAGGCCTGATTTTTTAGACTGTAGGATATTTGATGAAGGTAGAGAAATATTATCGGTCTCTTGCTTAGCCTATTTTTCTTACACTGTTGCTCTCACCTCACTTTGTTAAGCAGAGACTCTTCAACAGGTACCAACAGCAATGTGAGGAATCCAGCCGCAACCAGTCGCTCCACCTGCCGGCCGAAACTGGTATGCATTACACGGTGGCACGATTTCTCCAAATCCACATGTAGGCAAGATGAACCAAAAATACCTTTTTTACAAGTTTAGAATGCAGAGAATAGAAGGGGAGGCGACCCTTCTTCGATCGTCTGTTATACAACCAACAGACATGACTGCCTCTGAATTCTAACCGCAAGTCTGGAAATTGTAAAAAACGACAACCCCGAAGCTCGTGCGTGAATCTAGTCCCCTCGGAGCACCGTGCGAAAACATCCAAAACTGCCGTGACAGTTTCTTCCTCCGAAACACACTCATACCCTTTTATAACAACCAGGTAGTCGTCTACATATTGAAAAACTTTGCTTACCTATCCCCCATAGTTGGTCGCAGATGGCCAAGTCTCATTTGGCTAAGAAAATGTCCCATATCACTGGAGCCCCACAATACCCACTACAAATGGCTTCTTTTTGCACGTAAAGGCTACCGTCATAATGAAAAGAGCCGATTCGTGGTAACAATTCAACATCTCCAAAAACCCACCAATAGAAACGCCGCAAGCGTTCTAGAAGGCTATCGTGCCATTTCTTTCTATGCCCTCACTCACCGAAATGAACATGGTGCCGTGGGGAATCGAAAAAAAACAACAAAAAAACAGGTTCTCTATATCGATGGAAAACCTAAGAAATCCGCGTAACGATTTCTTGCTGAAAAAACTCACAATAAACTCCAAACTGCGCACCAAAAATGGTTCGGAAAGTTAAATCACTAAGATGCTCCAGCAGTATACTGGCTAACCAGTCCCCGCCACGAGCCCCTCTCCGAAACAAGGAAACGCAGCGGAGCGCCCACTTTATGGGTCTTAAAAGCAAAGAAGACCAAAACCAAACATCGGTCCTTCTACATAGCAAAGCGATCTGTTATCTGGACATGTGCTGAATTGACCATGATTGTGTGGAATGCTGTTTTTTACTAGGGTGTTAATTTTCAACAAAAACTTCAGTCGAGGGTAAGTACTTGTGCTGTGTACACTTTCTACTTCGTTTCTTGTGTGCTGTGTCGAATCTTCTAAGTATAAACCGACTAGCCCGCATCCCCAGCCTAATTCACTTGTCTCCCGAGGAGGGTCACAACACAACGAAAAGACAGCGAATGGGTTTACTGTGCTTCCCGATTGCCCGTTATTTAGAGCCGGCAGTCCGGGCTAGCCCACCTTGGTTTTCGCCCGTCGTTCAACGCTCACAATAGGAGTCCGTGTCCAAACCTACGGATCGTCCTTACCACTCGCTGCGAAGGCTAGTTGTTCCGGGCCATCATAGCCCGAGTCTCGTGACGGTACCATTCTGGCATCGTCATGGCCTAGGCTAGTACGGCCAGGGCTCGCCGTTCCCGCCGGTCCTGGTCCGAACCTCGGTGGTGGACCGCTCCGGGGATCGCCATGGGCCAGACCGGCTCCATCGTTCCTGCACGACCCCCGTCTCGCGCAGCAAGCACTGTCCAGCGCCGCCAGCTCGGGTCTCCTCGGCCAACCGCTTATCGCGTGCCCTCCGGGCCGTCGTCTTCTACCCTCCTCTCCCACAATATAGATGCGTAATAAGAAAAACGAGATTATATTTTAATCAATACTTTAATCTATGACGACTCAATCACGTAATGCGGTCCCAATGGCACCTTGATTTAAAAGTTCTACCATACGAGCCTACGGGTAATCTCCGTAATTGATGCCCCGAAAAAAAGAGAAAGAAGAAATTAAAACACCTTTAGGCTACCACCATATCTTCAAGCCAAAGTGAGTGTCGTTTTCAGTCGTTCAAAAAGCCTTCTGGAAGGAATGAAGTAGGGCTATTAAGAAACCGATACACAAAAAAAAAAAAACAAAAAAAAAAAAAACATCACAAAGAATTCGGAAGACTTCCCTGATTTAACGAAATATGTCTATTCGCCTTTTTGACTATTCCCCTTTGTGTTGCTAATTTTATATGCGAAAAGAGTTAGTCAGAACACGAGACCTTTGCTTAGACGTTACAACGTTGTTATTTGAGAATCCTGTGACCGGCGCTATGCTTTTGATCAGCTCTAGAATACGCACAGTCACACTTATTCATATCGCAAGAAAGAAACCGTTGATGTCCGAGTTAGATTCTTTTCACTGTATGCAATTGTTTTTCGCTTTTCTCGATTAATATTGTATATGTATTAGCCATTTCATACAGACGTCATTTTTTTCTGCGTGGGAATACGCGATTACACGTAGTCAGTTGGTGTCTGTGTTAACAGATGATTTGCCTGGCGCACCACAACCACCGTTCGTTCCGTCTTTTCAGGATTTAAAAATAAATGTACGAACCAAAATATAAATGAATAAATTAATTTATAAAGAAATTTTGTAGTACTACATAAATAAATCTCTCAGTGCAGCGAACTTTTAACGAACCAAAGCTCGAGCCGTTCGCGGTTATTATTTCTCTAGGCTTTAAGGGCATCTGGCAGAGCTAATGGCCGTCTCTAAACTGAAAGTTCTAGTTTTATTTTGGGTCAAGTTGTCATAATTCCTAGACTATTTTTAGCGCTAGTAATATACAAACACACAATGTAACTTTTTTGTTTTGTAGTCATATATAGCTATTTTTTCGTACGTACTAACTAGTCACTCTCAAAACCCTTTCGTTTCCGGTTTACGATACACCGTTAAAGTATATAACCCATTTTAAGTGGTAAATGATTTATCCTCAACTTTGCCCGTTTTGATCTATATGAGCATCGTACCGGCGTGTGGTCGTGTATCACTACCGCGTGATGCACGTTAAAGACCCCAGGGTAGCGGTCGTACTGCACTGGCTAAACTTCTCATCTACAGCTGGGAGACAAATCGCCCGTTCAGCCAGGCTAAGTTCTACCCTGTATAAACATTATAAACATACACTCACACCAATTTTTTTTGGTGGCAATAAAAAAACTATAATTTTAACAAAAAAAAAATAAAAAAAGAACACGAAAACAAGTAAAGTAGAATTTTAACCGCTATCGTTGGGGTGCCACTCCTTTTAGATTTTCCTTTCTATTTTTTACGGGTCTGTTAGTCTTAAGGTTGCGCTGCTTGTATGATTCGCTGCAATGGCTCTAAATATAGAGTGTGGAGCTCTGAGTCGTACAAGGAGGTTGCAACCATCGCAGTCAAACATTGCGTACGGCATCACCTACCTATGACGAAAATGCAGACCACAGTAAGTACCTGTTAATTGTCATTACTGCCTCGAAGAGCAGCGATGACATGACCTTAAACCTATAGACAATAAGCCATTTTCAAACAATATTAGTTTGAAGAAAAGGAGAACTTCAGTTTAAATGACGAAAATATTCCCTGGAGAAGAGAAACAAGGGGGACAAAGGACAAACATGAATCTCCAAATACAGCCAGCTGTGTTTGGAGATTCATGTTTGTCTTTTGTCCCCCTTGTTCCTCTTCTCCAGGGATTATTTTCGTCATTCTTGTCCAGCTCGCTGGCACCTTTGCATTCAATTGCATTATAATCATTCAGTTTAAAGTTTGAAGACTGTCTGCCTCGTGAGGTAGAAAAAAACAACAACAACAACAACAGATGGAGCAGGCTACGCGCTTAATGAAAAAGATAAGAAAAAATAAACCGGGAAGGTTCTTGGTATTAATTAATGGGGCTAACCAAGGAGGGGGAGGGGTAACTTTTCTCTATCGTGTCTTTTCAAGATATTAATTGTAATTCGGGCAACAGTTATTCTTTCTTTTTATTCGGTGCTCCCGTTTTGATATTTTTAAGCAACCCTACAATGCTTACTTTTTTAATTACTTCAAGGCGTGAGTTAGTTCCCCAATTTACCTCGAGGCTTTTCTCGGGAGTATTCGAAAGCGCTTGATTGAGTGACGCAGAAACAAGCGAGGAAGCAGTGAAACAAAATGAATCGCTAGATGAATACTTCCATGCTGTTCATTAACGAGTTATATTTATATGAAAAGTGAAATATGTGCATTTTGAGTTTGTTAAAAAAAACTATCAAATCACTAACGAAAAAAAAAAAAAAAAAAAGACCGCACGGCGTGGCGAGTTTTGAACGGCTTAGTATCTATAATTACACAGCCAATGGGGATACGGCTTTAGTCGATCAGTACGCCGATGGACCAATCAAGAAGCGAGAAACATTAAATGATAATATGCCCAACGCTGCGTTTCTGTCAGCTGTCGGGGACTCTTGCCTGCTATTTTTGCTCCGCAAGAAGAAATCCATGCACTGCTAGTGTGGGCCCCTAAAACTGGCAACGGTTGCTATCTGGTGGCACCCACGAAGATGCCGTGTTCGACAATCAATTTGCCATAGGCTTACCAGACAAATAAAGTTATTGATCTGCGTGTAAATACAATAATAAAAAAAGTTTTTTGTTTGTTTGTTTTTTATTTAGCGTTCCTGCTACACCCGCGTATCCTCGCCGGAGGGTACGTGAATGTATCAGGAACGCTCAAGATGTGGAGAGCGCTCTTTCCGTGATCACGTAGATTTTTCGGAACAGAAGCAGCCTGCAGAGGGGAAGAGGGAGAGATGTGGGAGAGAGAGCCTTGCCGCAGTTGGCGTGTATGTGTGAGGACTGACGGGGAGAGCGAGAGCAGTGCCGCTGCTGTAGTGCGGGGTTTTGCGTTCATACATGAGGGTTTCTTTGCCGGGAAGGGGCACTAATGCGCGTTTCGCATGCAGCGAGCAGACTTGTACACGTTACTGAAAAATAGTAAGGAATTACATTTACAATTACTCAAGGCTAAATTGTAATTTATTACAAATACAATTACCCTCTCATAAAAGTAACTAACCGTTACTCCAAAAAGTAATCCGTTACTTTCGTAGTGTTACTTTTGACATTATTGTCCTCAATTAAGAAACAAAGGGAAGAGGGTTCTTCAAGTTCTTATTGTTGCAACGTGTTCCATTTAATGACCTTGAGTATTTTGAGCAACTGCTGGCTCTCGAAAGTCTCGTCAGACATTTTGCGTTATTTCTTACTCAATATGCCGACTGCTACGCTGAACACCATTTTAGCTGAGGCACTGGATAGGAGTGCCATCTTGTTCCTCACGAATGCTTCATGCTCTGCATTGAGCTTTTTCAGCGAAGCAAGGGAAGTACTATTTACCTCGAATGTAGAGCAAAGCTTCGTCGTTGCAGCCGTTGCCTGCTATTCGAGAGATTTAGTAGATCCTTACGATACCTTCGATACCCGCGATAACGGTACCCGATAACGATATGATGCATACGCAAAGACGGCGGCGAAGTATCGGATATCGTCATCGGAGTCATCGGACCGATCTACTGAAATTCTCCATTCTCTAAATCGCGAAGCTGTGGAAGTCATCAATAGCAAATCATAGTTGTAACAGTAAGGTGATAATTAAATAACAAATAAGGTTTGGTTCGATATTCTTCTTCCTTTGGTTCTGAACAGTTCGAGCCTCACTTGAGACGGTGAATAAAAAGAAGTTTCCAGTATACAAATATAAGTAATAAAAGAAAACGAAGGACACTCATAATAACAATTAATTAGAACGTCGGTTAAAACAAGGAAATGTAAATGTGCGTTTGCCGTGTGTACCTTTCTTGGTGCCGTTCAAAAACGCACGGAGCACGAACCGACTGCAGTTTACTCCGGTGTTCTCCAGATAGACGTCCGCTGATGCCACGGGCAGGAAAGGGTAGAGTACTAAGTAAGCGGCCCCTCACGAATTTCACTCTCTCCTCAAGCCCAGAATATCAAGTCTACGTCAGCCACCAATAACTTTTATTTGTAAAAATATCTTCTAGAAATAAGATGCGTCCTGCTGGGGCAAAGCAGGACGAAGAAGAAAGAAAGACTATTACCATTTTCTAAGTGCTCGCAAAAAGCTGACTCACAAAAAGGGTAGGGTAGACGGAGCGTTGTCTTGTGTTTTGACATTATGAAAATCATCAGAAAATGGTCGTAGTCACTATAACCGAGAAGGACATTGTTAATTCTTTTCAGTGCACTTAGCGCCTCGAGCTTCTCGAAGACGCGCACAATCACTTGGTGTACTTCTCTCCCCTTCTTCGACCGCAAAGAAAAAGCAAAGGGACTAAAAAAAACCGAAAATAACTTCCAGAGAATGGGGGGGGGGGGGGGGGGGGGGCGTGTCCTGACAAAAAAAAAATGTAACGGATTACAAGGAATCCGTTACGTCAAAAATGTAAGGGAATTACTTTAAAATTACTCTAGATAATATGTAATTATTCCGTTACCAAATTACTGATAAATGTAAGGGATTACAAGTAATTTCGTTACTTGTAACGGATTACGTACATGTCTGGCCAGTGAGTTTGCCCCCAGAGCGCCGCGATTCCCGCCGCAGCAGCAGAGCGGCGCGCTTCCAGGGGTGGTTTACTCATCTCGCGGCCGCGGTTGCGGCCAAGAAGGATTTTTATGTCACGTGACGACCTTCATGAAGACATGAAAGTACTTAGCGTCCCTGCCTAATGGCGAAGAAATCCGTGTCGCTTCGAGGACAAAAGTTTGATCTCGCTCACAGAAACTGAAAGCAAAGGATTTTAAATGGAGTCTAATTAACCGCCCCTTTATACCTACAGGGTGCAGCCGTAAAAACTTTCACATTTGGTACGCCTAGCAAAAATCGAATTTCAAACGCACATACCTGAAATCGGGCACACGAACGTCGTTTATTCCAAAGTTTTTTGCCTATTTTTTTCAGACATCAACTCGGGAGTAGCGAATTATTAGAAGGATAACAAAAATGGCAGACGTGCATTTCCTATGGCCTATACCCGCCCGTTCGCCGTCTGCTATCTGGTTCGCGGCGCCGCCCCCAGGGGGTGCATTGAACGCAAATACATGGAAAACGTCGCACGAAAGGCTGTCGTCGGGCGAGATAATCGCGATAAAAAGTGATTTTATCGAAATATGTGAACGATTATGCCCTTTTACTTGAAATTTAAAAAGTGGCGGACGCCCTCGTTTAATAAAATTATGTTCTAAAGCAGACGAACGTGTGCCTTTCTTTGTCGTCTGCTTATCTGTTGGCGGGTCCGTTCCCGGTGAAAGCTCAACTTTGGAATCAAGAGTGACGCTGCTGAGGCATCTTGATTGTTCCTATTTATTGTTTTTGTTGCACTAATTTCTGCAGTTATTATCAAAATATTTTCCGCGCCCCCCTGCGATGCCGCGATACTCGGCAAGTGAGTGTGCCCAAGCAGTCAAGTGGTACGTGGAGCGGAACTCGGTGGCCACAGCACAACGAAAATTTCGCACTGCATTTCATAAACGCCCGCCTTCACGCCCAACTATTTTGACTTGGGCGGATCGTTTTGTGAGTGGAAGAGACTTTAAAAAGAAGAATCCAGTCAGTGAACGTGAGAGCCTGCTGAAAAATGAGGAGCTCATTGAAGCGGTGCTTGCTGTCTTCGAGAGCGACCCGCAATTGTCAACAAGACGAGCAGCCAGGTTGTTCGGAATTTTGGGAAAAAAGCGTACGACGGATTCTGCGGAAAAATAATTTGCGCTTCTACAAGATGCAAGTTGTCCAAGCCCTGCACGACGGCGACAACGTCCGACGTTTAGAATTTTGCAAGACGGAGTTGTTGCGAATTAAGAGCAACCCGGAGTACCTGCAATTTCTTTCATTTAGTGACGAAGCAAACTTTCACCTAGATAGACGTGTGAACCGCCAGAACAGCAGGATATGGGCTCGCGATATCACTCATGCCGTGGACGAACGGCATCTCCATTCACCGAAGGTGACAGTGTGGAGTGGGATTTGGCGTGGGAAGGCATAGTGGGCCCCTTTTTGTTTTTCGATGGCACCGTTAACGCAGATGCCTACATGGACATGCTGAAAACGGGAATTCTCTCTGAGCTTGAAAGGTACCACATGACAAAAGAAAACTGTATATTCATGCAGGATGGGGCGGCTCTCATTACGCAAAGAGTGTGAGGGCATGGCTCAATAAGACGTTCCCTCGGCGGTGGATGGGTCGGGGATCAGATTATATGGACTGGCCTCCACGATCCCCCGACTTAAATATGTGCGACTTTTTCGTAGGGGGATTTATAAAATAACTTGTCTACAAGAAAAGGATCCCAGCATCGAAGAGCTGAAAGAAAAAATTGAGGGCGCGTTCCTCGAGATCGAGGATGGGATGCGCGAATCGGCTTTCCTGGCGTACGAAGCTCGACTTCGGCTTTGCGTGTCTGTAAAAGGCGGGCACATCGAATCGGCCGAACCCTAGTCGTTTAAAGGGCCGCTGCAGCATCAACATTATTTCAAATCGCCGTGACAGAAGAGGCGTATCAGAAGATGTATTTTTCAAGAATAAACAATTGAATGAACGCACAACTTCCACTTCCTGACGGAATTTAAACTATTAGCTTCCCTCTTACTTTCTTTCGTGCTGCTTGCCGGACGCGGAGAGCAAAGTAGAGGCTGCTGATGGAGGTACCAATGGGAAACCAACAAAAAGACGATTATCTCTGTCAAATACCAGCCATTTTATCACCGGCCCACCGAAATGACTCCAGCGCCGTTAATATTGCTTCAATTAATATGATTTTTTTTTTACAAATACGTCTTGCGACATGTGTGTTAATTATACCCAAGCTTTATGAAAAAAAAAATTACTTTATGTGTTACAGCGGCCCTGTAAAAATCAGAATGAAATGATAACTCAAAACGAACTTGTCTGCAACGGCAGCAGCACCACTTGCTATTTCAGGCTGTAAATAAATGATCTCGTCACATCATGGTGCCTTCTTGCTTGCATGACGATCTGTCAAAACTTAACTTAAAACAGGTAATTTCAACAATAGTTCATATATTTCGTTCAAATCACTTTTTATCACGATTATCTCACCCGACAGCAGCCTTTCGTGCGGCGTTTCCCGCGTTTTTGCGTTCAGTGCGCCACCTGGGAGCGGCGTTGCGTACCAGGTAGCAGACTGCGAACGGGCGGGTATAGGCCATAGGAAATACACGTCTGCCATTTTTGTTATCATTCTAATAATTCGCTACTCCTGAGTTGACGTCTGAAAAAAATAGGCAAAAAACTTTGGAATAAACGACGTTCGCGTGCCCAATTTCAGGTGTGTACGTTCGAAATTCGATTTTTGCTAGGCGTGCCAAATCTGAAAGTTTTTACGGCCGCACCCTGTACAAGCAGCAGGTAAAGTTAAGTCCAGGAAAGGTCACTATAAGAAAAAATTAAAAGAAAATCAGGCGAGATAAAAGCGGTGGCAGTATATTCCAGGGTGTCGAACCGGTCATCATTTCGGTTCGGTTCGGGTTCGGGTTCAGTAGCATCGTATTTTGTTCCGGTTTGATTTCGGTTTAGGGTAGCGCACATAATATCACTCCGGTTACCGGTTTGAGTAAGTGCGAACCGGTTCGAACCGGTTCCCAACTCCACCTTCGAATATTGACCGAGCCCTTCCAGCAGCCTTTTCTGAGCACAAGATACTTGCAATAGACCAATCCCAAAACTACTCCCTCTTCAGGCAGATCTGAAAACCCAGCACAGTGACGTGCGCAGAAGACATAATTAATGTGGCAAGGATATAACTTGCAATATACTGTTCTTAAGTGAAATATATATAAGCGATCGGATTTTCTTTTTTACATTGTCTTTTGCACACGCAACTATACAGTATTTCAAACTCTGCCAAAAGAGGGCATAATTTCGGGATGGGTCTATAGACCTTTCCAAAAAAGAGCTTGTGGTCGGTGCCATCTTTAGTGTTCGTGCGTATAGCGACGAACACGCATATGCTGGGCTGGGAAGATGGCACGCTGGCCGACCGGCTCACCGGTTAGCTCGCCGCTCAAAGCGTTCGCTTAGGTTAGCCAATGGCTTACATACTGACAAACATGTTGTCGACATTACCTTACAAGGAAGCCGCCCACCGTGTTCTACATAAATAGTTCTACTCACTAGCTTTCCAACAAACACAAACACGTGAGGAAGGTGTTAGTCTCCAAAAATAGCAAAACATTAACACGCACCAAAGATAGCAACGACCCTGAGGTGCCCCGGCTCAACTGGGCACCCCTCTCCAGACCCTCTCCAGAGGGTGTCGATGGCTTCTTCGCACGCCAAACAGACAACTCTCAATAGTCAACAGGCTGGCTTGCGAAAATAGAATTTAAAACCATAGAAGATCGTTCAAATTCGTGACAGCCGTCCGCGAGGTGCCTGTCACAAAACGGTTTGAAAGGCACAGCAAGTTGGGCAGCATTCGCCGAGAGTCTGCTGCTTGCGAATGGCCGAAGTAATTTGGCGCGAACGTTACGAGGCCGCCCGTGCGGAGGCGACATGAACTATGTTAAAAAAAACATTGGCGTCGTATCTAAACGAATTTTAGAAGTTATTCATGCCAAGTGTCTTTGTTTTGGCACGGGTTAAAACATTTCGCTTGTATAATAAATTGTGACTACATCTTGACAGCGCTTCGGGTTCCGGTGGAAAAACGCTGTTCTAAAGATCTCGTGGCGATGCTTTGTCTTCTCACTTCGACTTTTTATCGCAAACAACGCTCTATGCATATGACCCGGTCTCAAGGACTCAGAACCAGTTACATATAGCATGAATTATTAACGTTAAGTGCGTGATAATATTATGTAACAGTACTCACATTTGAAAGTGTCAGTTACCGAACAAAGTTCCGGTAATGCCGCCACAGCGAATGACGTTTCTCGAATGCTCAGTTGAAGACGATAAAAGGGGACTTAAAAAAAAAATAAGACAGTGGTTGAACAAGCGGCATGCTGGCCTTGCTAGTCTGACCCCCCCCCCCCCCCCCCCCCCCAAACCTAGCAAAACAATATACAAAGGAACATTTCCTTCTTCCTTCCCCTCCTCCCCTCCTCCCCTCGGCCTCTTTCCAAGGTGCGGGGACGAAACGGGGACGAAACAAGCATCCTTTCCCCAGCAACTACAATTTTATGTTTTTAAATATACAACGCGCTTGCTACACTCTTTTCAATAACAGGGAGCGCCTATTTTGTACTAATACACACTGTAGTTGAGTCGATTAAAAAGTAAAAGCTTTCGCAAAATAAAAACACACACAAAAAGAATATAAATTTATAAAAAAAAACATTGTGACGCGATATGAATACGGAACTTTAGCGCCGCGACGACACGCCCCGGCCTTCTTACATCTCTACGACATTCTTTTCCTTTTTATTATCAACTACATCAGACGGCCGGAGACGGGTAGCTGGCGCAAATAGATAAATATACTGCAACCGCTTTTGTCTCGCGTGAGTTCTCTTTTATTTTGGTTTACTTTCGAACCGGGCCTCCCCCTCCAACGGCGACGACACTGACGACGATGCATCATACTCCGAACGACTGAAAACCATTCCACTCGCCAGGCGGCGTACCTTCTGACGCACAAGAATCTCTCGAGCGAAGAACACCTCAGGCGAGGACTCCAGACGGTCTCACTATCAACGCCAGACAGACTCAACGCGTGGTACCCGTCGTCCCATACGTCTCTCGCATGCACGCACTGCGGGCGCGAACGGGCCGATACGTATCATGTCGTCTTTGCCTTTCAGAAGTTCCCAGGCCGTTAACAAACCCAATGACGAAACGATGGAAGGCCGTGTTACGCAGCGGGAACCTGTGCCAACAGCTACTTCTGGCAACAAGAGCGACAATACACGAACTCATCTCTGTTACGTGACGGCGCGGTGGTGGCGCGTCGGTCGCACTTCCGGTCTGGGGCTGTGGGCAGAAGTCCCCATGCCAGACGTGTATTCCTGCGTTGTTTTGAAAGGAACCAGACAAAAACCTGCCTTCTCGTCAAAACGCCGCGACTGGGGCCGTACCAAAAGTGTGGAGAAAATTTTGAAGGTCAGTTTTCACGTGCTCGGTTCGTCCGAGAATTTGGATATGTGCCGTGAAAAGGGAAAAGCAGACGCCGTCGGACTACGATTGCTTGGGTGGGAAGCACTTTGGATTGAATTCACGGATACTTGTGGTCATCAGATTTATTTGTTTTCTTCCAACATGAACGTCAGAAAACCGTCAAGTTTTACAGACCACCTGCGGACTACGTTCAGTGCGTCTTCAAGTTCAAACGGTCGCCTGATCGTTCGAACTGTCGTCTGCTCTTTTAGACGTGTCTGCTTGCCGTCTGCTCTCTCAGACGACGCCGGCCCGCAGACAGAATCTTGGCCTGTTACAACCGCCGAACCGCAACTCCGCATACATCCGTTTGCTGGGCCACGCTACTTGAGCTAGCTGGGCACAGCTGGCAGCGGCGCGAGCAAGACCACGAGGGGAACGTGATGGTGCTCGAGCCATCCTACCGTGAACCAATGTTTCGACCACCCCACGGGCGCGTGTCGCCATCTATTGGTTGAACTAACGCTTTGTTCAAGAAATATCGGATGCCACCCTATCCTGCCTTATCAAGAATTGAACTAAAAGTGTGAATGGTAGTTACTAATGGAGTCACTGTTGATAACCTTTTTCTTAAACCACGCTGGAATTCTGTTATAATATTATGATCTTTCAGAAAGTCGTTAATAAGACGGCGGATGTGAGAAATATACGTATTTACTTGAGTAATAGCCGCACTGTTTATGAAGAAAACCTGGGGGTTCGCTTTTCCGCGGAGCACGCAGATTGTCAATCACAGCGATCGGCAGCATGATTATAGCTGTTTACAGGACAGAGATAACGTCTTCGTGCGAAGACACTAGAGAGTTTTAGGGAACCGGAACAAAATACGATCGATAAACAAAAACGATCGATACCTTGGATCGGGCGTGTGGACCGATCGTGTGCCCTAAAACGGCTTTGGGGGAACCGTATTTGCAGACGATAGCAGACGATCGGTACTGGTCGCGCCCCCTGGCAACGGAAACCTGCATCCGCCTCATCGAGAAAAGACAAATTTGCGTGTGTTTGTACAAATCGCAGAAACTCAAGTAAATAAAGATAGCACCCTAAATATATAGAGAACCTAAAATATTGTATACCTACTTATAGTTCGTCTCGTTTTTTTACTGGAATGAATGCGCGTCCGTAATACAAAACCTGGCGCACCACGGCGTGTCGCCCCTGGCCCTGCGAAGTTCTAAAATGTTCGTCTGCTAAAGAAGCAGACGAGCTTTCCGACAACAATGGCGCTCGATCTTTTTGACCATGACTTGGAGGCTGCTCTATACAGCGAAAGCAATTTAGAAAAAGTGATTTTGTACGACTGCCTGCGCACTAAGTGTGGCGTGAGTCTCTTTTGAACTTCCCGCTTTATATAAGCGAGGCATGAACGCGCGTGCCGTGGGGCCCGTGACTTGTGCAGGGGCACGAGGGAATAAACATTCTTTTTGGTTTGCCGTGACACGGAGTCAGTCGCATTTCTTTCGGGTGCCACCGAGCACCGATACAATAAGAGAAGGCGCTTGTTGGCGGCAAGGCATAGGACGTTCAACCTGGCGTTGCTTTTGAATATACAAAAAAGTTGTGATACCAGGGATGATGTGCCAGCGTATTTTTTTTTTTTTTTTCAGTTTACCAGATTTATATACTTGGGGAATAAAATAATGCCTCGACCGTACACGGTAGCTTGTTTTCTAACAAATCATGCGTTCTCAGCGGGCAAGCTTTGCTGTTTTACATCAGCCAAATATGATATTTACACCAACCACGTCCTGATATGCTGAAACGGTGCCGAAAGCAAACTCGATTTGGCTCAAGAACACGCTCGCGCGCGCTTATCATCGACATTCGAAGTCGTCTGCTAGCGATCCTGTCTCTTTCCCTCGAGGCCCAATGCAGGATCGAGTACTAAGAAAGCTATGGACAAATAAAACTAGATATATTAAATCTCGAAAAAAAATACAAAAATAACCAAAATATACACACTTTCTCAAGTTGATGCGGTCAGTTTTCTTGTACAAAGATAATTCAATTCAATTTTCAAATTAATTCAATTTTTATTTTCAGATCAAGTCATACAAAATAAAGAGCTGGCTCACAAAAGCAGCATTTTGCTTGTATGTGGGGCCAGGCGACCAGCTAGAATACATGTTGTAACAAAAAAAAAAAAAAAAGAAAACACTCTGCAGCCCAAAAAAAGAAAGGAAAGAAACCTAAAATTAGCAGCACAAATAAATACAAAAAGGAAAACTTTAGGGCATAAATATAGGTCAAGTCTATTCACGCAACCATGAAATAAAAGTACGAAATATCTCCAACGGTTAGGCTACGATATCTACAGCTCAGATGCTTGACACCAATTCCTTAGTTTCCTTTTTAGTACCCCAGTGGATTCTATATTCATGAGGTACTCTGGGAGTTCGTTAAATAAGGAAGGAATGTAATGATTTCTGTTTTTCTTTCCATACAGTGTGTATATTTTTGGAATGACGTATCTTAGAGTACGTCTCAAATCTCTATTTTTATTTACGTGGAGGTCAATTCGTTCCTTCGCTCCTCGCAACGAGAAGTTCTTTTTCAACGCTGAGTCATTCCAAAGGGCTGGAGTGAAAAAGGAGTAGCGCCTAGCAGCTCCCGAAGTAGAAAGATGTATTCCGCTGTAAACCGCCTGCGAGGAGGAGGCGGAGGGACGGAGATAGATGCGGCGCTCATGTTGCTCTCTTACGGTACAGATAGCAGACGATCACGGTCGTACGGCCGCGTACCGATCGTTGCGCCGTGTACGGTACGACCACGAAGAAAACATAAAGCAAAACCTGTAACTTTACTGCTGTGCACCTATTAAAACTATCACCCAATATTCAAAGGGCTCGTTTTATAGGATATATGTGATTAGCATTTGTACAGAAATTTTTAATTTATGCAGCATGTTTAAACTAAAAGGTATCCAGAGCCATGATGCAGAAGGTTGTTGCTCACTCTTGCCACTACAGAAAATCCTCAGTCATAACAGTAGCTGTAAAAAACGGGTGATAAGTGCTCGAAATGCACATCCAATGTTTGTAAAAAAAAAAAAAATGTTAAAAAAAAAAAGATGTTTGGGCCAGTGGGATTCGAACTCTCCACTTTCGCTTCACTACGAGTTCAACAGATCGGCGCTCCAATCCACTGAGCTACCGAGCAGAAGACTTCTGGCCACACTAAACACTAATTTATTTCAATTAAAGAAGTCGAATTGCGTTTTGGTTTTTATTCTTCTTCTTATTTGCTGACTCAAACTTTATTGATTTGCTGTCACACATGGCGCTCCTGCCAGGCACTGCCACGAGTTACTTTCTTCATGTTTGGAGCCACGGCACGCTCCCTCCGCCAGCGAAAGAGCCGTTTCGCTCACCAAGCGAGACTGTCCATGTCGGCCATTGGCCGTGCCGGTCGTGCCTTACGGTTCGGCCAGCGCATTACGGTAAGATCGCAGAAGACAGGCGCATGCGCAGTTCGTACCGGAGGGCCCATCGTACCGTATCGGATGTGCAAAAACGGTTCCCTAAAACTCTCTACTATCTGTGACGATTGCATTTGTATGAAGAATCGTGTTCTCGATCTAGTTATTCGCTATCTTACTCATACGCAACGCAATGATTAGCTCAGGGATGGGCAGTATTTCAAATACAAGTACTTAAAATACGTATTTCAAATACTTTGTGTATTTTGCATTTGTATTTAATTACGAATTGGGTAATGTATTTGACGTGTGTATTTAAATACTAAAACGTCGGTATTTCAAATACAATTGTAATTGAATACAATTTTGTGGGCAAAAATAGATCACTCAAATTTATTGTCACTCTCCAGAGCAGGAAGAAAACTGCGTTCTGCACCGAATGCAGTGTCTCTTAATCAAGCACAAGCGTTTAGTGACTTTGTGATTACGGTGCTATACTCTGTTTTACTTTATGATGTACCACAGGAAAGGCTACAAGCGCGAGCTCTTTGCTCTGGGGCACATCTCGACGGCACAAGCTCTCGTGACTTAAGAGCAGCTGCTAACGCTATGCGCTCGCGCTTCTAGCCTTCGCTGCGCTACAACATAAGGTGAAACGAAGTATAGTCCAGGGCAAGAATAGTGACGAAATCGACGTTCACAGGCAGACTGGCTAAATAAGTGCCTGTGACAACATGTGATGCTTTCCAGCCTGATTTCCATCCATATTTTTGCCTGGAACATTCTAAATGCGCGGGTCGTCCAGAATTTCGTAACTGGTGCGAGTAGCAACAATAAAAAATTCTCTAGCTAGTGCTGCGCGTCTTGGTCGTCTCGGTTCTTTGTTGGTCTGTACCAAAATGTAATCGACAAAAAAGCTGCTTGAAGAACTGTACTTTTTTCACCTATTACGTCCTAGCTCATTAAATTTTTTTGTGATTATATTTTTATTACGTTACTAGAGCCTCGCACACTAACTCCCGAGTGCGCGATGCAAAATTAAAATTAGATACCCAGAAACCCGTTGCAGGTGCCCTGAAGTCGCTGACGGAAATTTTGAGGAAGGTACCGTATTTCCGGACTATAGTCCGCACCCGGTGTATAGTCCCCAGAGGCAAATTTGGGGTCAAAAATGAAAGTTTTTGCTTAGACAGTCCACACCCGCTGCATAGTCCGCACCCAGTGCATAGTCCGCACCTGGTGCTTAGTCGACACGAAATTCTTCTCATACGCGGCACACCTTGACATATGTATGTTTTCTTAGCTCACAAAAAAAGCCTATAATATACATAAATTATCAATAAAATACCCTTTTATTCACAAAATCCGTCCCGTCTCGTCATAATCAACGATATTGAAAAACATTATTTCTGTATAGTCCGCACAGCCAGAAATTTAAACTTTTAAACATGTATAGCCCGCGGACTATACCGCGGAAAATACGGTATTTGGAAAAGTATTTGGAGGAGACCAAATACATTTGGTTGTATCTGTATCCTGTAATTAAATGCTTTTTTGGAAATGTAATTAGATTTGTAATTAAATACATTTTTGGCGAAGTATTTTGTATTTGTATTTCGATACATATTTGCATGTATTTTGCCCATCCCTGGATTAGCTCTATAGTTCTGCGGGAAAGCAGACGCAAGGGTCTTGTTCATAAACAGTGCGGCTATTATCTGAGTATATACGGCACGACTGTAATTTGTAACACACCATCGGTGGAGGTAAGGACGACATGCGCTGAAAGCCAATCTATTGGAACGGAACTATTGAAAAGCGAAGCAATACATATTAACGAATTAAACCTTGACAATGGCTTAGCGAAAAAGGAACGAATATGGCCTTTTGTCGGGACCACTGGATGATTTTGGTTTTAGGTTCAGCAACATATCAAATACACCTTTGTGCAACGTTACTAAAACACTCAGTTGGGAAACTCGCCGTCGAAACCTGGGCCGCTGGCGTCCACCGAGACCTAGCTAAATGCGACAACAGCGCCACTCTTTATCAATTGTCTGTACTGTGGCCACCTTGAGCTTTTTGAAAGTTGTTTTTGCGTAAAAACAAACGAAAAAGACTCTTTTTGTATGAAATTTATTGAAGTTTAGTACAAAAAGAGGGGCGCGTTATGTTTTTAAAATCTTTAGTTTGCAGGGTTTTGCGGCACAATTAATATTGTTTTTATACAACCATGCCTCATCGCCGCTTTCAGGTAGCGCGTCCCGATCTAGGTGCATTTTAACTTCGGTAGTTCGACGCGGCGCGTCCGCCGGGGAGACGGGGGTGGCACCCCTGTAACCTCTTTTGCTGTATCTGTTCTTAAAGCCAAATTAGAAGCAACGTGGAGTTCTTCCAGAGGCCGCTGCGGGAGAAATGGTGGCGTTGTGTTAGTCATTAGCTCGGTGCTCGGAGACAGATTGGGGCCACTTTTTCAAAGCTGTCTCTATGGGAGTTTCCCAACGGAGTGTTTTAGTAACGTTGCCTTTGTGGGATATAAAATCCTTGTCTAGACCACCATCAGAATCAGTTGGAACCGATCATACATCCAACCTGGTAAACACGGCCAGTAAAAAAAAAACATTATTGAAGTACTGCGCAATCTTAATATTGCTGACGATTATGTCGTCATCTACCTTAAGTTGATGAACCGATCCCTTAGTATCGGAAAGGTACCAAAAAAGTTTTAGGGTTCATTTTTTATGCAGCTGGATAGTGTATTAGAAGAATAAAAGTCTAGATTTGTACAACTCAGATGAAAGCCTCGCTCGTGCTTGTTTAAAACTGGCATTGTCTCGAGGTTTTGTCCTATTCAGTCTTTTGTGTATGCGTTTTAATTGTACTGTATATCTATTAACCCACAGATTCGGCCTTTGCGGTCGTATGATTTTGTCGGGGAAGAATTCAGATATGCAGTAATTAGCTATACATTTAAACTTTCCCAAGAGCCCGTAACCTCCGGTCCAAAAAGGTGTCCAACTGCAATTCTAAGTAATCACGAGGGCTTTCGTCGTTTGCTTTAGAAAAATCTTTCACAATTTTGGCTACGCGATGTCGTGGTGAAGACCGCTCCATTAAGCAAGACAAAGCCACCCACTTATGATATGAAATACCTTTCTTAATAACAATATTAGAGTCTGGCAACCTTTCACTGACAAACACAAGGTCTAAGATTGCATGTAATGAACACTCTTCATGCGTGCACATAAACGACGTAACTACCTGTGAAAGGTGAAGGATAACATCAAGATCAATATCGAACAGCAGTGAATGGTTAAACAATGTACTTATTCCATCTAAATCGGGACGGCTAAAGTCACCGGATATGATTAGTGTGGTATTTTGGAACAATGACACGTGATCGTACAGTTTGTATAAGAAATCGGGACTAGCTGACGGGAGGTCTGTCCACAACAAGCAATACGAGCACATGACAACAACAGTTTAATCTCAAACAAATGCTTTCATGATCCCTGATTTGGTCAGTGACCAGAACCTGTACACATATTGACATTCTTGGGAATATCGTGTTTATTGTCTGAGTATTTATTGATTTGTCGTGTTTCGCCTCCTCATGAACACATACCCCCATTTCGGAGATGGCGACAACATTTAAAATATTGAGGAGCAAATAAAAACAATATTTTGGTTTTAAATGGTTATTTTGTTTAAAAAAAAGTAAAATTACAGAGTAAACTGGAATCTATATGCTGCAATTCATTGTACGCGTCCGGTTGCTGCAAGCAACGTTGGACATCGCAGAGGCAGAAAACGCTGGCGGACGACGCATGTGAAATGAGACCTTTCGATCCGTGTCGCGGCGCCACTATTAGTACCAAGCGGGGCCGATTGGAGCGCTGCGATCGCTTGATAGTGATATAGTAACAAGTATCACGTGACGGCGCCAAGTATTTTCTCCGCTTTGCTTCGCTTTAGTTCTGCGATTTAACGCATACTAGTAGAAACGGCTCGCTAAGTATATTTCGTTTTTGCTTTGACGCAGAACTTGCGTACGAACCTAAGAAAAAAACCGAATACGCAAAGCAAAATGATCGGAAGTTGTGTGTAGGTTTCTACGATAGCTTCATGGCCACCAACACCGCTCGGATACGTCGCCATGGAGACCAACGATAGTATTTTTACGTGCTCTTCGCGCGCGTTCCAAATGGAAGCGGCTAAGAAAAGAAATACGTCCTCGAAACTGCAATCCTCGGTGAAGGCTGTTCAACCCATGGATGCCGAAAGTAACGGCAAGAATCCCATCGACCTGAGCGGCCGAAGCCAAAGTGCTCGTAACTCGCTACCTATACGACCAGTTGCCTTGTTGAATGCAGAACGTTCGCAATGTCGTCCCGTATTGAAAATAGCAGTGGCGAGGATGCCGCCGACTTCGCACTCACGACGCCGCCAAAGCAGCCGCAGACATGGTCCTGGGAGCCGCCATTTTTTAACTGTGCTCGCCTTGGCTGTAGCCAAGTTCTCATCCCGAATCCTCCTTGGAGAAGCGCCAAGACACTTTGCGTACGCACGCAAGTTTCGAGAAATAGCGTACGCTAAAATATCGCACGCAAAGCGCAAACCGTGCTTAGCGTTCGGCGTATGCGCAGTGGCGACAGTGCTATTCTTTGCGTACGTAAAGCTTTAGCTCGCGCTATTTTAAGACTCCCTCATAAATTATAACAAAGGCTACCGGACTTCACCTTTCAACGGGTGCTGAAATATTTTCAGAAGTGGTTGACTGCGGCGCCTCCTAGACATGTTCTCTGGGGCAGTGTTCAACAAAATGCTCGATAAAAGTATTGAAGTTAAGTTACTAAATACCTGCTTCATAAAGTATTTATAATACTACTCAAGTTACTTTCATCGTGAAGTATCTTGAGTAGAGTACAAGTACTTAGAAAAGTAATTCAATTACTTTTGAAGGTACCTCCGGCTTGTATCGACGTCAGTGACAAACAAAATTATACAGTTGCGCAAATCTGGTTTACTAAAATAATTTATTAGCACGCGGCAAAACAAACAAACAAACAAACAAACATTGTAGGGTTATTTTATGAAGTCCAACTATAAGGAGCAGGATATCGCTGATACATGTTACAAAATATTTCTGGGACAAAAAAAGAAAAAAAAAGGTCGCTTCAGCTATAGTGACAACGCTGAATATCGCGTCCTGCGGCGTACCTTACACGCATTGTTTAACTACAATTCATATTACCTATATGAGGAGTACACTATAAACGAACTTGGGATACGGAAATTTGTGAATGGATGACAAAGAGAGCGCACATAGTTGCCACGGCACTGCATGGTTTCACCTTCTTCAAGTAGGTTGCGTTCAGAAAGGCACTCAACCTTGGGGGACGCTTTGTTGCCATTTTGATAAGTCGTCCAGCTTTTAGTTCATTTCCTGTCCTGTTCTCTGCATATTACTGATCACTTATAGACAGTGTTCGCAACAGTAATAATTGCCTGACTAACGACAAAAATATAAAAAAATGAAAATAAACGACGTTTTGTTGTTGCGGGGTTAGATATACAAATAAAGTGTATTCTTTTTTGTGTTTACATATCATTTTCTTCCATTTCCTATTTTCTTGATACTGAAGTGCGCATTGTTGTGGTGGGTCGTCTCTCGTTCTGCGTTGCTCCTCAGTGTAGCAATTTTTACCTCCGTAAAATGATCCCTTCTGTTTAAGGAGTCTCTTGGGGAGACTAGAAAACAAAAGGTGCCTTTGGGAAGGCGAGGAGAAAGCCTTCATTATACGAAATGTGAGGTAAAATATGAGTCAAAATCGGCAGAAAACCGATGTTTTCACGAGCTCAATCTAAGTCAACGTAGCTTGTCGGAGCTAGCAACAGGATTTGAATGCTAGAAATAATATTCACGTTTTCTCGTGCCACGCCCATGGTGCTTCATACCGAAAAACTTGGAAAAGGGCGGTATGTTAAAATGTATGTGAGATATCGAGCACGAGATACTCAGACATGTAATTAAAATACAGTATCAAATACTCTCGATCAAAAGTATTTACAAGATACAAAGAAACTTTTAAAAAGTATCTGAAATATAGTATCTTGAGTAGAGTTATTGAGATAGGCACAAGTCTGCAGTTGGGGCTATATCTGAAAGGTATATTTGCCTCTCACGCTTGACAGATTTCGTGCCGGATGTGGGTTTGGACAGCCCTCACTCCATTTCTGGCTCGAAACTGCTTTGGAATGCTCAACTTTATCAGAACCTCTGCAAAGAAAAAAACAAACAAAAAAAACATGAATAACACGCAGACATTTAGTAATATCGTGGTTCGATCCGAGCTGAATATTTACTACGCTGGCAGAAGCAAAATAAGAGCTGTTGCTGGAGAGGATTTTAATATTATGTCGAAGAGACCTTCGCTGCGTGCGTTGTCATCGCCTAGAGAAACCGTTGCTCGAACGTTTCGATCTTCTTTTATAGAGATTTTGCGTTTCCTTTGGGAAAAAAAGGCGCGTGCCGTGCAAGGCGCTCTTTCTGCATTCGGGTCGACGGTCCTTCGAGGCACCTGGTCCTGACAGACGGTTTCACGATGCAGAAGGGCGCGGCTCGCCGGATGACGCCCCAGTGGATGCATGCATCCCTGGCGTGCGTCGTTCGTTTGTTGGGCGCACGGAGACCAGTCCCATATGCGAAGTGCTGGCGTGACGCGACAGATAGCGACGTCGTGTCAGGGTTGAAAGCGGGCTTGAGCGGTCGGCTGTATTCTCGCGGAATGTCAAGCTGTGAAAAATGAGCGCACGCAGTTCCATTATTGCCGCGGTGTCGCGGCCTCTCACCTTTTGGATATGCACACGTTATCGATACAAAAAACGCCAAGGAAACATGATTGATCTCTTCGGTCTCCTACAAAACTATATAGCTTTGATAAAAAACAAGGAACGGAAGAGACGACATTAATCCGAGCAAAGTGGAAAGAAGGAACTCACTGACAGCGAAAAAAAAAAATGCTCGGCATGACTTATTATGTAACCATCCGAAAAAAAGACAAAAATAAATATTGTATTACTAGTTCTATTGGCCTCTAAATGTAAAATTGAACCTTATAAGAACTGTCAAAAACGATAAAAGCACGGCAGTTCATTAAGGGTGTCAACCCGTCGTCGCGAGCAGGCACCAAAAATAATGCCCAGAAAATATATAAAAGGGATCTACCGCCACTTTTCTTCAATAATTTCTAATGTATTTATTTCCCCTCTGTAATGATCGTAGGCATTATTGAAGGGGAGAGCGGAAGAAACAATTGTGAAAATAACAAATATACACATTACAAATTACGCAGAATCAACGAGAATATCGTTCTTATAGTAGTGTTGAAATCTCATAATCCGTTATCTTTACTTTTTTTTTTTAGAATGTGGTTTTAGTTTTGGGACGTAGAGGAGGAGAAAGATTGATTTAACGTTGTACTGGTTGAACTTGTGATGCCAACTTACCCTGGGCTGATGACCGAGAAACGATGAAACAAGGAAGCTGGGTTATTAGCTTGTCTCGGAGGGTAGAAATATATTAAATTATATTTATAAACTAAAGAAAGACGAGCAAAGTTCCGACCGAAGGACAAAGGTGCCAATTACTGCGTAGGTTTTCATGGTGGTGACGCTTGCAGGGCAGTGATTGTTCGTTAAAATGAAAATAAACGGATCTGCTTAGATGGATTCTAATACCAGAATGAAACTGGCTTGCCCAGGACCCAGGTAGGGGGTGCATTTAAAAATCTCCTGGAAACGTTTTTCGTACGCCGTTGAAACGGTGAACGAAACGGAAACTGATACTTTAAATTAACAAAAAAAAAAAATCGTTTTTTTTTAATTTTTGGTTTACGCTATTCATTAAGTTTATCGTTTCACATTTGCGCGTTAAAAAGGTATTAACGTAAAAACAAAAGCCGAACTAATTAAGCGACTACCCCAGGGTCAGAACGTGTCAGTTAAGGTCTACAATGCCTTAACATATCCTAATAGTTTTAATATTTGCCTGATTAAATTGTAACCTTTAAATTAACTTCTAACATAATTCATCACCACTGACGTAAACAGAGAGAGGAAGAGAGAGGGGGTGAAAATGTGTTAGTTCAAAAAATTATAATGGCTACATGTTTAATACTGAATGGGTTATGACCTGGGATCCGAGAGAATAAATATAAATTATATAAAAACTATTCTGTATTATATACAAGCTTGGTGCAGTCATGAAAACGTGGTTCATATTAATAAAGCTATGTAAACCTGCCAACTTAATAAATTCCTGGAGGGAGTCCGGGACAGATGCTGATGGCTACTTGTCATCTCACCATAAAGTCCGTCTCCTAGAGCCTTTGCTTCCCCTCACGTGAACTACTTGTACGGAGAAGCCAGCTTTATGGAACGAAAGGGCCGAGAATGTTTCCTTGTTAAGGCTTCGTGGCTGTGCAAGCGTGCATCTGTGCGTTTGCGTGCGTGTGTGTATATGTTGCGGAATCGTGCGTGCGTGCGTGCGTCCGTGCGTGCGTGCGTGCGTGCGTGCGTGCGTGCGTGCGTGCGTGCGTGCTCGCGCGTGCGCGGGCGCGCGCGCGCGCGTGTGTGTGTGTGTGAGCATATTTTGATGCGAGCACACATACCTGAAAAAAAAAGTCCTTGTGCCCTATTGTGGCAAATGAAATCTGAACAGGATGCGTGTTTACGCATTTATTCTTAAGCTTCACCATGACACGACACTTTAAACGCTTCGGCGGTAGATAAAAAAAAAATAGCTTCAAAGGTATTTTACTCTGAAACCCCGTTCACGCAGTACCATGGGCTCGTCTTCCGTTATGGAAACTTACATTTGTTCACAGTGCCAGTCGAATGGGCCTCCGTGCCGGCGTGGCAACCAATTCAAGAAGTAGTTTTGAAGGCACGGATATTTCGGGGACTAACAACGTAACCGAAGAAAACGTAAGCAAACGCTTCCGCGTGAATGGTTCTTTAAATGTTAATCGTGCCGTTGCTCGCTATTGCCTAATATACGACAAAATAAAGAACACAAGGAGCAGTCTCCCATAGAGCACTTCGAGGGAGAAGGACATCCTGGTGTCTAAGAGCCCATACGACGAATACGCCTTTTAACGACGATCTCGCAATAGTTAATTAATATTTAAAAAAAAGATGAGCGGTTCAGCGTTGATTTACAGTGCAGTTACAGAAATAGCTGCGACACATTACGGCGAAGTCGTTGGCTCAATTGGTTTCGTTCTCACAAGCATGAACCTAAGAGTACTCTGTGCGACGAATGGCGAGACTCGCCACCAACGCGTCCTTCAGCGTCTCCCAACAAGCCCTACACAGGCACGCGGCCACGCCAAGACACCTACGTCTGCCGTTTGGCGCCGTGCTCTCGTCGAGGTTCAGAACGTTTGCCCTTGAGGCTGCTCCGGGATTCACCAACGATGACGCAATGTGCAGGCTAACAAGATAGAAGGGGGGGGGGCGGTAAACTGAGGTTCCGTCCAGCACATGGTAGTGACCCCCCCCCCCTCCCCCGGGCCGCTGCCATTGTACACAAATGTGACTACTCGTTACGTGATCAAACCAAATACGTGGCGTCACAGGAAAAAATGGCAGCGCCCTGGCAGCCGCTGGCCTCAGTTGTGCCGGAGCATTGGCCGGAGCTTGTCGGATGCGTGGTTCCTTGTCGTTGGTCTGAGCGAGTTGGTTTCAGATGCGGAAGCCGTCATATGAAGCCGGTCGAAAGCAACTTCAGAGTTCAGCGTGGTATCTCACGTAGGTATAAGGGGAAACACGGAGGAACGTGCGCATTTCCCTCGGGATCTACTGGGATATTGCCAAGAAAGAGATAGAATTGGCCCCGTGTTACCTACACGTGTTACCTACACAGTCTCCAGCGGCTCATCACAAGAAAAGTGGTCCCACATCCGTTTCAGTTCACTTCGTCCACGGAAGTCGTCAAAATTGATTCAGATTGAATCGGATATTGCAAGGATAAATTTAAACATGACATGTTTGTGCTCTCGTTGACTATTGGAATCCTCGAGGTCTACAGTGAAGCGTGTGCAACGTATTTGAATACGCAGTTTAGATATGGAATTTGCGTGAGTCGTGCTCGACAGTGTACAATCGCGGTGCTTCTTTGTTAAGATGACCGAAGGCTCACTGTGGTGTACCCGTTAACTTGGGATAATGCAGGATATATATATTGAATTGTTAGGTTACAATCGGTTCAGAGGCGTCTTGTGTGGTCTGCGACCGCGCCCAGACTGTTCTTTTCCAGGCGCCCCGTGCTTCTCCGTGGCTGGCTCTCCCCCGTCGGCGTCTCCGGTTGCATACACCCAACGTTGCCTCGGCTCAGTAGGTCATGTTCGCTATACGTGGGGAACACGAACATAATACACGGCATTCACTTTGGTTGTGGGGAGCACAACCAAAATGAATGCCAAAGTGAAAGCACAACCTTGAAGCTGGTAGGTCCCGTGCCGTGTAAGATGATGCAGTGCTGCTTCCTAACTTGTTCTGGCGGAGACGTGCACTTTCACAGAGCACAGGTGTTTCGGTTTGTATTGAATTCGCTGGTCTGCTGCACGTTTCGTCGACACAAACGCTTCATCAACACTCGTTACCCGAATTGCCAGCTCCAGGGACATTTCATAGCGCGTGCATCACTGGGGCACGTGTTAGCTACACAACCTACCCGTTCACGCCGCTTCGCGGCGAGTCTCCAGCGGTTCATTACAAGAAAAGTTGTCTCACATCCATTTCAGTTCACTTGGTCCGAAGCAGTCGTCAAAACATCGAAGGAGAGGACTTATTCATCGAAATGGCACTAAAAATACAGCTTCTTTTCTAGTCAGAATAAACTCTCTTATGTCAGTTTTGTTATATTGTCACGAATGTTTGGTCCAGTCCTTTCCTTTCTCAATATTTGCTATCCTGGAAAGTTCCAGTACATGCTCGGCTGTCATCATTTGTTTTGGTGGGGGGCTGGTACTTTACCCTTGGCCCTTCACTCTGAGGTCATCCTGGTGGCTCCTCAGTCTAGTTGCCCAACAACGGGGCACGGATGGAGGAGTGTCTTGCGTCTTACACCCCTGGGAAGCCTTGAACCAACTCCAATTCCGAGCCCGGCAGAAAAACTGCAAGACGAGCGAGTCCTACAAGTACAAACCCTCGAATAGATCACGCAGAACCTGAAATCCGAGCCAGTCGCCGCTGTCAGAAAGAACCACTGGAATTTGGTCTCCTGCCAAAAAGAAAAGTAAAAAAACCTAAGCGGACTAAGCCAACGATGCAAAACCCCTAGCAGCAAACCGCCTTCGCTCCCACCATTGTTGGCATGCCCGTCGCACCTCGCACTCGGACGATCTTTCACGGCAAGGTGTATGAAGATGTCGAGGACTGGATTGAACAATATGACAGTGTGGCCCGCCTCAATGGGTGGACAGACGACCAGCACCTCCAGAACCTAAACTTGTCGTAAAAGGAACTGCCAGGCACTTGTTTGAAAACCACGAATCCTTCTTAACATCGTGGTAAGATTGAAACATCGAGCTGAAGCGCACGTTTGTCAACAAATATCGACAAGAGAGAGCCGAATATCTAATTTGGTCCCGTACATGGGCCCAATAAAAACGTCACGATCTTAGTGGAAGATGTTTTTCGCCTGATGGAGTTTCCGCGCTAACCCTCATGTTACAGAAAACAAGGAGCTGAGAATCCCCATGTTCTTCATTTGAGGGACAACATTGTCGGCAGCCTTGTCCGCAACCCTCCGACAACATTTGAAGGGTTGACAACCAGAGGCTTCCAACATTGAACGTGCTCTGCATATTCAAGCCTGTCACTATCAACAACTCCCGTAATCTCAACACTCGATTCGTCCAGCTGCAACTTCGACGCCAGCCTCCCAGGTATTCTGGACATCATCCACGATGTTGTCCGGAAGGAGATAAGGAGGCTTTTTCCTGCTACCAGTTGCCCGGTTCTTATTTTGATTGGCAAGATTGTTCGGGACGAAGGTCAACAGGCATTGCAGCCGGAGACTTATACGAGCAAACCGGCATCTGGCGAACCGAGGCTTACCTACGCCACAATGGCACGACGACCGCAACCGGCTGCCCGTTAGTATTAAATTGCAATTTAAAGAGACACCACAACGCCGCAGTATTTCCCACGTCGAGAAGAACCAGTGTAGGTCCGCAGTGAGCAAAGTACAACGAGGAAAATGAAGGTGTTGCAAACGGCGGACCGATGACCACTCTGCTACTACTGCGGTGAGGCCGACGACGTCTACCGGATGTGTCCGTACCAATAAACGGGCCTGCGAGGGTTCGTACCTAACGACCCTTGACCACGCCACGTAAAGAATACATTCCCGAACTTGCTACACTGATGCGGAAAACTACTTCGGAAATTGGCGGATTAGAAGTCAGCCCTGCAGCTTCAGAGCATTAGATGTCAGTGGCGGCACATGGCGTATGCACAAGACTGCATCAGTCAGTCAGAGTCGCCAGCCACTGGACCAAACTGAACACTGACATGCCAGGAGCTGGAGCGTAATCCGACAACAAAAAGAACAGGCAGTCTGACTAAATGCCTGAAACAAAACTGTCGAAAAAACAAAGCAAAACTTGTGGCACCCGTTTAATAAAAATCAATAACTATATAATCAGGTAGAAACATATTGGATATACTAACCAAGTACGCATCATATTTACATTCCAGCCTTTAAGCCTTCAGAGTCTACACACCAAGAATCGTGTTCACTGCACGCGGTAGCTTTGGAGGACACTCGCATCTCTGATCTCCCAATATTAATAAATGAGACAAACCAGACTGGAAGACTTGTTGCATAAGACTGCACTCCTTCCACCTCTCCTGAACTTTTGGTGCATCCGAAACAAACTCCGGTGATGTCAAAATGTTATTTATTTATTTATTCTCTTCAAGGACCCCTGTAGGCATTGCAGATATGATATTTAAAACTATACACACGTGATAACAAAAAGCACACTGCCATTAATGAGCATAAAACGGGCCCAGCTATTGAGAATAAGCATTGCACTCGTAAGAAATAGTTATTGCTGTAAATTGTTCATTGCCTGACGAACACACCTCTGAGCATGTAGTTCAATATTATGTGCTGATGCACTGCTATATAGCAGGACATTTTACACACATATAATTGGATAGACCCATTGCAAAACTTCATCAAGCAACATCGACTGTCACCATTGTTTCTTTTGGTGTAAAGCACACAAATGAGCCACAGTTCACGTCGAACGCTAATGCAGCATTTGGGTCCAGTAGGCGCTGAGCCGAGTTCACAGTGATTGCTGATATAACATTCTTGTGAAACAAATGCCCAAATTAAAGTCCTTGAGTAATTAGCATACTAGCCACTGTGCTACGTTTTATCAAAATTTGGCAAACGGCGAAGGCTACAGTCCCAGTCAGCCAATATGCACATTGGAGAGGGGCAGGTGACAACATATCATTGGAGTGCTTCCGTCTCTCTGATTGGCTCGAGGGGGAAGTGGCGGTTGCCCTATGCCAAGTTATGATGAAATTAGGCACATACCTTTGAAAAAAAAAGTATTGAAGAAACTGAAAGGAATGGTAGTCAACATTTCGCAACATGAGTGCTTCGTCGGGCGAGGGACAAACACAGATGCGAGTTATTTTGTCCGGGTAATTAGGACAAGTAAATAATCGACCGACTGATACTATGCACTCTTAATGTGAACAAATATGGCTGCCATCAATCCTACAAAAGGAAAAGATGTGCAGTTATTTTTCAATTTGCGAGTTTCATTATATTCAACTCATTGATATGTGTGGTGCCGTCTCCAGACCTCTAAGGAGTGAGGCTGCATTTAAAAAAAATATATTCTAAATGTTGGAATGAAAAATTAGGCAACCATCTAAAAAAAAGCTTGATAATACACTGGAGGTTAGTGTGGCCTATTGATATCGATCGGAGAGGTCAAGAGCCCACTAATCTGATTTCTAAAGAACATCGGATGCAATAATGTGTGCACTGGTCCATCAAAAATATGAAGACTTGCTAGCTGTGTTATTAGTTCGAAGGGGATAAATGAAGTGCTTTATGAACGTTAGTAATAAACTTTTTTTCCGAATGATTGGTTGGAACGTTTTGTAAGAGTTCGCGTGCACGTAACTTAAACAAACGCTATTTCTTTTACTGAAAAAAAATAACTGCAATTAAATGCAAGCTACTGCCGTTTAGAGCCCGTTATATAAAAATCTTGAGAACTGCCATCTGTGAAATCATCGATTAGTACAAAAGGGTCAAGATAGCGGGAGTTTCCTCGCTAAACATTTATGTGATTATTTGGTCACCCAGGACTGAACCAACATCCCCTAGGCCCTAACGCGGCCTATATTTTTCGCTTTGATGCTCACACATTCCAACGTTCAAACGAAGCTAGAAAAATGCGAAAAGGTTATGTTAAAGTTATTGTAAAATCGTTATTTAGTACAAAACGTAAAGATTGCAGGATCTTCATCGCTAGAAGTTGCTGTGATTATTTATTTATTTATTTGTCTGTACTAACAGCATTCACCAGCATCTGTATTTCCAGCAAGCAGGGAGTCGTACAAGTGTAACCATGCACCATACCAAGATAACCACGGATAAATAACAGGGCAGTGCATTAGCTACGCGACAACGTGCTTATATAGAGCATTGTTAAAGTAGCAAGTGAGACCAAACTAACAACACCCTTGGAAAACTTGTTCCATTCATTCACAATATTGGGAAAGAATGACGCTTTAAACAAAGTGGTTCTACAGAACGGTTCAGTGAGAGTTAGAGGGTGTATCGTGTTTGCTGTGTCACGAGACACGCGCCCAACTTGGTATCAGCGCTCAAACTCTGTTATCGTGACGCACGCTCTGTAGCAACTTCATCCTTTCCCTCTTCTTTACCTTCCTTCCATAACACCCTACAAATGCGATAACTGAATAAACAAACGTCTTCTTATTCTTTCCGGAACCGGCTCGTTCGTGTCGTCAATCGAAACATGGTGTCAGGAGTGGGGTCCGAACCCACGCCCACATTCGTGGACCAGTGTACCGATGGCGGGTCGCAGTTTACGAGCCCAGAATTTGCCAGCTTTGCAAAGAACTACGATTTCAAACACACCATTTCCAGCCCTAGGTTTCCTCGCTCAAACGGCCTAGCGGAAAAGGAGGTGCAGGTGGTTAAAAGAATTCTTAAGCAAACGACAGAAGGAAAAAATGATTTCTGGCTTGGACTGCTCAGTTACAGGTCCAGTCCTTTGGAAGACGGCAAGTCCCCAGAAGAGCTGCTTCAAGGTCGGCAACTGCGGACGCCAATACCAGACTTCAACGAAACACCACGTACAGTGGTAGAAAAGCATCATCAGACGCAGCTGAAGAGGAGCCATCTTCCAGCATTGCAAGAAGGACAAGTGGTCCGCATCAGGGGCGACACCTGGGCAACGAAGGCGAAGGTAATCAACAGGACGCGGCCCAGGTCTTATCAGGTCGCCACAGAAAGGGGCAACGTTTTATGACGTAATCGCCACCATCTGCTAGCAACGAAAGAACAGTTCAACCGTTCCGAAGAATACTCGTCGGATGAAGAAAACTCAAACGACGAGACACCGGAACAACGTCAACGACCCGCAGGCAGCGTGGCCACGACAGCACCAGTGCTGAGAAGGTCCACGCGCAATAGAAGACCTCCAGAGCGGCTAGGCTATGGCGAGAACTTTGTTCAAGACTCATGACAAGTGTTCCCGCACCGAGTGTCAAGCTACTACGCCGTCGACATGCTGTACTTTCTTTTGTTTTTCATTCCTTTAAAGAAAGGAAGATGTATCGTGTTTGCTGTGTCACGAGACACGCGCCGAACTTGGTATCAGCGCTCACACTCTGTTATCGTGACGCACGCTCTGTAGCAACTTCATCCTTTCCCTCTTCTTTACCTTCTTTCCATAACACCCTACAAATACGATAACTGAATAAACAAACGTCTTCTTATTCTTTCCGGAACCGGCTCGTTCGTGTCGTCAATCGAAACAGAGGATGTTAGTTTCCTGTGGGGCTAGTTTCATTAATTGCTGTGTGATGGCAAAACCACAAGCGCAAATTGCTTTGGAGTGCATTAAAAAAATTTAAGGCAGTCTATACCTGTTTTCACCTCAAGAAGCATAGGAAAAAAAGTCCGGCTTCTCGCGGATGATTCCTAATTTTCAACTTTAGGTGGAGATTTAAGATATATTTATTAGCATTTTAGAGTGGATACACGTTATCTTATCAAGGAGTACACGTTTCAAACGCCAAAAGCATCGCCTGTGCCTCCGACAACCAAATCTGGCGAGAACTATTTCGCGCGGCGTATGAACAATGCGCAAAACTTACTGTTTTCTTGAGGTGAAAACGGGTATAGTTTACGCTGTGTTCCTAAATCACACGATCCAGACAAAATACATGTCAGAAACTGACGACATGAAACTATACCGATTATCTACAAAACACAGAGCTTTCATTTGGAGAGCCTCAAGCATATCGATTAAGGACTTAATTGGGGAGGGGGGGGGGGGTCCTAGACAACAGCTGAATACTCTAACATGGGTCTGATAATAGTTTTATAGGCGATCAACTTAGTTTCAGAAGTGCAGTGACAAAGATTCCGTTTCAAAAACCACAGTCTCTGTGGTTTTTGAAACGGGTGTTCCAGTTTAGATCTGAAGTGATTAAGTCACCGAGATATCAAGATTGATAAACAAACACCAGTGATTCTGCGTTTATACAATGCGAAAAAGACAAAGGTATACTTTTGCGCGTTTCACTCATTTGAACACACTTTTTAGATTCAGAACCATGTTTCACTTTGTACACCACGAATGAATCGAAGAGAAAGAGAGTGAGAGTAAGAGATTGAGGAATTCCTAATCTCACAGACTCTTTACACTAAAAAATAACACACAATCGTCGGCAAAAAAGCGACAGCAAACAGACGAATTATCCATTTACAAGTCATTGATAAATATTAAAAGCAGTAGTGGCCCAAGAAACGATCATTAAGGCATACCCGGCTAGACAGGTGATTCGGACGAGAAAACACCATCAACCCTTACATACTGCCGTCTCTTTGTCAGATAAGAATCGAGCCAACGTAATATGTTCTTGTTAGTGATAATAGAATGCAACTTATGTAACAGTTTGATGGGAAACGCGATCCAAAGCTTTCGCAAAATTTATAAATATTACATCAGTTTGACCGTTTGCATCAATGGTTGCCTAAAATTCGTGTATCGTGTGAACTACTGGAGTTACAGTGAACATACCACGTCTGAACCCATGATGTTTATCCTAGAAAAATTCACAATTCAAGAAGAACACATTTAGATGCTTAAAGATGAGATGTTCAAGCAATTTACTGGAAGTAGACAAAAAATAAATAGGTCTGCAATTGATGATACAGTGACTTTCGCCTGATTTAAATATATGTAATAACCTGGAAATTTTTTATTCGTCGTGTACTGTGCTGATTATATGGAACAAATCAAGTGCAGGAACTTAGCTGACATTTCGGCGCACCTAAAGCGAAAAAAAGGTTTGGTACATTTTGAAGGCAGCAGCTCTTTGTTATATTAAGTTTAAAGATGGCCGCCAAACGCTTTCCTCGGAAATGGCAAGTTCAGGTATACACTCTATGCTTGCTCGTCTACTTACCCGTAAAACACTCCAGGGGTCAGTCACTCTGATCTACTAAATCAGCTCAGCGAATGGTGAGGCAGAACATCCGTGTAGACCTAAAAATGAAGTCTGCACTGTGGCATTACACAATGCAAAGCGTCATGCTTGCATTGGGTATAATACCACAACGCAGACTTCATTTTTCGGTCTAAACCGATGTTCCGCCTCATCATTCGCTGAGCTGATTTAGTAGATCGCAGAGATTGGCTCTTTGAGTGTTTTACGGGTAAGTAGATGTGCAGGTATTTCTTAGACTGTACAGATTTAACAATATAAGGTGACATAAAAAAAAGTGTATTTAGTGTGTTTGACGCATTTAACTTCCTTCGCAGAAAGGTTAGTGAATAAGTATTATGTGGCATTACCAAATTTTGAGAGCTGGGGTGCTATTCTGGTCGCAAACGGAACCTTTCGAGTTGTGACGTATCGAGAAATAAGAGGCGGAGCCTCAAACTAGAATGATTCTTGTTTGAGGCTCGGCCCCAACGTTCGGGTCACGTCATCGCGACGCGGGTCCGATGACGTGATCTCGGTGACGTGAGGCTCGGTCCGATGACGTGAGGCTCGGCCCCAACGTTCGGGTCACGTCATCGCGAAGCGGGGGGATCTAACGATCCCCCCGCGTCGCGATGACGTGTCCACGCAGTTGGGGCGCAGAAATTCCCGAATTTCCCCCTGTTCTTTTTGTTATCTTCTTTCTTCCCTCCGGGAGTTAAAACGAGCGAATAACGGAGAAAAGGCTACCTTCCGGAAAATGGAAGGAAACAGAGAAAAATAATATTATCTTTTTATAAAATACGAAATATTATTTCAATAATTATGACGTAAAGTAAATTTAGCTAAGATATCTCAGCTTGTTTTCTCGAAGTCTTTCGCTACGGTCTTTGAAAACAAACATGGCGAAAACCGCGGTAACGACCTTGTGGTGTTTGTGTCTCGTTTGCGTCGTTGCTTTCCCTGCTTCTGCACGATACGGATGGTATTACGAAAAAAAAATATTACGTGAAGGTGCGCTGCGACACCGATCATCCTTTGTGAAGCCGCCGTGAACATAAGCTGCATATGAAATTTCCTGTTTGCCTGTGAAGGAGACTTCAAATGGATACAGAGCTGGCGAAGACTCTGTGGTAATATATGACAAGTCATGAGATCGACGCAGAGTGCAACGGTTGTGAGCATTGTGTGGATGATGCAAGAAAGTTTCTTCGGGCAGTTTTAATAATGCTTTGCTCCTTTGCTCACTGCAGTGATTATGCCGGTATAATCTCCTTAAGCCATGCTCTTCTCTTTCGGCGCTGAAGAAATGCACACGACGGCATAATCTCGGGCAGTCTTTTTTACTTATTTTTATTTGCAAAATAGCTCGTGCAAAAAAAAAAAAAAACGGCTTTTACGTTTTTACACGTCCCTACATAGGTACCTCGCTTTCCCATTGGCTTCATTGCGCGTGACGATTCAACGCCATTTGCCATGGAAACGTTCGTGAAACTAGAAAGCCTCTGTTTGCCGCTAACAGTCATTTTTCGAGTTCGGGTTGTGACGAAAAAATGACGTAAGAACAAGAATGCACGGGGCTATTTGCATTGTTTTAACTCGACAACCGTACCCTTGGCGAGTCAAACTCTAAAGAACATGGCCGCGATGCTCGTCGGATCGACCGCGGCTGGGGTTTGTCATGCGATCGGTCACTTGATCAACGAGCACACGAATACTTTCGTGCTGTTGGATAAGCCCATTCAGCGGCAGGACCGGGTCGAAGAGCACAGTGAGCTGGAGTTCAACGTCTCCGATGAAACGCTTGGCGAGATGCAAGACTTGGCTTCTATTTGTGCCGGTGTTATGAAGCTTGAAAGTGGTGTTGTTGTTGTGGCTCGTACGGTTGCGTTGCTGAGATTATGAAGACGGTAATGGACCTTTATTCAGCGTTGCCGTGCATTAAGATTCAAAACCTCATCTTGACACAAAGGGAACCACGTTTCCGCGAGCACGGAGGCAGCAGCCAACGGTCTGAGAAAGAATTGTGCCGCCGCCACGACCGCCAGCGATCGCCCTAACGGCAAGAAAACAAACGACAAGCTCATTGAGGTTTGTGTAATGCTGACTACTGATTCATCGGACGACAAAGGTGAATGATGTAAAATGCAACGTAAGTTTGCCAGCGTTTTGCAAAACGAATTCGTTTCGTCGAAAATTTAATTTGTGGAATTCGTTAACGCCTTGAAAGTTTGACGGGGACCGCATTGTGAACGCAAGCTTCACACAAGTGTTTTCTACAGTGTGTGCTTTGGCTGCATGCGTATAAAGACAAAAACACTGCCCTATATGGTGCATAAAATAAAAGAAATTTCGTTTATCTTGATAATGTTGACTATCTATTGAGTGCTGTTGATAGTAGTGGCGTAGCCAGGAACTTCTAAGGGGTGAGGATGGAGGGGGGTTGAGGTGGCTGGGATGTTCATGACTTGGGGTGCGGGGGGGATGGTGTCGGAATTTGTCTGTATATTCTAGGGCCCGCCGGATTTGGGGAGGGAAGGAGCGCAGCCTCATAAACCTCCCCCCCCCCCCCCCCCCCTGGCTTTGCCACATAAGGGGAGCATCCTACATTCACAGGCTGCTATAAGCGTGTGCATAGCCACTGAGCTCGTACCACAATGGCAAGATAGTTGCTGACATTCTTCACGTTACGTAGGAGTTCTTTCTTTAGTACATATGCTCGCTTTTCCTACACACATCTACTCTGCCTCCGCTTGTCGTTTATGCTTGATGGTGATAAGCCAACAGTGCGTATTGGCTCTGCATCATAGGCAAATTTCAAAAATCCAGCTCACACAACTCTTTAATTTCATTGAGTTACTGTCACTTTTGAAACGACAATCTATTTAATTGATATAATAACCTTTACATTAAACACACGTGTGTTGAATGTAAGACAATTCTATTTTTATTGTTTTTCTTGGTCACGAAGATGACAACCATCCACAAGACACTGGCTAAATTTCTCGTCTACAGTGGGTAACAATGTTACCATACTCTGTCAGACTAAACTGCTGCAGTCTAGACAAGTAACGATTCATATTAGGACAGACCTGTTGGTAGTTTATTGCAGGGCATCGAAAAGTGTTCTTATGACTTTCCGATGACTGACTTGCAATTCCAGCAGCTTGGCGTGAAAAAGTAAAATATCTAATTGATACAACAAAATGCCCTCAGCAACCCATCCAGATTTTATTGCGTGATTGACAGTACCTACAGACCGCAACAAATTGTCAACTGAAGACGTAGGTACTAAGCGTGCACTAACTTCGAAGCGGTAGAAACCCTGAAGTTTAAACGACAACTTACCACTGTTAATGGCAAAATGGTGTTTGCGGCAAAGTGTTGGAGTCCTTCAGAATGGTGACGGTCTCCTTCAGGTCGATGATGACATTGACGAAGGTTTAGTTAGAGTCTAAGTTTAGTCAACGCACCCGACGACGTCGGTGTGCTTGTCATGGTGGCGACGAAAGCCTTCTTTCGCACATGCCTCAGCTGCCTCGGTTTGGGGTTTTGTCGACCAAACCGTCTCTTCCCAGCCGGTTGACACCGATACTCACGACGGCCGTCACGGCTCTGATCACCATCCGCTGGGCATTAGCTAAGTGATCATCGGCGGCAACCGCGCCCTTGTAGTTCCCCGTTGCAAAAAACCTCAGTGCGATTCAATTAGTAGCTGCTGCTCGACGGTCATCATCTCTCATCGTCGCCGTCTCTCGTTGTCACACTGCGATCACACGGTGCTTTTCGACAAGCGGTATTGTCGTCAGAAACAGTCGTCGTGCATCGCGAAGGCAACCGGGTGCTCGAGGAAAACCCGTCATTGTACGCGTTGGTCGAGCCATCGTTGAGCAACAAGCATCGCCGCCATTTTCTACGCTCTAGAATCCTGCCCAAAGCTTGTTCCCTTTCGTGCAATAGAAAGAGAGGTTAAAAGCACGAGCGCATCACCCCGAACGATCTTGCACGAACGTTGGCTTGCACTGCGCAAGCGCGCCTACTCGGCAGGGACGTTGAAAGCCCGGAGCACCTTCTTGTAGCTCCTACACCCGCACTAGCTCGCACTCATAGTGAAACAGAGAGTAGGGTGTG
The DNA here is from genome assembly GCF_016920785.2 of Ixodes scapularis. Taxonomy (NCBI): domain Eukaryota; kingdom Metazoa; phylum Arthropoda; class Arachnida; order Ixodida; family Ixodidae; genus Ixodes; species Ixodes scapularis. The sequence continues at coordinate 112,924,203 of NW_024609835.1, forward strand.
TCGAGTAATGCCGCAGTTAATCTAGTGACGCGACTTCCGCTATGTGCTACGTAGGTCGGACGTGGTCATATGTCACTTTGTCGTCACGGTCCGAACTCGAAGAGTGACAGTTACGGCAAACGGTTGCTTTCGTGTTTTTTGCGAACGTTCCCATGGGAACCGCGTGGAGTTATCACGCGGGCTGTGGCCAAGAGGAGCGCGCGGTTCGTAGGGGGGAGGAGTTTTCGAGAAACACGAACGTGACCGTTTGTGACCAGAATAGTACCCCTGGACGTAGTCTGCGTCTCAAATTGAGAATATAACACGTGATCCATGGGTTGTGCCTTTTCACCTTCTTGACACGCAACGGAACACGTCTCTGGGTGCAATGCTCTACCGTATTTCTAAACCGTGACCACAAATCATTCGTAGAACAGTTAGCAGTTTTAAAATTATCATACAATTGATAAAAGATTTCCTGTAAAGAGCGCTTCTCAACCTTTAATTTTTGCCGGTCCCCTGTGGATCGGAAACTATGCAACAATGATGGAGAACCCCATTCGTGATGACGGAAAGGGAAAGATATATGTTAATTATGATAATGATTTTATAAATAGATATAACTTAGGACTAGTGTGAAGTAGACTTCTTTCATTAAAATACACACAAAAAAACTCACCCAAAAACTGAAACGTTTCTTCTCAGTCTGAACAAAAAGTCAACTTTTATTGCCGGGCTTGGCTGATAAGGCAGGGCTTCGAAGACCCCTAGAATGCTTTCGCGAACCCCGAAGGGTCCGCGGACCCCCATTCGAGAACCACTCCTCTATAAAATCCAGAATTTCAACATCATTCGCACAATTGAAATCCCGAAATTGCTTAACGTCAATGGTAGCAGACGGCTTAGAGTCGCGGGTAAGAGTGCAAGAAACAAGAGAGTGATCGGAAACGCCTTCCAGTATTTTGCAGCAGGCGCCTTACCGAGCTATCTTAGAGGAAACAAAGACCAAGTCGAATAGGCTCTCACAAGAGTTAGTAAACCATGTAGGACTACAAACGACTCGAGTAAGGTTACATGGAAATGCAATATCGACTAGTAAATTGTTGTTGACGCTCCAGTGAAGGTTTCATATGGCCCCTGTCGATGCGTGGCAAGTTAAAATCACCCACAAGCACCATGGAAGTGTAGCGCTTAGAGGAGTCGGAAATATAATTTTGTAAGGCCCCCAAGGAGGAAGCGGACGGTAAAATGAACCTACCAAGATAAAACTACCTTGAAAAACAAAGCGTTTCCAAGATAATTTCGGCGTCACAACTACAATCTACAAGAGAGCACGGAACGGTGTCTCTGACCACAATGGCAACTCCGTCACCCCTAGAGCCTTGGTCTTTACGGAGGACATCATAGCCAGTGGGAAACACTTCGTCACGACTGTTCATTGAGCCATGTTTCAGTGACGACCGCCACGTCGGGCTCGTATGTTAGAAATGTTATTTCAATTTCCGTCACCTTATTTAACACACTGCGAGCGTTCAGGTTGATGAGCCTAGGGGGGGGGGGGGGGGGGGGGGAGGAGGACAGCGGTCGACTTAGGGGTTGTTTGCTTTGAGTAAGAAGCGTCAGCCCTCGTCCTTAGAGTGCCACGAAAGGGCCTGAACATCGATCCCGTAGGCCACAGGTCGGCGTCAAGTAGCTTCGCGAAGTCCCCCCATCATCGCTAACTACAACATAAAGAGAGGAATAACTGTCATGCTTAGTCGGCAATTTAGTACAAACGCAAGACTGCGAGCCCAAAGCACTGTTCACAGTGTCGGAAACATTTTCACATGTCGTGGCCGGATGCAGACGAGAAATAAGAAAAGTTCGCGTTTAATAACGTCAGCAAGCTCACTGGATGAGCTCGCTCCCTCCAAGGGCGGAGGCCGGTGTCGACGTTGGACTAGGGTAAAGTCATCGGGTTTCGCAGCCGACCCAGGGCGGCCCGAGATCACATTCGGTGGCAGCGTCTCAGAGCCCTGGCCCGAGCCGGGTGGCAGCCCCGAAAAAGAACTCCCCTCGTCAGAGCGAGGTGAGTGGCGAGGCCCACCAGATGATCTGCGCCGTCTTAGGTCACGCTGCATCGGTCCTCTTACACCTCGGGCAGTTACCACGGAGTGGCGAAGCCTCTTGTCAGGTGAGCATCCGGAGGACTCAGCGATGAATGGCTGGTCCAAAGGTCCCGGGTGGACGACGATATCGAACTGCACTGCCTTGGAGCGCGTAGGCAACATAGCGTTCTGGCGCTCATGGCCCGGGAAGTTCCCCTCAGGGACCGACCAATCGTGTTCGTTTTGACGAGTGCAACCACGAAACGAAATGTTTCTCGACTTCTTACGATTACTTAGAGTACAATAAATAAATAACTGGCACATGCCGCACCTTAAGCTCGTTCCCTTAAAACGTCTAGCTTCGTTTTGTGTTCACTTCCACTAAGCCCTACATTCGATGGGTACAATTCGCATTGTTACTCAGACATTCCTACGTTTAGAAGAAGCTAGGAGAATGCGAACATTTTATGCCAAAATTCCTATCGATTCTCGAACAGATCCGGGAACCCGAACACTGCTACGACACCTGATGCTGTATCAACAGTACTAATATCCAGAGCGATTTTGCGTAAAAATCGTATAGTCTCATTCATTCGGATCTTCAAGCTACATCTGTGCCAAAGAATACAAATAAGCCCAAAATTGACGGCAAGCAGCGGCACATCACGACTACCGCGCACCGAACAAACTCGCATCCACTAGATCTGGGCGCTGCCACCTTACCGGTGACGTCATGGCTCTTGTGAGGTCACGTGACGAGTAGTCACTTTTGTGTACAACATAGCGACAGCCGGAGAGGGTGCCACTTTCGAACTTCCGGTCTATCACTCTAAGCCCCTCTACCTCGTTGGCGCAGGCCCTTCTTCCAGGTAATATGGAATGAATAGATACAGTTGAACCCTTTCATTTGGGTACCGGATTGCGCCAGCAAGCTTTATATTTCAATTAAATTCGATCAAATTTTAAATTAATCTGGAACGAAAAAGAATTTATTATCGCGACGTCACAGCTCCTGTGACCTTCCAGCACTACTCGAGACTCATACTTACGTTTGCTCCACAAAAACCGTATACTAAAGCGGATTGCCAATAGTGCGGCGTAGCACTGTGGTATCGCGTCCGCTTCAGACGCAGCGACCCCTGTTTCGATTCGCGAGAGCAACAGGCGATCTTTTTTCAAGCATAGGGGGCGCTTTATCGAGGTTGTTGTCCCCACAGCCCGGTGTTTACTCACACAGAATAACCAAGAAATTGAACCTTGTCATGCACGGCCTGGACACGAGCGCTTCGCTCTGACCAGTGCTTTGGTCGCACGAGGAGTGGCCTTCGAATCGTCATCTTCGATATCGCTGATCAAAAACAAACAAGAAAATTCGGTTTGTTGTCCCCACAGCTGAAGCGTGCCGCTAAAGGCGGGGCTCTTCGATCCCCTCCCCAATATCGCGACGGGCACCTCACGCGCCAGATACGCCAACTACATGATCAGCAACTACTACAACGACAACGAACGTCATCTCTAGTGGAGGGAAGAACCCATAAGAGCTATCACTGTAGAACGCCACTGAAAAATGCTGAGATGTGTCTTGTGCGCGTTTCTGAAAAAAGTAAGCGATTGCAATTACGTGTACTTCATTAAAAAATCATGAGCCATTCCACTTTATGAAGCGGGATGACCAGCGAAGCTGTTCAGCACACGACACAGACGTGACGGAGAATGTGGATCAAGGGTACGAACACATCTATTGTCTTGATCGGTGGTCATCGTGGCGAAAGGTACGCGCACACATTTATTCTTGTCTTAATCGGTGATTATTATTTCGCGTGAACGACTATCACCGCCCCAAGGAGCCGAAGGGAACTAGACACGCGCTTCGGGACCACCACCACGCGGAAAGTAGACACGCGCGACGGGACGGCTAACCCGGGAGAGCGCTTGGAACGACAACAAAGAGAGGGCGGTGAGAGCGTAGACATGGCCGACGCGGGTCTCACAGCGGCAAATCTTCAAAAAACCCTAATTATCTACCTGAGAGTCTACTGATCTTGAAAATGGTGCCTATTGATAACTAATCTACTGAATAGACCTCTTGCTAAATTACCCAGACATGAAGGAGAATGCAGGGAATGGTGTTTTACGCGCGGCACGTGCCGGCGTCTGCAGCAGCAACTGTTCTAAAGCAAACACCTAAACCAAATGACATCTTGCACGCGCGCTCTTGAACGCTTTATTTGGGTTATTTACTTCGAATCTTTTATACGGGGAAGGCGTGTATGTGCTGCCTGTGCGGCGCGTGCGGCGTTGCGAGCTTAGAGTTTTTGTTGACGCACATGAAAAATCCACGGAACTCTAGCCATAAACAGTTTCGCTGCAAAATGTAACTGATTGCTCTAATTTATTGTGTGCATCACGAAAGTAATTAAAAAATTACCACGAAATAAAAAATGCATATGGTTGGTTTCATTTCAAATCGGGCAGGTTAAAATGGTCTAATCTTTAATTTTGACGAGAAAAAAATGTTTTGGGGGCATTTCTCAAATGAAGGAGGGCGCAAACCGCATGTACCTCAGATTTTTTGTTCTCGAGTTACGAAGCGTAGAAGCCGCAGTGGCAGAAACTAGTATTTTTGCTTGCCGTCGCAAGTCGCGTGTTTGACACCCTCTGCTGGCTAGTTTCTATTCTTCACCTTTTTAACCTTTTTTTTCCTCTTTTAATGGTTACTATAAAAATACTGTAATGTATTAAAAAAATTGTTTGAAAAATTTATTTGTTTCTAAAACAATTGTCAAACCTGTCGTTCAGGTCGATTTTTGGTGAACTTTGACAGGTCATCACTTTGTCTGTACTTAAGGTAAATTTTCTTTATTTAGCTCTCTAAAAAGCTCAAAAGGAAGCCCAATGTAGATATAATAAGATAATTACGATCTGTCAAATAACCGCTCCGCCACCTTCACGTAAACTTTGTGAGAAATAACAAATGTTGAAAGTTTGAAATCGATTTTCTCAAAAACCTAATTTTTGTAAATTAAAAAAATCTTTTAGATATACTAGCTGACTACAAGAAAAACAATCTAGAAATAATATCTTGGTTGTATGTCTTCTATTTGAGCCGCAATGGTGTGAAATGTGTGCTCATTTAACTCAAATTCAGCAGCTTTACGGGCATTGTGCGCTCTACGATTTCGAAAATATATTTTTATTTTTGTTTACGTTTTTGAAAAAGACCTCTTTGCAAGGCTGCTTCTTGCTAGAATGTGAAGTCTGAAGAGGAGTGTCGCATTGCTGGCTAAGCTTGGACTCGAACTCGAAGATTTACTGGAGCTTTCCTTGTAAAAATGCGGTAACAAGATGATAAAAAAAATGGATGTCACGTGTTTTTTTTTGTTTTTTTTTAACGAGTTTTAGAAGTGGACAAGAAATACATTCCCCGTTTCTTTTTTCAGACGCGCCCAGCGAAGAGCCATATGACTTGATTTAAGCCCATGCGAAGTCACGAGCCGTCATCTTGCACTTCGATTTTGCTGAAAACTGTAGTGTCGTGATCCAGCGTGCGGACAAGGACATCACTGGAAGAGAAAGATGGTTTCTATTTTTACCTGCGTGGCTACGATCGAACAGGGAACGTTAAGTTTTGGCGTAATGAGCGACGACATCGTCCTTGACTCGTCCCATGCGCTCTTTACGCTCAATGTTGTCGAAGGGCGGCTGAAGGAAGTACTGCCTATTTTCGCGCAAGTCGTTCATATTTCAGACGGTGCTCCAAGCGAATACAAAAACAGGCACCAGACGTACGAATTCAAGAAAAAAATGTCGTCACCGAGTGGATATTCTCCGCATCAGGGCACAGGAAAAGCTCACGTGATGGAGTGGGCGGCGTGCTCAAGCACCAGGCATCCCAAGTAAAACTTGACAACTACAGAATTGTACTCGACAACGAAAGCGCAAAGCTTCGTTGAGGCACTCAGATCGAAAGTCAAAGGGATCGTTCTACTGTCAATTACCAAAGAGAAGCTCACGCATTTACGAAAGTTCAAGAAAAAAGAATTGGAGAAGGTAAACCCACCAAGGGGCATTTGATCCTCACACGTGTGGAGGAAGACACTGGAGGAAGGCGCCTTGAATATCGCCATAGAAAAGATTTACGAACGCACGAAGCAGCTGCATACACGTGTCAAGGCATGCACGTACCGCTTTGTGTCCCGAAATTTAGAAGATCATCAGTGAGTGCGTGCCGGCATGTGGAAAATGGGTTTGTTTTTTTACTGGTTCTGCGCACGCATTTTACATCACTGAGGTGCAAGAACTGTGGAGTCAACAGTCCGAGATCTGCAAAACGTAAGGAGAACAAAACCCGGTGCATATTTCCAGAAGATTTATTTACAAGATATGAATATTCTGAGAATTTTTCATTTAATCGTAATAGGCTGGATAATGAGTAGCCACCCTCGTCTACTTTCAACCGTTCTATATAGAAACTGTTTTTGACATGTCGCCTGGCCTTTTGATTTGTGTATGCTTATTACTCATTCTTTTGTGGTCTGCTTATGTGACTGCTCTATTAATTTAAGTTTTAAATTACAATAAATTTCACAAGTTCGCCTGCTTTACGTTTTTTTTTGAAAACGTAAACAAAAATAAAAACATATTTGAAAGCGTAAAGGCGCACAATGCCGTTAAGGTTGCTTTATTTTAGTCAAATTACAACACATTTCACACGATTGCGGCTAAAACAGAGGACATGCAACCAAAATATTGCATTTATGCGGAAGTCAAGTTCGTCCGCTTCTTGCGCAGGCGGTAGCGGTGACGTGAGAACGCCGAGCCCTGATTGGCTGATCGCGACCCCCTATCTGAGCGTCGTCTGCTCCTTTGCAACGTTGTCTGCTCGCAACGTCGTCTGCGTCTGTCTTACCTCTCCTGCGACCTTCGGAGGTGCAGAGGCCAGATTCACGAAACGATCTTACGCCAAAAATGTGCGTAAGACAAAACTTAAGAAAAAATTCGTATTCAGGAAACAAAATTTTCGTAAGTTTTGCGCAGGTTACGACGAAATCCTACGACAGCTCCGAAGCTGTCTTACGCACTTCTTACGATCAAATCAGCATGGCCGACAGCGTCGCGGTCGCGACGATCCACGAACGTTTTTTTTTCTACGTGCGCTTCTCACGCGTCCCGACTTCAAGCAGCAAGAAAAAAGTAAAAAGTTCTTGAAACAGATTACGACGAACAAGAACGCTGGATCCACAAACACCCGTGAAAAGCCCCAACGGCCACGATTCCACCGGCAACGTCCAAGCGAGCTCGGCAGATAGGCCTAGCAGGCACTCCGACTCGGCGCCCGTCTGCCCACGATCGGCCGGCGTGCTGAATGAAATATGCCCGCGCGACCCTTGTGAACCCTTCCCGTCTTATACTTTGATCGCTGACCTCAATTTTAGATTAAGAAATCAATTCCTTCCTTTTGTTATCTCCTTGTTTCCCGAGGCAACGGTGGCTCTCGCCGGTGAATCTCCGACAGACGCAGGAAAGGTAAAGCAGCCATCGCTTTTTATAGCAGACGTAAAGCAGACGACGTTAACTGCGCCAACCCGTCGACGCCGTTAAAGAGTGAGGGGTCTCGCCGCACACGAAAGGAGAGAAAAAGTATTTGAGAGGGAACTTGCGGACACTAACACGCTCACTCTCGGTTCTTAGCAAACAGACCTCGGCGCCTCGGGACACCTCGCCAGTGAGTCATTTGACTTCCCTCCTTGATGCGCGTATGCAAGTTGTTAGACATAAACAACGTATCGCTCGAGTTATTTCGTCTGCCCTCTCTGAAAGGCGAAGTCGAGCTCGCTCGTAAAGCCGTGCACTTCGGAAAGTCACAGGAAAGGTAAGGCAGACGCAGACGATGTTGCGAGCAGACGACGTTGCAAAGGAGCGGACGACGCTGAGATAGGGGGTCGCGATCAGCCAATCAGGGCTCGGTGTTCTGACGTCACCGCTACTTCCTTTCTTTTGCGCAGAGGACGAAAATGAGCCCACTCGCGAGGCGTATAGATTGTTTTTTTTTTGTTGTTGTTGTAGTAGACTATTATATCTAAAGAAAATAAAAAAATTAATATTTACAAAAATATATATATTTTTTAGAACTTTCTACTTCAACTTTCAACATTTGTTATTTCTCACAAAGTTTACGTAAAGGTGGCGGAGCGGCTATTCAACAGATAATAATGGTATTAATATATCTATAATGAGCTGGCTCTTGGCTTTTTATAGAGCTAAATAAAGAAAATTTTCCTTAAGTACAGACGAAGTAAGGACCTGGCAAAGTTCACCAATTATAGATCTGAACGAATAGTTTGCCATTTGTTTTAGAAAACAAAATTCCTATAAATATTTGAATACATGAAGGTATCTTTATAGTACCTATTAAATGAGGGGGAAAAGTTAAGATCGCGGAGGAAAAGACAGTAGTGGTAGCAGAGGTGGTCAAATACGCGACTTGCGACGGCAGGCAAAATACTAGTTTTTGCAACTGCGACTTCTACGCTTTGTAACTCAAGAACAAAAAATCTGAGAAACATGCGGTTTGCACCCTCCTTCACTTGAGAAATGCCCCCCAAGACATATAGTTTTTTCGCCAAAATGAACAATGAGACCCTTTTAGACTGCCCGATTTGAGATGAAAGCATCCATATATATATCTTCAAATATTGATTTTTTTTTCTCCCTTTCGATATGGAAGGAGTGGGGGGGGGGGGGGGGGGGGGTCTTTGTCGTAGATAGACGAGGTCAGTGCAGAACACAGTCGTTTATGCCGCGGAAAACCCGGATTGTAACAACCCGTACGCAGGAAACGAAGCCCTCTCGACAGCTCGACAGTCAAAACGTCGCTGATTGCGTTGGCATTCTAATCCTTCTGGTATTTTGGTATTTTTGTTAGTTGGCGCAACATAGATGAGTGACGCACGGGGAGACAGACCGATTTCTTCCGTAAAAAAATATACTCAATAGGACTACTTATAATAGATTACAGAAAGAAAGCAATCGCATTATAGCGAACGTTACGAAAAAAAAAGTAATTGAAGCGCTAGAAAGCTATAGTAAAATGTAATTGAAGTAATCACTTGTATCTCGTTATGTACCAGTACGGGTGTGGTCCGCGTGTTTATTCATTAGCTCGGCGAACCGGGCGTCTGTGAACGTCCGATGGACGAGAGGCCGCCGCAGAAAGGCGTCCGAGCTCGCTGCCGCAGAGTCAACCCGCGGTCAACACGAACACGCCGCTGCGTGGGTGCGGGTCGGCCGGACGCACGCACGCAAACACACAGCCTCACACGCATGAGCGAAAGCCTTCAATGGTGCGTGGTTCAAAAGACGGCGTGCGCGACTTCCCCTTTTTTTCTCCTCGCTTTGTCTCTGAAGTGCAGCACGAAAACACAAGTTAGCGAGAGTGTCTTTCCTCCCTCTTTGTTTCGCCCTCTCGCATACACCGCACTCGGATATCCGTTTTCTGCTATTATTTTTATTTTTTTCCCTCGTTCGTTTTTTGTGCTCCCGTTATTTCCTGTCCCTCCTTTGCTTCCCCCATTATATTTTCGGCGTTTTTTTTTCCTCTCTGTCTTTCTTTCACACTCTCCCGTCCTCCGAACCGGGGAAGGTTGCACAGAAAATGGTGCGGAGGCAAGCCACGAGATGCCGCTCGCAGTGGTATTGGGAGAGGAGGGGGGAAAAGGGAGAGAGGGAGGCAACGCCTGTCGGCAGCGCATGCGCGGTCCACGCTCCCCATCTTCCCCATCGCGTCCCGGAATCCCCAAGATCTCGTGTCGGTCCGATTGGAGTTCGGAGAGGAGCGCGTGTCCCGGCGTCTTCGTCGTCGTCGGTGTGTGTCGCCGGCAAAGCACCGCCGCCGATCGCTTTGGTTGGTGAAAACTCCGCGAGGAAGGCGTTCGTAACGTACCTCAATCAGGACGGAATCGCACTACGCTGCTGACCCATTGATCCGAAGATCATTGCCGCCGGATTGACTTGACTGCTGCCCACCGCGTATCCGAATCAGCTCGACGCGTTGACGTCTGGAAAAACCGTCGCCACCGCTGGGAAAGTGAGCCTGCTTCTGGTGATCGTGGCTGTTTCGTTCAGCCCAACAGTCGTCCAATGCCGTCCTTCCGGGGCGACAGGTGAACTGGTGGTGTTTTTTTTTTCTGTACGGGGACCCTGGATTGTTGGCCAGATCGCACGTGGTCGCGTCTGTTTGGGAATCAATACTCTCGCTGAGTCTCGAGTGCTCTGACCCTGGTCGTCGCTGCCGCACACCGGCGTAGCACCGTGTGTTCGGCGAGTGGATTTGACGATACAGCAGCTGACGTCTGCAACGTGCGCCTTCAAACTCCGTGCTCGACGATTGTGGGGCGTATGCATCGAGAAGGTTGCAAAATGCCTCTTTGAATTGCAAATGACAGTGAACATGTCAACAGACATAGCCGAACTTATCGATGGAGATTAGGTTATTGTGAAGGTAATCGCAGCCTAGACAGTAGATAGGTGTTCGGAAGAGTGACCTAGTTCAGACGCTGTACTGCTATAGGCTTTTCAGTTTGAAGACTGCTATTTACTTGTGAATAGTGTAGGTTATTTTTATTTTTAGATAAAATAAGTTATTTAGTTTTTGTTTTGTTACACGAGCGCTCAAAATTACACGTTTTTTAATGGCGCGTAACACCTATGCTTTCTGATCTCATTGTAAAGAAATAATTCGCGGATGTGTAGGAACAGAGATCTGGTGAAGAATGCTGTTTTAATCTACTCAATCTGAAAAAAGCGGTGAGTAGACAATCCGCAACTGCTCCATCGAAGAGAAGCGGCGACGTTTTGGCACCGTCTTGACCACTTGACTACCCCGCGTTTCCAACATGGTAACGTGGGCGGACCAGCCGAAGACAACAAAGGCGTCTCCATCAGCTGGCTGATGTTTGCACCGGGTCCAGGACCGGGGTCAACGCCCTGGGCCCCGGCAGTCGAGATCGAGTCCAAGACAAAGTCGAAGATGAAGTCGGTGGCAAGATCTAGGACGAAGTTCAAGACGAAGCCGAGCTTGCGGACACTTTGGCCCTTGTTTCCGTGGTACCTGCCTCTGTTAGCGGTCATCGGAACTCAGGTGGGGACGGCCATTCCCACAGAGGCGCAGTCGACGAGTTGGCTCGCCAGGACCCGTAGGGACGGTGAGTGATCAACATTAATCAGTTTCATTACAATATCTATTCCACAACGCTTTTTTTTTCTTGTGAGAGTGGGTGATTGGTGGCCGAGTGTGCTAACGCAATGCAGCTCGGAGAATGTGGAGCGAGAGCTCGTGGTGCAGATCCCAGGGATCCCGGCTTCAATACTCACCCCTGCCCGTCTCGACCTATACTGATCATCGCCTCAAGAAACAAAAAAAAAAAAAAAGAAAAGAAAGAAAAGAAAATGAAGTTTTGCGCATTGTTTGTACGTCGCACGAAGTGGTTCTCACAATATTTGGTTGTTCGAAGAAGAAGCGATGCTTTTTGGCATTTGAAGCGTCTGCGTCTTGATAATGTTAGGTATATCTGCTCTAAAATGCCCATGCATATATCTTACTACTTTACACAAAGGGTAATAAGTAATACTCAGCAAGGAGTCGGATTTTTTTACTACTGTTCTTGAGGCGAAAGCGAGTATAGATCAGCATCGCGCTATCGTGCGGTCTGGTATTACTACTGCGCGATTCATGTTGGAGACCCCAAGCCAGCGGTCGATATGTACTGGCTAAATACTTCATTTACAGCGGATACGACGAACGCTCATTGGCCGTAACTATAGCTTTCCTATGTCTAAACATGCACTCGGCAGATTTATGATCGCGATGAGAGACACGAACGTCACTAGAAACTCTCGGACGAGTAGATTTTTTATGAGAAATAAAAAGAACACACATTTCTTATTGCTCTGCCCTTTGTCTGAACATAAGAAGTACTGTGGCGACGCAGTCGAGGTGCTTTTGGTGGCCGAGCGTGCGAGAGCAACAGAGCACAAAGCCGGTAGAGCAAATAGCTCGTGCTGAGGTATTTAGGAAATCCCGGATTCAGTCTTCGTCCCTGGGGGTTTCGACAATAACGTTCAGTGTATACGGGCATCCAACCTTGTAATCTACCGCGCGTGATACACGTTAAAGACCTAGAAGCTTCTTATTCATAATCAAAACAACGGTTACCTTAATTTATTCTATGCAATGTGCTTTGTGTATTATCTGATGCCTATAAAATGCGAAAAAAAAATATCTGTAACCTATCAAAAAAATTCTGGTCACCGACAGCTTAAAAACGCGGGGCGTGGCTTATTATAATCACGTTCTTTACTTCCTGACCTTCGACGTTTTGATCGGTTGATGCCCCAGTCTGGTTTGCTTCGGAGCGATAATAAAACGCTGAGAACTGTTGTGTGACCATACACAAAATCAGATGCATCGAGTGGACATGCCAATAATGCAATGGCATACACCGCGTATATCAAAAACATTCGTTCAAAAACAAAACAAAAATAAGCATATGTTTTTATCCGCAAAGTCTCGGCAGAATGGCACTTCAAACCTTTTATTATAAGTTTTTTTTATATGCAAGGATGCAAGTCGCTTTGGTTTGGCGTTTCTGACGAACTGTAATGAGGGAAGTGTGATTAAAAAAAAAAGTCTCTCTCCAGAATGGTTTTTGTGTCAACTGTCATCGGGAAATAAACGTTCGAAGTTGACTGAGAGATCTGCAAAACGACCATGTGACTAAAGTCACTGGCAGGGTGAGAGCGGCAGGGAGGTCCTCTAGTCGTCCCGCTTTCAGCGCGAGAATCCTGTTTTCGACGAGGTTTTGTTGTCCCGTGAGTGTCGAGCGTGCATGCGCAGTCCAAGCTCGACGGACGGCAACTAGCGCGCGCTGAAGGCCGGGCATTCGAAAGAAACGCCCGGTCGTTCTTACCCTGTCGGGTACATCAGGCGTGCTCACTGTTTACACATGCGGCGTTCCTTATTACCCAAAGTGCTCGTAAAAATGCGGATATAATCATTTTCATCTTCACAGGAAACGTACCGCAACACTATTGTTTTTAGCTGGAACTAATTAGCCTTAAGGCCCGTTAACACACATGAGACTTCTTAAGACCGCCGTGCCTTGAGACTTTTCTATATATATATATATATAAGTAAAAAAGGCACCGAGGTTCAAAGAAACTTGGATAGTTTAATCGGACGTTTCGGAGGGGGACCGTTCTTTTTCAAGCGTGACTTACAAGTAAATAGGGTTACACGATGGCCGATATTCTCACTCGGAGGGGGAGAGAAGAAAGCAGAACATGAGAAGGGACGACAGAACCCACAACATAACACAAATACCCACAAAAAGTGACGGAAACAGCAATTAGATTTGAAGGTAAGATTTACGACAGGCGGAAGGATGAATGAAACACAACAGTGTCCCCAGCCCCGAAAAACCTCCCCCGACGGCAAAACTGCGACGGCAAGAATATATATATTACGACGAGAGAATACACTGGCGCCACCTGTCGAGCAGCCGTGGAATTTTTGGCGGTCTGGTATATTCATTTTTTTATTTTTTGCGCACATCTTTTTTTTTTTTTTGTCTTGAAAAGTTTATGTGATTGATATAAACGACCATTTATCATAGGTAGTACGTACCTTTGACCTCGCCAATACCTCCAAACCTGGCTCAAGTGAAATCCAGTTCCAGGGTCAAAGCATAGATGGCGCTAGGGTGCCAGTGTGTTATGTCGTCGTAAGAGATCTTAACAGGTTTAAAATAACCCAATTCTAAAGAGACGCAAATCTGTGAACGGGCCTTTAGAATAAAGCTAACAGATTGGCTTGTTCTCTTTAGACGCAAACGGAGGAAACTTGTACGTGCGTTAATTTTATCATTTCGATTACCTTTGAAATATGAGGGACACATTTATCCGTTCCAACGATGGGCATCTCCTGTATGGCTCTATACGACGCGACTCTAGCGGCGTTGAAGCACTGCGGATGTCGTGAATAAACTGCGGGATCGCAAACACAACCGTGCAAAGACTTCTTGGTGCTAAATTGGCATTGCCACTCAATTGCCCAAGTTTGGACATAAATCGATCAACTGACAGCAAAAAATATTAGCAAAAAAAAAAATGTAATTTATTTAGGCAAGTCTGGCAAACAAGAATGATAGACAATCGCGATTGTCTATCATTCTTGTTTTGCCTTGTCCAGACTCTATAGCTGGCAATTGTGTCTGCTTTTATTAAATTAAAAAAAAAAAGAGCGATACAATTTACCGCGTGCACTAAAAGGAAAAAAAAAAAGAAAAAAGAAGAAAAACATGCTTATTGAGAAAGCAATATGATTAAGCTTGGGCTAGGTGAATATTAAATACTCAGTAAAAAAAAAAAAAAAAACGTGATAAAAGCGGCCGATTTAACTGACTGAAATATTTATGAAAGGAACTGTAGCGATCTGCAGCGCCCAGTTTCAAACATGTTTGACTACTGATCGAAACAAAAAACACCTAAAATTAACGATCAGTCGCAGGCTAACCCTAGAATATATAATTTTTTTTTTTTTTTACGCCAGTCATGTGTTACACGTAGACAAAACTCAGTCGTCGCAACAGCGGCATGAATTGTTTAGGCCGTTGAAGAAATACGCCATACTAATAGAAGAAATACGTCATACTAGCGTTTAAATGTCGTTTCAACTAAGGCAAACGCTACTCCGTGCCACCGGACCTGTGCACCAATTTAGTGATAATTCCGCGTCGTTTATCGCAAGGAACAAGAGTTGCACGCATGTCTGTTGCGCATTATCATAATGATAATCTTTCTAAACTCGCGTTTTGCTGCTGCGTGTTTATTTTGTAGAACCATTTTTTTAATTACGCGATTATTATATTCATATATGTTACACAAAAACAAGCTTTGTAAAACCATAATATTTAAAATATATGTTTGCATACTAGAGGACACAAATATATATGCAGCGAGGCTGCGTGTGTGTTCACCAGGGTTGCCCGGTAGGGGGTACAGTACCTGGAATACCTCTCCGACTGGTGTTTATTTAGCGTCCTATTATGCGCGCTATCGTGAATGTGGTCATAAAGTAGCAACAAACTGACGTCCCGAAAACCGGAGTGTTACGCTATCGGATGTCGCGATCCTGATAGTTAATCGTACAAATTCCGAAAAAAAAGGTCTTGAGCAAACGCGAGTGTCGCTGTAGTCGCGGCGCGTCCCAACTCCTGGCTGCCTATAAGCTTCCGTGGACTGTCAAGCCGTAGAGCAAACCGCAGCAGAACAGGCGTCTGCCGTATCCACCACCGCTGTTGTGACGCCGCTAGGATCGTGGCCGACGACAGCGTGACACTTCTATGACGGAATCAAAACAATAGCGTCGGAAGGTCACTTTTTTCATTTTTTTTTTTCAGACGCAGTAAACACGTTAGTTGGAGGCGCGTTCCAGGCACCATATCATAGTAGGGGGCATTTTACAAGACGCCGTATTGTTGGACGCGCTTCGCAGCGCATGGTCAAAACTACGGTTTCAAACAGCTTATATGACACGCGGAATTTAAAGAGTCTCGTGCATCTTAATATTGTTAATAATCCAATGAAATTGCAGCATTGTCCGATGAGAACTCAGACTAACGAATCACGACGCAAGGGGGCTGAAACATAAGTCACGCTTTGTGTTTGGTTTTAAGCTGTCAGCTACTATAGCTGCCATTTGCACTTCTGCCAATAACAAATATTTTTATTGGAAGGAATAGACTATTGTGCATGTTCCGACTGCACTCTAATCAACGTTATTAGATTACCTCAGTTGTGGAACTTCCGCAAAAAGGGGTACCCCCCCCCCCCCCCCCCCCCCTTCCTCACTCACTTCAATACGCCTCCCGTCGTTCGATGCGCCATCTAGATTTTCATGTACGAACTGTGTTTTCCATAGAGTACGGTGGAACGCTATCTAGACGCTATGCTTCGAAACGTAAGTATTCCGCAGAATACACTGCTCGTACAAGCAGCGTCTATAAGCAGTTCCGTAGCTGAGCTAGTCTAATAACGTGGACTCCACCTAACCAGGAACGTTGCTTTTAGCACAAGATAAACGGGAGTTAGTTGCGAGCACGCGCTGCGAACAACGACCAACAATATGGCGTCCCGTGAATATTCTCTATTTAACCTTTTCTAGACCGGCGTCACCATCTTGAATCGCGGAATTTCCGGCATGCTTGAAAACTTTTTTTTTGTTGTCTCCCCGCACCACTGAGGGAGCTCGCGGTTTAATCGCGATTGTCTATCATTCTTGTTTTGCCTTTTTTGTGTTATTTTACTTGCTACAAATCGTAACGTCTTGCTTTTTTTTCATTCCGCATATTTAATTTGTTAACTTCGTGGCTGGAGAGAAGAATAAAGGAGAAAGGTCCCTGGACACTTTGCACACGCGCCAGATTACCGCCGCCATTGCTGACCTTTTTTTGTCTTAAGAAGATACGGAGCCGCTGAAGCCAGCGTTGACGAGCCTCCCGAAAGGCCAATGCTGGGCAGAAGAACACAGTACAATCTAGAATGGCAATAACATGTGCTGCTTTGGCATTGATGAAGTCAAGTAGACGCAATAAGAGAAAGCAAAAGCTGAAAGCTGCTGCAAAGCGTCTACAGGGTGTAAGCAACGTAGAGAGTCACGTATATAAAAATTCGAAAGAACAAAACAAAAGATAAAAATAGGTAGGGCCTTGTCCACTGATTAACGGTAGTTTAGCGTTGGTTTCAAGTTAAACGAGGACTGAACGAGCGAACCGTGGCGGTCAAGTTTACCGAGCGTGTTTACTTGCTCACGGCGATGGTCGTCCAATCATAACGTTAATTGGGGTTCCGACTAATCATATTAGACTCTCTGAAAGTGAAGACGCCAAAAATATTAAAAAAAACACACGAAAAACGGGGGTGTCGGCATTTATTAATTACAATAAACAAGAAACAAAGTACAGCAGACATGAAGTTAAAGCTAACAATAGGCAATCGAATACCGCCTTTCGCCCCGTTAATGCTCTACAAACTGTTTGCAATTTGGCAGAGTACGGCGGAAGGGGGTATTTAGAGGTACGGCAATAGGCGGCCGTATCTCGGTATAAATGAGATTACTCGGATACATTTTTATGCGCGTTTTTTCTTTTTTCTGCATCCGTCACTATTTTTACGTATACAAACAAATTGCGGAGGCAGCTTCTGTCAGATATCAAATAAGAGAGACAGGGTTCTCCTGCTGCTTTCCCGCAGCTGCGAGCCGGTCGTACGCCGACTAATTAAAAACTAGTAGCATGTTCGCTGGCGAAAACACACTCGATGCCTCGGAGGGACACGCCCTGGCGTTCCTAACAGGCGCAATTATTGGGCACACGCGCTTGCCGGTACCCAGAACCGGTACTGGCAAGCACTTGTGGGAAGAAGTTACGGTACTCTACTCGTTTCTTGATTTTCCTTTTCTCCCTTAAGACGCATTGCTGTCTACATAATGTTGCGGGTCACATCATATGCACGCGGAAAACAATCATCAGGCAACGTCAAACGGCGGTGAATCGAAGGGCGGAAACGGAAAAAAGAAACATGCACGAGAGGACTAAAAATCGCTCACCATTTTAACTTAAAAAAACAAAAAAAAAACATAAAATTATTTTGAGTCTGTGTTTTGCGAGGTGCGTGACGTAGCGTGACGCCATAACGACATAACTGAAACGTAATAAATTAAAAACTTAATTTCCGCTCTAAAAAAAAATAAAAGATTTTTTTTTTTTGGTAATGCGTTTGCGATTTTAAAGAACGACATTTTCGGTTCCAAACTGCAGTAGCTGAGTGTCGCGGTGAAAGAAGGGAGATGTGTATGAACAGCGCCGGCCTCGCCGTGGAACGAGCGTGTCGAACATTCGCTCAGATTTCTTGCAAACACCGTGAGATGCGCAACATGATTTGGGTTTGGCGTAAGATTGGGCGTTTTCAAGGCCGCGCGAAGACACCGAAGCCGATAATGAGACCCCTGCCGAGATATGCGCGAAACTTGAGGAGAGTTCTGCCTCTTGGCTGGCCTTGTTCAGACAACTCTTAACGTCTAACAACGTGGTGTAAAGGTCCCGAACTGGACACGAGTATGAAGCCATCGCTTAGCTCGTGCACGGGTATACCTTGAATGCGTCGACGGGTATTCAGGTTCACTTTCCGGACCGGTGAGTGCAGTGAAGGAAATCGACGAATATTAAGAACGTCCGGAGCACAGTCTGAGCTTGAGTGTTACTAACCCAGGCAAGTAGCTGTTACGAAGCTCGGCGGCACGAACAGGGGCAGGGAACCCTCGCTGCTAGTTGAGGAAGCTAACTCCGCTCCATTTCCCGCTCTGTGTTAATGCATAAAGGTCAGCACGTATACCGAAATACCAATGTCCGGGATTAGGCGTATAAAAAAAAATTTAAAGAAAGTAAGAAAAAATAATAAAGAAAGAAAAAGATTTATTATTTTCGCGATTGCCATCATTTGTTCTATACTTGAGCCTGTCTGAAAGATACAAAAGTACGCGCATGTAGAAAAACAAAACAAAAATGTTGGCTTTCTTAGTTCAAAAACATGCCGCTTGTGATATGGCGGCGTGTCTCGGAGCACCAGGGTTGGCCCCTCGCAACTTCAAAGAAGGCAACGCCACCAAGCGAAAGAGCGCGTCAAGGAGAAAATCAGGGAAAACCGCCTATTCAAATGAGCTGCGAAAACAGTCGCGGCCTGGCGATCAAGATGGGAAACAGAAAAAAGGGGACTAAATGCACGGAAGTGGGATTTGCGAATACTCAGACATGAAAGGGCGCAGTTGCATCGCGAGATGGCAATCTGGGGCGCAGTCATCGATAGTAGCAAAGAGGGAATAAAGAGCGATTAGAATAAGGCCCTGAACATTCCAATTTACCCAAGAGCCGCCACCCCTTGATGAATCCGCAGGTATCCATATTAGATGCCCACAACGCGTAGCCATTTTTTTTTTGTTTTGTTTTACTGCGATAGCAGGTAGTGGGACATTTCATGGGTTTTGCGCCGTCTACCTTGCTCCATATCGACGCGGGCCATTTTCGTCACTCATCAAAAAGATTGTACATTGACGTCACACCACTGACGTGAAGCCGCTCACGTCACGCAGCTCGACAAGACTTCGACAACACGCCGCGGATCACGTCACCGGTTACTGGCGTCAGCTGGCGCATGGACATGACATTGTCATGTCAAGTCACGTTGCACAGTGACGCCACGCGATTTAATGACGTCAGGGAACACCGTGAGTCACTTGATGTCTTGACGTCACGTCACGTGACGTTCAGACGTCTCTTCACAGTACGTCGTCACGTGACATGACGGCACGTAGAAACATAAACATTAGACAGCTGATTATGAAAACAATAAAATCAAAACGTTTTCACTTATTATGATGGCAAGTTTTTGTGGCGATAAAGAAAATAAGACTAGGCGGGTGTTAATCCAACAAAGCCACGGGTGTGAAATTAGATGGAGCTACAGGCTTGAAGCTTGAGTGCACGATTTTGAAAGTGTTCTTAAGTGACCACGAGGCAATGTTAGTTGGTCAAGAACATTGCGTAAGACCTTCAGGCAGTCACATCAACGACAGGCAGCGATTTATGCATACCCATGCAGTTTCGTCGTTCCCTGGATTTCAAACTTGGGCGAGCGAATTTTGAAGTGTTCTTCAGTTACCACAAAGTAGTCCTAGTTTGTGTCCAATAGAACTGTTTAACAAGTTCACGACATGCACTCTACTTAATACACCCTCATTGCTCCCAAGACGCCATAGAAATTTCTTCTGTTGTGTTGCTCGGTTTAATACGAAACGCCTATGCGGACTCTGTGGTGCGTCCTCGCACCTTAACCGTTCATTCAGTTCATCTGCTCCGAGATGACACCTTAGCGGCCGCGACGTCACACCAGCAGCTGCCGCAGTGTTTCACCTTTCGGGTAACGTAAGTGTTTACCAATTTATTTTTGCTGCTAGCGCCTTCTAGGTGCAACCAGACGTGCTGTTCTTGGTTAGCCGTGGCTGTCGGCGACGCGCCGTGTTTTATGAGCGGCCTCCTATTGGTGTGCCGTCGCTGCCTGCGACGCGGCTCCGCCGACGTACCGCATTTGTGGCGACACCCCACCATTTTTTTCTCAAGCGCATTCTATCATCCACCTCCTTGGCGTTACGGGGTGCTATTAAAAAGTTCCAGGATTGATTTTGTAGCGTAAAACAAGAGGGAAGCACGGCGATGTGCGCCATAAACCCCCCTTTGCAATAGTGCGCGCAGCAGACGAAGGCAGAAATCTTCATTTGTCATTATATCAAACGGCGTCATTCTGTGAATATTTACAGCTGCTCTACACGAGGTTTCGTGACCATGTGCACGAGCACAATGGCGATTTCACCATTTATACTGCAAACCAGAGCAAAAGCGAACACCGATTCTGCGTAAAACTCGGCAAATCCAATACAGAAACCTTCGAAATGATTCAACAGGCTTATGTCAAGAAGCAGTGAATTCTGCAAGGTGTTTTAAGTTGCATTCGCGCTTCTATAATGTCAAAACATAACTGGAAGGCAAAGAGAAATAGGAAAAGGTCGTCCTATTTCTTTTCGCCTTCCAGCGATGCTCTGAAATTCTTGAAGCGCGTGGACCATTCAAAACACTTCGCACAATACAATGTCTTTTCAAGACGAGTAAAGCTTTTCAAATATTACTCTATTAGATTTGACGAGTTTGACGAAAAATTTATGTTCTCTGTCACTTTGATCTGCAGTCAATAATAAAATCGCTCTTGTGCTCGTGCTCGTGGTTGCAAAAACTCGTGTACCGCAGCTTCAATTGTTTGCAGGATGACTTCCTTTGGCATGACGACACAAAAAGATCTCCGCCTTCGACAGCTGCGCGCACATCGCCGTGCTGCCCTCTGTTTGTAAGCTACAAAATCAGTCTGAGAGATCGTACACCGTATTGTCATATAGCCAATAGAATTCATCTGGCGTTTTAGACCAAAGTTCTCCTGTCCGTCGGTGTGCACCGAGTTTTCTGCGATACAGAAGTGTCTCGCCAATACGGACACCTCCGCCGTCGTCCATGATGTGAGTCGGTCGTAATAACGAGACTCAAATTGCACGTATTTACCCAGTTCGTCCCCGCAAAGCGTATCCATATAGTAGGGTATACATATTAACCGGGTTTGCGATAACGAGTCATGACTGAACAAACTCAATGCTTTCTTGCATGCGGACGCGCGGAGGGGACTTCGCCGTCGTTTGGTGTCATGCCATTGAGCCTTAACGAACCTGTCATTGTTTTGTACTTTTATTCTCTATTTTAGGAGCCTCTGCCCTAAAGACGCATACAAAAATGAATAAATAAATAAATTGAAGGCCCAGGAAGCTTATCTCCTTTTCCATCCTTTCCTTTTTTGCTACTCCCTTCCCTTCGCTAACGACTGCAAACACGGTTTCGTGCTGCAACTAAAACCCTTGCGTAGTACTTAAAGAATAAAATATTGTGATATGAATACACTTTTATCTTTCACGCAACAAAAAAAAAATATTTTTTTTCGCGCAAATTGTGTACGTCTCCGGGGCATGCTTTGAAAACGGGACCTGTTTGTGGGCGTCACGTGAGGGCTGGGGTATACGCTTTTCTTTTCGTGCGCGTTTTGAACCCGCGTCGTCAAGCGATTTCGAGTAGCGTGCGCAGGCACGATAACGTTATGCGTTCATCTGCAGGCTTGCTTTTGCGTTTGCGGCAAAACGTTATTGCGCGGCACAGCGCGGCGGCGAATTGGGAAAGTGGCTTTGAACGAAGTTCTTTATATCGAGCTGTGCGAAGACAGACGTTTCCCGCTAAGTGCGTCCAGACACGGATGGCAATGCTCCTGAACGCTTAGGGGCGATTGCATAATCGAGGACCGTCAAAGGAAATTTTCTGACTTCCGTTGAGCACTGTTCAAATTAGATACTTTACTAGTGTAATATACGAAGCTATCGATGAAACAACCCTTTAATTCGAGGGGCATGGTAATTTCCGTACACTTTTCAATTTGGTTTTTACACAATCTTGTGTTTGCGGTCAATCATGTGATGGTATAGCAACGAGCACAACGGCAAATAAAACACGTTTCTTCGTTTTCCAAATATTTTGCATTCTGTTGCCGCACTGTTGGGGGTCGTTCCAAGCTGTTTTTGATTACCAACATTCCCGACATTAAATTCGTTCCGATGAACATTTGATGAGCCGTGCATCCTCGAACACGGTTTGTAAACTCTAGCACAAAAATAGAAGGACTGAGAAGTTTTATTCGAGCCTTTAAATTTCGAAAAAAAAAGAGCAGTAGTTCTCAGTCTTTCTTGTCGAAAGGTTTTGAATTTTTGAATGTAAAATGTTGATAGTCCTATCTATGCCTCTGCCTGTGCATCATACTACCACACGGCTTACGTTTCGGGCGGAGCCGTATATAAAAAGAGTTTAGTCGATGGGAAGAGCAGGCGAAGCTAGGTCATGCACCTGATGCAGAAAGAAGGCTTGACATGATCTCTTGGCCAATCAAAAACCGAAAATAATCTCTTAGTGCTGGTAGCGAGAAACAGTTTTAATAAGCGCGTAAGAGTTAAATGTAGTGACTCTTCATGGTTGAAAATATCGTGCACGTGATGTTTCGATTATGATCTTGCAAGCAGATGCAAGAATTGAATGTGCCGCTCGAACTCTATTTTGCTCAGACGGAGTCTGACCGCTCGGATGGCAGATTCTCGGCCCTCGGCGCCTGGCGTACGGGCTACGTAGATCGTTCTGCTAGATTTTTGTTTCGCATGACCGTGATCGAAAAATCCCGTGCACCATATTTTCAGTCACCCAGAGTTACTGTGACGCATTTATTTTGTTTCTCGCGGACACCGCCAAGGTATTATTCGCGGCTTCTGGCTGACCACATTCGAATTTGTGACTACGTCCTGGAAGACGCCCAGCTCGCTTTCGACCAACGGCGCCTCCTCATTTGCCTCCTACACTTTCTAATGTATGGCCAAACTCTCTTTATAGACCTTTGCAGAAATCGCCTCCTGCGCGCAGCCATCTTTCGCTGCTGGGCTGTGGAACGCCTTCCATGCACGCGCTGTTGATCTGCTGTGCGGTATATCGGACGCTGCGCATGCGTCCACAGCTCAGTGACTCAGCATTTTTTGCCCGGTCGCTTCGTTCGAGACTGCCGCTGGAAAGGTCTATAGACCGACACGCCGCGCGGCTCTGTTTACCAACACGGCCGGAAGGCCGCGCATGCGCAGAAGCTATGCGCTCCGTGTTTTTGCCGTTGCGTTCTGCGGCGTGCGCTCGTTGTTGACGTTGTAGAAACGCTTCTAGCGTAATTTGTGCATTGCATTTCCTGCCAACGTATGTCGTACGTTATGCCCGACTATTTGACCTCGCTACCTGAGCCTGAACGGCAGCGGTATCAAGACAAACTGTGCGTGGGCGGCGTTACTTTCGAAATTCCGTACGCCGTAAACAAGGCCTGCCGGAGTTCCGACGTGAAGTTTCTGCTACCGGCGTCAATGGCTCATGTCGTCGTTTATTTAGGTTTTTCTACCAAGCCAGTCACGGCCGACACGGCGCAGGTGTACAAGTCTCTCGAAGCCTACGATTACTTCGAGCCGCTTTCCGCGCTGCCGGCGGGATCAGCAGACGATGGGTCTACGAAAGTGTATTTATTAATTGATTAAATAAATACACACAGCGCCCTTCAGTCAAGGGATGATATTTTTCTTATCCAGATGACCACAAGGCACGACAAAAGATTACGCTCCGTCCGTTCTGTCGCCGATCCCCTTCCACTTGGTAGCACGGGCATAGCGAGCCAGCGACGAGCGCTTGGCCGTTGCTTTGTGCGCGAACACAGTGAGAACGAAATCTAAGTGGCTTCGATGAGACGACGGTTTTCCTGCACATAAGCGAGTCTCAGGATGGAGATTGAAATGGAAGCCACACCTGCCTTCAAGAAAGTGCTCGCCGCACAAATGGTCGCCTCGTGCGGACCGCACGAGGCGACCATTCATTTCGAACAACGGATATTATCCACCTTCTGCGCATTTCAGAGTCCGCTGGGAACCTATGGAAACTCACTCAGTCTTTTGGTTTAAAGGGAAAAAGGAACGAATAATTAGGCAATGGCTTGTTCGCGCTAGCGGTTTCGCGCAGTGTACCTATATTGCGCGCTGGAAGTTGCATGCTGGGGAGATTACACACGCCTCGTATATCCATACACGCCTCATTACTACTAAAACGAAAGACATCAAGATGTGTTGCAGGGAACCCGTGGAACAGGCTTCATGCGCAAAAAGAAATGTTTATTTATTACAACTTGCGCAGAATCCTCGCTTCACTTAACGGCGCTGTAAATTGTTCGCAGCAAGAATATGCGACCGTCGCTTCCCCGGAGTTCAATCCCCTGTGTAGAGAACGCGGAGACGCGTAGGCGAGCTGATTCAATAAGCAGCTTATGGAAAAGGTTGAAAGTCCGTGGAGATCGATTTCTATGCCCGCCTCCAAAAGAACATTCTTAAAGAAAAAAAGAAAAAAAAAAAGTACGCGCACTCTAGCGTTGTCTGAGAGCGGATTTGAGAGGTAAAAATTCTAGAGGAGGAGAGGAAAAACGAAAAAAAAAAAAGGATTCTCTACGCCAACGCCAAGTTGGGTCAGGGACGATATAAGGTTCATGGGCATGGAAACCTGCTTCAACACCTGTCGCGTCGACAAATGTGGCTTACACTTTTATCATCGCGACATTATATTTAGATGATGAATTCTAGAGACTTCTGATCTCAAGAATTTGTGCCTATGGAGCGTGTTTTGACCGTTTGTGAAAGCGACAAGCAGGCGTGAAGTGGGCTGGTGTTCGCGAGTCCAGCAAAACGGACGGCATCCAGCGTAAAAGCACTGAAATTAACGAAACAGGTCCTTTCAGCATTTCTGCTCGTCTGCTGTGGTTTCCTTTGATTACATTGTAGGCGATTAGCGTGATGAAAGAACTGCGGTTTCTCGACCGAGAAAGAGCAGCTTCTGTCGGCTGTCGGTGATTGATAGAACAATATTATAGCCTTTCAACGGTCTGTATCTGTGTTTCTTCATTGGCTTTTTTTTTGTCGTTGGTTACATATACGAAGTAACTACGAAAATAAAGTTCAGCGGTAAGGTAGCGCTGTCTTTCTATCTTCCTTGTCCGTCACGTTGCGCTTTTTAAATATTGCTATGAAACAGTTGTTGCGGTGACTTTGTTGTTATTGTCGCATCACCGTGTTGCCCAGGTCCCTCTGAACGCAAGCAATGACACCGCGTAGACCAGGCATTGCGCGTTTATCAACGTTCATCAGCACCACAGTCCTTCCATCGTTTCACCGAAGAAGATCGAGCCCGTGCAGAAGCTCGATTACACCGACACATTGCCGCGGGTTTTAAACGTCCTTAGTGGAAATCGGGGCATACCGTTTTGAGTCCAATGCTTGGTTGCTGAAACCCGAGAGTTGTGCGTTGAGCTGACACATAACACTGTACTATACTCGGCGACAACTTTTCTTGGTAATGCAGTGGAAGGTACGTCCCGCGGCCCCTCTCCCATTTCGAGTGTACGCGGGCTCTCCTCCTCTCCCCGGAAATGGGGGAGGAGGAGAGCCTGCGTACACTCAAAATGGGAGAGGGGACGCGGGCCTTTACCTTCCACTGCATTGCCAAGAAAAGTTGTCGCGGAGTATAGAGTGTACTAGAAAGTACGAGCGGGACAAGCTATAGGCTCCGCTCATGCTTTCAGTTGCACCTGAAAATGTGGAAAGCGATCAGGTGAAACCAGACTTGGACGTAGTTCAACTACTCTACTCAAACTACTGTAGTTTAACTACTTTTTCGAGTAACTTGGTAACTTTCAATTACAACTTGATTTGGGTAATTAGTAGTTTAATTTAACTACTTTTTTCAGGTAACTTCTACTCAAATTACTAACTACTTTCGAAATTATGTAGTGCTAATCTTGTCCATCACGAAAGTTTGAGCGCAGAAATGAATAAGACGCCGGCAGATAAGGTGGCATTCCCGAACAAGGGGCCCCCTTGTTCGGGAAGGCGTCCTTGGGCCAAGGTGGCGACGAGCAGCCAAAATATAACACCGGCACGCACGAACGCAGGAAGAGATGCTTAACAAAGCTTGGTTGGGTATTGAACTAATCCGGTAATGCACGCAGGCGCCGCGTTTCCAGCTGCAACCATGAAAGACGGGGACACTCCGAGAGTTGTTGTTTTCGTGTTGTCTGTCTTTAGTGAGTTCTGACTCAAGCGGTAGGTTCCACGGGAGGCGCCACTGGAATGACCTCGTAGCTGGGCGCCTGTTCCTATGGTCGCCTTGTCGTCAGCGCATACGCCTTTGCAAAGCCGGACTCCCCCGCGCACAAACCCTGGCACGGATAATCCGTTCATGGGAGCACGTTCCCGCTTCGATGCTTGTTCACGTAACCCTTCGCGTCCTTCCGACCATCCATGCCTGGGAGACCTCCTCTTTGTTAAAAACGATTTACTTGTCAGGTGTGTCAGGCGCATCAGAATATTGTAGTCGCCGGCGAGGATTGCGAGTTACCCTTGGGAGATCATTTTGTTCAGCGGCGAAGTATACTACTTTTCATCTTCTGTTAAACCAAAACAATTTTTTTCAGTAGCGTAGCACTAGCACTACAACGGGACGCGCAGTCGTCCGGATGATCTCATCGTCGTGGCGCGAGACTTGAACCCTTGACGGTCTGGTGCACTCGCTCAGCGTACTCTCAGAACGACGTCGGGATAAAGAGGGGCCAGTCATAACAATCTCAACTTGACGAAGAAAAAAAAAAAAGAAAAGGATGAAAGTTTGTTATAAAAGACCCTCCGGGGCAAACCTCACGTGTTTAGTCATGGACACCTGAGATGCCGACACTCGCTTACCCGACCCTGCACAGCCTGTTTCTCAAATTCAACGCTGCCGTTCCATCCAGCCCGTCGGTGGAACGTCTATTTAGCTTGGCTGGGGACGTCTTTAAAAGGAAAAGGGGAAAACTCTCCTATCAAGAACTTTGAAAGTCAATTGCTTCTAAGAGCAAATAAACTATTTTGGCGAAAACGCAAGCCATAAATCAACTGCATTCATCTTAGGCTCGCAGGGTTTTTCATTGATCAAAACTGCGGTTCATTTTGCTACCGCAAAAATATAAAAAAAGTAACTTCGAAAGTAACTTCAAAGTAACTCGCTACTTTTTTACAGTAGTTAGTAGTTGACTCAATTACTATTACAAATGCGTAATTTCTACTCTACTCCAATTACTTTTGGCGTCGATACTCAGTAACTTAACTTAACTACCTTTTTTGAGTAATTTGTACATGTCTGGGTGAAACCAAGCCACTTCGATCGCAGCGCCCCCTTCGCTGCGTGCGATCGAGCAACGATACAGGTCAAGGTCATTTGGGCAATATAGCCCCTTAGGGGCTATATTGTAGTTTTTATAATTTTGACGTCAGAGGAAACGTCAAAGGACCACGACACGAGGACGTGACGTTACGACGACGCCACGACGTCATCGACGACTACGACGTTACACGACGCCAGGATGCTGTCGTAAGACCATCGTGACATCCCGTCGCGTCAAGGACGACGCCATTTCGCGGCATCAAGTCGCCGTTGTAACGCAGCCGTGACATCGCGTTTAGGACAACGCCGTTACGCGACATCAAGTCGCCGTTGCAACGCGGTCATGACGTCGCGCGCCGCGTCGAGGACGACGTGGACGGGGTCATCGATGCCGACGTTGACGTCGACACCAAACGCAACGTCAAACATCGCTATGACGTCACGTTAAAGTCGTCTTGATATCATCGTTGACGTCAACGTCACAACGAAGCCTTGACGGCGTGTGATGTAGTCGCCTTCGCCAGCATCAACGTCGACGCGCAGTCAGGACGAAGTCTCGACGTCGTGTAACGTCGTCGACGATGAGGTCAACGTCGACGTCCTGAAGTTGTCGGGACGTCTTTGTGACGTCGAGTTGCGTCATGTCGACAACGACGCCCCATGACGTTGTCGTCGTCGTCATCGTGACGTCGAGTTGCGTCATGTCGGCGACGACATCTCATGAAGTTGTCGCGGTCGTCATCAACGTGAACGTTGACATTGTCGTCGTGTTTAACGCAATATGACGTCAGAACGCAGTCTTGATGTCGTGTAACGTGCGTTGTCAATGTCGATGACGACGTTGACGTCAAAACGTCGTCCTGATGTCGCATGGCGTTGTGACAAGTCAGGTCGCGGTGACTTTATGTACGCAACGACTGACCTCTAGGTTGTGTAAAAAATATAGTCCGGCGTTCTATTGTTTCTATGACCCTGACCAGTGTGCTGGTCGAGCTGGGTTTCGAACGAAACGCGTTTTTTATAAAAAACCGGCTAAGCCAAACCACTTTGCTCGTAGCGCCTTAGAGGGCGCTACGAGCGAAGTGGCTTGGATTAGCCGTTTTTTTTTTTCAAATACGGAGGTACCTAAATAGCACCCCAGTGGCCCCACTCGTCCCTACTGGTACGCTCTAACTGCACGAACTGTCTAAGACCGCCATATCTGCCCTATAGTGGCGACCCCTATAAGTCGCTGGCGCCGCAAATGTGGCTGCGCTCACATAGGCTGCTTGTATATGGAGGGCGTATACGCATCATATAAAGTGTGGCTGTGTTTACCTGGATGAGGCATTTCGCTCATGAAAACGAATCGCAGCCGGCCAAAATGCCGGGAAAATGCGACAAGGTTGGCACGAACCCGTTGAGGTTTGAGCTCATCAGGTTTGATTTTTTTGGCCTTCTTTGCAGGTTTCGACAAAATTTCGATTAAAGTTTGATTTTCTTGCGCATGCGCAAAACTTTAAAACAAGATGATGCCACCTGGCGAGGGGGAAGTGCAATATTTGTTTGGCTGTTTCGTTTTATTTTCCAGATACACTAAGGCCGGGGTAACACTGATATTACATCATACAAAAGACAATCTGCATACAGATTCGAACACGACTCACCGCGAGAACCGCTTCAAATGCCACAGGAAAGGAAGAATGAATAGACAACCCCTTCAACGCAGGGCACAAAGTTCATCCTGTGTTTCTTGAAGCAGCAGATTGCACGATTTGAGGTTGTGTTCACATTTTTGCACAGGCTGGAAAGTTTGTTGGGAGCTAAAAGCACGATATCAACATTGACTCTTTTCTTTGTTTTCTTAAGGCCATGAGAAAAATTGTGGATGTATGGGACGATGACTGATCTTCTTGTGCTGTCACTGTATGTTTTCTTCACGCAACTCTTGCTTCACTTCTTTAAGGATAGTTTCTACCACTGACACAAATAAAAAAACAGGGTACCCTGCCGACTTCAGTCTTGAAATTTGCTCGTCGAAACATACATTGACGGGCAAATATCGACGGGCACAGCTTGAGTGACAGTTTTTTTAGTGCGCTGCAACGTCGACCAACTGATTTAGTGTTTTTTGATGACACTCAGGAAGTTTCTAATTGGAGCCATATGTTTATTTTCACTAATTAGAAAGTAAATAAACAAAGTTTGCTCCATTAGGCGACTAATCATTACGATTAGCCTCCTATATTAGAGAGTTTTAGTATTGCGTATAAAAGCAAACGCAAGCCCCCTACGTTAGCGTTAACGCTGCGTCCTCCACACTGCGCATGAGCCATACGTGCGTACTGCAGCGAACTAAGCGTACGTACGCTCGCTATCGATTTTTGCGAGCGTACGTAGCGGTCCTCTGCGTGTCATTCCGGTTGCTCTCGTCGCGCACGGGAAAGCGCGAAGCTACTCCAGTTTGAAAAATGGTGGTGGTGAGGCAAACCAGTGGCAATGCTACGCGCGTTGTACGGGTTCGTTTCACCATTGAAGGTGACCTCAACTTTGTGAAAGAAAGAGAAAGAAGAAGTGAAAAAGGGCGAGGCTCGTTTCGGGCGAGGAACGCGGAGTTCGGAGCAGGAGAGAGACGAAAGAGCCGGTGCCGAGCAAGGCCTCCAACTGAAGACCCGGACCATTAGACAGCCTTGGCCTTCCTCTTCATCAGACTCGGAACTTAAAGGGCCTCTGACACGCCGCAAAAATTCAAAGTGCCCGCCAGTGTCCTGTGACGTCAGAATGTACCGCAAGGTGTCGGGGCGGTTAGAAGGGGGTATCAACCTACATCACTAAAAGTCGGTTCACCGGAAGTCACATGAGTTTCACTTCTTGTGCTCTCCGCGACTGCGCCTAAAACTTTTCCTTTTTTTCTTATTTGTTATTCCACGAGCATCGTAGAAAACGAAGTCTTAGTTCTACTGGGTTTTCATCGCTGCACCGTTGATTTGAGTGCTGTAAAAGTTGAGGACGAAGAGTCAGTGGATCGACTTGATGGAGGTCAATGATGAAAGCGTTGCGAGTACAAGCCAGTGTACAAGCACATGCCATCAGTCCAATGGTAGAGGGCCATACTGGGCACAATACAAGCTATTGAGTCTTGAAGAAAATATTTTAGAACGCTTAAAGACATTAGGATTTTTCGCATACGACACGTCTGATCGCATTGCCGAAGGTTCAGACACCAAGGTCGTCGAATCATCGGATACTCCTCAGGCTGAAGATGCCTGCCGCCTAGAGCATACAAACTGGCGAGTGTACCAAGTACAAGCAAACGTCAAGCATAAAGTACGTGTTTTGTCTCGGACATTAGTATAACTTGTTTACTAGGTTAACTGACTCCTCTTCTTCTACCTTCACAGCAACCTAAGGCGATTGAAAAAACAAAAAAAAAAAAAAAAAAAGAAACCTTGTCTGCTTGGAATGCTCGCGGAAATGCCAAAATACCAAAAAAAAAAAAAAAAAATTACACGCGGTCGCGGTAAGCGCGAGGAGTAATACAGCTCACGTGCTTTCCGGTGATGCCTCCCTTCTGACCACCCCGACATCTTGCGGTACACTGTTACGTCACAGGGCACTGGCGGGCACTTTGAATTGGGCTTCGTATTTTGATTTTTAATAAAAAAACTACACAACAGCAAAGTGAAACAATTATTTGGTGATGCCCTGATACACCATTTTAACGCCTAGCATGAAAAACAAAATATATTTTTTTGCCGTGTCAGAGGCCCTTTAAGTAATGATTAAACCTTTTCCCAATAACAGAACTTCCCTGTGTGACTTCTTCGGAGCGAGTGGAACTCGGCCTGATCGGGCGGTACTGACAGGCCACCCGCAACCTCCTCAAAGAAATCAACGCGACGAACCCTTTCGAACGTCCACAAAGATAGGTGTTGATAGCCAGGAATGTTGACGACGCTGTCGAAGCCAAAAAGGTGTTTACCGTGCGGTCGGCACGCGAGCGGTGCGACCTATTGCTTGTATACTTCCAAGCAAATGACGAGGCCAACATATGTTAGTAGGGATCCCACAACACACTGGAGCGAGCCATAGATCAAACTGCTAATCGCACAACCCAAAAAAAAAACAAAAAAAACACCTTTATAACGGGCATTTGGAAAGAGATTCACGCACTTCGTAGCAAAGCGAGGAGATTCGCGGTGTTAAATTGGCTTTACCGAATACCCGCCCTGGATTGTTTGAGGTAGTTAGCAGGAGCACATCTAGATGGCACTGCAAGTCTTTACGTATCGTTACGTATGCGTTTGCCTTCCGCTATACTAAAAGTGCGCGTTCAACGCGCTCCGAAACCTTACGTCGACAGCTAGCGTGCGTTGCACGCAGTGCTGACGCCAAGGGGTCTTTACGCTATTCTCAAACTCTCTATTATGTCTTCCTATCGTAAAACTCACCTGCGCAAACCGCTTAAGTGAAGCTTTTGTAGATATTTTTAAACATATTTATAAAGCTTAAGAAAACACACTGCCTGTAAAAGAAGAGTGTCAAATAAACTATTTCTTTACCAGTTCCACCAAACTCGTCAATTACGATCTTCAATCTTCCTTAAGGTGCCGCATTTGTATCAATATGAAACGTTAACGGATTAACAACCACTGAGTCATTAAAAAGACGGCAAGAAATTTAGCTTCATTAGCTTGAAGGTTTTATATTACTGAATAGGCACAAAAAGCTATAAGAAGGTAATAAAATATATCGGCGCAGGTAATAACATAAAGTCATATAACGATAATATAATAAAATATTGCGGCAATATACATGTTCTGCTGAACATGTTAGCAGCGAGTATTTAATTTAGGCACGTGCTCATAACCATGTCTCTTACAGCGAAAAAACAGCATTAATTTACGTGCGTGCTGCTTTGTTGCTGTGCTCTTTTGTCGCGTGCTGTTTTAACTCGTGTTCTCTCGCTCTGCTGTTTTGACGCCGGTTGTTTGTCGCTACGCTGTTTTGACGCGGTGCTGTTTTGACGCGTGTGTTTTGAACGTGCTGTTTTGCCGTGTACTGTTCTGTCGCCTTCCCGGGTAACACTGTTCATAAGTCGAACTTCGTCGAAATCTGCCAAAAGTTCGAATGCTCGCTGAACCAGTTGCGACCAAACTCTGCAAAACCTCTAATTGTAATGCATGCCACATGCCCACTAGCGGTCCTAAAGAAAGTAAAATGTTTCCCTCCTCTGCCCCAGGGTTTTCGTCGTAGTCCGCCAGACAGTGACACGCAAAGTTATTGGCGCCGCTGCACTCCCTCATCGTAAGAAACAAACGCCACTTTCAACAACGTTTTTTTTTTCCCTTTTTCCGATTTTTCGGGTGTCCCTCTAAGCAGCCGATCAAAGCAAAATTCAAGTGCAGCTAATCCCGGAAATGGAAGCGCGGAAACCCGAGAAGCATCCCGTTAGCTTGTCATGTTTAGCAGTGAGGGAAAAAAACAAAGGCCGAAGCCCAGGAGCTTTGCCAGCCCCACTGTTGAGAGCGTCTCAGCCCCCTAGCTCTCTGGTTCTCGACCTGCTGAGCTCCCGGACGAGCGTTAAGTGGAGAGCGTTGTCGCCTATCTTCTCCTATTCTGGCTTCGAGCGTGACATTAGCTTTGTTTGTGCCTTTCTACACAATTTAGTTGGTGTCTTTTATGTGTATGTGTGCGTGCGTAGAATAACCCCGTGGGTACCCGTATGTGCAAGAGCCGCTTTTTTATTTTGTTCCCGCGTCGTATATTTTTTAAGATCGTCGTTGGCGTCTAATGAAGCTGTAAAGATTGGAGAGCGCGTAAAGCGGCTTGAAGGCGTTCGACGCAGACGCTTTTAGCGGCCGTCGGAATAGAAGCAAAACATGTACGCTTTCGCTGTCCTAAGAAGGCACTGTAGGACCAAAAGTGTTGACGGCAAGCACCTACACCGTGATTTCAGACTTCCTATTGAAAACATTTGGCTTGCCGACTAAAACGGCTCCCGTTTGAATTTTATTTTTTGTCACCAAAGTTAACAGGTCAGTTGCAGACTTTCTAAAAACTCGTTGAAATTTCTTCGCGGCCGATTTAATAAAGCCAGTGTAAACAGGTGATCTGCAGATGCTCTTTTTATTTTATAATAGTACACTTTTAGTTGACTTCCTGCAGCCTAACGCCCGACCACATTTTCTTGATTTCGTGTTGAAAATTTTCAATTTTCTTTGGGGATAGTTAACTTGGGATTGCTATGATGTGAGTAATATTAAATTACCTAGGGGTTCTTTGTTGTCAGGTTCCGATTTTAAACTGATGTACTCATAGACTGATAAAGGCCTATTGCGACTTAGGAACGCTGATACCTGTACTTCGGTTACAATATAAAAATGTCCAGGTCACTCGAATTAACCTTCAGTTTTACGTTAAGGAGCGCAAAATGTCTCGCATTCGTTTTGACTAGTGAACTTTAGAAATACATCTGCCATATCTGAAAAGTGGAAGAGCGCAAAGGAAGATGGAACAGATGAAGAAACACACAGACACTGAGCGCTGCATTTCTTCATCTGGTCCTTCCTCCTTTGCGCTGTTTTAATTTTCAAATATGTCATACCAACTCGCCCAAGCTTCAACTTTAGCAATATTTATGTTTGGTATCAAAAATGATTAGAAATATGCTAGAAATATTATATCTATAAGAAAGTCACAATAAAGAAAAAATATTTCAGCCTTTCCACTCTGGTGAAGAAAAAAGAGCAGCGGAGCTGTAGTTTCTGTTCTTGGCGGTGGCTTTCCAGGCGAGCGATCTGCTCTTCTTTTGCAAGGGAACCTGAAGCGCCCGACGCAGTGTAACTTTAGGCGATAGCGGCCTCGCGGCGGTTGCGGAACCATTCGCGCTGTTGCGCACATTGCCGTTCCTTCCGTTCCCGCTCTTCTTCCTCCGAAGAAATGTTGCTGCTATGTATGAGGCATGGCAGCAACCAGTTGTCTGGTTGCCAAGGTTGGGAAGGTTGCCGCGATCTATGAGCGACGGCGGCAAGCAGACAACCAGCAAACGAAACACTTTGGACAGCTACCGCCATCTATGAGTGACGGCGGCAATCAGAGTGTTGTGTCGACATTTGTTTGGTACCGGACACGATCCTGGGGAAACTAGCTCTTAACGGCTCCGCTGTAAAAAGAACATCGTACGTTTGACTGTTTTGTATAGCAAACGCAGCGAGTTTCAGTTCCACTTTTTCCATCACAAGATGGATCGATGACTTCTTCAACCGTCGTTTGCCATCTGGAACCCAAGAAGCTCAGATGGCACTTGCACTGTAACCCATACATCACATTCGTGTACAAATCGCCGCGGCGGCTACGCTCCGAGGGCGATTCGATAGTGTGGACCCTTACTTTCGTTAATCTGTGGCTCCGTTTGTGCCAAGTGTGGAGATTCCTTCGTTCCAGCGCGACAAAGCCCCGCTAAAGATGTCGAACACACACATCGCTGAGCGGAGAATAAGTCGTCTGCTTCTTTTCTTGCGCAGGAGTTGCTGTGACGTCCAAATGACGCCGAGCTCTTATTGGCAGACTGAAAAAAGAATAGGGGGTAGATCTCAGTGCTAGATGCTCTGAGGTCTACCCGCTATGTTTTCTGTCAGCCAATAAGAGCTCGACATCATTCTGACGTCACCGCAACTCCTGTGCAAGAAGCAGACGACTTGTTCTCCGCATAGAGATACGAGCTCCTAGTTTTATGCAATGCATGCTACTGAGTACCAGCGCACGAGACAGCACCTGGGGCAGCGGCTTTCGGAGCTTGAACTCCGACCAAGTATAAAACGGCGCGCAGTTAACCTTTTTTTTTTCCGCAGCACACGAGATGCTTGAACCTCACGACAAATATCGCTTCGGCCACACCTTGAAGGCCGCTTCACCGCGATTGAGCGGGGTTTGTCGTTACTGGAGAAACAATCTCTTGAAACCCACTGATGACTAACCCTTTTAACAACAGTCGCACTCATCAAGTCGATTACCGGCCATGAGACTATAGATTAGTCGATAGACACGTTCGTGCGAGCTTTAAGGGCTGAGCAGGCCGGACAGAAATACATTCCGGTGGTTCTCATCACACGAGTATCACCGAGAGAAATGCGATCCTACATGTCGATTCGATTTGTCACTACACAATACAAAGCAGGCGCATATTCGGCTAGACCAGACAGCAGAATCGGTGCAATGGCGACGGACGCCGTTTGTAAAGCAGCCGTCGCACTACTAATTCACCCTACGAAAGGCAGCCTGCAGACAATATCGGAGGTGCGTTTCCTTCTTGTGTGGTTGTCCTGTCACATTACTCCTACAAAAACTGTCTGCGGACGAAGCATACAAATGTATGAAGCAAACGTGCTTGGACTAAGCTTCGGGTGTGCCTCGACAAGTCCGTTACCGTGTGTGCCGCAAACACGGTGTCCTTTGTAGGATGTACGAGCAGTGGGACTTAAGCCGGCATCACGCTGTTCATACATCATACAGAAGACAGCCTGCAAAAACGAGTCAACGCAATGTCATCGGTTCGAATGCCGCGTGCCAAACTTTCTCCTCCAACTCATTGCCATGTGGCATTCGAAGCACGGATCTTGCGGTGACTCGTGTTCGAATCTGTATGCAGACTGTCCTTTGATGTATTAGCGGCGAGATGTTTCGGTGGCGCCCTCGTTCGGTTACCTTTCGTGACGTCATTACCTTGTGAGCAATAAGTTCGATGGTGTTTGTAATGGGCATGGTGGAAGCATGAAATCATAGCCCTCTCAAAGCAACACTGCCAACACCTTAAAAATTGAAGTTCTTTCATTCCTCTTATTTCCGTCGATGAGACACCTTTGCTGACGTCACAGTCAGCATTCGGCCAATTGTGGTGGGCCGATCACAGCGACGCTTTCGATCGCTCACGTCGCCAATAAGCAGCGTGACCCAGGCTTTAGAAAAACTGGTAACTGATCCACGCGGCATCAGGTACCAGTCTGTATAGGATCTTGTCATGTTATTGTGTTTGCATGAAATCTGGAGATCTCGGATGGCCGTGCATCATGCTCAAACAGATGCCCGGAAAGAACGGGAGTACTTTGGAGGAAGTATTATTTCATTTGTTTAAGTGTGCAAGGTTCGACAAAGTGTCCTTGAGTGGCTGCCACGTATAGAACGGCTCTTGACGATGGAAAAGTATTAACCGCATGATTCTAGCCAAAGGCTGGCTGACATTTTTATACCTCCTCTTGTATCAGCGTATTAGCCTGTGCTCGTGCTTTTGTCCGGCAATAAAAAGAAAATATAAGAAAAACGCGATCAATGGTTTTCGGCTGACCTTGCGTCGATCGAGCTTCGTCTTTTTTTTCTTTTTATTAGACATAATTGTTTTCTAATTTTGTTCGATCGTTTGTAGTGACCTGCAAATCTGTCTGCTGCATTGAAAAACGCGGGTGTAAAGAAAACGGACTGTCCTAGGGATATATTTTTTAAATATTTGCTTACGCAGAGATACGCTTATTGCTGCACAAAATATTCATTACCCGTAGAAACACAAAAATAAATCAGATAAATCACGACCCACCCGCTGGAACAAAACTGGAAGCGATGCACTAGAGTTACGATTTCTAGCAGTGAAAGCAAGTAGCCGAGCATTGATATTAAAACCAAACCGAAAACGAAGCAGACACCCTGCAGGCGTATTAAAAAAACAAATTATATTCAAAACGCACCTCTTATGCGCTCAAGACTGGGCTAAGAATGTCACTTATCCGACCGAATTTATGGGAACTTTATACCGGCACGATAATACATTTTATGTTGATGTCCTGTGAGAGAGAAAAGAAACGCGAAGCATTCCAACTATCTGAACCTGAGACTTTCTTTTTTCCTTTTCGCACTAGGGTGCGCCTAAGTGGAAAAAAATACTTAAAAAAAACTCGTTTCCACGTTTCTTTTTTTGTTTTCTTTTTTTTTTAAGGTGTACAGTAAAACTTTGAACGTTCCGGACCATCAAGCATCATAATTTCAAGAATGAAAAAAAGCCCTTAAGGAGTTTGTTTTTAGTTACAACATTTGCTGGACTGAAATTTGAAAGCGCCTTGCAGTTTTGTAGATGCCAAAAGAAAAAAGTATTTTAATCCGCGTGGAAAATTATGAACGCCGTTGCTCAAAGAACCCAAGATTTTTTCACTCAACTAAAATTTTGAAAAGAATTGAGTGGCACACGTGTGCTGGCGGGCAATCCCGAATATGGAAATTATCTTTCTTTTTTTTTTTTCAAATATATGCTTTACGCAAAAGTAGACGCGCAAACATTCAACTTCACGGCAATGTTTCAAGCGCAGTCGTTTGTGAATTTTTGAGTGACCTTGAAACAATGAATCCACGTCCAGAAATAAGTTTTGTTCTCACAATACTGTTAATAATGACAACCTTTCTGTGAGTTGAAAATATCTGTTTCTATTGGACGTTCAATAACTTACACTCCTTGTAGAGTTTCGCTGAATGTTAAACTTTTTTTTTTGCTTTTTAATTAGCCATATTTATTTAGCGGCACAAAAACAGTGCGAATCAAATGCACGAGTGACTTAAAGATAAGCGAAACAGAAGCAACTCACATTCTGCCCTGTCCGCATGTTCAAGTTTTTTTTTTCGGTAATACCAGCAGAAAAAACACAATGACTTCGCATTTAGCTTAAGCGTGAAATGCTTTTGAACGCACAATCCCAAAATTTGTCCGTCCGTCCATCCGTCTGTGCACCTCCCACTAAATTTAGCCCGGAAGTTGATGCAACGTGACCTAAACACGAATTCTGTTTCCCCGCTGCATTTAGAGGAAAATATGATTTCACATGACCTGACGCCACGGGACGTACAGACCAATTCAGTTTTCCCGCTACATTTAGTGGAAAAATTGACGTCACATGCCCTATACCCAAATTCGCTTTGCCTGCTAATTTTGGTGGGAAAAATGATGTCACGTGAGTGGACGTTCCGTGACCTATGCACCAATAGTCGATTTGCAATTTTCCCAAGCGCCCCGGCCCGCGCGCGAGGAATTGTGGGAGAGACGGTCCCTCGCCTGGCCGCTCTGCCTTGAGATCGCATTGCCTTGTCGCTTGCTTCCTCTTAATCCTCTGTTTTTTCGATTCCATTACCAATGTCATCTATTCCGGTGTATTTTTTATTGCTTCTAAGTTTTCCTATTCTCTTCTGTGCGCGATATTTCTTGTATGTATAGATATATAGTATTTGTGTCTTTATTTCGCCTTTTTCGACGAAAGTGCCGACGGACAACACGCCGCTTCGCGCGTCGTTCCCCGGGTGAGTACGTATACCTTTGCTACCGATTCCTATCGCGCTGTTAGCTGTTCATTTTGGTTTATTTGACCCGAGTGCAGTCGAGAGGAGCCGCTTATGAACACCCGCGCACATGTCATAGGGGTAGGCAGAGCTCTAAATCAACAATCGCGACGCGAGAGCCGAGTGCGCTGTGATTTGGCCACCAACGCTCTCTCCGTTGACTCGCACTGTAGCGTATGCCTTCGAGTTCGAACCAAAATGAACATCTAACAGCGCGATAGGAATCGGTAGCAACAGTAGTACTCACCCGGGGAACGACGCGCGAAGCGGCGTGTTGTCCGTCTGCACTCCCGTCGAAAAAGGCGAAATAAAGACACAAATTCTATATATATATATATATATATATATATATATATATATATATATATATATATATATATATATATATATATATACAAAAAATATCGCGCGCAGAAGACAATAGGAACACTTGGAAGCAATAAGAATACACTGGAATAAATAATAATAGATAATGGAGTCGAAAACAGAGGATTAAGAGGAGGCAAGCGACAAGGCAATGCGATCTCAAGGCGATCTACGGCGAGGCGAGAAACAATCTCTCTCACAATTCCTCGCGCGCGGGCCGACGCGCTTGGGGGATTTCGCAAAAAATATATTCAATCCACCCCCCCCCCCCCCCCCCCCCCCCTTTCCGCCCCAGATTTTGTAGGGAAATCAATGTCAGGTGACTTGCCGTCAAGTGACCTATTCAGCAATTCTATTTCTTCGCTAAATTTAGCAGGGGATTGAAAATATAAAGCCTATTAATGCATTTCATGCATTATAGGACTCTGAAAGTAAACGTAGCAGCCAATGATATCTAGAAGTTTGATAGGTATTAGTGTGATAGTTATGAATACACCGATCACATACAGGGTATTCCACGTAACTTGAGCCAAGGTTTAAAATATTTTGGTGCGTGTTAGGAAGGCTAAAAAAAAAAAGAGAGTATTTTCATTATTTAGAGCAAGTCAGAAAGTTTTTTTGCATTTTGCCCTATAAAATATTTAATGAAAGTTAATTAACGGA
Organism: Ixodes scapularis; assembly: GCF_016920785.2. Classification (NCBI taxonomy): domain Eukaryota; kingdom Metazoa; phylum Arthropoda; class Arachnida; order Ixodida; family Ixodidae; genus Ixodes; species Ixodes scapularis. The sequence continues at coordinate 112,964,149 of NW_024609835.1, forward strand.
ATTCTGAAATATTCAATTTAGATCAATGGTTCATACGACGAAGTTGTAGTGCGTCCTATGAAACATTCAATTCGGTGTTTTTTTTTTTTTTTATCAAGAAACCTTAGCCCGGTTATTTTGTCTGTACTTCAAAAAAAGAAAAAAACGCGAATTATGAAAAAAAAAAAAAAAAAACGCGAATCTTTTAACAGCTGTTTGTCAACACTGCTCTATTCAGCATGCGGGCCTAGTTTTTTCGAGTCACGGCTGAGAGCGCCGCAATACAAGGCGCACTATAGAGTAGCTGCGGATGCTCCGCTTGCGGACCAGAGTATCGCAATGGTGCTCCCGGGCGTCCATGTTGGATCCAAGGCCACATTGCGGGAAGCGACCGTCGCCTCTTCAGGAAATTCGGAGGCACGGATGGCGGGGCTGTGAGGCGGCGTGCGGAGTGTGGAGCAGAGAAGATATAGTGCGGCGACACGCCGGACGATGCACCGTCGTCTCGTTATTCGTCTCCTGTTTTTTTTTTTTTTTATGCCATCGGTAGAACACAGCAGCCGACGAAAACGTCGTTTTTTCTGAAAGTCGTAGCGTCGCGTTGTTGTCTGGTCCGAAGTGCCCAGATGAGCCTGTCGCGTATCACTCCGCGAGCGTTGCAGACGCGAGCAACGCGATCGTCGTCCTTGTCGTCTGCTTCCCAGGCTTCGGAAACATGTTTTAAAACATCTCTCGCGTTATAAAACAACGCGATTATACTGTACCCAGTGGCTACACACAATGTTCGATGGTCAAGGAACCTTCAAGTTTGTTCGAATTTAGTGTAGGATGTATTTTTCGCAAACGCAAAGCGAGAATCATGCTCCGCCCATTACTCGGCGCCTGCAAGGTTGTTTCCCCTCATGAAGGTTGGATCCAGTTCGGCGCACCTGACCGCTTTTCCGCCCATACGGAGTTGGCGGCGCAAGAAAAAGGAACGCGATAATCTGGCTTTGCAAGTAGAGCCTATAAAGTTACTTTAAGGCGCATGAGCGCAAAGTCACGTGTCCTTTTCGTTAATGGCGGGCTCTTTTCGAAGTCCACAAGAAAAGAACCGTGTTAAGGTTTCTTGTTAAAAGTTACTGAATTGGATGTTTCTGAGGACGCTCTACAACTCTGTCGTTGAACGGTTGCTCTAAATGCAATATTTTTAAAGTTCATTAATTGATGTTAATAATTAGTTCATTGGGCAAAATACAAGAAATAGCCTGACTTTCTCTAAACAATGAACATGCATATTTCTTTGGTTTTGTCTTCCTAAAATGCAACAAAATATTTTTAAACCTTGGCTCAAGTTACATGTAATACCCTGTATACGGAGCGACTTGGTGAAAACGAGTTAATCTTTCGAGAATCGTCATTAGCAGGAAGTTGTAAGCGACCTGGTGTGCTGGAAACGACGCTTCACGCAGTGCGTAGTTTCTCGCGATTGTTAGGTAAATGACCCATTCACAAGATTGGGTATATTTAGACCATTAAACGACGACCATCGATTTCCCATGAGCAGTAGTTATCTCCCACGAAGGCTTTGAAGACGGGCAATACAGGTTGTTGTCTGCTGTCCCTCGTTTTGAGCACGCCAAAGAGCGATATGGCTTGAAATAACGCTTAAAAACATCAACGAAAAATGATCCTAGCCCTTAAAATAAAGCCAGGGCCGCAACACCTCTGCGGTCTTCCGCTCCGAACAAAAAGAACGCAGCAGAGGATGTTCGTTGCGTGGCAACGGCTAAAGATCAGGCCGCCACGGCCGCGGTCGCTCGAAATTGCCCGGCGAAGTACCGGGACTTGCAGTGAGCAGTCGGAAGAACCGATGACTGAAAACCCGAGCAAACGACGCCGTAGACGGGCGTGATACTGAGAAAAATCTTCAGTGATCATCGTGACATCGTGAAGCGTGTGCCCACGGGCACATTGAACTATGGTTTAGTGGGACGTGCGATTATCGCACGGCCCAGAGGGGTCCCACAAGTCGTGTTCATCAAGAGCAGCATAATCGGCGCGCTTTAAACAGCAATACAGTGCACTCCGGGGCTAGAAAAGAAGAAAATTCGAACACAACCGGGTCGATTGAGCATATTATTCCCCTTTATATTGGTATATTGTTCAGCTGTAAATGGGAGTACGACCGCTTATACGACCACTTATATAAATATTTTATATTACAAAAAAAGAAGAGTTAACTGGTCCGCGCCGTTGTGATGCTGCTGGTAGCTATACCAATGGTGCTATGGTGATAGTGACACACCAGGCATGAATCGTGAGACCGCTGTCGGCCGCTGGGAGGAGCAAACGATGACCACACCGCCCCTTCTAGTCCATTATAGCCATAACGAAGAAGAAGAACCGTGATGCTATTTTTGTTTTCATGTCACTATACTTTATGTCAATCTCGAAGCCACGTGCACGCACTTGCTCCTAGCTACGTGGCACCAATAAACGTCGATATTGCTGCCAAATGATGACTATGCTTCTTGACTAATGCATGGCGTTTATGGGTGCCACTGCCACGTCCCCATGACCAAGTGCATGCACTTTGTTGTCAGGCTATTGTATGGTACATGGAAATCTTTGAATTCGCCCGTTGTGGAACCACTTACTCGCCTTGGCTCAGTCACTTATTCGATTGCATGCTGACAGTCGAGCCGATGCCAGAAGGACGTGCCGCAGATTGGATACCCATACGTCCAAGTGCCGGTTAAACTGAACTAGAAAAAAAAAAAAGAAAGCAAGAAGCGGTGGTTAGACATTCTATGCGCGGATCACTAGTTCCTCTACTTCTTTTGCAGCGGTTGTGGTAACGTCAGGACGCCGAACTATGATTGGATCTGATTGAAGGATAGTCGATAGACCTTAAAGCAAGCTGCCTAGAGGTCTACTCACTATCCTTCAATCAGAGCCGATCGAAAGCTCGACTTTCTGACGTCACCACAACCCGTGCGAAAGAAGCAGACGAATTTGTGCTCCGCATTTTTGGAAAGTCTTGTAAGAACCGCCATTGTCTTCTCTAGTGCACAGTGCGCGCCATTGGCGATAATTACAATTCAAATATGCGACTTCCTGAGTTTCACATACGCTGTCAGAAAGGTCAGGCGATATCATTTTGCTCTGCCACGAACTGTTTTGACGATTTCGAAGGACGGAAAAGCGTTTTATGCAATTTCAAATAAAGCTTCGGACAGCTGGCAACAATGACTCTAAGCAACAAGATGGCTGACGCGTTGTTGCTCCGATGCGTACCTTATTTAGCGGTTATACGCTGAACGTTCGTCGATAGACTTTGTAGTCGCTGTCATTTTCAGAGTAACAAGGCTGGGCCTGTCACAATTACGTCATTGTCTTCGGGGTGCGCCTGCTGACAACGCAGTATTACAGGGAAACAAGAAAAAATATATTAATTGGAAACCGGCGAGCAGCGTCATGATTAACAACAAAGTTTATTATTCTTGAACTTTCTATTGCCAGTTGATGTATATTAAATATAAGACTGCAGCTGTTGGTCGCAAGACTCCAACATTACGCACGCTGCGGTAAAGTGCGAAAATACGGTTCACTTTGCAGGGTTCCCAAGATTTAAGGTAGTAACCTCGTTTGGGGCATAACGAACTTCACGGGTTCGTTATGTTCGAGGCCTTAGAAGAGCATGTCGTTCTGCATCCCAGCCCCTGCTGTTGAAGAGGGATTTCAGTGCTAAGGGCCTCACACTTCTACTCCACCTTCTGTCCACCAGTGCAACTGCCTAGTTGTCACCCGCGCTGTGTAGCGCGAGGGAATCATTCCATGGCCAATTTGAACCAGTGCACAAACATTATTGACCGTGCCATTCGAGGCTATTAGTGGCTGGAATCCTACGGCTATCATCGTCATTATGAACGATTTAAAAAAAAAAAACAATTTGTTATAAATCATTAAAAAAACACTACCTATTTGTTTCTTGGTCAGAATACTGTCGCAGCTATTCTATTAAAACCCCTATAATCTCTTTTGATTTTCTTTAGCATCCGCACTCAGTCTGTTCATACATCATGCAGGTCACCGCAGACACGATGACCGGATTACTTGCAGGAACGCCTCAAGCATGTTGAAAACATGTTTGCTCCATACATGTCTACAGACAGTCTCTTGTGCGACCAATGAGACCGTCATACAAAGAAGAAACACGCCTGGGGCAGTGTCCGCAGACTGTCTTTTGTATGATCTATTTGCAGCATCACTACTGAAAAAAGATATTACATGAGATTATTTCTGATATGTTTATTGGACACACTTTCATATCAGAACTTATTAGGCATTTCATATCAGCTTCATATGTTGCATATCAGCTTAAGCTATAGGCTAGGTGGCGCTAGGTACCGCCCAATTCATATGCTACAAAAATATTTTGATTTGCGTATGCTTCGGGCACCTTTATTATACACACATGCAGATACATTACACATACCACTAGCATCAGCTGAACATACACATTGAGCGCGTACAGATAGACACACCCGATCACAATTTGGGAGCCCTGCGTTTCCGTCTTTTATACTGGTCATTTTGAAGGTACGGATTTTCTCGGTGACCATCTAAGCAATAAATAATATTCCCAGCATGTTAAATTTTTTTTGAGTGATGTCATACCTCTGAGAGTACTTTGAATGGCTCAGGGAATGAATCTCTTAGGAAGAGGTAAACGCTCATGCCGTAAATATTTGAAAGCCAATAAATCGAGACGCTCCACTGCGGTTCCAAGCAACGTGTTTGCTTGCCCACGTGGCACGTTGTATACTGAAAAAAAAAATTTAGTTCGAATATCACATATGAACTTGTATGCTGCATATCAGTTGGCATATGTTGCATATCAATTTGTATATGTCGCATATCACTTTTTGGGTATTTCATATCAGCTTCATATGTCGCCCATCGGTTTTTAAATATTTCATATAAGTTTCTTATGTCGCATATCAGGTTTTGGATATTTCATATCAGCTGTTATATAGATTCATATAACTTTTTTTCAGTAGGGGTGCCGCGGCTTAAAGCGTTCCGTAACCAAGCATAGCATATTTTGACGCAAGCATAATTAATTTTTGGTCACATTTTGTGTCTCCCGGGCTTATAGAAATAATCAAAAACTCTACTTATCTCTTATATATATACGAGTTTTAGTTTTAATCTCCCCAACGACGCCAGCGGTGACACGAGTTATTATCTCGGGGCCTTGCTAGTTACCGCGAGTAATGGTCTCATCGCGGCACTTGAAGGAGATAAAGGCTCCCCGTGGACCTCGAGCTTCGAACTCTATCGCGCCGAGAGGAGGCCGAGGTTATACATCAAAGCGGCTCGAGTCGCGCTTTTATATACTGAGGTTTCTCGGTGAACACAGGGGCAGTGTATGTGTCACCCTCACAGAGGGATTACAGCAGCTCGTTGTACGCACGAAGGAATCGCCGGGCTCCAAGTTTCGGTGGACGTTGAGCGAACGTATTGAGCGAATGCTGTGTTCCGTTAGAGCTTATTACTTCCCGAACTTTTGTTCGCTCCAGATTTTTTGAAGGGATTATTAGTGTCCGCGTACACGAACAATAGACGGCACCGCCGTCATGCCACTGCTCGTAATTGCGAGCACGTAGTACTACGGCAAGCCTGCCAAAGTCCTATCCACGATCATGCTTACTTATGCTGTACCTGCTTGTTGATTAATTGAGCATTATTGGCGGCTCGATGCAAGAGGGTACAGCCTAGAGTCTCCACTACTCGCCTCGAGATTGGATCGGCACGGCTCGTGTTATAAAAATCGGAACTACTTCTTTTTTTTTTTTGCACTTACTTGGAGCAAAACGAATGCTACGGACGCGAGGCCGAAGACATGGAAAGCGCAAATGCAGTGCTCATGCGCTGGAATCAAGGGCTAAGAGCTCGTGCTATGAACCCTTGCCGTGCTCTGTGCCATTAATGTGCATGCTTCGTCTCCACCCGTATTGTGGACAGAGGGAATCACCACGTGCCTGATATAGAATCATGGATAAAGAAGTGCACGATTCCCATAAATTCAAACTGGGCCCCGAGGCGAAGAGCCCGGTACTAGAACCACTAAATAAGTTACGCTTTAGCGGAACGACACTACAGATATATTGGTGCTTCAAATTGTGGTCTCCAGTTATTTGAAGCTTTATCTCAAGTAGCAGGAAACGAATTTCCGCCCTCCATCCATGTTAAAAGAGTTCGCGACAGAGCAAAACGTTATCACCCAAGCTTCGTAACACCGGGTAGTTGCCGATACCTTTGACGCTTAACCAAATTAAATATTAGTTTACATATGTACACGATGACTTAAGATGAGGGCCAGTCCACGGAGCGCCGAGCCATAGCTGTCGATGCTGCTCGTCGTATTCGTTCCGTGCGCGTGTCGCGCCGCTCGTTGATCGTGGCTCCTGCCTCGCTTCGTGATGCATGAGCAATCTCGCGGTCGGTGCGCCTCCATATGCAACAATGCCGGTCGCTATAACCACATCCAAAACCGAGGAAGTAGCATTTTTTAATTGTGAGTATCGACAGTTGCGTCTGCTCTGCACTAAGTACGAAGATGGCAGCGCCCATTAGCAGATTGGGGTACGGAGGGACGGAACTCTATGCGTAGCTTATTTAGTGGCACTACCCGGTAGATGCTTGTATGCACGGGGCACCAGCCACGACGTCGGGCTTTCAACTGTGCATTTACTATACACCTTTTCCGCAAGGGCGCCACCACCTTGAATGTCGTCACTTCTGGTATGCATTCAAACATCGTTTTGATCTCTCTATGCCGCTGGAACCGCTGGAAGGTGTTCGCGAAAAATGCTTGATTGTCAAACATTCTTCTTTTGCCTTAATTATATTTTCTCGGATATTCCGGGTCGAAACGTTTATTACTATTTTTAATGCGAAAACATTAACTGTCGCATGGAGCGAAGCCGGCGGCGCCTGTAGCCGTTGTCTGTAGCAGCGAAAAACGGCACCTAAATGCCAATTGGCTGAGCAAAACTGTGGCGCGCTGCTTGTAAGAATCCGCTGCATGTAGGAATGCTTCAGCATTCGTACACGCAACCAATCTTAGGTGTTTCTGCGGAATTTGTTCGTCCCGCATTCTAGATACGGTACCCTCGTGTTTGAAAACGAAAGGGGAACGAAAAAACGTCTATACGGGTTGAAAGCTTGTCTGCTTCCTGGGCACCTGTTGCGTTCGTCTACCCGCATGCTTTTCTTTTCTCCCGACCTCAACCAAGGACGGCGCGCACTTGTCTGCTTCGTCATCAAGTCTTCCCTGCGGGTTCCTGTTGCTCTTGGATTGGCACGCTTCTTCCTGCGTCCGGATGTGCCAAAGACGAATTTTGGAGCACTTGCTCTCCACATACATCGCTTGTATGTGACGTTATCACATCATGCTGGGGGTCATTCGTATATTTGTTCTTGCCGAAAAAAAAAATTTGTTCGTACGAAATGTACGCAGTAGAATGTACGCGCTCACCAGCAAGGTCCCCGTACTCCGCTGATGCGACGTCAGTGCAAGGCACGCATTGTTTTGCGATGTAACGTCATACAGCGGCCGCTTCCAATGACGATTCCCGCATGCTGAACAGTTACTTTTTGACATGACGTGAGCTCACGATGCTACACGCACAATCTTATTGTTTCGAAGAGCGCTTTCAGTTGACGAAAGGGTGTGCACAACAGACCCACTCAAAGCGTAGAGCTCTCCCTTATAGCTTACGTATAAGGAAACGTAGAATACCAGGCTAAAATCCGCTTATAACGTTTAAACAATCGAGACTATTTTAGTGTCTTTTTTTTTTCTGTTATGTGCGCGTACTTGCAACTTCCACAAGCCTCAGAAAACTCTTCTCTAAAAACAAGTACTTATACACCTGTTTTTTGTTTGATGTTTTTCAAAAAGGTGCTTTTGAAGAAGAAGAAGAAAAAATCCTACAAAATGCAAAATACACGAAAGCTTTTCTTTCTTCTTTTTATCCGAACACGAGAAAGACAACGGTTCTGACTACAGGAGAGCTCTTGTGGATGAAAGCTGGGTTCGATGGCCGTTGGCGTAGCTCGATCGGCGGGTTCGCGAGTCCCGTTTCTTATGCTCGCGTCGACAGCGTCACGTTGGTCGTCCTTGCCGGCTGGGGCAAAACTTGGATCGCGGACCGAGAGCCTTGGAAAGTCGCCGCAATGCGCTTTGCTCTCTCTTCTGCCGGGTGCCGCTTTGTGCGCGCAGCTTTTGTTGCACTAAAACTATATGTCTAGCTTGTTTGGCACACAGCTCAGTGCTTATCCGACAAAACCCCCGTTGTTTGTATTCTTTACGCCATCTCTATCAAGCGCGGGGCACGGGTTGGGGACGAGCGCTACGTCAACTGTCGGTCACCTTAACCGAACGTCGCGTCCGGAACAAACATGTACAGTGTATGTTCCTTGACCACAGAGATGAAGTAAACCGCTAAGTCCGTGACAGTACAGTCCCCTGCCGAATACGGGTTCGCCCATTAAATACCGGCAAAACGACGAGGCTCGCAGCTTTTTTCTATCAATGTCTTCACTATTAGCGTGACTCTACCATAGCCCCTCCGAATAATCACCTTCTCGGCGTATCCATCTTTGTTTACCGGGCTGTGAAGGCGTCCTGGGCGTACGCAGGACCTTTCTTCCACGAAATATGAGACGCCGCGTATACGCGTCTACAGCCCAGTTACTCAGCATTTTTAAGCTGGATGATAAGCGCTGAAAAGGTCCATTGGTGACCTGCGCGACCGAAAGCGTCGCTGTGATCGGCCAATCGTGATTGGCCAAACACAAACAATGACATCTTCAGTGGGATAACTTCTGCTCTCTTCGACGTAATTAAGAGCGATGTCAGACTGTCATCCCTGACGGTGTTGATTGAGGAGTGTGAGGAGCGCGACGGAAATAGATGCCCTACCGTTCTCATCTTATTGGTGACGATGCATGGCTTACAGTGACGCCGCATCGGTGGTCGTTGTAGTGGCCTTGCTACTAAGCGCGCACCCTTTACAACATACATGTCACCCCCCTCCCCCCACTCCAATTTATTTATTTTTTCTTCGCAAGAACAAGTAGGACTGACGGATAGCAGAATGCGATGACGTCACGTAATCTATAGTGAGTCCACGCAGCGTCGTCTATCATGCGTTCGCGTCGCCGCGAGTTTCTGCGTCCCCAAGGAGCGCGATCGGTGCTAGCAGGCGTCTGCCTTTTTGCCGCGTATACTCTCGTTGAGCCTGAGCGTGCTTGTCGCATGGGGACGTGGGTCGGAGAGCCACTATAACGATGGCCTGTGGAGAGCAAGCCTTGTCTTCCGGTGTAATTCACCCACCACGTTCGCGGAACTCTGAATGATTCAGGCTCGGGAAGCATAAAGTGTGCCAAACCGACGTCCTATGTAGAAATGGCTCCTTGGAAGGAGGCACGCGTTCTGAAATATTAAAGCTCTGGCTTCTCGCTTTGGCAACCCGCCGACCGCAAATAGCCTGTTTACATGAAAGTCGGGTCTTACTTTGGGAATGACCTAAGTAAGTGCTGCGTTCGTTCGTTCTTTTCCTTTCTTTCTTTTTATGTATGGTGTCGTTTTACACGAAACGATGCCATATTTATGCGTAAGCGTCTTTCGGATTTTTTTTTTTTTTAACAGAGCCGCAATGTATGTATTTTACATTAATTCCGTTTTGCATACTTTGTGTACATCACGACGAGCATCTAGAATTATTTGAAATATGCGGGGTTTGTGCATATCAACCCCAATTTAAATTAAGGTACTTATGAAAATGATTGTAAACCTGAAATTGGGGCAGGAAGAGAACACAACAGAAGGTAGTAAAAGAGGAGGCAACGTCTCAAACTCAGCTGCAAAGTTTATTTCGAACACGCTTTATATTTTTTTTCTTAGAATGCAATTAAATGCAAAGGTGCAAGTGAGCTGGACAATAATTATGAAAATAATCCCTGGAGAAGGGGAACAAGAGGGACAAAAGACAAACACAAATCTCCAAACACAGCTAGGTGACTGGTGAGCGACCGAAAAAATCCGCCTGGTCCGGGTATCGAACCCGGGACGTCTCCATTACAGGTGGAGCGCTCTGCCTCCGTCCAAGGAGCCTTCCAAGGAGCCACCTGTAATGGAGAGGTCCCGGGTTCGATACCCGGACCAGGCGGATTTTTTCGGTCGCTCACCAGTCACCTAGCTGTGTTTGGAGATTTGTGTTTGTCCTTTGTCCCTCTTGTTCCCCTTCTCCAGGGATTATTTTCATAATTATTGTCCAGCTCACTTGCACCTTTGCATTTAATTGCATTCTAATAATAACCTTAAATTGCAAGCTTCGAACTTGCTGGTGTTAGACTGGTGGCGGCTGATAAAACCCGTTTGCTCTACTGACGTCTAACCCCTGGTTAGTTCACTTGGTAGAGCGCTCCACCTGTAATGGAGACGTCCCGGGTTCGATACCCGAACCAGGCGGATTTTTTCGGTCGCTCACCAGTCACCTAGCTGCGTTTGGAGATTTGTGTTTGTCCTTTGTCCCTCTTGTTCCCCTTCTTCAGGGATTATTTTCATAACGCTTTATATACCCATCTCCAACGTCGTCTCTACGAAAAAAAAAAAAAAAGACATGACAAGAGGACAATGACACTTCGGTAAACCTTCTCTTATCTCCCTTGACCTTGGCTGTGGGCCACTCACACAAAGGGTCACATTCTAGCATAACCACCGCTACCCGGCGAACGTAGGTGAAAACACTACTGAACACAAAGAAAGAGTTCAGTAGTGTTTTCACCTACGTTCGCCGGGTAGCGGTGGTTATGCTAGAATGTGACCCTTTGTGTGAGTGTCCCACAGCCAAGGTCAAGGGAGATAAGAGAAGGTTTACCGAAGTGTCATTGTCCTCTTGTCATGTCTTTTTTTTTTTTTTTCGTAGAGACGACGTTGGAGATGGGTATATAAAGCGTTATGAAAATAATCCCTGAAGAAGGGGAACAAGAGGGACAAAGGACAAACACAAATCTCCAAACGCAGCTAGGTGACTGGTGAGCGACCGAAAAAATCCGCCTGGTCCGGGTATCGAACCCGGGACGTCTCCATTACAGGTGGAGCGCTCTGCCTCCGTCCAAGGAGCCTTCCAAGGAGCCACCTGTAATGGAGAGGTCCCGGGTTCGATACCCGGACCAGGCGGATTTTTTCGGTCGCTCACCAGTCACCTAGCTGTGTTTGGAGATTTGTGTTTGTCCTTTGTCCCTCTTGTTCCCCTTCTCCAGGGATTATTTTCATAATTATTGTCCAGCTCACTTGCACCTTTGCATTTAATTGCATTCTAATAATAACCTTAAATTGCAAGCTTCGAACTTGCTGGTGTTAGACTGGTGGCGGCTGATAAAACCCGTTTGCTCTACTGACGTCTAACCCCTGGTTAGTTCACTTGGTAGAGCGCTCCACCTGTAATGGAGAGGTCCCGGGTTCGATACCCGAACCAGGCGGATTTTTTCGGTCGCTCACCAGTCACCTAGCTGCGTTTGGAGATTTGTGTTTGTCCTTTGTCCCTCTTGTTCCCCTTCTTCAGGGATTATTTTCATAACGCTTTATATACCCATCTCCAACGTCGTCTCTACGAAAAAAAAAAAAAAAGACATGACAAGAGGACAATGACACTTCGGTAAACCTTCTCTTATCTCCCTTGACCTTGGCTGTGGGCCACTCACACAAAGGGTCACATTCTAGCATAACCACCGCTACCCGGCGAACGTAGGTGAAAACACTACTGAACACAAAGAAAGAGTTCAGTAGTGTTTTCACCTACGTTCGCCGGGTAGCGGTGGTTATGCTAGAATGTGACCCTTTGTGTGAGTGTCCCACAGCCAAGGTCAAGGGAGATAAGAGAAGGTTTACCCAAGTGTCATTGTCCTCTTGTCATATATATATATTTTTTTTTTTTGTAGAGACGGCGTTGGAGATGGTGTATATAAAGCTGTTCGAAATAAACTTTGCAGCTGAGTTTGAGACGTTGCCTCCTCTCTTACTACCTTCTGTTGTGTTCTCTTCCTGCTCCAGTCTCAGGTTTACAATCATGTTCAACTTACACCAGCTCACCTGCACTCTGACTATTTTTTTGTACTTATGAACCTGTGACTTGGTCACTATTAAAATGACATGTGCCGAATTTTATTAATAATGAAGAAATGAAACACGTATATAAAGTAAATTATGTAATAACAAATTAATATTTGAAACATCGATGACTCTTTCGATAAAAACTTATATATATATATATATATATATATATATATATATATATATATATATATATATATATATATATATATATATATATATATATATATATATATATATATATATATATATATATATATATATATATGTATAAAACTGAGAAGAAAAAAACCCTTAGTGAAAAACAGCAACAACGGACGATTTAATCTTCGACGTTTCGGCCGGAGTCCGGCCTTCGTCAGGAAGGCCAGACTGTATATATATATATATATATATATATATGCAGGGTGTTTCAGAGAACGCAGGCCAAATCGCTTCTGCGAAAACTCCTTATCGCAATGAAAAAAGGCTTGCGCCGTTTTGGCCCTGGGCCGGGGGCCCATTTAGGAAAATTATAGAAGTCCGGGATAATTAAGTTGTTAATTATTTTTGAGTAATTAACTTTTCAAATATTGTGTTAAGGGCATGGTTTAAATTAGAAAAATTGCTCAGCACCATCGAAAAACACTAAATCAACAAATTACAGAACGATAGAAGGCACTCGAAGCATTTTACGGCTTTCTGAAAAACCGCACAAAATCAACGGGTTTTTAAGTTTCGGTTTGCTATCGGAGCGCATCTCAGCACCGGCGGCACCGCGCCCCGTGGAGAGATAGTGCATCCAACCCCTGCTGCGTCGCGCGATGACAGCGCAGCAGAGGCGGCACCGATACAAACGGATATGCAGCCACGAACGCGACTTCACGCAAAATGCAGATAATCCGGCTAACGGCAGGATAGAGGCGGATAGAAGCCGATGACACACTCGCCGTCATTAGGTTGCTTCAGTTTGGTTTGTTTCGGTTTAAACGTGCCCACGGCTGTGTTGCTGATTGATGTAGTTTTTGCTTAATTTTGTGATACATATGTTTCCCTTGTAGCCCACAACCATTAAACAGTTGTAGTGAGTCTGTCTAAGGACTACAAAATAATTTCTAGCCTAAATTGCGTGTTTGTTTGAATTTTATTTTTCTTTACGAACACTTTTGATGCATGGTCAGCGGCGAACACATGGTCAGCGGCGAAACAAATGAACTCATGGACAGGGAAGAATACCATTGTGTACGACCGTACCCGATGACACTAGTCTCCAGAAAATAAACCAATGAAGCGACTCCTACATAAATGTGAGAAACAGATGGACAGCTTGATTAGCAATCTGGTGAATTGGAAAGAACGGATGAACTCCCGAGTTTACTGCTGAATAATTTTTTTTTCATGGACACCCAACTTTAGTGAATTGCGCAGACTATAGACGTATTGTACAATGACGCAGATAATTTATATAAACAGTATTGTTTCGGCTTCGTTTATTTAGCAGAAAAAAAATCGTGAAATATCTTGACAGTGCGACCTCGGCCGAGTAGGAAATGTCTTTATTTATCAGCCCTGTTAAAGTACTCATAAGCAGCATTTCACAATATTGGTATTTTGGAATGGACATTTGCTTACTCAAGATATGATATGCATGACAGGCGCGTCCAAATAAGTCTGACTTTTGGCTTCCGTAAAATTGGCCATATAAAATTAAAGGGCGCAGGGGAAATACCCCTGAAAGGTTTGCCGAAGTGCACCACTTCATGGACCTGTCTAAAAAGATCGTTATTCGTTTGAAAAGATGCACTCTGTAAATTTTGACGTCACCAGCCACTAAAAGTAAACCTCTATTCGCCATCGACAACGCTGGACCCTAGTGATTTTGACGCGGACAGCTTCTTTTTCGGCCCCAAATATTGCGGGCTCCAGGCACTGGCAAGAATTAGAACAGCATATGCAAAATTTGTTTTGCGTACGCAAGAAAAAAAAAAAAGCGTCGTCATTCCTGCGCTGAGCCGAACCCAAACCGCGATTTGGACTGGTGCACAGAGACGGACACTATTTCTTTGTGTGTGACAGTTTCTTAAGTGAGAATAAGTCCCAACCTTTGTGTTCAAATAAATTACGTGAATTGAACTGGTTATTTAAAGAAAATCAATAAATCACTCGAAATACTGCCGAAATAAAACCGAGCACGATATACGGTTTCTTAAAGTGCCGAAATAAACCTACCAACCGAACGTTTATATCGCAAAGACGATTGAGAACGCGAAACTCATGTAAGTGTATCTTATGAACAAATAAATCGTCTGAAGTTGACGTACCATTATTGCTGGCATCAGGTAAAATGCAAGTTCAACGTTCGTTGCCTATTTACACCACATAATCAACCGAAACTGTTATTGACCAATTTTGAGTACAAAGAAAGATGCTCTCAGAAATAACACATCGTCTCCTTACGCGGACTATTCTTAACACCTTCAAATCTCAAATGAGCTGTCACAAAAATGCGCGCTTTTATTTGTGAATGGCCCGACACGATTAGTAAACAAACTGGAGTTGTCGTAAGTAAATGACCTTTAAATCCTCGCGCTCTCTCAGTCGTCTGCTTGATCAATGTGGCTCAGTGCTAACGCTGTTCGCGTGCCTCATCCTCACACGCATTCGGTGCGCCGTCAGTAAAAGCAGTCAAATCAAGTTGCAAGATGAACTGCAGAAGATGTGCACGCTATGATGTACTGCAATTAGGTAGTAGATATAAGTATCGGAATTAACTTTAGGATGTAAGGTAAGAAAGCATGTTGAAACGCGACGAAAACACGAATACAACGCATCTGCCAAGGCGAGGAGGGGAGAGCGGAGATTCGAGTTTAAGCAACCGAATGGTGACCGCGTCACGTGATGCCAAGATGGCAGCACCCATGCGACTGAGGATGAAAATATCTATAGGGGCTAGCACACTAAACCGCCCGACAGTCATAAAAAAAATTAAAAAAAAAACAAAAAAAACGTTGGAAGTTTGGAAAATAATCAATATAATTTAGTGCTAACCCACGCAAGTAACATTCCCAACATCAAGAACAACCTACGCAAACTTCTCAATATTCTCTCACAAAACCAGCGCCTTCACACTGTCTTTCTGCTAGCACCACGTGACGTCTACCGTCGAGGAAATACCCTTAAAGATATTCTAGTACGATTTTAAAATACACAAAAGACGTTTCTCGGATTTCGACCATGCCATGGGCCGCGGTGCGAATTGTACAGCAACACGACGAAATCCAGGGAGGCAAAAAGTACAAAATCGGACTTCACGTTTAGGATGGACGGAAATTATAACTGGTAACACAGCTAACCTTGTCTGTTTGTTGCTCTGCCGGGTATGTAACATGCAGTATATTGGACAGGTCGACTTCCCATTTCGTCTAAGAGTTAACAAACGCAAGTCCCCCCTTAACACAATCCCCAAACTCCAGTTCTCCAAACATTTGCATCTCGAGAAAACCATATAAACAAAATATTTTCAACCATACTTCAATCTGGATTCAGTACAGCACGCGAGAGGGAGCAAAGAGAATCGTACGTAATTGAAAAAGTTTAACACACTTCCAGCGGGCCCGTAGCTCTCAAGTTTTGTGCAGGGCTCCAGGCGAGCGAAATAAAATATATGGCTCGCGTTTCGAACATGCGTCATTACGCTTCCCCACTACAGTTCGTATTATACTCCATTCCATTAAAAGTGCCAGCGAATAGCAGAGGCTACAAGAGCGAGCTCCAAGCTTTCAGTGTCCTTGCCAAGTATGCGCGCTCGTGCAGTGCGAGCATCGTTCAGGGGAACATGCTCTTGCAAGTAGCTTCGCCTTCGTTGTCACATAATTTGAACATACGGGCTCACGGAAGCCCGTACAACCCTTGCGTATAGGGAGTATTCACTAGCGGCCATATCCGTGTGCGCTGCTGCTGAGCGCGTGCTGACGGCGAGCTTCCGCAGTCCTTTTGGAGCGTGCATTTAGCACCATCAAGGTTGCCGGTCTTAGCAGGCTATTAATGTGAGCTCGTTCTGAGCATGCGCTCTAAACATCGCCCTCAAATATGGCGTCCAGTGAATACCTCCTATAGGTATATGGGACGTAAAGGGAGATTTCAAATTAGAAAACCTGGTGATAATGAATCGTTTTATTTTGAAAATTAAGAAAGGAAAAAAGAAAGAAAATGTGAGAAAATATCGATGATTACCGGGGTCATTAAACGATGTCAGGTTAGAATGTTCACGACTGTTTACAGAGGCGTACTGGTCCTAGTCTGGCCCACATATACTCGCACGGACTGCCACCGACTCCGAAGCTTCTTTGTCGCGGTGAAATTGCGAGGATTAAAGGCAACCATTTCTTTCAGCCTTGCCTTCGCAAAGCTGGATGACGTAATTGTGGGATCGAAACCACCCGCCTGGCGACAGTCGAGCGCGGCTCGTGGATTGGACATAAGATATGCGTGAGCACTGGACTTCGGCTCGTAACAATCAATGCCTCGGCGGAAACTCGGGTAGTGGCTCGTGTCCAACCATTGTGGTGAAGAGAATAGCCGAACTCTAACAATTCCTAAGCTAGTTTTTTTTTTTTTTCCAATTCCAGCGCGTGGTTATGGCGGCATAGGATATGTACCAGGCCACGTAGCCCCTTTGTTCTGGCCCCGAGTCGAGGAACACTGTAGTCGAGGTGATGAACGATGCTCATAGTTCTCGAATTTTTTTGGCGACTACGATTGCCTGAATAGAAATCCGAAGGGAAGTTTCTTCAGTTAGTAACGTTAGGTAGTGATTCTACGTAGTATTTAGCGAAAGTAGAAAAATCGCTTCATGTCTCTTTTATGAAAACAATTATGAGGAAAATCTCTTTACACCAGGTAAAATTAACAGTCACCCAATGTCACTGGAGTCTGCACAAGTCGAGGTGTATGAGTCACGGGTCGTCAATTTTCCAGCTAAATTTAGCGGATAAAGTAAATATGTTTGTATATCCCGTGACGTCAAGCCACGTTACATCGATGATCACGCTAAATTTAGCGGGGAAACTGAATTCGTGTATAGGTCAGCGGGAAATTTAGCGGGAAATGCACGAAGGAACGGACGAACGAACGGAAAAAGATTTGGGATTGCGGGATAGCCTTAAGAAGAATTTCATGCTTCAAATAGCCGAGAAAGGTATACTAATGCGGTCCGTGCAGGCGAGTTATACAGCCAGAGGGACGCAATAGAGCTAATCGTCAGAATAACTCGTATAACTAAGCAAAATTCGTTGATTAACTTTTTAATTAGGGAAAGGAAAGCATATAAGGTCTTAATTAGAAACTTACTGAGTGTCATCTCATACTACTAAATCAGTCATTTTTGGAAATATTTCAAGCACGTGGTAAGGGTTGGGGTCGCTAAAGCTTTCCCTCATGCAACAGGCGCAATGCTGGTGGTCAGAAAAAGGCGTATGTAAAGGTTATCATCTGCGTTTTCGAGCGACCAGGGTTGCGCCTGTTGCACGAATGGAGACATTAGCGCGGCCGCGCGCTCACCGCGTGCTTGAAATATTTCTAAAATAGACTGGTTCAGTAGCTTTAGATGACGCTCAGCAGGCTTCTAACTGGAATCATGTGCTTATTTTTTCCTAATTAAAAAGTTAATGTGCCTCTATTTAGTTAATTATTCGACTTACTGTGACGACTTATTATATCCCCTTGGCCATAAAACTCTCCTGCACAAACAGCATTAATGTATCTTTCGCAAATTTTCTTTTTTAAATAGATATGTTCGGAATAAAGTCAGATACCCTGTACAGACGCTTTGCACACTCGCCAGATTGCGTTCGCCTTTGCTGACCTTCTCCTGTCTTGCCGAGATACCAAGCACTGAAACGAGCGTTGTCGAGCCTCCACAAAGGCCAATGTTGGGGAGAAGTACACAGTAGAATTTAAAATGGCAATAACCTGGCACCGCTATGATAGTGATGAAGTGGAGTAAACGGAATAAAAAGAAACACAAACTGAAGGTCGCTTATGGCGGCGCCCGTGCACCGCTGCTGCAAAGCGTCTATATTGAATGTGCAATTTTAGTTTGTGCAACACGCAAATTTTAGAGGAATGGTGATCTACTGTGCTCTTTATCCACCTTTCCTCAAGTACATGAGAACAGACTGATGCAGTCACCGCTGCCGGTAAACATCTTAACTGCTCCATACACCCTATCCGTCTCTATCTCTTCGCCTTTCCGATGCACGCCATATTTCCATCCAATCCGTAATTCAGGGAAATAGCGCCCGGAAGCAACCAACTTCGTAGCATGCCCCATTCTCTTTCAATTTGCTGATCTTTCATCCGCGCAAACTTGTGACGAATTTCGATCGGCCGACATTGCAGCACATGTCCGCGGACATTTGCGAAAACTGCGCTCAGATGCAGGAGTCTGCATATGATGTTTGAGGCAACCAAACTGAAGGCGTGTGGCGAGTGCACGCAACAATGTCAGACGAAACGGGAAATTGCTGGTGGCGAAAAAGGCAGCGCGGGAAAGAAATGTTGAAGGTAAGAAAGATGGAGAGGAAGTGCATTTTAAGAGAGGTAGCGCCGTTCACGCACCCCTGTTGAGTCAACAACTTTAAGGAAGTTCTGAAACAACTTTGGATGCAAGAGCGAGCAAACTAAAGTGGATAAAAAGAGCGGCGGAAAGACAAACATTTGTTTCGATCGAATGCGGGCGGTTGGAAGCTGGGACCCGAGTTTGGAACGAAGTTTTATTTTATATCTGTGCGACGTTTTCAGTGGTATATGTATCTCTGTCCACGAAAAATCGTTTTTAGAGCCTGAAAAATGCCGGAGAAGGTTTTTGATTTGTGTGGCGGATACGCAGGTGGCGAAGGGAAGCTTATTCTTGGAGGGATTCTTCAGCACACTGTGGCGCGTTTTTCGCTCTATCAAATATATCGAATTGCGATAGTGCAGCCGAAGTAACGTCGGTAAAGGGATTTGGTCAAGAAACTGTCGCCTGCATCGGAAAGAAAGAACATGCTATCGATAAATGTCAAATGTTCCCGAAAGTGACTGATCATTTCTGATGTTTATGGGGCCACATGCAGATCATATAAATCAATCAATCAATCAATCAGTCAATTAATCAATCAATCAATCAGTCAATGTTTATTTATCTCCGCTTGAGAGGGAAAAGAAAAATAAGTAGCATGTAGCTACTTTACAAGGTTTCCGCCTCCCTTGTACAATTGCAAAATACACAGTAGGTGACCCAAAGATATGTGGAGAGAAAAAAAAGGACATTTCCGGCAGGACAACATGTTCTCAGTGCCATAAGTGCGAGACAAAATAACGCAATTCTGAGTCATATGTGCACATCAGCGAAAGTTGGAGCGTCCTACAAAAAATATATGTATCCCACTTTATATATGTTTAGTTCAAAAACATGAAACATTCTATCTTCCAAACAAGCAACGAATTTTCTTTTTGCTTGCATTTTCCAAGCAAATGCCCTCTTTATAAAGGTTATTCAGAACTCCTGAAAGAGTAAAAGCCTGTCACTGGTCTCCATTCTTGGTTCTCAAGCGCGGTGCGGACCAACGTCGAGAATGACGTGTGGTATATACTGATTCACAGTACTCCAAACCTGAAATTGAACGAAAAATGCTCTTGGGGCTTTTAAGAAGCTTATAACTGTAATAATAAGTTATTCCTGGTCTCAAGTTTCTTAAACAGCGATTTCGTAGTGTTTAAAAATTCAGTGGAAAGTGGATCTTTGGTGCAATATATGGAACCCATAGAAGTCACTATGATTACTTAAACAGCAGTCTAACGTAGTTCGGAGAGATATGCAACTATGTAATAGTATTATGAATCTAATTGAGATGTATATATTTTATTTATAACTAGACAGACGGGTTGACCTGTATATGTGGATATTAAGTAACGTTTTGAAGGTATTTGAGCATATTTTATATAAAACAATTGTTTTGTGATTGTTCAACAAAAATGTAAATTTACGTGTGAAATATTTTTTGTAGTGATACCTTCGAGTAATCGTTTAAAATGTATGTAGATGCTCCTGATGCGAGAGGAGCAACGAAGGCGGAATCATTTTATTATTTGACAATAGCCTTTCTAATTATCTTACGGTTCCATCAAAGTGCTTAAGTAAAATCAGATTCAACATATGTCATATCCAAAATTCTTGCCAGCTATCATCATTATGCCAGTCGGAGCCGCCATGTTGGTTTTGTTTTTGACATCTTCCAGCTCTGGAATACGGGCATCTGTATTTTACTCGGTTTTTATGATATTAGGACAATGTATGCGTGTACTCAATGGGCTGCTGTTTAGTTTTGGTTCAAAAACGAAAAGACACACGGCCGCGAAATTATTGAAAAGAAATTGACTGCCATGCGGTCTCAAGACTCGTCTCTCAAGCAGTGAACAGGGCCATCCAGGTCAGTGAACGGTCCCTATCGAAAACGCTGTATGAAGAGTTCGTACTGGACTGGAAGCACGGGATCACATTTTAGATGTACGACTTTCACTTTGCTGGGACCATTGTCTCTCGGCCGAGACTATCGATAAGTGAACCCCCAATATGGCAAACATTTAATAATTGATAATATGCATATGGTCTATTGGAAAGACGTAAACATAATTTGTTATTAAAAAAAGGAGAAATATTACTGTCATATTAGGCCTATTTTTCTTTAAGGATTTTAGATAAACGCCTGTTATTGTAAAAGTCTACTCAATATGAAAATAAAAGCCTATAAGTCTATAATGAGAATGCAATTAATGCAAAGCCTATAGATTCAACAAATTTTGAAAACATTAAATTAGAATTGAATCTAGTGTTTCACCAATCTATGCACTCGGCATAATACTTCTGACTTAGTGTATTAGTGACGCGCACAAAACATAATGACGGTCTTCACATATTAGACCGATTTAACCGATCAGCTTTGTTACACCGCCGCTGCCGGTAAGCATCGTGGCATAGCCTCATCTGTACTCGCAAAGCCTCGCAGTTCGACGGCGGAGCCATAGAATGCCCGGTCGCAGATTTGGTTCGCGATATTTGGTAGCACAGAGCATTTTTCGGAAAACCTGGACGTCAGAGCATAGGTTTGAAAACCAAAATATGGTTTTAAAACCTGACGAGGAAAGAATCGGTAGCGCGAGAAACGCGAAGGAGGACGAGCGCGGACATTCCGTCGCTCGGGACAGGTGTGTTTCTTGCGGCTCGCCGCAGTGGGGCGCCCGTCAGGTGGCTCTCCTTTCATTCGTTGTCTGCTGCTCTACTTTTTCGATTTCGGCGACCGCTTCTCGTTAAGATTTGTGAGGCTTTGTCAGTATACACCTTTGCAAGTGGGATCCCGGCTAAACCTCGAACCGCGCGCCAAGGTGAGGCGGACCTACTCTCTCCAGCCAGGACGTTCGCTGGTTGTCGTACAATGTTGCCAAGCGTCTCTCGCCGAAGCATACACCACTGAGCGCAGAAAGAAATTGAAAAAAATAACTATAAAACGTACACGTGTCGTCTTCGACCGCGAAAGTGCATGAATAATAAAATAAAATGCCTAAACCGGTAACAAATCGAAAAATTCCAAAAAGATCTAAAGTTTTAAGGCGCTCTTCAGGATCCGCCGCAAGTCGCATGGCCTTTGCATCAACGATGGCTGCGCTCGAGGCAGCTCTGGCTTCTAGAACATGCAGGAACAGAGGCTGCGATCGTTATAGAGTCAGCTCCAACCCTTAAAGATGCCCCGTCCTACACTATGTGATGCTACGATACTGTGTGGATACCTCCTCCTGCGTTCCGAGACAGTAAGTGTGCCGCTAACTTTAGCCATTGGCGATGCAGCAAACGGCACCATCTTGTCATCGCGCACCCCACTGACGTGCCCCTGGCGCACCCCAGCATGGCGGAAACGGTACGGGGCGCCAGCATCGCTCTAAATGGCAGCGCACAGGAGCCTTTCTTGCAAACATGTATAGAGGAGGCTATGATCGTGGGAACTTTAGTCTTTCTGCTCGCGCCGCAACCTTGCTGCGGGCCGGCAAGAGCAGGGCACGCTACGGCACGAGCTGCCTCGTGCACTGCCGCCTGCCTCCTGTGAACTGCAATTATGGCGGTGTCAGTCACGCGTGGAACGTTTATACTCCGTTTCACACTTAATGTGCAACGCTGTCAAAGCTCTTGGCGAGAGCATGGGGCTTGATCTCGTTGATCATTTGCACGCGTTTTCGTGCAAACAAAACCATAGATGAAGCCACGCGCTCGCGCAAGTAGCTTTGACAGCGTTGCACACTAAGTATCAAACAGAGTATTAGCGATGTGCGCGACCAAAAGCGCCGCTGCGGTCAGCTTTCCACGATTGGCCAAACCATGGACATATGAGCATTGTCAGATTATCAACATTGACTGTGTTAGTTTCGAATTGCGACGGTTCCTAGCTTTCACTGCGCTTTTTAAACACACCATCGAACTCGTCGTCGCACCTAGTGGTAAGTAGCCAGGGTAACAACTGGTGACGTCACGGAGAGGCAAATCTCAGTCGTGACGTCACGGATAGAAACCATTAGAAGGCGCCACCGAAATGTCTCGGCGCTAATAGTAAGATCGGTCTACTCAAGTGGCATAAAAATAATGTTACCTGTGAAAGTAACATCGAAAAAACATTCATAAAATCAACTGCGTCACAACTAAGGGTGAAAAAAAAGGAAATAAACTAGTTTTTGTTTTATAAATAGGACTACGGAGTTACGCTTCCGGTAATTGTATTAGCACATTGTAGAAGATTCGCTCAAGAAAGTGAAAGAGTAAAATGCGTAGTTTTTTCTTTTATACTTCGTCTCACCTTAGCATGGACAAACCGAAAATGCTGTGCTAGCACGAGCTGCTACCCTTGACTGCCTTGACTGGAGCACTCGCTGAACGAGCGCTCGTGCAGCCGACGAGGCTTCGTTTGAAGCAACTAGCTTGCGCTTTTAGCACGCGCGGCTAACAATAGTCCCTACTAACCTGACTTAAACAGCGCAACAAAACAGCGCAACTCGCCCAGCAACTCATTTTGGTCCCTACTAAGGTGAGACGAAGTACAGTCGTTTGTCTTAAAATTATTACCTTATCCAAATAAAAAAAAAACGCAGTTGCTATTATAGAGTTTTAGAATAGGGTGCCGCTACGCTTTGAGTAACCCAAACAGCTTGGGGCGCAGTACTGTGTGCTCGCGGAACTTCTGCGCTTGCGCAGTGTAAAGCTTGGAACTGCTGGTGGGACGCAAAACGTTTGAGTCTCCTCTTCAGAAACACCCAATTGACTCTACCGAAAACTCAGGTGCCCCGCTGCAAGACCAGCTCAACGTTTTATGTTTACTATCAGGATGCCCAGAAAGCAAATTCAAATGTACGCTCGCATACGACATAGAAAAGGCACTTTACGCAAAAAAGAAATATATTGGGGCCCGTGATGAACGAATTGCACAAAGGACCAGCAACCACTAAAGCTCTTGTTAGCTTCCTAAAGGAAACACGCTTGAATTTCCGTTTGCAGACGATTACTCTTGGTGTTCGTTGACACTGGCGTGTTTATAGTGTCCAAAGCTTCTACCTTCTACGCATTCTATCTCCTCCTTCATTTCTTCTTTAAACGTCTCCCGGCTTATAGTAGCGACGACCAGGGCTAGCGTCGTCTGGTAATACTCTACACGACAAATCATGTTAAAGTTGGAGATAAAAAGAAGAAGAAGAAAAAAAAAAAAAAAGAAGACACTTTCCTATGTTTACGGTAAAGAAAAAACAACCGAGTGGATATTGGTTAAGCTAGAAATTTCAGAAACCTTACTGTTCGAAATAAAATATAAAAAAAATTACCCGTCTCCGAGGTTGTTCGTATTTAGCAGAGAAAATAGAAGGATTTTGATTGTTTGTGAGGTGCCAAAATTACTCATAATCACCACAGGCGAATTTTATTTTCATTGTTACAAGGTATGTATGGGCGAAGGGATACGGGGGAACTGCCAAACATCGTACTTTTATTTTTAATAACTAAATAATGAATCACACAGAAGTGAATAAAAACTGTAGGCCACTATAGCAGTCGATCATACAGTACATATACTATACACTATTTTGCGCTCGTTTTCGAGTTAGCGGAACTCCTTCGCTTAGAAACTTTATTGAACACCAAATAACAACAACAACAAAAAAAGTGATGTGCGATGCTAGACGTAGTGCTCCTTTTCTTTGCGACGGACCCCTTGAAAAGGGAAGCGAACAGACAAAGCGACCAAGTTTGATATGCTTTGGAGCGTCCGTATATTGAGCTGGGCGGCCGCGCGCGCGGTTTGTCATTCGGCGTGGCGCGAACGGGGGACTTTTCCTTCTCGACCGCTTTTGTGGCCCCCGGTCAGCGTCAAAAAAAAAAAAAAAAAAGAAAAAAAGAGAAATGAAAGGGTGACTGGGTTGATGTGTGAGTGGTGGCGAAGGCGTTCGGCGTCCTTTTTGTCAAACGCGGCGAAAGAGGGCTGGGTTCGTTCCAGCCGCCCTTTCAAACCTCCTTTTTTTTCTTTCCTATTCCGTCGTTTGGTACCTCATATAACATCCGACCGTCCCCTCCTCAGCTCTTTGCTACATATTGTATAGACAGGCCTTTTTTTCTTAAATTTCGTTTCTCCTATTTTCGTGTGCCTCTGTTAACTGTGATACTTTTACATCAGTTATTTACTTTCATGCCAAACACCCGCCGTTTTTATTTGTTGCCAAACCTCTTTTATCTTGTCGTTCAGTAATACGTAACATACAGCCCTTTCCTACTCAGCTCTTCGCTACATATTGTAGGGAAATGTATTTTATTTTATTTATTCTATCCTTTTTATGGTTCTGTTAACCGTAATATATTTACATTAGCATAGCTTACTTTGATAATTAACGTTCGTTTTTTTTTTTCTGCCAAACCTCATTTTTTCCCTAATCTTATCGCTCGGTAACATCCGACTGTCCCCTTCTTTGCTCTCTGCTACGTATTGTTCGGATAGGTTTTTCATTCGCTTCTTATATTTTAATGCGAGTATCTGTTAGCTGTACTATATTTTCATTAGCTTACTGCGATGCCTAACAACGTTGTTTTTCCTCATTCGTTTGAACCTTTTCCTTTTGATTTAATTGTCACTTCCTTCTCCGCTTCTTGTTGCCCAATATTTTTCACAACATTTCTTACTTTTTTTTTCAATAATAGATTTTATTGTATGTCTAGTTTGGAACGTATGAAAGTACATCCTTTTTCTCTGAATGGCACTGCCCCCTCCTTTGTTGTTTGACGTATAATTCATTCCTCATTCTCCATCTCATATTTTTCTATATCACGTTTTTTTTTTATTCATTTACATCTTACTTGGCGCCGTGAATTGAATACTCCGAGCGAGCGCCTGTCGTCGAAGGCTCTTCTAATCAGCAGCATGACTCTCTGTCTTCGTCTTCTCCATAGGTTTCGGTTTTGTTTTTGTTTCGTTGGGCCTTTCGCCCTCTGGGTTCTTCGCCTGATTGGAAATTACAAGGACCTCCCTGAACAAAGGGCTGGGGGACTGCGAGGTTGTAGCGGTACATGCACCCAAATGAAAGGGGAGAACAAATGATGGAGCATTTCGCGAGACGGAGTTCGTAAAAACAAGACCGTACTCCCTATGCAGCAGCAGTACGCAGCAACCTTCATTCCATCGCGCGTTGTGCAGTGAAAACAAAGTCTTATGCGGTCGTGGGAGATAAGTTGAGACATTATCCTATTTGGTGTAACAACATGCACAATGCCTGATGCAATATTCGTGTTGTACAAAGAGAAGACAAAAAAAAAAAAGAATACCGCATGCAAAAGAATTGTCTTAAAACGTTATCTGCTTTTACTGTATTTTTTTTTCTTTTTTTGTACTGAGGCAGAACTGATCAAACACTGGCTCGTTTTGGGTTCCTTCCATTTCCTCCGCGGGCTGCTCGAGGATAAAATACGACTCGTCATACATCACGAAGAGGGGCCGCAGAGAGACTTCTCTGGTGTCTGCTCTTCTTAGGTTTGCTGAGGATGGGTTTCTACGACGGACAAATATACGTTGTTTCTGTGCAATTTACTTAGAATTATTCTTCGTTTAACTGTTATTTATTTCTTAGAAATAAAGTTTGTATAACAATATTGGTTATGTAAGCCTTAAATGCTAATTTTAGTAAGGATCGTTAGCCTTACGTTGCGCGTTAAGCTCAATTTGCGCGTTAAGCTCAACATACTGACCCTCATCATTCGTTTGCATAGTTTCGGACGAATATTGTCAAAACTTAAACATTTATTACGTTGAATTCAGGGCGTTCGCTTCCGAGGTTCGTATTTTAATATTTATACTGACAAGGGTGTCCAACCCGAAACTTGGTTAGGAGCTCTCCACTCTAGATTCCTCTAAGTGTAGTAGGCTGCTTCGTATTCCTTCTATTGGACGTGACTATGTTTTTTTATATATTGCCGTTATGTCACGGTTTGTTTCCATGTTCTTTTATGCAATATCTGTTAAGCTTTTTCTCATACCAAGTAGCTTCAGAAATAATTGTTTTAAATACAAATTATCTCAACTCGAATAAAACGCTCACTATTCTTTTCACGACCGTCCAAACAATTGCGAAGATATATTCCGAACTGCGGTTCAGAGCGGAGGTTCGCTTTACAAGGCGCCGCCTCTCGAAAGCACACGAAGTTGCAATCTGGTCTCTACACAACGAAGCTCCAGAGTACCTTCATTGAACAGAAATAACGACAACGCAACTGACATTGATGGATAAAGTTAACGAAGACTTTCGATTAAGCGGGGTTGAGTATGATTAGTAAAATGCCGCGTGCATGGCGGAGTCGGCAACGCACACCGCTGCCACGGGGAAGATCG
The DNA here is from genome assembly GCF_016920785.2 of Ixodes scapularis. Lineage (NCBI taxonomy): Eukaryota > Metazoa > Arthropoda > Arachnida > Ixodida > Ixodidae > Ixodes > Ixodes scapularis. The sequence continues at coordinate 112,991,218 of NW_024609835.1, forward strand.
AGGTTAGACTCCCGCACATCGTGGTTATTTTCTTCTATGAATCAAGGTTCTGCTTGCCATTGTGTGTTTTTGTTGTGAACAGTCCAGAACGTACCGCGTGCATGAAAGCAGCTGTAAAGCCGGCTCCACACCGATCATACATCGTACAAAAGAAAGCCTGCAAACACGAGTCGCCGGTATATCCGAGGTTCGACCCTTACAAAATAGCCACACCAGCATTTATATTTGAAAAATCCAGATATGGATATATAGGAGAATAAGCAGATTATTTTATAATTATTATTATTTTTATTTTTGATTATTATTATTATTATTATTATTGTTTGAACCTGCCAGCGTGAAGTCCTATGGTTTTCCCTGAACTCTACAATAACACTGGTTGATTTATCCATTGAGTTTTTTTTTTTCGGGCATAATAAGTGACAGATGACAATCGGTCACTTTTGCAAATAGTGCAACATCTGTTGCTCTTCTAAATAGCGAGTCTTAGAAGACCGTGTTTCCCCTCCGCTAAGCCCCTCCGCTACCCGGAACTCTACAGCCAAGGCCATCGGCACGCAGGCGCAGTGGCGGTTTCTTCGTAGCGGAGGGGGAAACACGGTCTACTAAAACTCCCTAATATCAAGTTTGAAGATACGTCAAAGAGCCCCACGCTTTGATTGCCGCTAAAAGGACTTAGTTCGATTAACAGTTTAAAAAGTATCCCTACCCGTGTTCCAGTTCAGCTAGCAGACTATGAGCTCAATTTAGATTATGATCAGTTCGGCCGCCAGTTCGGCGACTTTTGTTTTTTCGTGTTGTCCAGTTTGTTTTTCATTTGAGCAGTTTCGACAATTAAACCACCAGTTTGGCGAGTTACTTTTTTCCGTTTGTTCTTTTTGTTTTCCACTCTTTTTTAGGTTTGAGAAGCTTGGTTTAAAATTTAGTCAGTTTACTAACAGTGCGTAAACTTAAAATTCTCTTATGGCCACTTGAAGATTCATATAGCTTTTTTTCTTCTCAATAAAACAGCATTGGCAGGCGTTGTCGCATGAAGTCGCAAAAGGGTAACAGCGCCGTTGTGAAGGCCCGTTCACTGCTTTCATTTGACTACCAGAAACTGAGACAAGCCCGGTTTTTAAGCCTCTTTTGACGGCTTACGCACATCCAAGCTGCATCTTGATTTATCCTTTTGATGGTAAAGTTATGAAAGACATTTTGAACGAACGAGCATGTGAATTTGTTTTGTGATCTACAAGAAATTTGTGCATGCACATGTAAATACATAATTGATATAGAAACAATACCATTCTTCTGTCTTTATATGCTTCAGACAGAAATAGGCGAGCCATAGTTACGAATCCATCCTTGCAAGGCTTTATGCAGATCACTGTCACAAACAGATTGAGTTTCTAAAAAAATAATTTAGGATTTGAGATTCAAAATTGAGAACTGCAAGGATGTATTTTTTTGATAAATGGTTGTACAACAAATAACTGGCCTTACTTTTTTCATTAAAAATGCACTGTATGCGTCGAAAAAGGGACATAATATTTACATATAAGACTAAATATGAGAAGAGGTCGCCCTATAAGGAACTACAAAGATCCAGACACTGTGGAATATGGAAAAAGCACGCCAAATATGGGACTACATATACCCATAGATGGCAATAATTAGTCCAATGCATGAATATATGCATCACCTTATATGGCCATATATCGCGTCCTTTTTCCATATTTGCGCTTATTTGCTCTTTTAAAAGCCTCTGACACGCCCAAAAAAAATTTTTTTTTCATTCTAGGCGTTGAAATGGCATGTCAGGACATTACAAAAAATTGTTTCACAATAGAAGTGCGTAGTTTTTTTTTTATAAAAATAGAAATACGAGGCCTAATTCAAAGTTCCCGCCAGTGCACTGTGACGTAACAGTGTACCGCAAGGTGTCGGGGCGGTCAGAAGGGATGGATGGATGGATGAAAACGTTTATTGAAAAAGAACTCCGATGACCGAAGTCATCGCAACGCGGTGACCTTGTGGTCTGGCGTCGTCTTCTGGGGAAATCGGGGTGGGGGGTTTAAATGCAGGAGGTCAGGCCGCCTGTAGAGATTTACTCTAATAGTGATCTCAGCACCCGAGTCTTTCGTTGGGATTCACCCGCCGGGTGTGTCCAGTCCCGGAGATTGCTCGGCCGGTCGATTTGTTTCATCTTGCTGAAGATGAGGCACCTGTAAGTTTTGAGCCCTTCGCAGTCCCAGATATGTGGTGCAAACTGGGGCGCGAGTCCTCCTCCCTGCAAAGTTTGCACCGGGGGTCAGGTGGTACTGCGTAAGGGTGTTTTTTCTTGAGGGCGTAAAGTTCGAATTTGTATTGGAGGTTAGGAGTCATCGCTCCGCCAGTGCGAATGCGCCGTAGCAGCACGATTTCTTTTCTTCGAAATGTGTCCTTCGGGATAGGGTGTTCTTCTGGGGACCAGGATCTCTCTAGGAGGCGTTTCCTTGTTCGTTGGACTATGCGCAGTTCTTCAACAGGGTCGTATGTATCCTGGTCTTCATGAGGATTGTCGTTGCAATCGCTCGGTTGCGGGTGTGACGGGCTGACGTCCGAAGGCCGGGGCTGCAGGGACGGTTGCGTGAGGTTTCTCATCGCCTGCTGCGCGGCTTCGTGTGCAAGCTCGTTGCCGGGTATTCCCTCATGTCCGGGGACCCACCTGACGCTGATCCTGGCCCCCTTGTTCCGGTATAGTCGGATTGCGGAGTCAAAGATAGCTTTTATGGTGGGACTTGCAGAGTACTTGTGTTGTCTAAGTTCCCTAACTACTTCTTGGGAGTCTGTATAGAGAACTAGCTGCTGGTCAGTTCCTAAGTAGGGTGTAGCACCTTCAATGGCCTGCAGGACAGCCTTGCACTCCGCATATTCTGGTGTGTGATGGCCTAGGGGATTGCCTTGGGTCACTGTCCAGGTTGCGTGTTTCTTGAGGTAGGCGACTGCAGTGGCCCAACCTGTGGTGCCGAGGCTAGCGTCTGCGTAAGCCACCATGTTGTTAGGGGTCGCTAGTATCTGTGCTAAGTCTTTCTTGTGTTGTCTTGCGTAATGTTCCCGGCGTTTCTTGTGTCTATCTGCATCCATGTTCTTAGGTAGGGGTTTGGAGCCTTCTGTCACATCGATGAGTTCCCATGGGGGGGGGGGGGGGGGGGTCGTTTGGGGATTGGAGGATCTACCTGGATTTGTACGCCCATGAATTTCGCAATCATCCTGCCTTCGTTTGTATGTTGTAGGCGAGAGGCTTGAGCGTCTTTCTGCTGCTGGATCAGATCAGCGATATCCGGGATGAAGATACACTTGGCCAGCTCTTCACTACGGGTGTGTTTCGGGAGTCCGAGGATGGTTCTTCTTGCTTCATTTAGCAAGGTTTTCAGTCGGTTGTGTTGTCGCCGGGTGAGGGGATAAAATCCCGCCGCATAAGTAATTTTTGAGACTAGCACTGACATGACCAGCTTCTTTGCAGTCTTTTCCCCAGCGCCGCCCATCTTGGGTGAGATGCGCCTAACCAAATTAATGCCTTGTTTCCATTTTTTAAGTATTTCGGCGATCCAGGCTGTGGTGTTCTTTGGCGAGTATCCAAAGTTTACTCCTAAAATTTTTATGGAGTCTTCTCGTTGGATTGGGTTTCCGGCAAAGGTAAGCCCTAGGTTTTTGTTGTTCTGATTCCTTCCATATATTGTGTACTTTGTATTTTCAGGTGAAGGGTACATTCCTACTTCGTTAAGATATGATTCGATGGTGTTGAGTCCTCTTTGCAGGGCTGCTGCTTGCAGTTCGGGGTTCCCTTCGTGTGTCCATAAGGTCACATCGTCTGCGTACGCAGTGGCTTTGAGGTGGGGAATTTCATACAGTTTCCATAAGAGCGGTGCCATCACTATATTGAATAGAGTTGGGGATAGTACGGCTCCCTGCGGAACGCCAATGTTGTTTTCGTGTGTGCGTCCTTTCCTGCCGTCTTTGCCACAACCAGCTCTAATCTTGTAGGTGCGTCCCGTGAGGAAGGATTTGACGAAGTCGAGTTGTTTTCCGTCAAGACCCTGTTGTTCCATCTTGTCTATTATGGACTCGTAAGGGACAGTATCAAAGGCCTTTTTGATGTCTATGGATGCAATCCCTCGCATTTGTTTCTTGGCTGGGTGCATGTCAACGACGTCTTTATAGATCATAGATAAGCTGTCATGAGAGCTGAGATTTGCCCTAAAACCTGTTTGCGTGGGATGGAAGATACCTAGATTTTCTGCGTTGTATTGGATTCTGGCAAGCACCGTACGTTCAAGGAGCTTACCCATTATTGATGTAAGCGAAATCGATCGTACGTTTTTGGGGTCCCTCGCTGGTTTCCCTGGCTTGGGTATGGGAGTGACGAGGGAGAGCTTCCATTCTTCGGGCAGCTGCCTTGATTCCCATATGTCGTTGAACCATTTTAGGATGACGAGTTTGGTTGTATGGGGTGCATTTCTAAGCATTGAGACAGTAATGCCATCGTGGCCTGGTGCACTTTTGGTTCGGCAGTGGTGAATCGCAGCTCCAAGTTCCCACTCAGTAAAGGGGAGGTCTTGGGGTTTTTCCGATGGTCCTGCATGCTTGGGTAGATATATCCCGGCTTTTGGTTTGGTGGTGGGTTGCGGGAAGAAAGTTTCCCCCAGTTTGTCTAGGATGTCCTCTGTTGCTTCGCTGGAGAGAAGGGCTATTACTGGAATGGGGCTGACTCCCTTTCGTTTGCCCAGCATAGAGTTGAACGTTCTCCATACATCCCCAATGCTGGTGTTCTTGTCGAAGGTTTCGCAGTAATCCAACCATCGTTCGGTGGCTAGTTGTCATGAATATTTGCTAGCCTCCTCAGTTAGTCGGTTGACTTTGTCGAGATGTTTCTTTAATTTTCCTTTACGGTACTTTTCCAGAGCTCTGGTTCTCTTGTCCCAAAGGGCCAGGAGGTGGTAGTCTGGTTCAGGTGTGTCATCCCTGACTACCCTTACTTCAGTGGCCAGGTGGGTGGCTGCCGTTAGCAGTGCGGTGACCTGGTGTGGCTGCAGGTCTTCCCTTTGCTCTTCTAAGTTCTCTCTAAACTTGTCCCAGATTATGGTTTGAGTGGGACGTTTGGGTTTGAGGTTGTTGCTTCCGATTGCCGCATCAATAATTATCGGGAAGTGATCACTACCCCACGCATCCCGCATCGTGTCCCAGCTGAGCTTGCGGGCTGTTGCTGGGGTTGCTAAAGTGACGTCGATGATGGAGTCAGTTTGATTGCTTGCTGTAGCATGCCTCGTTGGTTTGGTGGTGTCGCTTACGAGTTCGAGTTCATTGTGTTCTATGATTTCAAGGAGTCTTCTGGTTTTCTGGTTAAGCTGGTTATTGTTCCTGTCTTCGAGTTTGGTGTTAAAGTCTCCACCCAGAATGAGGTAGTCATCCGGGTATTCATTCTTTAAGTGGGTGATCCATTCAAAGTTCCATTGACTGCCAAGTCGTCTCTTGGTTGTATGGAGAGCAATTCTTACTGCAGTAATCTCTTGGGAGTCTAAACACCACTGGGATGTATCCAGCTGAATGCACGGCAGGTTCTTGCTTACAAACAGGTTGACTTGTGCCCTGACTTCCCATTCCCCAGGTCTGATATGTGCAGTTGTGAAATTCTGTCGTTTAATGGAGGGATTTGAGAATTTCAAGTACCCTGATAGTTCGATGTCGTTTGTTCTAGTTTCTTGTCGCAGGAGGATATCAAACTTATAATCTTTGATGTGCACGAGTAGTTCGGACTTGCGTCGTGGGAGGCTGCGACAATTCCATTGTAGGATTCGCAACGTACCCGTCCGATCGCGGTTAGCACTCATGTTCGGGCATGGCCTGACTTGTCGTAGGTGCTGGTCCAAGCTTCTGGAGGATTGTTTGCTGGAACTGCTGCATTTGTTGCTGTGTTTGTTGCATTTGTTGCTGCATCTGTTGTTGCGTTTGCTGCATTTGTTGGTTCATCTGTTGTTGAAACTGGAGGAACATCTGTTGCCAGTTTATCTGATTCGTTGGTGCCGCTTGCTTTGGTGGAGTGGGCTCCCTGGTGGAGATTACTCGATGTTCCTGCGAAGCTTCTCGACGGGTTTGCTCCCGTTCTTGCTGATTCGCATCTTGGATTGCCTTGCGGGTTTCCATTGCTTCCTTGAGACGCCTGGCGATAGTTGCCTTGCGGGCTTCTCGTTTTTGTTTGTCCTCTTCGATCTTCCTCTCAAATTTAAGGAGATCTGCTTTCATTTGTTTCAGGATTGCTGTGTCTGATTTGTCTTCGGCTTCCATGGCGTGGAGTTCCTTCTGCCAGGCCTTGATTTCTACTTCGTCGTTAGCGTAGTAACCCTTGTTTCCATCTCTGCGGGCCGTGTGTGCGTAGCTGGGGCCTCGGTGGTTGTTGTGCCGCAGAGATGGTGAACGGTGACGAGAATTGGTTCCTTCAAGTTTTGGCGCGACTGGCTTCTAGACTTTTCTTCAGTGGTGCGTGCTCCATGGTAGGCGTCGTTCTTAGTTCTTTCATTGTTTGAGATAATGCCTGGTTGTTTCAGTGTCGGGTAGTCTTCGAGCGTTACCCTCGGCGGTTTCTGCGTGTTTGAGGTGCTTCCTCCTTTTCCCTTGCTCCCCCTGGCTCCTCCTCATTGTGCTTTCGCCTGAAGTATCAAATTGACACGCTGGCGTGCGGGGCAGGTTGGGTCTGCGGCCAAGTGGGTTGATGCTTTGCAGTTGGTGCAATATTGCCGTTCGCACACGTGTCCTTCTAGAAAGATACAACCGCAATCCCTGCATCGGGGTTTGCGCGTGCATACGTTTTCCTTGTGCCCGAGGTCTTGACACCTCTGGCACATCATGGTTGCTGGTTTGTAGAGTGTGACTCGTATGATGAGGCCATGATACACAATGCTTGTCGGTGGTCGTTTGCCCACGAACTTGACAAGGGCGAGGTCTCGACCGCCGAGAGGCCTAGCATGTATGATTTCGTGGGATCGGCTTGAAAGAGCTTCTTCTAGCTGTTTCGATGTCTCTTGCGGGTCTATTCCGTGTGCTACTCCTCTGCACGTGTCCCTTGGTGGCGTTTCGTGTCCGACGACCTCAACTGCTTTCTCGGGCGCTTTAATCGGCGTCAGCTTGAGCAGTAGTGCAACGTATTTTCGATCTCGTACCGTTACGGTAATTGTGTTGGCTGCCTTGTTCACGCGGAATGTCGGTAGCTCTGTTTTCTGGCATGCGGCCAGGTTTAGGCCTAGTTTCGTTAGAAAGTTTCTTTGTAGAGATGCTGCTGGAATGCTTGCGAGATCGTACGGTTCCTTCGAGTGGAAGACGACATTGAAGCGTTCCTCTAGTTGGTCGCTGTTTGGGTTCATAGCCGCGGCAGTAAGAAAATTGGAAAGATTCTTACTTGCCCTTTGTTTCTTCTTTCTATAATGGACTTCTTGCCACGTCTGCTCACAGTCATCGTTCGTATCTTCGGGCCCATTGCTCGTTTCGTAGGTGTCCATATTGGTTCCAGCTTGGAGCTCCGACAAGTCAGACAGGTTTGAGCATGTACTGGTTCCGCTGGGTTTTCTCGATCTCTTGCTAGAAACATTGTCGTCATCTTCATTCAGTGAAGCAACGTCGGTGGCAGCGCGTCGCCGGGTAGGTTTGGCGATAGGGTGTCGTGTAGTAGCCGGATTCATGTACCGCTGCTCAGCGAAAATACTCGCCCCCACGTTAGAGTTGTATTCAGAGAGTGTCTGGGTGATTACAGTTCCCTGCTGGGCTTCGGAGGTTGCGATAGCGGGCTGGGCTGGTACCAAGGCCGTGGGGCTTGGCGACGCCATGCCACGCTAAGCCCAACGTTGGGCTTACGGTTCGGCTGGCCTGCCGTTCTTACCGCTCATTCACACTGGAAGCGGATCCGCGTTCGCAAAGCGGTTGCGAACGCGGTTGTATAAAGATCCAGTACAATTGCACGCGCACTTGACGTCATCGAGTGCGCGTGCAATTGCACTGGATCGTTATACAACCGCGTTCGCAACCGCTTTGCGAACGAGGATCCGCTTCCAGTGTGAATGAGCGATTAGATTTGAAGGTATCGAAAATAATTAGATTTCTTCGCAAGAAAACTCACTTGACGTATTCCCGTGATGTTCCGGAAAGTCAAGGAGCCATTTTCACATCACAAATGACTCCCAGAATAGACCCTTTCCGAAATTCAGTGCCATCTGGTGACTCAAATGGCAGTTTATCTTTTACTATACTAATGGCGGCAATGAACCTGTGGTCTGCAGTATTTAATAGGGATCCTTCACTTAAAGGTCAACGGTAAACGAGAATGTGCACTTCACTACAATTATTTTTCAATCTCTTATAGTGTCGATGGCGAAACAAATGCAGTCAGTCGGAACGAAGCGCCAACCCGCATAGACGCCTTGATAGATTTCTATACATCAAGGGGCTTTGAAGCCGAATGAGTGTTACTAACAGATTGACTGGGACCGAGTTAGAAATGAACTCTTACGCAGCTCTTGCGTCCAATTCCTGCCTCACGCCGCGCTAACATCTAAAATGTATAGGCCACAAATCATCTGCTTAGGAGCATCTTCAACTTCTTCCTCCATCAGTAAACAGAAGGCCGCCATTAGTATAGCACATATGCCGTTTTCAGATGATGATGATAATGATCAAAGTGGCCAGGCTGAATTCCGGAAAGGGTCTATTGGTGTATTGAAGCTTATTCAGCGGAGCTCGAAGAAATACGACCGCTCGAGCGATTCTCAAAGCTCGAGCCCCGGTCAGAAGGGAGGTATCGGCGGAAGTCACGTGAGTTGTATCCCTGCTCGTGCTTACCGCGGGCGTGTGTGATATTTTTTAAATATATTTGTTGTTCTCCGCACCTCCACGAGCGATCCAAGCAAACAAGGTTTTCTCTATCTGCTTTTCATCGCTTAATGTTGCTGTAAAGGTAGAAGAAGAGGAGTCAGTGAATTGGCGTGATCAACTACAATTCCTAGAAGGTGCTGTGTGAGGGACTGTCCCGGTATTTCAGCAACTGAAGAAGAAATCACACTGCATGCATTTCCGAGGGACGGCAGCATCTTCAGCCTGGAGATCGAGTATACGATGATTCGACCACCTCGGTGTCCGAACCTTCAACAATGCAATTGGGCGTGTCGTACGCAAGCAATCCTAATTTCTGCGAGCATTCTAAATTTTTTTTCAAGACTTGATAGCTCCTTTTGCGCCCAATATAGCTCTGTATCATCGGACTGATCGCATGCACTCGTACACTGGCTTGTACTCGCAACGCTTTCATCATTGACCTTACTGACTCTTCGTCCTCAACTTTTACAGCACGCAAACTAATCAACGGTGCAGCGATAAAGAGCTAGTAGAACTTAGGGTGCCTTTATGTGCGCTTTGCTTAGGGTGGAGACATCTGGCCATTTTGTTCCCACTTTTACATTTATTTTTTTGCTCAGAAGCGCGTGAAAGAGCGTGTCCCTGCACGCGTCTGTGGCGCTGACTGTGCTATGGCGACATTTTGTTTTCGTCGATTTCGTTGTATTTTTCCCGTGAGCGCGTGCTGTCGGCATCGGGAACTACAAAGGGTGGCATCACTGTAAACCATGGTGGAAGAAATACATTTAGGTGATGACCCCGTGTCTCGCGCGGCGACCACATTATGTTCGGCGCACCGAGCGCTCTTCACTCGCACGGGGATAGATGGCGCCCACGTATAGAGGGGCTTGTGAAGGCTCGTTTATAGGGCTTCTGAAGGAAATTATGCATTCTTTACTCGGTCCCTGTGTACTGTGTGGTGAAATTATGGATTTATGTTGGCGCACTGGCACTGATTGCCTTTTCCCCGTGCGGTTCCTGTTTTTTTTTTTGTTTTTTTTTAGATGAGAACATTTCGATGATGACTCAACGTGACAAAAATACTCGTATAAATATAAAACTTCCCGGCATATTCCACTGGGCCTTCAATAAATTAGAGTAATTTAGAGTAAACACCTGGGTCTTACTCGCATGTTTTGTCAATCAACATCTTTGGTAACAGTTCCGTAAATTGTTTACACATTGCGTGGCTTTATATGGGGTCGGGTGATTTCCCCCCCCTGCTCCTGCCTTATTGAAAAAAAAAATTCTAATGATGTTACATAGGGGCGCCTAAATAATTCTTTACATGCGCATAAAGGTTTTAGCCTTACACATGGTTTATACATAAAATAAACATGGAACATACAAACCTTGTGAGCAGAAAAAATCCTATTTATGATGACATAGTGACTGAAACGATGACACGGTATGATGACATACTGGTTGACATGATGACACAGTGACTGAAAGTCAAACAATAGTAGCGGTTATAAGACATAAATCACTTTTCATCTCTACTCTCACAATATGGTGGCACTCCGTCTTACAGGTAAAAAAATACCTGACAAGTATTTTTGCTTCAAAATGTACATAAAAGCAGAATCCACTGCATACTACCAAAGAACGCCACCTCCTACATCCTGTGTTTCTCGCTCATGCCCTTAAACTAAGAGGAGCGCTGCTTTGCTAATTTATTTATTTCTTGAGCTTGTTTGTTGATACTCACCGTAATATGCTTACAGTATTGTCGCATTCGCATGCTGAAGTAGTAGTGGAGCAGCTGGGCAGTTATTTCTTCTTTGTGTTCAGCGCATGGAAACGTTATTGTGCATGTGTCAAGAACACTGTCGATTGTGTCCCAGTAAACACTCTGGTGACTTTTATTTTCCACGAAGAACTGTTCCGCTTTCTTCAGTTGCTGGAAAGGGTTTTTGTTGGGGTGTATAAGGCTTCCTCTGTTCTTCACGTTTGTCAGGGCTGCTTCAGTAGAAGTGTTCTTGTCGATGCTGAAAGCTGATTGGCATGCAGGGGAGAGTGTAGCTTTTTTTTTTTTTATTTTCACGCTCAAAAACCCAGTTACATAAGATGGCATGCAGTCCACAGCCTTAGTTTCTTGAGCCTTTTCTGTCCAGACATCTTCGCATTCCCAGTCTTCACTTGGTCAACGAGATGAGGAGACTTGGTAGTGACTTGCAGTCGGCCCTCGAGATTGTACGACGCCATTGCTCTAGGCGAGCGCCATTCGATGGAGCTTTAAGCAAGGACACTCGCTCTGCGCAGTTCCGGTACCCCGAATCGCAGTTGGGAACGAAGCACGTCTTTCCCATCCCTGTAGCATAACTTCTTCTTCGGGTTAATGCTCATCTTCGTGCACGATGGTGGCACCGGTGATCGACACAGCACCAAAGCAAAACATGAGGCCAGCCACTGACCGCACACCACCACCACACTGCGAAGAAGGCGAGCCAGCTACGCCCCCGACACCGTGCCCGCCGAGGAGAGACCTCATACCCACGGTGCTCACACCTCAGCGCCCTCCGCGGCGGCGGGGAACAACTACACCTCGTTTCACCTTATGTTGTACCGCAGCTGCTCTTAAGCTCTTAAGTCACGAGAGCTTGTGCCGCCGGGATGCGCCCCAGAGCAAGGAGCTCGCGCTTGTAGCCTTTCTTGCGGTACATCATAAAATGAAACAGAGTATACTCCTTGTTCGAGGCTAGCTCCGAACACGATCTGGCCGCTCGCTACCGGCGTGAAAAGCGGCCAGAGTCACCACCTAAATGTATTTCTTCCACCGTGCTCTAAACTAAACAGAACGTCATTGAGGCACCCTAGTGAAACTGAAACTTCGTTTTCTACAATAGACCGATGTCACCAAGCATTCAACGCATGCGCGAGGCAGCCATAACTTTAGTTCACTTTAGGCAATCGGCAGTGCACGAGACTGTTCGTGCCCTGCACGCGCAGAGCTCCAGCGAGGTTCTCGCACGCGCAGAAAGACTAAAGTTCCCTCGATGCATTGCGGCAGCGGTGGCGTAGTCAAACTGGCTGGTGAGATCGGTCTATTGCTCGTACAAAGAGCAGAAGAAAAAAAGTCTTAGGCACGGTCGCGGAGAGCACGAGGGGTGAAACTCACGTGACTTCCTGCGAACCCACTTTTAGTGACGTAAGTCGATGCCTCCCTTCTGACCGCCCCGACACCTTGCGGTACACAGCTACTTCACAGTGCACTGGCGGGAACTTTGAATTCGGCCTCCTATTTCTATTTTTATAGAAAAAACTACGCAACTCTTTAGTGAAACAATTTTTTTTGTAATGTCCTGACATGCCATTTCAACGCCTAGCATAAAAAAACAATTTTTTTTGGCGTGTCAGACGGTCTTTAATGATCGCCGAGTCATAACAATGTCTGGAACTCAGCACGCGTCCTGTGCTTTGCCAACCCCAGCGCGTGGCTATGATCAACATTGGCGGCCTATAATCGGCTATAATCACGTCGCTACTTGTTCTGGCTGCGAGTTGAGGGGGTGAACGCTGCTCGTTTTTCTAAATTTTTTTCTGAGACTCCTATTGTGTGGGGTGAGAAACGAACGCGTATTTCATAGGTGATTAACGTCAGGGATTCGTTGTAAGCGATATTTGCGCAAAGTACAAAAATTGTTGCATCGCCCATTTAAAGATCGACGACCACTTCGCGTTTCCCACTTTTACCTAGTTTTTTTTTTGTCTCCTCCATTCTACTCTGTCCACCGTTGCTTGTTTCATACTCCCTCATAGCGAAGAGCATCTTCTGCCTTGTAGAATGTGGAGTCTGGTCGTCGGCCTTTAAGGCGTTAGCTCAGACAGTCGCCCTCCAGGGCCGACACAGGATGCGTTGTACTTTTCTCTTTAAGTTTGGGGATGGAAGTTCGCCTTACTATATATTTCTTTTCAGTTCTACGTTCGTAATTATTTTCATCCGTGACGATACGATTACAAATTATAGACCCGACTTAAAAGCTATAGGTTTTGCAATAAACTTATAAATTTGTTTCATAGCTCTTAACTTCAACTTCAACTTTATTGTTTCTCTCCAGGTAAGAACAAAAAGCAGACTATTGTCGCTTGACAGTTTCTCCTCCCCACCAACAACGAGAAAAATTATTTTACATACTAGTGACCCGTGGGAAAAAGGTTTACATAGGAGCAAAGCACACAACATTAAACAAAAAAAAATATATATATATCTGACATACATCACGGACATTTCTTGCAGGTCGGAGGTTCCATCAAAAGTAGGCAAAAATAACACTAGAAAAACAATGTACGAATATCCTTTCTGCTCAAACTGATCAAATTCGAGCCCAGTCGATGTGTTTTGTTTATAACATTAGGCAACCAGTACTGAAACATTTGGAGGCCGTAGCCTGTTCTCGAGTGAGGCGTTGATCATGTGTGAACACAACGGCCTGCATATGCAGGCACCCTCCGCACATATTGGCGATTAATAGAAAAACAAGTTGATCTTGACTTACACACGTTTGATATGTTAAAAGAAGTTTATAATTAGAATGCTCTGTAATTAGAACTATATGAAGGTTTTTGAAAAGTTGTAATGTGTGGGCGTTGAACTCCGCTTTGTATATAATTCGAATTATTCTCTTCTGGAGAACATGCAAGCGATGCATATTTGTAACCGTTGTGCTACCCAAAACAAGGAAGCAGTAATTATAGCAACAGTAAAAAAGGGACTTATAAAGAAAGATTAAGACCGAGACGGGTAATATATGACGGAATTTATAAATAATGCCCAGAACTTTTGAAAGTCTGCCAGCTATGCATTGTACTTCGGCATCCCAGCTCATGTACTCATTAAATATCACACCAATAACCTTCACATTTTGAACAAAGTCAATATTTCGTCCTTGGAGAGAGAGCCCTTGAGTAGATGAAAACACTGTATTTTTGGATCGAAAAAGTATTGCTTTCGTCTTATCTGTATTAATTACTGAAGAGTTTGAGGTTGTCCAGTCACTTATTTTCTGCGAAACGCTATTTGCCGCGCATAAACCTGGTGGATAACTTTCCCCGAAAAGAATAAACTGGTGTCGTCTCCGTAACTTATCATGCATCGCTCTATCATTAATTCCCTTAGCGCCTATATTGTGTTTGCTGGTTTGAATGGCGCAGTGTCAAGCTCTCTCTCTCCCCTTTCCTTATAACTTCCCCTTTCCTCTCCCCTCTCGCTCTCTCCCACAAAGAACTGCAGGAGAGCAACACACACCACACCCACTGGCCGAGCTAGCCAGACTTTTCCAATATACGGCTTTGCTGTGGGCCTGTTCAAGCATTCAGTCGCCACCAAGAGCAGGTCATGCTAGTTCTGATGTGTGGTCCCAATAGGGTCTCGCCACCGATTTGTTTCATAAAGCGGGAGCGAGACAACCGTTACAGAAGCGAGCGGCATGATTTATTGCCTATGTTATGCCCGTGCCGTAAAGACGCGAGATCTCTTCGCGTATTTTATAATTTTGAGTTATTTGTTTATTATTTCACATTTTGTTTCATGTGCTTTTTATTTTATCACGCCCGGGAAGCAGTAGTGACCTAGTCGTTTGATATTGTTTCTGGTGAACATGGTGTCTCTAGTGTGTGCGTGTTCGCCACAAGCAGACTTGTGCCCGTTACTTTACAAAAGTAATTTATTACAATTCCTTGACCGTAAAACTAACGGATTACCGTCACAAATTACTGGCTGTAAAAATTAATCGATTAATTACTTCGTTAATTTACTGATTACTTTTCAATTCCTCCCAGAAAGACATGCAAAGGCGTGATTTGCACTTAGTATACTTGTATGCGCTGATAAGATGTCATTTTTGATCTGTAAATTGCAACTAATTTATGTTTGTCTTTCTCCCAGCTGAAGTGAACCGATAGCGGCGTGACAGTTCGACCTGTCCACGAATATTAGTTCCTTGATTTCAGTCACGGCGGTATTTGGCCCCGAACGCGAACCCCAATATTCGGTAATAAATTGTTTGTTACCGAGAGCAGTCTGTGTAACTTCTAGAGTTGATCCTGGCTCGCGTGCGTATCATCGCGTTATACACGGCGAATAATCGCGAAGCTAGAAAACTGCAAGTAACATCACATATAAGATTGCCATATATGAGGCTGATACATATTTATTTTCCAGATCCCAATATGGGATTATATGAAGTGGCCCAGATATGGGCATAAAAGGAATTGGGCAGATATTCTGAGATACACATGAAAGGACCATATATGAAACTTATATGTGTATCTTGCCATATCTGTCCAAATCTCTTAAATACCCATACCCGGATTTTTTTAAAGATATAAATCCAGATATGATATTTATGTAAGGCTATAGGTAATAAGGCTCTACTGCTGGACTTGCTTACGTCCCATTCAGGAGGCCACTGCGAGGCACCAATGAGAAGAAAGTGCTGCGTCAGCGTTCATCGGCTGGGGCAAGCATTCTGTCAGTGACAAGAGGACACGACTCTATATGGCTGAACCCTGACTCGGCAGTTATGTCCCATCTGTGCCCCCTGATAAGAGTCCGGAAGGGGACGTATCAAAATTCAGTACTATGGCCTTGTTGTTCTGCAGGCACCTACAACAAACGCAGATCGCGGCGTGTCCCAAACATCTGATCGTCGCTCCGTAGCCAAACAGAGCGTCACACTAGCCGACAAAAGCGCCGAAGAACCAATCACGAAGGAAGGAGTGTGAAGAAAACACCCTGCGTGTCTGAAGCCGGCGGTTACTGTACGAGGTGTTGCCCCGCGCCCCTCATCTTTGGGGTCATCAGTCTTGAAAAAAGGACCCTGGCGGATGTTCCTCCCTCTTGGTGACGTCATACAAATGGCGGGTATTGTATACGTGCACAGAGTGGCGTCCTGACACAATCCCTGTCCAGGAATTATGGGACGGAGCTTCTTCCGCGGTAGTTCTTATGTTGTGGCCAACCTTAACGCGGGGGAGGGGGGCGTGGCAAGTGCCGATTAATCTTATTACCGTGCAGCCAGAGCGATGGCGCAATCACCCCACATAACAACAAGAAACGGGACTACCGTCATAATTAGCGATCGTCTCGACATGGGTATGCTCGCAAGTCGCAACGGCTGTATGCAAAGCATTGCTAACAAACTTTTTTTTTAACCTGCAATCAGCTTAGCCTTAGCCAGTACCGCCTAGAAGATAAAGCACTGCGCATAACATCATTGTTAGTGAGTACCCGACCTGCCCCAAGTGTCGCCGTTAGGAGGCAGACGGGACCGTCTTGGCGTCACCGCCTGCGACGCAATTGGTGTGAGACGCTGCGAGAAACGCGCTGTCGGCGGTGCTAACGCAAGGTGGGCGACGCTGCGTCGATCCACTGGGGATGACGTTTTGGGGGAAATAGGTGCAGGCCTTCTCTTCTAGGTGGTGTGCGGAGTGCAAGTTTGTCTGCTTCTCTTCCAGGGGTTGAGGTGACGTCAGAACGCCGAGCTCTGATGGAGTCTTATCGAAGGATATTGAGTAAACTCGAGGCAGCTTGTTTTTGAGGTCTACCCACTATCCTTCAATCAGAGCCAATCAGGGCTCGGCGTTCTGACGTCACCACAACCCCTGCAAAAGAAGCAGACCAACTTGCGCTCCGCACTGGCCAAGCGCGTCTGACAAGCAGGTCGCACAAATAACACAGTGGAGGCGGGCGGAGCGTGCTCGGGACACAGGCATGTCCCGTTTACACGCGACGAGTTGAACGGCGCGCGTGCATAAGTTGGACGCACTTGGGCGGAATAACCTTTGGCCCGAGCTTTATTTAGGGCCACGGTACAGCACATGGTACGCTATCGCTTTCGCGGGCGCCTTCCCTTCACGCTCCATTGTTCGAAGAACTCTTCTGTAAAGGGCACACAAAAGGGGGACTTCTATTCTGTCGTCCTTAATTAGCGAAACGTGTCTCGCTCGTCGTTAGAAGACATCGGGCCAACATTTTGGTGCGTTTGACACTATTTTTATTCGCTCTTTTTATTATTTTGATAACGCTAGGCGTGAGTGATAATGAATAGCGGTTTCTATATCTCGCGTCATAAAGCTGTACACGAAACGATTTTTTGAACCAGAAAGTTCGACACTGATGTTCTGACACCGTAGCGGTTAAAGGGCAACTCCGCTCAATTTCGAAAAATTTAGGCTTCCATGTGATTCACATTCACAAAGTAATACTCAACAACTCTACGTCTTCGGATTCGCGAAATGTGGAATAATATTTGTGTAATCCTAATTTAAACATCAGCAGATACCGAAACCGAAACTTCGGTTGCGTCAGGCAACATTGGTCTCGGGTCGTCACAGTCATGGGCACCTCACGTCGAACCACGTGGTCTTGTGACGTTCGGGAGGGAGCGAGAAACAGGACACGCGACGCGGGCAGGTCCTTTTTTTTTTTTTTTTTTGGACGCGGGCAGGTCGCTTCGGATGGCGTGCACGGTGATGGCCCGGGGGAGAGGGGGAAGGGGAGAAGACGAAAGAGGAGAAGGGGAGCGGAGAAACCGGAGAAACAGACCGATAAGCGCGCAGGGCAGCGGTGATCACGTGAACGCCCGGTCAGCCAACACCGGGAGGAGAAACTCATGACGTCATCGCTAAATTTCGCTCTGAAAAGTAAAAACAAGCAAAACGTGAGAATGAAGTGTGCATGCCTCTGACGTAGTGGTTCAACGTTGGCCGCTCCAACTCCGTGGCATTGACTGCGCTGATGATTGCGCCTCGCGCCGCACGCTAGAGTTGGCAGATTTCGGCGACTTGGCTCGCTTGAAGGTTCGCTGGCCAGTTTATTAAATATATAGACGGAATTAGATCGTAATATTTGACATGGGGTCTTCCTATATGATACTGAAGAGGGCTACATAGTTTTCTAAATATCAAAAATGAAGCGGAGTTGCCCTTTAATGAGGACCAGTGTTTCTTTCTATCTTATCGCACTACTGGGGCCAAACTCGTCAAACGCAAAGTTAAGGTTTTAAAGTTTACGGGGTGAACCGATTGAACTCTGACGACGATGACGTCGCGCTTTTGTCGGCTAAGTCAAACCGTTGCGCTCCTAACTTTCGAGTCCATCTTTGTGTTCAACGAGCTTAGAGTCCCTGCACTCAAAGAAATCTGGTGTGAATACTTTCCCACAAAGCACCTGGAAGAGCTGTTTTAACCAGACTTGTACTGTACGCATTACAAGTAATCGAATTACTTGTATCCCCAGCATTACTGGACACGGTCTGCTTGCGCCCTCTCTTGGCTATTCTCAGCAAAACGCCGTAAAATGATAATTTCAGTCAAACTACTGGAGAAATTTTTAAGTTCCCCGGGATATCTTTAGAGTGCACTAATACATTCTTATTTAATACCTACTTGAACCTCAGGATTGTATACTTTTATTCCTGAGCCCGATATAATATTGTTGCATTGGGTCCTATGGGCCACTTTGACACAATTTTATATTTCTTCTCACTGAAATGAAGAATCGTAAAGTTCCCGAAGAATATAATACCTGCCGGCTCATAGCACACACCGCAGATAAAATTTCGATATTTTAATTAATACGTTTTTTTCCTCGAGACTTTCAAATTCGGCCCGCTTTTTGCCCGTGTAAAGTTAGCACTCCGCCGTGCAACCAAGAAGCTTGCGGCCAAGCTACCTTTACATAGGCTTATCGAAAAAATGATTTGTACGATGCGTTTGACAGCATATTGACTAAAATATGGTGGTTATAACATGACTATATAATAATTAGAACGGCGCGCCGCTGGTCTTTTCGATTGTGTGTCTTTTTATTTATCTTCATTTATACATGCATACACGTATAAATAAAGATCACAACGACGACGACGTTCAGAGGATGACACATAGGGCAAGGGCGATGCCTCAATCGGAAGCGGCAGCTTCTAATTTGACTAGCCTACCTCCCTTAAGCCTGATGATTCGACCCCAGTGGACCCCAGTGAGCAACAGCGCCATCATGTTCCTGGGGCTCCTTCATATATCGATCGAACGGCGTGGCGTGCCAGATCCCGATAACTCGCTGCTGACCCCCCCCCCCCCCCCCCCCCCCCCACCTCCCTCCACGAAATCTGGACTTCTGTGAATCGGACTTCCATCCTCTTCAATACCAACAATCCATTTCGTCGTCATCACGCATGTACAGGGTGTCACAAAAGAAAATTTACACGGTCTTTTTTACCGCAAAAATAAACTAGGCATCGCCGAACGCTCATTCTCCGCCCAAAGGTAGAGCTAGAGGTCACAACCAGATGCCAAAGTTTCAGCCCGATCCGATAACTTAATCAAAAGTTATAAGTGGTTTTCTGAAAATTTCAGTGGCAAAATGGCGGCCGACGGAGTTTTCAAACACATGGGGCTCTATGACACCAGAAACCGAAAACAGGCAAAAATGGGCTCCATTTTCCCATTGAACTTTTCAGAAAATCACTTATAACTTTTGATTAAGTTATCGTATCGGGCTGAAACTTTGGCATCTGGTTGTGACCTCTAGCTCTACCTTTGGGCGGAGAATGAGCGTTCGGCGATGCATAGTTTATTTTTGCGGTAAAAAATACCGTGTAAATTTTCTTTTGTGACACCCTGTATATACTCATCACATTGTCATGTTCACTATAGACGCGGCACCGCGGACCTCCATGGTACGGGCTGCTGCCTTTCCGCGGTGCCGCGGCTTTCCAGAGCCAAATAAATAAAGACTAAAAACTAAGGACTAAAGACAAAATGTTTTGCTGACCAACAGCCGATCTCACCAAGCGTTCCACGCATGCGTGACGCCGCCATAACTGTAGTTCATAGGAGGCAGACGCCAAATCACGCGACAGCTCATGCTGCCTCGTGGTCTGCTCGCGCAAACCTCCAGCAGGGTTGTCGCGCGTGCAGAAAGACTACAGCTCCCACGATGGATATCGGCAGCGGTGGCGTACTCAAACTAGCTGGTAAGATCGGTCTATTGTGTTTTCTCGTCTAGAGGATACAAATGCAAGAACTACACCATACTTTAGTCTATTTCACCTTATGATGTACCGCAGGAAAGGCTACAAGCGCGAGCTCCTTGCTCTAGGGCGCGCTTCGGCGGCACAAGCTCTCGTGCATTAAGGGAAGCTGCTAACGCTATGAGCTCGCGCTTGTAGCCTTCGCTGCGGTACAACATAAGGTGAAACGGAGTATAGTGGCGCACATCACTGAAATAACAGACGCAATACAGAAAAAAACAGATTGTCTCTTGAACGCAAAAAAGGCAAAATAAACATAATTGGGGGGATTTTTTGTTTCTAAAAGCCAAATTCAGAAACCTAAACTAAAGTAATGTTTGCTAAAACTCGGGGTATATTGTGTGCATCGTTTCGAAAAAAAGTATCAAACGATAACACCACGCAACCCATTTGACGTTGTTTCACACCTCGAGAAATTGGCTTGCACTAGCGCACTTACCGCCGGCGTTGCATAGCGCGTAGTCATGACATGTCTGCGACTGATAATGATGATAGCTTGTTTGCCCCCCCCCCCCCCCCCCCGCCCCCCTACAAAAAAAAGAAAAAAAAAAAGAAGATTTGGCGCGGACTTTTTCTTTGTCAGGGCTGGATTCGGCCCTGTAGGCGTTCTGTCTAACACAAATGAGCGGAGCGGAATGTATTCCCCCTAGTAAAGAATTTGGCCAGACGCAAACGGTGAAAAGGGTGGGAGGCCAGAGAGGGGCACAGGATGCACGGTTTACGCCAATACTTTACCTAGGGGGAATACATTCCACTCCTCTCAAATACAATAGCCTCGGCGCGGACTGGTTTTCTGGTAGGGTGCCTACATGTCTGTCTGTCTCAGGGTGAAGATATCCATTGTTTTCGTGAATATGCCAGCGCCTGACGCTCTCGCGCCCTCGGTGCGTGACTTGGGCGGTAAAATGGCGCCTATGCATTAGCCAAAGCTACGCGCTCGAGCTGAATGGCACCGGATTGCGCGCACTTCAAATTGTATAAAAAAACAACTGGGCGGAAAAATGGCTGAGATGTCACCACTCAAGCAAAAGCACGCGTGTGTATGAAGGCACTCTAGTTTTCTGGGCTTGGCGAGAGCCATCTATCGTCGGGGAGGTCTCGGCTATCAGGCGCAAATGATGATATTGATGATGGTTGTTCTACATACCAAATTCAGTGTTGAGGAAATGCGCGAGACACGTGCCGCGCGCCACTCCTAAGAATAACATGGCGTCTAAACTCTAGCTCAGTGGTGCGCTAAATACTTTGCTGCGCTGTGCCGTCATGATCTTCCCAAGGGTTGCACGTTGCACGTGCCTCGTGCATCGACGCACCTTGCGCTACTTTTGAAACATGAAAGGGCCTTAGGTGGAATCGGAGATGACATTGCCGCGGCCGCCGCGAACATGCACGTGCACTTTCGCATGGACTGACACGGACCTCCACTCCGTCAGGGCTGGATTTGGCGCTGTAGGTGTTCTGTCTTAAGCAAATGAGCAGAGTGGAATGTATTCCCCCTAGTAAAGTATTTGGTTTACGCTAGTTTAGGCATGGTGACTGGATGAAGCTACCTAAGCGGTACAATCCCACTGGTGAAAATCTGCAAAGGTTGCTCAAGGGGCATCGATGCACGAGGCACGTGCAACTTGCAGCCCTTGGGAACGTCATGGCGGCACAGTGCCGCACTGAGCCAGATTTTGGACACCATGTTCTTCCCAGAAGTGGCGCGCGGCACGTGCCTCGAACATTGCCACAACAATGAATGGCGCCACTTTTCCCAGGATAGAGGGGCTTTAGGTTGCTCAAGGTTGCTCAAGGTTGATACACCACGTGTCGTGAGAATCGGGAACTAAAACAGCGTGTCCCAGAAAGCTGGTCATGCAATCGATTACTTTTTGGAGTAATTTTGTAATCAGTTGATTACCTTTTTAGGCAGTAATCACAATAGTAATTTGACTACTTTTTGAGGCAATAAAGATTACTTCTAACCGTTACCATTTTTCCACGACTCGGAATCCCCGCAGATTCCGAGTCAAGATGTCCAACGCGTCAAGAGGTCCAACGAGTCAAGAGGTCCAATATTGGACCTCTTGACGCGGTGGCCCTCCTGACGCGTTGGACCTTTTGACTCGCCGTGGATCTCTTGACTCGATGGACCTCTTGACGCGTTGGACTTCTTGACCCATATTGGATCTCTTGAGTCGTGCCTCGATGTGTCAAGAGGTCCAACGCGTCAAGAGGTCCAATATTGGATAGCTTGACTTGTTGCATCTCTTGGTGTGAAATATGTACAGGCAAGGGGTGTGAAACAAGTGCAGGCAAAAACGAGAAAAAACAAAACTGTGAGGGCACTTAAGCTTTCTCTTACGATGTGACAATGCGCGATCACTACCTGTTCCCGAGTTGTGTTTTCGCAACGAATAGCGCTCTAGTTGCTCGATCAAAAGGGCCTAGGTTCGAAACCAGGCAGGGGATGGTTCGTGCTCACGTAACCAGGGAGGTCACGTGACCAAAGGTTTCTTTTTTTTGTTTGGACACGTGACCACAGACTTTTTTTTGTTTGGTCACATGACCAAATAGGTCACGTGACCAGAGAGATCACGTGACCAAAGATATCACGTAACTAGAGTTTTTTTTAATTATTATTATGTTGGATTGTGTTGGACAAGTCACGTATTTTGACGACGGATTTTGCCGACGGTTTTTTCGCTGACTGAGCCAGATAATGCTCACGCATTAAAAAGACAGACGACAGAGATGCTAACAATAAAAGCGGAGAAGAAAAATGTCGAAAAAATAGCAAAACGTTGAGCTGTGAAGACTTCCACAAGCCAGGGGGGATCTCACGAACACCGCTTTGATACATCGTTTCTGGCCGGTGATGTAATCAGTGTTGATGCGTATGACCCGTGGTTTGCTTGGTTTCTGAAGCGACAGATACGGCCGCGCTGGGCTGTGGGGATCGTATGCTGGGTACTGGATTGGTAAACACCGGAACTCATTGTTGTTATAAACTGTCAAGCTTATAGCAACATTCGTTTGTTGGGGACCTGTGTGCCTTCTCTCTTCTACCCTTACCACAAAGTCGTAAATCTGCACCTCCCGTGTTGCTCTCCCCCGCGAAAATCGAACACGTAACCAGAAAGGTCTTAACATTTCAGAATTTGAGATGCCTTTTTTTTTTTTTTTTTTTTTTTTAGGAAGTGATTACTTCGACATCTGGTTCGAAATAACTGTAAAACTATTTTGAACACATCTTTCCTCACATGCGAAAGATATGTCCATAGTAATTTGCTATTTCGACGTCTACCATCACACTAAAGCACTATTACGTCGTTTGACGTCAGGATAACTGAACATAGTTCTTTTTTTTTTAAATTTCTGTGTCATCATTTTTAAAAGCTGTAATAATTGTTTAAATTTGTTCACGTCTCGCCAAAATAGCTTCCTTGATATTTTGAAGTGATTGGTCTTCGAAGAACTTGAAGAGACAGTTTTCCCTGGCGCAGCATGGCACGTAAAGTTAGTCATTTCTCCGTTCACCGTAGCCGAGCACTGGACACACTAGATCTATCGGCTTCAGAGATCGACGGGCTTTCCGACACAAACAGTTCTTTAATCGACTTCAATCTCTGTCACCCAATTTCCTAAAAATGATGGAGCAAGTAACCCATCATCTTACACTTCCAACCGACTAACGCATCCCGTAATTTAAATTAAAAATAAATGATACCGACAGACAAGTCTTAGGTAATTCGTGTCAAGAATGCTTAATCATGAAACGTTCAGTTTCATGGTTTATTTTACAGCATTCTCAAAAATAAAGAGCAGTAAAGGAGTTACATATCGCTAGCATAAGTTTTTGTGGCTGCTCCCTGCTTTTAAGTAAGCCAACGGCACAAATTAACTCGCTATAGCTTGCACCGGTCATAACGTTTCAAGGAGACAATGCTCGCATTCATTTGCAACACTCTATTGGGCGCCAAGTGGCATAATCTGGGCTCGCTTAAAGACGCCCTCCAATTATATTTGAGCTTCTTCCCATGTTGTGTTATTTACCTCTTTAGTGATTCGGCAAACTCGGTGAATAAAAACTAAAGCATAAAATAGTAGTGCATTATACTTTTAAGAGAACATACGAGAACCCGGGAGTGGACAAAGTTACCCAAGGAAGCTTTTGCGATTACAAATACTGAGGTACATGAAAGGGAAGGCTAAATGCGAGAAGATGGGCTGAGGTACATTTGTATTTCATATCTCGGGAATTTGAGAGACACTTCCGTAGAAATGGCATAAATGAATTCTAGAACAGAGAGTCTGGAACACAGATATTAAGTTCTACAGGTGCAAAATATGTCGCCAGGCACTATTCATTATTTAACACTCCAATACATATACATTGTGGCAAATAGTATCTGTCTACCTGTCTCCAATGGCTATGTAGTACTTGTATTCTCCAAAATAATTCAAATATGTCAAACAGTCAGTAACCGTCCCAAGCAGTCCCCCCATTAATAGCAATATCATTATAAACTGAGAAGATCAAAATAAGGCTCGATGGACCTCTTGACGCATTGGACCTCTGACACGTTGGACCTCTTGACTCGATGGACCTCTTGACGCGTTGGACCTCTTGACACAAATTGGACCTTTTGACTCGTTGGACCTCTTGACACGTTGGACCTCTTGACGCGTTAGACCTCTTGTCTCGAGTTGGACCTTTTGACTCGTTGGGCCTCTTGACTCGGCTGTCACGTGGCTATTGGACCTCTTGACTCGTGGGACCTTTTGACTCGTTGGACCTCTTGACCATAAGCGCTCTCCGCACACACCTTTTTGTTCTGATACGACAAAATTGAAATTTGCTTCTTTTTTCGAACGGAAAAAAAAAAAAAAAAAAACAGATTTTTTCTGAGCTCTAGGAAACGAAGTCAAACCCTTTGTACGTACAGTTTCTGTGGAATGTCCGTTTTTTTTTCTCGAGCTGGGACTGGGATTGGAAAGCCCCAGGGAAGGCCCAGTGCGTCACAAAGGCCATTCAGGGCGAAGTTTGAGGGAGCAGAATGTAACTTTGTGAGTTCTTCGTTCAAACTAGCCCCCTCACGCACACATACACAGAAATAATAAAAAAAATCCTGCTTACGGTACCTACTCGTAGCCCGTAGGAGAACCAGAACCGAGAAATGTCTAAAGCGGAGGCAAAATATAACAAAGCCAGTTCAAATACACGTCAAGATCCCGTATTTCTCCAACGTGGTCTTTGTGACAATCAAGGTTTCGTGTTGAGAAGTGGTCGGGGCGATCTCTTCCGCTAATGGATTCTACGCATGATCCGTTCCAAATCCTGGAGCAGCTGCTCTTTTGTATAACATGCGAGTTCATCCACATGTGAATAATAGAAGCGCGTGTGTGTGCGAAAGAGAGCAAGGGCCTCTTGGTTGCCAGTACAAGAAAATGTATAGCGCAAGAAAACAAAATACCTTTTATTTGGAACCAGAGGTTAGAAGAAGCACTCTAAGTTTCTATTCATCAGGGACCAGTGGAGATGTTTCGGGTGAAATAGCGATTGCAGCTAGAAAAACCGATGGTCCCATGATGCAGCGCACAGAGATGCCTGATGCTGTAGAGGGAACCCGCTTTTTCTTCTTCTATACTTGTGAAAATGTGAAATATAGCTTGGAAGTAGCTCATTGTTATGAACGCTAAAGATGCAAGTCTTCACACAATAAAGTAATCGGAAAAGTAACGGTTACTTCTCGAGGTAATGTCCAATTACTTTTGCTGTCAAGTAATCAAGTAATCTTATCGAATACTTTTTAGCCAAGAGTAATAGTAATTGTAATCGATCACTTTTTTTTAGTAACGTGTACAAGACTGGTTTCAACCTACAGAATCACGCTAAACTTCGTGCTCGCCGTCACAACGCAGAACTTTTTTTTAATTTTTAGGCTTAGACTTTTTTTTTTGCTTCCTCAAACGCCGAGTTACCTGTGTAGATTACAGCGATTGGCTCTCCTAGTGTTTTGCAGAAAAGTGCATACGCACCGGATCTTTTAGGGTGTACATCCTGCAGTATTGGCAACTTTAGCGAAATCGACGGCACCTAACGGATAGCACAGAAAGCTGTGGCGGCAAGTTCGCTCGCCAGCCTTCTCGGGTGAATCAGGTATTCACAGTGCCCGGTGGCCTAAAGACGAAGCCTTGAAAGTAGGTTCGAAAACACGTGGCGAAAATCGCCACGCCGCACTGGCCGTTTTATTTTTCTGCAGAAATGTGAAGTCATATACATAGAAACATCCCGATCATCTTGAAGGCCTCAGCAAATCTAGATTCGCACTCTCTTCAATACGCATAGGATTGCCGAGGAATATAGCGGGAATTGGAAATAATCTCTTGACATCATCGCGAAAGTTTGAAGCTGTAGAGCTGCGCATTTGCGAAGAACAAAAATTGGCACATCGGTAGTTTATCCCCACGTTCCAGTATATGAATTTTCGTCGAAATTGTCAGAATATTAGGCGCTGGAAAAAATCATCCATATGCGTCAAGTCCTTATTCCGAACCCTTTTTGTTCACATTCCGCCTTTGAAAAGCATGGCGAAAGCGCCCAAGTACTCGCCTGATCTCACCACCCCGCCGTCTCCTTCCGCACGTTAAAGCCCGTCTGCTATCGTCAGCGTCACCATGCGTCACCATAGCAACAAAGTGTGTTCTGTATGGAGGAACGCGCGAACGCAACGTCTGATGCCAGCAACGGGACGTGCAATGTTCCAAAAGTCGTCTGCCAACGTGAATGCCGCAACGTGCCAAAATCGGACGCGCTGTAGTGGAGGTCGGCGCTGAGAGCGGAAAGTGGTTATAGAAGTAGTCTCCTGGCGAAACCCCCGGCGGTTCCGACGAAGCTTGGTGCACGCTCGTGCCTGAGATTATATGATAAAGTTTCCTCGAGCGAAGCGAGGAGTGTCCTCGCCCAGCGCAGTCTGTTTGGCAGCTTAGCTTGTTTCTTTTTTTGTTTATTTTAGGGTGAAGAGAAAAAGGGAAACAGCTTAGCTTGCAGCCCAAGCTAGCGCGGAAGGAGACGGTGGTTTATCAAGTTTAGGTGTGTGTTTAGGCCCTTTTGACGTGTTTCTCAATGGGCGAAACATTAACAAAATGATTGTGAGATAAGGACTTAACGCAGATGGCGAATTTCCTCCAGTGCTTAATATTTTGAAGAAACTTATACGAAAAGCATTTTGTTTTGAACATCCGATGGCTGGTTGTTGTCCCATGGAACAAGAAACTAAAGTGCCAAACTTCTCGAAAATGCTCTTAAAAAAAGTATTTGAATTGACCGCGGGAGTCAATGATGTAAAGACAAGATTGTGCACCCCTTTCATTCTGTTTCAGTTTTCTCTACGCGTGAGCCACGCTTCTTTTCCTCTCGTTCTGACGACGGAACAAGTTGATGCTTTCATTAAATACCGCTTAGAATTAATCCTTGCAGTTTGTAACCTACAAAACACACTTTAGCGTTTTTCTCTCTCACTGCAGTGGCAGTCGCAGAAAATATAAAAGAAAAACAAGCACTCAATGCCTACGCAAACGGCCACCTGATCTGGTGGCATTTATATGCCACGAATGTTCGCCATAGCCACCTTAGCAACTCGTTCGTGTTGGCAAAGTACAGGACACGCATTCAATTTCAGGCACCACACATGCGCAGACGTTCTACGCACGCGCAGTGCGACGCTCCAAGCTGTTTGGATGCCCCCAAAAGTCAATTGGAATGTTTTTCACTTGACACGAGCTTACTGGCACACCTGGGGCTCAAGGATACTCACACGCAACGCCACTGGCCAAGAAACTCCTTTGTTGCGGTGTAATTTCAAGTACAAAAGTGATCATTTTCATTCAATCTCTCCTTTGCAAAATTGGATGACGTAACGTGGGGATCGCAGTACACCCATATGACGATATTTGAATGCGGTTCATAGATTGGGCCCGAGCATTGCTTGGGCACTCGACTTGGGCTCGTGATAATTGCTAGCTCGAGAAGCATTTGGGTAGTGACCCGGGTCCAATCGCTGCAACGACGACAACAGCCGAGCCACAACAATGTCTGGAACTCAGCGCGTGTCCTGCGCTCTGCCAACCCCAGCGCATGGCTATGATCAACACTGGCGGCATATAATCGGCTCCAGATCACGTGGCCGCTTGTTCAGGCTGCGAGTTGAGGGGGTGAACGCTGCTCGTTTTTCTTTAATTTTTTTTCTGGGACTTCTATTGCGTGGGGTTGAAAACGAAAGCGTCTTTCATAGGTCATTAACGTTAGGGAACCGTTTTAAGCGGTATTTGAGCAAAGTACAAAAATTGTTGCATCGCTCCTTTAAAGGGGTAGGGAAACGAAATTTCAGCGATCATTTTCTAGCTTTAATGTGTTGCCCGTTGCACCCTAACCTCAAAAACACCAGTCTTTCGTTGAAAAGCACAAGAAAACTAATTTTAAAGCTAAATAAACGATCTTCAATGTGCACCTGGTGGATGCATGCGGAGCCTATTTGGGAGGTAGTCTAGCAACGTTGTGGAATCTGCTACGTAGTTGTGACGTAGCAGATTCCTTTGGAGCAGCGCCGTCCTTTGACATTTCAACGTTTTTCTTTCTTAGCTTTCCTCCTGAACTCACAAATCGCGCATTGTACCAAGCGGTCCAAGAAGACGGAACGGAAGGACTCCCCTCTTTCTCGCACCCTCGTTCGTGTAACCGGAAACAGCCATTCTCCCCCTAGAAGTTTAGCCCGTCGCTCAAAACTCGAACAAAAGTTGCTTTCTGCACCTCGTTCAGCACTAAGCTGACAGTGTTGTGGAAGCTATGTGCTCCTTGGGCCAGCCACACGCTCGTCAACCCACGGGTACTTCGAACGGCTCGGTTGTAACCCACCGCATAGGGTGCCTACATGTCTGTCTGTCTCAGGGTGAAGACATCCATTGTTGCCCTGAATGTGCCATTGCGTGACGCTCTCGCGCACTCGGTGCGTGACTTGGGCGGTAAAATGGCGCCTATGCATTAGCCACAGCTAGGCGCTCGAGCTGAGTGACACCGGATTGCGCGCACTTCAAAATGCATAAAAAAAACGAATGGGCGGAAAAATGGCTGAGATGTCACCACTCAAGCAAAAGCGCGCGTGTGTATGAAGGCACTCTACCACCGCAACGCTGACAACGCCACCAAGGGCAAAGCTTATAATCACGCCAGCCTTGCTACGTCACGAACGCGGGGTATCTTTTCTTTCTGTTTTTGTTTGCGCCGGACATCCCATGACGCATCGCGCTCTCCGCTCGCTTCTCTTCGAGCGCTTGCTCGAGTGCACCGTTTGGAACGAAAAATATAGCCAATCGTTCAAAATACAAACGTGCGATTATCATTTACGGTTATTATCCGTCATGCTTGACTCATTTACGAACGAAATCTGAATATTTCAATTTTTGTTTCTGTACCTCTTTAACCCCCCATTCACACTGGAAGCGGATCCGCGTTCGCGAAGCGGTTGCGAACGCGGTTGTATGAAGATCCAGTGCAATTGCACGCGCATTTGATGTCATCAAATGCGCGTGCAATTGTACTGATTCCTTCTACAACCGCGTTCGCAACCGCTTTGCGAACGCGGATCCGCTTCCAGTGTGAATGAGCCCTAAGGTCGTCTGTTCTTGAAATTGCACGACTGGACATGAGCCACTACCGGAATTCTAGTCGAGAGGAGGAAGAAGAAGTGTTTCAAAGACGGTTGCGTTTTTCAAACTCGCTCCCTTGAATTAACATTTTTACTCTTATCAGTCGGTCTGAATAGTTGGAACTCCAGATAGCTTTCGTAAGTTGACTGCTCCTGTCCACGGTGTGATCTCCCGCACCGGGCTTTTTCCCGGTGCACGGCTATGTCTTCCGGGCCACCCTCTCAACACTCGAGTCATAACGTCTCCGCCGACCAGTACAGTCTTTCTTCCTCCATCTGTGGCAGCTCAACCGCTGGATCAAAAGACAAAGACTCGCCCATGAATACCGCTGAGGACATCACTCCAGGTCAGCAATGTGCCACAACCTCTTCGCGTCGAGTCCTTGTACCAACCAGTGACATAGAGCCTTCTGACTTGGACGAACCAGACTGGGAAAATGCAAAGACAAGAAAAAAGCGAAAAAAAAAAAAAACTAGCCTTAATTCGAGCCTAAGTGCTGGGACAGTCTGCACTGCTGCAGTGCTGCAGTAGTGCCTAAAGGGCTTAGTGTCGTATTCACGCCATTAGAGGTGGGCCACGTAATTACGTCACTTAGTAGCCTAAAACTGTCCCTTGCTCTTGAGAAGATGTTCCCTGAATGTATCTCGGAAATCAGGTTCAACAACCGCCTGAATCTTATTGCCGTTGACGTAAGGAACTGTCAGACGACGCGTGGGCTGCTAGGCCGCACGGTGCTCTGTGGAATCAAAGTCAGAGCGTATGAGCCTCTTCCCAAACATTGTGCCACAGGTGTAATCAGGGACGTAGACACCACGCTGACTGGCGAAGAAATCGCCAGCAACCTAAGGTCCCCTGAAAACAGAGTTGCTCTTCTTCGACGACTAGGCAAAAGTTCAGCGATCAAGATCTCCTTCTGTGGATCGACGTTGCCACGCTACGTTTACCTCCGTCATGTCCGGCATGTAGTTTCACAATTCCCAGAGAATCCACTTTAATGCCGCAAGTGTTGTCGCTATGGACTTCAAGGGGCAACCTGCAAGCGCAGCCCGGTGTGCAAAGGCTGCAGCGGCACGCATGAGGACAGAGACTCCTGCTCTGCTCAAGAAAAGTGCATTAACTGCGGCGACGCACACTCGGCTACATCACCATCCTGTTCAAAATGGCGGCAGGAAATAAAGGCAGAAAATTACTCCAGACAACACGGAGTCGATTTCCGCACTGCCAGAACTGCAGTTCATGAATCCGGACGGCCGGAGCTGCCCAGAAAAAGCGAAGAGTCTTCTTCAACTGCGCAGGACACTTTGGCTACCATAACTGGGAACCAGGTGCCAGAGAGGCCTACATACGCTGGACTAATTAAGGTTCCAAAAAGTAACAAAATAAACAAAATAACAAACCTCCGACTAAGCAAGGGCCTATTTCACCTGACCTAATCCAACTCGAAAATCCGACAACGTCGGAAAACACACCCGCCGATCCAAGAAAGCGAAGAACACCGAAGCATAAGACTCCGTCCGTTTCAGCAGACAAAGCTCCAAGCAAGGGGTGGATTCCGAAGCTTCAAACAGCAGCAAGCTTAATCTGCAAGCTTTTGGAATCTGTTGACGCAGAATGGGCCCGCAGCATACTCACAATTCTTCAAATGGCCCTTCCCCTTATTAGATCATTGTAAATGGCAACTGCCACGCCATATTCCTCTTCAGAACTTACTGTGTGGCAGTGGAATTGCCGTAGCCTCCAGAAAAGCGCGGCAGCCTCATACAGTA
This sequence comes from Ixodes scapularis, assembly GCF_016920785.2. Classification (NCBI taxonomy): domain Eukaryota; kingdom Metazoa; phylum Arthropoda; class Arachnida; order Ixodida; family Ixodidae; genus Ixodes; species Ixodes scapularis. The sequence goes on from NW_024609835.1 coordinate 113,022,602, forward strand.
TCTTCAATCGCACGCTCCCCCACCCGACATCATCTTTCTACAAGAACCTCGCACCCTTCCTAATCTTCCTGGATATGTGACACATGTGGCACATAACGATCCCAAACAGGACCACCTTGTGGTCACCCTAGTCAAACGCGTTCACACCGCGGTAGACTTTACTTTAGACAACCAGGCCATTCCACATGTCCTACTTGAATTCCTTCCCGCCTCCCCACGCAAGCGGAACACCCAACCTCTACGCCTACTCAATGTCTATAGCCGCCCCGAAGACCGCTATGCACGGTTTGATACGCTGTTTGAAGCCGCACGGCGCAAGGATTGCGCAACATTCATTGCAAGCGACTTCAACGCTCCTCATCCCACTTGGGGCTACCCTCGCGACACACCTAAAGGGCGCAAGCTACACACTTTGATTCAACAACACAATCTCACTCTACAGGGTGTCACAAAAGAAAATTTACACGGTATTTTTTTTCTCAAAATTAAACTAGGCATCGCCGAACGCTCATTCTCCGCCCAAAGGTAGAGCTAGAGGTCACAACCAGATGCCAAAGTTTCAGCCCGATCCGATAACTTAATCAAAAGTTATAAGTGATTTTCTAAAAATTTCAATGGGAAAATGGAGCCCATTTTTGCTCGTTTTCGGTTTCTGGTGCCATAGAGCCCCATGTGTTTGAAAACTCCGTCGGCCGCCATTTACCCATTGAAATTTTCAGAAAATCACTTATAACTTTTGATTAAGTTATCGGATCGGGCTGAAACTTTGGCATCTGGTTGTGACCTCTAGGTCTACCTCTGGGCGGAAAATGAGCGTACGGCGATGCCTAGTTTATTTTTGCGGTAAAAAAAACCGTGTAAATTTTTTTTTTGTGACACCCTGTACTTACTGATCCATCGACACGTACACGTCTTGGCACCAGCGTTGCACGGGACACGTGTCCTGACCTCACCCTGTACCGTGGCACAAAACCCTGCACCTGGCACAACCTTGAGGAACAGCTCGGCAGTGACCATTCCATTCTTGTCACCCATATCAACACCAAAAATTTCGCGGGCGAGGCACGCAAAATCCGCATCACGGACTGGCCTGCCTTCCGCGCATCTTCCTCTTCTACCTCGCCCGACACACTCACTAATTGGGTGCAGACACTGCAAACCCGGCTAGACCGACACACGCGCACCCTTACCACCACTCCCGATGCGCCGGATATAGACTCCCACCTTCTTCACCTATGGGAAGCGCGCCGCGTTCTAACCAAACGGTTGCGAAGTCAACGACACAACCGGAAGCTCAAACTACGCATTGCACAACTCACTGTAGATGCTGCTACCTATGCTGCCAACCTCACTGGTCAAAACTAGAATACGCTCTGCGACAAGCTCAATGGTACGCTCGGTACTGCACGAACATGGTCCCTACTCCGTCATCAAATACAACCAGGCCAAGCCAAATCGGACAGGGCCAAGGGCATTTCCAAACCTCTCCACGCCACTAACCTAACAGACTCCGAATGCCTCACACAGATACGACAGCGTTACCTTCCCCCTCCTGACACTCCACGCTACGCGAACTTCACGGGTCCCCCCAACAATCGTCCTTATCTTAACGCGCCCATCACGGACATTGAGATTCGCGCTGCACTCACCGACATTCGCCGCAACACATCCCCTGGTCCTGACAAGATTCAAATGCTCTCTCCTGTAAAACTTCTCTGATTCCGACACCACTCAACCGTACTTGAATGAGGTGTGGGAGTCAGGTACCCTTCCCAAGGAATGGAAGGAAGCCACAGTCGCTCTGATTCCTAAGCCTGGCAAACCCCTCACCTTGGAGAACCTGCGCCCGATTTCCCTTACCTCATGTCTGGGCAAACTGCTCGACAAGGTCCTACAGCTTCGCCTACACAAATCGTTTGCCGACACATCCGCCCTTCCCCACACCCTCTATGGCTACCGTAGTGGTATTTCCACTCAAGATGTACTGCTCCGCCTCAAACCCGAAGTTCTAGACGCTCCAAGCACTGCTCAATATCGCGCTGTCCTTGCCGCAGATCTTAAAGGAGCCGTCGACAACCTGTCCCACGACCTGGTCCTTGAACAGTTGGCAGCCACTGGCTGCGGAGCGAAGGTGTACAATTACATCCGCAATTTCCTCCGCGACAGGCCTGCCAGCCTCGTTCTTGGTCACCTTCGCTCCCCCTCCGCTCCGGTGGCAAACCGTGGTACTCAGCAAGGCTCTGTACTCTCTCCCCTCCTGTTTAACCTTGCTATGCGAGGTCTCCCTCCCCTTCTGGATAAGATCTCGGATGTCCGTCATGCACTTTATGCGGATGACATTACTGTCTGGGTAACGACAGGCTCCCTCGGACACATAGAGACTCAGCTACAAAAAGCCGCTACTACCATCGAGCAATATGCCCGGCGTGGGGGCCTCACATGTTCCCCCACTAAGTCGGAGTTACTAGACGAAACACGCTCGCGGACAAACCGATCTTCCCCTCGCCATCACACTAGATGACAAACCCGTCCCGCGTAAATCGGCCATACAGGTGCTTGGCTTCACGTTTCAGTCCAACGCTAAGGCAACACAAACCCTTCACCAACTCACTACCCAGTGCAACCAAATCATGCACATGCTACGCCGCGTCTCTAACCGCCGAAATGGCCTTAGAGAGGCAGATGCCTTGCGCCTTGTCCTGGCCTTGATTCATACACGCCTACTCTAACACCTACCGTACCACAACCTCACCCAGACCGAACACAAGCGTATGTCTACCCTACTACGGAAGGCGCAAAAACTGGCGCTCGGTCTTTCCGTTCGCACAGCCACCGTTTGCCGAGAGCGGCTTGGGGTGACCAACACCCTGGAGGAACTCATAGAAGCTCACGAGGCTGGACAGTTGACGCGCCTGCGCTCGACGGCTCAAGGGCAGAGTCTCCTCGCCACCCTTGGTTTCCCACCCTGTCCTGCTTGCCTTAGCGCTGCGGGTCTCTCCCCCGCTGCTCGCGCCAAACTCATTGTGGCTCCTATTCCCCGCTATATGCATCCTACCTGTCACTCGGCCCGGCGTGACCATCGCTCGCGCTACCTCCGACGCGCGTATACTGAAGGCTGCGATACCGTTCGTGCCCTCTTTACGGACGCCAGTCCGCAGGATGCACGCGGGGGGAGCACAGTCGTCGTGAACAGTGATCTCAGGCTGGTCCACGCTGCCTCGGAACGTGGTCTCACCGACGTGTCCCTCCTGGAGGAGCGTGCGGTTGCCGGGGCAGCCCTTTCCACCTCCACTCTCTCCTCTTCCACGCCCACTCACATTCTGACTGACTCCCAGACGGCCTGTAGCCAATTCCTTTACAACACCCTACATCCCTTCACTGCGTCCCTACTCGACTCTTTCCTATCCTCCACCTCCCACACTTTCCGGTTAGTCTGGGTGCCTGGGCACGCAGACATCCCCGGTAATGAGTGCGCACATGCGCTCACCCGAGAACTCTCAAACCGGGCACTTGGGGAAGACTCTGCTACCATCCGACCAGCCCCCTTTTCATACTCGACTCACCTAGCTGAGTTACGCCTCGCTCGACAACATTATCCTCCTCCTCAGGCTTCCCTTACTCGCAGGCAGGGCGTCCTATGGCGTCAACTCCAAACCAACACCTTCCCGACCTCCCTTTTCTACTGTGGGAACCATTGGGTTCCCTCTATCCCTATCTAGGCCTAGCTTCAAGCAGGCCGTGGGAGTCGTCGTCACCAATGGCGTCGGCCTCCCGGATACAAGGAACCACGAGGCCGAATTCCCCGAAGGGGCCGGTTCTCCCTTGCCCTTTTGGGTGAACGCGCCATCGGCACACCCTTGGGAGTGATTATGGACGCGTCCCGTTTTCGAGTGACCTTCTACCGGCCTCCCCGGGCGCGTCTATTTCCCGCAGGCTACATAAGCCGGCCACCCACCTGTGGCCGGGGCTCTTGGTTAGGGGGGGCTACGCTCGACGGAGTATTCATCGTTATTTTACTGCTCCCCCTTTTCCGTGATCCTGCCAGTTCAGGCAGCGCGGACCTTTCTCCTGGTGATCCTGTCAATTAAGGCAGCGCCAACCTCATTTCTCTTTTGTTCCGCCTACGGGCGTAAAGCGTGTGGCGTAAGCCTAATAAACACGTTTCTACGATATCCCTGTGTTTCGTGTGGTCTTCCGTCCATCGGAGCCTAACGGCAGGCAACGGACGGACCCGGCCGTAGCCGCCATAGCAGCGACCTACGGAGTGGGTGTTGCCTCACAGCGATCAGCAAGGTAAGTCGAAACCCGCTTTATTGCAACCGACGAGTTAAGTAGTGGGTATTTGCCTCACTGAGGACTTTGGGGTAAACTAGAATCCCACAACTGGCGCCCCAACGTGCGGCCCGTCCGGTGTCTGCAAACAAAGCAGCACGTTCGCAATGGCAGCGAACCAGGCCAATTTCCGGCCTTGGACTTCGTGGACGGAGGGAGAGGCGAACGCCCGAAACCCGACGCCACCCAACGGCTTAGTGGCCACGTCAGCCACGCACGGACACAATGCAGTGTCTTTTGAGCCGAGCTCGCTTCTAAGCGGAGGCGACCCAACATGTCCGGAATGCGCCCGAGGCATCCCCCTCGGCGACGCGCCAGCCCACTCGGCTGAGCGAAGCGCACCTGCGCTTGTCGAGGTCAACTCCGCGCTCACACAAAGCGCGGCGACGCAACAGGCAAATACAGCCTCGTACTGCGATGACCTTCTGACCCCAGACTGGCCTGCAGCTTCCCCACAAACGGAAGACACTGCCGCCGTCTGCGAGCAATGGCCCAGCTCAGCGGCTTTATGCGCAACGGGACACACGGCGGCACGCGGCGGCCCACAGCCAGTGTACAGCTCGCCAGCCGAAAGCGTATCTCATCAAAGAGAAAATGCGCTAAACTCGTACCAGCCACTGCTAGATAACGCAGCACGAGTTATCGAGAGTTTGACGGGAGCGCTGCAAACAGCGACGAGGCCCCCGCCGCCCACGCGGCCTCCGGTCAGAATTCCTATCCCGACATACCGAGGATACGGAGACCGAATGAGCGCCACGGACTTCCTCGAGGACCTGAAAAGTTATCAAAAGGCCATGGGAATGTCGGACAACGAGATACTGGAACGCATCCTGCCAATCTCGTTGGTGGACCAAGCAGCGCGATGGTTCCGTCTAACCGGAAACCAGCTGCTGACTATCGAGCAGTTCCGAAAGGCTTTTCGCCAGGAATTCCTCCCCGCTGACTACGAGCGCAGGATGAGGAGAGAGCTCGAGCAACGGACCCAACACCCAGACGAGTCACTGTTGGAGTTCGTAAGGGCGATGCAAGAGCTCTTCGAGCTAGCAGAACCCTCCGCGCCACATGCAGAGCGGGTAGAGCGCGTCATTCGACAGGCGCACCCGACTTTTGCGGCGTACCTCCGAGGCAGTCGCTTCCGCGACCTGAACGAACTAGCCTCGGAAGCTCGGCGGATCCAGGGAGACATTCTAGCCGCCCGAGCGTACCGACCTCCGCCGCCTGCGTCATCGGCACTTGAGCCGCGCTGCGCATGGAATGGGGAGACGGCGCCCCGAAACAGGAGGCACGAAGCCGCCCACTACTTCGACGGACCGGGTCGAAACACGTACGACATCTCAGATCGTGCGCTCGACCCATACTCTTACGAGAGGCGAACAGCAGAACCCGCGCCGCAGTGGCAAAGGCGAGATCGGAACAGACAAGAGTTACCGACGCCCCGGGAGCAAACGCGGCCAATGCGTCCAAATGCACAGGACGAAAGGCCCGGCGCGCAGCAGAACGTGCGACGCGACTTGAGAAGGGTTGCGCAACCACGCTGCTTTCGCTGCAACAGCGCCGACCACCTGGTTCGACAATGCCCAGAACGGCAGAACCCCGGTTTCCAACAGTCGGGAAACGAGCAAAGCCGCCGATAACCAACCCGGTGGCTCTAAACGGCACGGAGCAATATACTCTTTTGCCGTCCGCCTACAGAATAGGCTTTCCGACAGGCACGCCAACGCCATTCATAGCGTTGACGATCGTTGGTCGGACGTTCAAGGCGCTGCTCGACACGGGCGCAAGCGCATCGCTTTTCGGTGACGAAGTGTTGACCCACCTCCGGCAAAACTCTGTCCGAATGAGGGAGGGAAGCACGGCCTTTCGACTCGCGTGCGGCACCGCACATTCAAGCGGTACCGTCCGGTTGGTTGCGAGATGGGAGAATCGAGCAAGACGGCAACGCTTCGTTCATCTCCCCAGTCTTTCCGTTCCGATCAACCTGGGCAGAGATTTTCTCGCCAAAACAGGGATCGTGATCGACGTGAGTAGCGGTGGCTACCGAGAGGGCACTTTCGCTCCTCTGAAACCTTTCTGCGAACCCCCAACCCCAGAAAAACCGCTGGTTAATGGGGCAGGCAGCAGCAGCCGAAACGAGGCAACAGCCTCCCAAGGTGAACCCTCTCCGACGCGGTTGCAAGCGAGCGCCGTAGCGTCGGAGATAACGCACCCCCTGCTGACTGAGTCATGCAGCGTGTCAGGGCAAGAAAAAGCCCGTCTGTCGGCATTGTTACGACATTATGACAAGATGTTCACAGATCGACCCGGGTGCACCAATGTAGTGCGACACCGGATCGACACGGGCGATGCGCTCCCTCGGAGGCAAAACGCACGACCCGTTAGTTTGGCTAAACGAAAAGCCATTGACGTTGCACTGGATGAAATGATCGACACCGGAGTTGTCCGGCGGTCAAACAGTCCCTGGGGATTCCCCGTCGTGTTGGTCCCAAAGAAGGACGGCACTTCACGTCTGTGCATCGACTATCGCCGTCTAAATGACGTCACGCGGAAAGACGCATATCCGCTACCAAGCATTGACTCGATCCTGTCCAACCTCGGCAGCGCACGGTATTTTACAACCTTAGACGCCAGCCGAGGCTACCTCCAAGTTCAAATGGAGAGGGGTGACGAGGCGAAAACGGCCTTTGTTTGTCACCGCGGGCTTTTCGAATTCACAAGAATGCCCTTCGGTCTGTGCGGAGCGCCCATGACGTTCCAGCGGTTGATCGACCGCATACTGGGAGAAGCCAAATGGAAACATGCAATGGCCTATCTCGACGACATTGTCGTCTACTCGAACACCTTCGAAGATCATCTCAGAGACCTGAAGGATGTGTTCGACCGGCTAAAAGCCGCGGGAATCACGCTGAACCCGGAAAAGGCTCAAATAGCCGAAACCCGAATCAACTTGCTCGGTTTCACACTCGATTGCGGACGCATTGCGCCAAACGCCGAGAAGCTAGAAGCTATCCGGGAGTTCCCCGCACCAACGGACGTAAGCTCACTCCGTCGCTATTTGGGAATGGTGAATTTTTATCGCCAATTCATCCCGAACTGCGCCTCCCTCCAAGCGCCACTAACGCGGCTACTCAGAAAAGCCGTGAGCTGGAGTTGGGGTCCCGAGCAGGAGGCAGCCTTCCGCTGCACTTCGAAAGCACTGGCGGACACCGCGGAACTAAAGCTTCCCGACTTGAACAAGCCTTTCGTGATCCAAACGGACGCGAGCAAACTGGGCTTGGGAGCGGTCCTGCTCCAAGAACACGAAGGTGTGCTTCGTCCCGTGGCTTTCGCTAGCCGCTCGCTCGTGCCGGCAGAGGTGAACTACAGCACCTGCGAACAAGAGTGCTTGGCTATTGTATTTGCCTTAAAGCGCTTCGACATTTATGTCGACGGGACCACATTCACGATCGAAACAGATCACCAGAGCCTAATATGGCTGTCAAGACTTCGCGAACCCGCAGGACGGTTGGCGAGATGGGCTTTGCTACTGCAAAAGTACGACTATGTCGTGCGGTACCGGAAAGGCAGCACAAACGTTGTGGCCGACGCACTGTCGCGAGCCCCCGTAGACTGCGCAAATCTTTCCGCGGGGAGCCGGGCCGAGCCAACGGCACACGCAATGCCCGGCGAAGCCGAAATTCAGTCCCAAAAGGAGGCAGCACCACTGACCTCCTCGGACGAGAGCGTGAACCACGTAGACGCAGTGAGCGCAGTGGGGATCGTGTTCAGCAAAGAAGAGCTACTGAAAGCTCAGCAGAATGATCCGTTTTGTCGAAAGGTGATCGACGGACTCTCGAGTGAGTTGGACTCCGTGGAGTCGGGCGGTGCGTCCGCCGGGCGTACGACTGCTGGTATTGCAGTTAACGCCGAGTGTCGGGATGTATCTGGTACTGGTACTGACACGCTGGATCAATTTCTGCTGAACGCCGATGGGCTCCTGCTGAAGTATATCCCATCTGAGAAGGACACAGATAACGTGTTCAAGGTGGTAGTGCCAAAAAGTCTGAGGTGCGCAGTAATGCGTTACTATCACGACTCGCACTTGGCCGGACATGCGAGCGGCTCCAAGACTTACACAAAGTTATGTCACATCGCAACCTGGCCGGGCATGAAAAGGGACGTATTCCGCTACGCCCGCACGTGCCACACTTGCCAAAGCTTCAAACCAAGAGGCGGCAAACCTCCGGGCCTAATGCAGCCGACCCACAGCCAAGAACCATGGTCTTTGGCGGCTTGCGACGTGGTCGGCCCTTTGCCGAGGAGCCCCAAAGGACACCAATATTTGTTGGTTGTCACGGACCACTTCAGCAAATGGGTAGAACTTTTCCCACTACGAAAGCTGACAGCCCGAGCGATCATGGAGAAGCTTATGGAGGTATTCACCCGATGCGGGTTCCCGGAAGCTCTCCTAACAGATCGAGCAAGCTACTTCGTCGGGAAGGTATTTGTGGACGCTTGCAAAGCCCTGGGCATCAAGCACAAAACAACCACACCCTACCACCCGCAGGCGAACATCACGGAGCGATGTAACAGAAACATCAAACCCATGCTGGCGGCATTTGCCGAAAAGCACCGCGACTGGGACGCATACATTCCTGAAATTGGGTTTGCTCTCCGTTCCACTGTCAATCGTTCGACAGGCTTCACCCCCGCCTTCCTCACATTCGGAAGAGAGTTGGCGAATCCCATGGACCGTGTCCTCAGGGCGAACGCCGGGGCAAACGACGCGCAGTCGACACAGACTGAACACGCGCGCTCGCTACAAACTCGGATGACGGAAGCCTTCTCGGAGGCCCGTCACAATCTCGGGGTAGCGCGAGCTAAACAAAAGGCTCAGTACGATCGCTCTCGCCGAGATCTCCACTACAAAGTAGGCGATCTCGTGCTCAGACGAAATCACGTTTTGAGCGATGCCAGCAAAGGCTTTTCTGCTTCGCTGGCACCGAAGTGGCTGGGCCCGTACGAAGTGCGAGAAATACTTTCACCGCTCGTGTACAAGCTGACTGACCAAGAGTCACGAAAAGTCGGAGGGCCAGTGCATATTTGCGATCTCAAACCCTACCACAGAAGGGAAAACGAGGAGCAAAACCCAAAGCCACTCTTGCGCAAGAATGCACGCGAAACGCGAGACGACGCCAAAAACGAGGCGCCCCGCTACAATCTGCGAACTCGGAGAAACTAATATCCGGAGTTTCGCAAAGGCAGTCCCAATAAGTGGCGAAATGTCACACTAAGGGAAGTGCAAGGGCAAAGAATGCACCAGCTGCCTTCGCGAACGCGTCAGCCACCATTGTTGGCAAGCCGTGACCTAAATACAAGGCCACCTCAACGTTCGCTTCCGGATCATCCCGTACGGGGATTCCCCTACATACGGCATCTGAGGGAAAGGGTAGGCGTAACGCCCTTTGGTCAGTTACTGCCGCCCAGGCTCACGTGTGTCACTACGTCATCGTAGGGGCACGGCGAGAGCAGTCGTCACAAGCGGTGAGACCGTGATGTCATTCTGCCGCAGTACGACTCCACAGTAACATCCACGAAGAGGATCTCCAGCCAGGACGGTGCTTCGGGCCGTTCGGGGGCTGCGTCAGCCTGTTTCCTGGCTCCGGAGTTTTCGACGGCGTTCTTGGTCCACGGGTGCTGGCGATTCTTCGAGCAGCCCCGCGACGCCAGCGGACCAGGGGACCGAACCAGCGACCCGCCGGCTGCGCGCGCCACCGGGACCGACAGCTGCGCGGGGCCCTGCCCGCCCTTCGACTTCGGGACCCGCGCGGCGACGGACAACACTCTGTCCAGGGGCCGGCTGTTCCCGTCCAAAGGGCTCCACGAACCACCTCCACGACGGTGAGCGAACGCCGGGAACGTCGCAGCAGACCGTATTTGTGAACCCCGGCATGTGGGGGTAGGCACCGGACGCGGTCGTTTTTTTTTTATAGTTCTTTTTGTTTTTAAGAGCCGGTAGGACATTTTGTTTTATTCAAGTCCTACCTAAGCCTTAAGAAGGGGGGAGTGTGGGAACCATTGGGTTCCCTCTATCCCTATCTAGGCCTAGCTTCAAGCAGGCCGTGGGAGTCGTCGTCACCAATGGCGTCGGCCTCCCGGATACAAGGAACCACGAGGCCGAATTCCCCGAAGGGGCCGGTTCTCCCTTGCCCTTTTGGGTGAACGCGCCATCGGCACACCCTTGGGAGTGATTATGGACGCGTCCCGTTTTCGAGTGACCTTCTACCGGCCTCCCCGGGCGCGTCTATTTCCCGCAGGCTACATAAGCCGGCCACCCACCTGTGGCCGGGGCTCTTGGTTAGGGGGGGCTACGCTCGACGGAGTATTCATCGTTATTTTACTGCTCCCCCTTTTCCGTGATCCTGCCAGTTCAGGCAGCGCGGACCTTTCTCCTGGTGATCCTGTCAATTAAGGCAGCGCCAACCTCATTTCTCTTTTGTTCCGCCTACGGGCGTAAAGCGTGTGGCGTAAGCCTAATAAACACGTTTCTACGATATCCCTGTGTTTCGTGTGGTCTTCCGTCCATCGGAGCCTAACGGCAGGCAACGGACGGACCCGGCCGTAGCCGCCATAGCAGCGACCTACGGAGTGGGTGTTGCCTCACAGCGATCAGCAAGGTAAGTCGAAACCCGCTTTATTGCAACCGACGAGTTAAGTAGTGGGTATTTGCCTCACTGAGGACTTTGGGGTAAACTAGAATCCCACACTACTCATACGTGTACCCCTCCCGCGGTCCGCCTGAGTGCCCGCACTGCGCCGATCGTCCCGCCCTTCTCCATATGCTCTGGCAATGCCAAGCCATTCCCTCTGTCTCGCCACTTCCCAACCCGTCCCCCACCTCCTGGGAGGAGCGACTGACCGGTGACACGGCCACGGCCAGCGATGGCTGGTGGAACGTGCCGAGTCGGTGGCCGCCACGTATGGGGCCTCTAACTAGGGGCTCCAACTGGGTGTACTAGAACCCATACTTGCAATAAAGTTTATTCATTCATTCTAGTTGAGACGTTGATTGTCACGCGAGCCCAGATCGAGTGCTCACGGTGCATGGCTCGTATGAACTACAGTTATGACCTTGGTTATGGCGGCGTCACGGATGTGTGTACTGCTTATACTTAGAGACAACATTTCTTGGCGTTTCCAAGGATAGGAGTAGATCGTGCGCATAGCGTTAATCGGCGCTCAAAGTGGACCGGGCACGCGTGACGGGTCCTTTGACTGCATTGCCAAGAACTCTTGTTCCCGAGTACAGTGAGATCGGTCTTTTGACTATCGTCTGCATGTGGTGATCCCCGTGTGAACATTGCGATCCTCATGACTACATTATACAGTTTTGCGAAGGGAGATTAAAAGAAAAAGTTCGCTTTTATGCTCAAAAGTACACCGCAACAAAATTACTCCGCAACTAAGTTACACCACAACAAACTTACAGCGCAACAAAGTTACTCCGCAACAAAGTTACTCCGCAACAAAATTACACCGCAACTAGCAAAAGAGCCTCTTGGTCAGTGGTGTCTCGCATAAGTTTAATTGGGTGACATAAGTGCCGGTAAGCTTGTGCTAAATTAAGAGCATTCCAACCCAATATCGTTGCAGGCAGGGCCGGCCTTACACCATCCAGCGCCCTAAGCGAACTCCGGACGTGCCTGTGAAAATCGGCCCGCCATCAACGTGAAAGGACGCGGGAACAGGCTCTTTTCTTGGCTTGTTTGCGTTTGCACGTGTGCCCCGGTGTGTGGGTGAACTGGCGACGCTCGTGCGAGCTGGGGCAGGGGACGTTTTTGAGAAGAGAAGAAGACGAGGACAGCACGTGGTGTAACCTTTTGCAGGGATTCGGAAATTAGCTTCGCTTGTAAATAGACGTGTTTTTTTTCTTCCACCTATCCGCGGAGTCCTGTCTGGTTTACTCTTCCGTCAGCGACCACCAGCTGCCTCCGTCGTCGTGTCCCGGCGCAATCTCGAAGAAAGAACATCATTACTGTGCCCTCCCCCCCAACCCTTTTTAAAGTTTTTATACGCCCTTGTACGACATGACGTTGTTAGTAAGCATGTGAGTTGTGGCCCAACACGAGCGTTTTGTGAGCCGAGAACCTTATTCCGAAAATGAACGGCGATCTCGGGCGCGGTGTTCAAATGAATAAAAAAAAAAAACCACAAAATTCCTAGGGGGCGCTTCCTTTGCCTATTGATGGCACCCTGGGCAACCTTCCAGGTCGCCCACAACTAGGGCCGGCCCTGGTTGCAGGGCCCCTCTAAACAAGTTTTACTTGTTTTGATACTTGTCAGTCGTCCAGCTTTTTTATATTGAGACGCACTCTAATACCGCAGGAAACAGTTCAGTCGTTGCTTGCTGCAGTTGCTGCAGACGATCCATATAGGAGTGAGCGATTTAGTTCCCCGCAGAGATTTTTACAGAAGTACCAAAGCAACTGCAACAGCAAGCCCGGCAAAAGAAGTTATTATCTGGAAGCAAGCGCTTGGGGCTTCAGCAAATACAGCATGTCGTTTTGAAGGACGTCCGCACAAATGCATGGATAGCCTAGGCTTCTGCAAAAAAAGAACCCTGGTGGCTGGTTTGTTCTATTCGTTTCATTTGGTGCATTTTCTTCACTACAGCACTCTGTTCATTTAACTTCCTGGAGGCGAAATCGAAGCAAAGGGGCCACCATGCCAATTTTACAACAGCCTAAAGGCGCGTTCCCACCGGCGATGCGATCTAGTCGCGCGATAACTTTCATCGCAAAAGCGACCATCGCGGGCAAAAAGCGACGCGATTTGAGCAGTCGCTACTCGACCCGACTTTTTTGCGATGCGATCTAGTCGCGGAGCGGCTGAGCCAATCAACGGCGTTCGGAGCGAGAGTTTTTGAGAAACGACTCGCCAACGAAGGCGTTGGACTCGCTCATCGCGCACGCCGGTATGACCATCTAACTTTTTTGCGATGCGATCTAGTGGCATCGCTCGACTGCTTACATCGCCGGTGGGAATGCGCCTTAAGTTAACCGTATTAACTCATTGATACGGTTCACTTAACAAAACAAAACTTCCAGCATCACTTGAAGAAAGCGGGCACATGCGTGCCACTTATTGCCGATCCTTTTTTGCGCAAGACCCTGTGCACCAACTCAACATCGTGCATCCCCCGTACCTACATGTGGAGGTTCGGTTGATTTTATCGTGTACAAACAAGTAATTTCTTTTTATTCTTCAAATAGCTTAATTATGGTGCTATAACAAAATAGGCGTAACTGTTTCATATTTTTCCGGAGACGCGGTCTCATAGTCACGTGGCCTGGGGTTTAAAGAGAGATCTGGTCCACGAGTAAGTCGTCTTTAATAAAACGCGCATCGGCCACACGAGTTCTCGTGCAGCGGGCTCACCTCTGCAAGCTTCTAGTTTGCACTCGTATCCTTTACGGCGGTCCAAGGTAACCTGCGCGTGGAGCTTAGATATTTACTTTCCATGAATAAACATGGTCGGCAGCAGTAAAAGCAACCGAAACGGCAGAAGCCCCTTCGAAACGATTATTCGAGCCAGCTTCGCGTGGCTTTCGTCTGCCATCCAATTTCAGGGTTCGCCGACTATACGACGCCAACCAGCGCACGCGGAAACGAATTGCGACGGCCCGTCTTCGTAGCGAATACTGCGTATTCGCGTATTCTGACAGTACCACGACGAATCTCATTAGCCGTCTTATTGTGTGTATACATGTATACGTCAACCGTATATTTCGGAGCTGGAGTGATTGTCTCGCCGCTATCGCGATCGCCCGGAACAGAATGACCTTCTCACAGACACAGTTGGGCCAGGCACGGTCCTCAAACTTCAACCTCAGCAGAATAAAAAAAAAAGTTCGTAAAATATTTTGCTTGGAAAATAAAATAGCTCAATATAAACCCGGGGTTGATGACTGTTTACTGTTATAAAAAAAATAATAATAGTTTTCGAGGACAGTGTCGTTCGGTTAAAGTTTAAACCATCTCTCTTTCGACTGCTCCAAACAAAACGGAGTTTACTCTTCGCGTTTCTTAGATTTATTAAGAATCGCTCCAGCGCAAATAAACCACCAGATGCATGTCACGAGTGAGTTGCGGAAAAAACAAATTAGCGTTTTGATGACCTCATTTAGTGGTGAAGTCATCAAAACTATTTATTAGAGTATTTTTCAGGTGGAGACATGCTTTTAACACAGAATATGTTTTAGCAGCCAATTTCCATGGGGTTCTGCAACAACCGGCTGTAACGGCCGGCTGTAGCTTCCGGTTGTAACGAAATACCGACACCGAAAGGCGTTACGCCCATAGGGAAGCATATATAAGGACTTCAGTGTCTCGGAAAGATTTGAACTCACCGCCTCGAGACTGCCAGCCAAGTGCTTTGCCGACTTTGCTAGTCAGGGTTTCTTTTTTCTCCTTATTGATTTAGCTATTCAGGGTTGGTGGTGCGAACCACGGAAACGGGAGCTCATTAGCGAGGCGCCTTGCCCAGAGCCGTTTATACTGAGAGAGTTTGGCCGATGGGCGGAGCTTGTTGGCCGCTAGAACCAGCGGATTTCGCGATAACACAATATGGCGTTACTTCTTTGTCTTGTTCATTCCTGTGAAATCGCGTAGAGTTCCTATGAGGCAGATCCACAATATGGCGGACGGAAGTAGTCATCCCCCGGTTGTCAGACTACGCTGCTGTGGTTGTCAGACTGCCAAAATCTCCTTAAGAAGGCCAAACTCTCTCAGTATAAACGGCTCTGGCCTTGCCTGCCATGTAGCGCTACCTCACGGCGAATGTCAGAAACTAAATCGAATCTACGACAGGCGGTGCCGTTCAGATGCCCTTCTCTTCTTCCTTGCTAGGCGTATCGAACATTCTGTGCTTACTTGTCTTTATCTGCATGATCAAGCTTGTATAAATTTTGTATTGAGTCCTCATGTATTTAACATATTGATTGCCGAACAATGTGACCAAAAGGGAAAAGGGGGGGGGGGGGGGGGCGGGGCTGTCTTTTCGTCAGGTGTGTTAATGCGTTTTGCAATGGCCCCAAGACAACTCAACTTCTCGTCGGTTGTTTTAGTAAAAGCTCTATACTTTGAACCCGCTCTTGCCAAAGCAAATTCAGCGAGGATTTTAAAATATTTCTAAAAATAGGGTGGTAGAAAAAAGAAATATACCCTTTATGTAAAAAAAAAAAAAAAAAACAACTACGAGCCAGGCGGATGTCAGGGATTTCAAAGAGCATATATTGATTGACTGTATATTTACGAAGGAACTTTTTACTTTGTGATATTAAACATATTTTTGCAGTTAAAAGTTGCTTAATCAACTTCGTAAACTACAAAATCATCTAATTAAAGAAACTATATATAGACATGCGGGGCCTTTTACAGCCTTCCGAAAAAAAAAAACACTCAATTTGGACGAGGTTTGTGTTTTCTATAAGAGTGCATATTCGCGCTAATAGAACAATTATAATTAGGCCAGGGTGAATAATTTTAGTACCTAAAAACAATTCGTGATATTTAATTCAATATTTAACCAACTATACCCGTTTTCACCTCAATAAAAAAGGAAGTTTTGCTCCATGTTCCTACGCCACGCGAAGTAGTTCTTACAATATTTGTTTGCCGGAAGCAGAAGCGATGTTTTTGGCGTTTGAAACGTGTACGTCTTGATAAACTAACATATATTTAATCTGAAATGCACGTACATATATCTCACTTCTCAGCATAAAGAGGGAAATTAGGAATGCTCCGCGAGAAACCGTACTTTTTTTTACTACGGTTCTTGAGGTGCAAACGAGTATAGTATGTTTTTTTTTGTATCCCTTTTTTTTTTACAATCTTTGATGGTTGGCGTAGCTGCCAGTTTGTTTCGGTCATGAATTTCTCTTTTTTTTTAACCATCCTATTTTTAAAGATTCTTTAAAGTCTTCGTTGAAACATCCGGAATAGTATAAACAAACTTCGGCTCGTGAAGAAGCATCCAAACTTATGAAGCCAGACCGAGTAATTTTTTTAATAATCGTCCCATCATCCGAAGGCGCCTGTCAATGCGGAACCCTAAGCTAAGAAAGAGGAACACGTGCTGTACAGAACGGGATATCGCGCGCACCGTTCCGTCTCCGACTGTTACCGCGATAGTCGATGGCTGGAGCGCAGCGCAGACGCAGGGGCCACCAGTCCCGGAAAAGACACGGCCCCCAGCTGCTTCTTTCGGTGCACTCCGGAGAAGCTCGCACGGAAGTGAGTTCTGACTCCGGGGCCTCCCGGGAGCCGAAGCAGCAACGGTTGTTCGAGCGGGGTCGGCCATCGACGCGCAACGAGGTTCTTCCCTTCTCGGGAGCAGCCGCTCCCGGGCCCGCGGCTGATCCGATCGCGACCGGGTCACTCCTTCGGAAAGATAAGAGGCTGTCGGTGTACGGGGCACGCGCCTATAAATAAGAAACCCGGTTGTTGGCTGTGCGCTGCTCGGCGCCAAATTGATTGCGACCCGACGGCCCCGGCGCAGAAACACAACACGCCCGGGAGCTCCGCCGGCAGCGGAATCAGAAGGGAGCTACTTCGACACTCCGTTTCGCCTTAGGATGAACTGCAGCGGATGCTAGAAGCCCCCTCCCCCGGCTAATCAAAAGCCGCCTCCACGCTGCTTATACCTCGTACTAAAGACAGTCTGCAGAAACTAGGGAGTTCTAGGGAACCGTTTTCGCACATCCGATATAGTACAGTACGACGGACCCTTCGGTACGAACTGCGCCTGTGCGAGTTTTCTCCGCTAGCGCATGCGCAGTTTGTACCGGAAGGCCCATTGTACCGTATCGTACCTGCAAGAACGGTCCCCTAAAACTCCCTACTGTCTGCAGCGTTTCTTTCTTGTAGGACGGTCACGCTGGTCACAACGCGAAGACTGTCTGCCTGCAGACGGGCTTCGAACATGCCCGAGTCGTGTTTGAAGAATATTACTGTCGCCTTGTCTGCAGCCAACAGCCTGTTTCTTCTACGATGCACGGGTGTAGTGCGGGCGCGGCTTAGTGCCGTGCCCCAGGGAAGAGACGTGCGTGGCTCGTCCAGTCAGCCGACGCGTTCCCAGTGGCTGATTGGCTGGGGTGGTCCGTATAGCTTCTCCTGCGGTCCATCGACAGGGGAAGTCGAGTGTGCGCGAAAAATAAAGGGGAAAGAAAAGAAAATGAAGGGGGACGGGAAAGAATCAGAGATGGAGGAGGAGTTCGAGGAGGTAATGAAGGATGAAATGGTAGAAGGAGAAAAAGGCAGGGATTGGAAGCGGACTGCATTCAGTGCACTCTATCGTTAAAGACACCCGCGACGCCACAAGCGAAGGAGCGAAACACGATGAAATCCTAACGAGGGTTCTTTAATAGTGGAAAACTATTTGGGACACGAGGGTTTTCAGTGGAAGCCCGGCATAGGCGGGAAAAGGTATTCTGGGGAGACGTCCGTTGTTCCGTAAACGACACAAACAAATTTAAAATGCGTCTGCTTTTTTTTGTGTGTTTGTGGGTCTCATTTTTTTTAATGATACTGGTATTGTATACATATAATTTGCTGTAAAACTCCTCATTGCCATGAAAATGTATCGCTCGCTACGGTAAGTAAATTCATTTGATTGCTCTTCGTTAAGAGGTATTCACGCGAGGGATGCTGTTCGGGGAAGGATGTGTGTAGTGTCGGTGGTCGGCAGAACCAGAAGGAATCCTACACCGTTTCCAGCATTCGCACGAACGGCGGTTTTTATGGGTGCGTAAATACTGTATTTACTCAAGTAATAGCCGTACTATTTATGAAGAAGGCCCTTGCGTCTACTTTCCCACAGAACACATATAGAGCCAATCATTGCGTTGCACGTAAATAACATAGCGAATAACCAGATGGAGAATACGATTCTCCATAAAAATGCAATCTTTACAGATGGTATCTTCGCACGAAGACGTTATCTCTGTCCTGTAAACAGCTGAAATTATGCTGTCGATTGTGATGGTTGGCAATCTGCGTGCTCCGCGGAAACGCGAACCCTCAGGTTTTCTTCATAAACAGTGCGGCTATCACTCGAGTAAATAGGGCACGAATCAACTCCCCCATTTCCAGTTTGCACTTCAAGTTCCTGTTTCCGCTCCTTTATTTTTTTGTTGCTGCGTAAGTACGATTCAGCGGATTGGTTAAATATGCTGTCATATACCCCTGTTACACGGGCACACTTAACCGCGGTTAACCCAACTTTAACTGCGGTTACGTGGCAGCACAGATGCCGCACTATACCCTCGGACAGCTATTTCAAAAGAAGTGAAGAGAGCGCGTGCACTGCTTTGATGGGTGCTCAAGATACTCAAGCGCACGTTCGCCCATAGCTCTGACTGCATCGCCGCAGAATGTTGTCGACAGGTATCGTGCGCTAATTGTGGTCTAGCGTAACTGCAGTTAAGTGTGCCCGTGTAACAGGGGTAATATTGTTCACGTGCCACGCAGAGCGAACGCCCTCGAGTTCGCGTTTCTACGATGGTGCGTTTGACTGGGGCACGTTTTTGCTCGCTAAAGCCTAGTTCACATGCAGCGGTTTTGGCCCAAGAGCGGCGCGATTTCTGCCGTCGCGGCGCTCTGGCCAGCACCAGCAATTCAGTGGCACGAGCGCCGCGACGGCAGAAATCGCGCCGCTTTAAGGGCCGCCCACACTAGCGAGAAAACGCGCGTGGCACGCCGATCGCGGCAAGTAACAAAATGTCGCCGAAGCACAGTCAGCGCCACGAGCGCGTGCAGAGACACGCCCTTTATCTTCCCGCTTAACCGATTTATCGGCGCGCCGGGCGCGTTTTCTCGCTAGTGTGGGCGGCCCTTTAGGGCCAAAATCGCTGCATGTGAAACACGCTTAAAGTGGTGATCTCGCGTGCGTTGCCACGCAAACCGAGTCTCTGCTTTTTACAATTTTTGTAAACATTGGAATCGCCCACGGTTACCAAATAATCATGGAGCATTGAGGTAAAGCGGCTACACTGCACAGTTGGTTGCTGTGTGCACACCCGGAAAGAAATGGGAGCGGCTGTTTCTCTGCACGACTGCATCAGCCTGGTCTCGTGGCTAAATAAGGAAGAGGAAGTAACCGACTTTATGTGTTTTCTTAAGGTTTGTATCGAGTAAGAAAGTTTGTTTGCCACGTTGTCCACAATCGCGAGACTCAAAACAGACAGGTGTGGCCGATTTCGTTTTTTTTTTGTTTCTTCTTCTGGAAACAGTGACACACAGCTGTAGCCTGAAGTGGGGTGACATAAATGCCGATGCTCGCTGTGGCAAGGCGCCACTAAGAGATCTCTAGAAAAAAAGGAGAGGAGGTCGAAGTGCGAGGGGATTAGAATAAAAGCCCAGTTGGATTTCGGACATTGACCTTGTCGGACTTCTCTATAGGTTTGGTGACCCGGACGTGATCAACCGAACTACTCCATCATGACCGATGACGGACAACTGGTCACTAGCGGCACGACCGCCCGCCAACCTGGCAACACCGGTCCACCCATCGTTCAACCACACGACGACATTGACGAAGCAACCGGGACTACAGTGATTGGAACTCTACCTCTGCGGTTACCACCATTCTGGCCAAAAAACCCTCAGGTTTGGTTTACCCAGGTGGAGGCGCACTTTCATCTGTGAAAAGTCACTACGCAGATAGCCCGTTTTTACCATGTCGTCGCCAGCCTACCACCCCAGGTTGCAGACGAAATTGACGACGTGCTGTCGCAAACAACGTCCGACGACGCGTTCGACCATCTAAAATCTGTCCTCCTGACTCGGACAATGGCAACAGAGCGCCCACGGATCCAACAGCTGGTGACCGCACAAGAGCTTGGCGATCGCCGGCCGTCGCCGCTTCTCCATCAGATGCGTCAACTGCTCGGATCGCATAACCGTGACGGTCATGACGCAATTCTGCGTGTGCTCTTCTTACAAAGGTTACCAGAAGGCATGAGAATGGTTTTAGCCGCTGCAGACAACACGTCGCTGGATCGTCTCGCGATACTAGCAGACTGAACCGCTGACTACTCCTCTCCCGCTGTTCGTGCAGTCAGAACACGTGCTTCACAACCATGGGAAACGGCCGCCACCAAAATTGAATAAAAAAATCGAGCAGTTGGCTGCTGTAATCGCCGCCTTTGAACCTGCCCAGGACCGACCAGATCGATCAAGGCCCCGCAGTTCTTCTCGTGGCCGATCGCCCTCTCGCCGCACTACCCACTCCGGTGGCCGGTCCATCTGCTGTTACCATCGCACCTTTGGTGACTTAGCAAGACGCTGCACCCACTCCTGTTCATGGACGGGAAGTGCCGAGGTCCGACACTAACGGCGGCAAGTGATCCCGGCGAGCCCACCGGTCGCCTGTTCTATGTTCGCGACACTCTCTCAGGCATCCTGTTCCTCGTGGATACTGGCGGGGAGGTTAGCGTGTTACCTGCTTCCCCTGCGGACCGCAAGCTGCAACCGACTAAACCGTCTCTTCGGACAGCCAACAGCTCCGCTATAGCCATATACGGTCAACGTTCCTTGACTCAGGGGGACGTTGAGATGTTTGTTCGTCATCACGGACCTACAACAGGCCATTAGAGGCGCTGAGTTCCTGGATCAATAACATGGAACCTATAGTTTGACACAACCCTTTGTACTTTCTCACTGATCGAAGAGAGCTTCAATTGGGCCGTCGGTCATGGCGAACGCCACGGCGAAGTCTGTCGTCCATTCATTGCTGCAAAATAGACGAAGTCGTTTGTAGTCAACGCTTTCATTGAAAACAAATATAAACTAGTCGATCCCGTTGGATAGAGGAAAAGCAAACATTGAATACCTTAGGACCGCGTTCAGACAGCCTACATAGCTTGGAACGGGTAAAACCAGAAGCAAAGAGGCCAAAACCGAAAGCAAAGTAGACCCATCGCAAAGAGATCCCAGGCCAAGGCAGGGAGTATTTTTGCAGTCCGAGCGGACGTATATTGATTCCTCTGGCGTGTCTACGTCAGTGTGTCTCCGTGCAAAAGCGTGACGTTGTTACCACGTTGGGCACATCCCACGGAGCAGAGGCAAATATTCTCTCCCGTATGAATACCCCTTTAAGTGGGACATTATGTGCGCGTTTATACGCGGCTAACACGTGACGTCATCGCATCATGCTAATAATCATTTCTTCTTGCCAAAAAAAAAAAAGAAGCGATGATCTCGCTCAGCAGTGAGATCACCGCAAGGACCACTGATGTGTCTTCCGTACAGGCCTTGAATACAGTGAAGGGGGACTGAGAGGGATTCGGGAACACTGCGATATGCCGCCTGGGGGGCTATGCAAGGCGGCGAGACGAAGGGACTGGGACACCGCCACCTGCTGCAATTGGTCAGCGTCACGCCTCTGACCAATCGCAGCAGGCGGCGATGTCCCGGTCTCTTCGTCCCGCCTCGTACCGCCGTCTTGCACAGCCCCCCCCCCCCCCCCCCCCTTTCCCCTTAGCACGAACACAAAAAGCGTGCGGCGGGGCTCAAGCGGATGACGCGTGTCTCGGCACTTTTTATAGACCGTTTTACTGTAAGGGCAGGAGAGAAGTGGGAAAAGGACTGCCGCCAACTGCAGCACTCTTTCCTCCTTGTTGGGTTAGAGGGACCCTGCAAAGCATTTCCGGTCATTTTTTTTATTTTTTATTTGGATCGCGTTCGATAGAAACTAGTGTGTGGAACTCCAGCAACACATTAATAATAAACTAAAGAAGAAATCTGATGTATTTATAACATAATAGGTGAAAGAAGTTCAGAATTTTGAGCACATTTATACTGTTGATGACACCATTGGTCTGAACCAATAGAGAACCAAAACGACAGAAGCGTGCAACAACCATGCGCGATCTTCCTAATTGTTGGAATTAACACACATATATAGACGCTTTACAGCAGCTGTGCATGGGCGCCGCCATACCTGACCTTCAGTTTTTGTTCCCTCTTATTCCGTTCGCTTCACTTCATCATTACCACAGTAGGACAGGTTATTGCAATTTTAGATGCTACTGTGTTCTTGTGCCCAGCATAGGCCCTTGTGAAGACCCGTCAACGCCCGCTTCAGTGGCTCGGCATCTCGGTAAGACAAGAGAAGGGCAGCTATGGCGGCTCAATCTGGCGCGTGTGTAAAGCGTCTATATCAAGACGTGAACGCCCCACCGATTTGCGGGTGTTTTAAGCAATGTTCGAGTGACAGTCAGACGCTTGAAAAGATGAGAAGTGGTCACGCCCAGCTTATTCAGCCAGTCTTGTCTCTAGAATTCCAAGTCGTAATTATTCGACGCTCAAGACCAATTTCGTTACTACACGCTCGTGCTTGACACTGATAGGCACGCCGTTCGAAGCAGCATTTGGCTTTCTTCGATCCTTTGTAGTGCCCCTTTAAAGGAGCCATGCAACTATTTTTGTACTTTGCGCAAATACCGCCACGGATCCCTAAAGTTAATGACCTATGAAACACGCGTTCGTTTTTCACCCCACGCGACAAAAGTCCCAGAAAAAAATAAAAAAAAAAAACGAGCAGCGTACATTCCCTCAACTCGCAGCCAGAACAAGCGGCCACGTGATCTGGAGCCGATTATATGCCGCCAGTGTTGATCCCAGCCACGCGCTGGGGTTGGCAAAGCGCAGGACACGCGCTGAGTTCCAGACATTGTTATGGCTCGGCTGTTGTCGTCGTTGCAGCGATTGGACACGGGTCACTACCCGAATGCTTCTCCAGCTATAGCAATTATCACGAGCCCAAGTCGAGTGCCCACGCAATGCTCGGGTCCAATCTATGAACCGCATTCAAATATCGTCACTTGGGTGTACTGCGATCCCCACGTTACGTCATCAAATTTTGCAAAGGAGAGATTGATTGAAATTGATCGCTTTTGTCCTTGAAATTACACCTCAACAAAGAGTTTCTTGGCCAGTGGCGTTGCGTGTGAGTATCCTTGAGATTAGGTGTGCCAGTAAGCTCGTGTCCAGTAAAAAATATTCCAATTGAATATCGTGGCACCGCTCCTTTAAGGCAAAGGGAAGAAAGAACCGGATGGATCTCATAAACCTGTATTTCACGGGACACCTTCCCTTTTGTACGTCAATGGCAAATGAAAAAGGTCAGCTTCCGCCCCAAACCCTATAGCCACGGCTCTGCCCCAACCCAGTGCGGCCGCAGAAACCAACGCACTCCAGGAGGCGCTACGGTATTAGCGAGGTCCCATCCGTATAGACGCTTTGCAGCAGCTGTGCATGGGCGCCGCCATAACTGACCTTCAGTTTTTGTTTCCCCTTATTACATTTACTTCACTTCATTATTACCATAACAGGCTAGGTCATTGCCATCCTAGATTTTATTCTGTCTTTCTCCCCAGCATTGGCCTTTGTGGAGGCTCGTCCAGACCAATTTCAGTGGCTCGGTATCTCGGTAAAACAAGAGAAGGTCAGCAATGGCGGCTGTATTCTGGCGCGTGTGTAAAGCGTCTATATGGTCACTGGAGTTTGAGAAAGTATGTCGTCGCCTTCCCGGCTTGCTAGCCGGACTCAAACAAATACTAACAGACGACCAAACTTCGCAAGGTGATTGGCTCACCTGTGTCAGCTGCCGCGGCAATCGCCATTTCTGCCTATGAAAATCTCCGAAGCATCGAAAGGGCCTTCTGAACAATCCGCTCCAAGGTCGATGTGGAGTATCATCGTACTGAAAGCGTTCCTGGCCAATGTGAACGTCTTTCGCACTGTACATGCAATCAACTTATCAGTCATGCTTATCGCCACACATCTCTTACAATGGTATTGTTGTTCTTGCAAATTTCAAGACGGAAAAAAAAAATTTTTCAATGCCACCAAAAATCGACAGCGCATGTATGTGGTGGTGGTACGGAGATGTACAGTCAGAGGCAATTTGACCTGCGACAACGTGAACGCTGGCGGAGCAGGCAAAATGCCGCATGGGGCGCAGCGGTCGCCGCGGCGTTCTGTGAACGAGACTCGGCGGACTGGTCCACTCTGTAGAAGCGGGGGGGGGGGGGGGGGGGGGGATTAAGGCGGGAGGGAGACATGACGAAGGGCCGGCTATGCGGCGTGGCATTTCGAAATGGTGAGCAAAATACGCCGACTTATATTTTTTTAAGTATTTTTATTGTTCCCTTGGCAAGGCTATCTCGGTTTGCTTCCGTTCTGGCACTCATATCTTAGCACGAGTTTGGAAAGCCGTCGGGCATTACTATCGGTTCTTTTGCACGTGATGGTTACAACTTGATCTCAGTTTACGGTTCAGCGGGAGTGCGCGATTATAGTAATGTCGGATGCCCACGTTATTTTTTTTTTCTTTTAGCTTACTGGAAATAACTTCTGGCTAGATGTGATTAGGAATTGCATTATTCTTTCAATAGATTTTAAGACGAATCAATTACTTTTTGTGGTATGAGGAAATAAAGACTGCGCTGAGGACAATGTTTCTGTTCTCGTAGCCGCAAAATTCCCGAGCACAAGCACACAGAATCAGACACAGAAAAAACTATCCTTATGCAGTCGTTTTTTACGTTGGCCGTTCACAGTATTATTAGGAAAACTTCCATGCTACCATACATTGAGTGCACGCTTATAAATGAACTCTTAGTCATTCTTAACTTACTTTTCATGATCAAAAAGAAACAGGAGAGCGTTTGACCCCTTGGGGAACTACAGTCAAAATTTACAAAGAGAAGACGAAAGATAAAACGCAGGAAACATATTGTGCAAAAAAGAGCTTATCAGATATGATAGAAGGCCATTCTAGCGCGAGGGGCATTTGTTTTGACTCGACCTCCCCCGGCAGCGAAACGTGGACTGCTCCCGTAGCCTCTTCCCCAGCGCGAAAAAGCGAACGCAGCGCTGCATACGGCAATTGTTCCCCGTGGCCGCTCGCTCCGTTGTCTCAGGTCAAATTGCCTCTGACTGTACTCTTTTGTCGCCGGTGTTTGAATAGCAAAATCTCGGTATACAAGAAACATCTCGATAAAGCTACTTGTCACCGGGAATTCGATTCGACTCACCTGGAATGCAGTGGTCAGAAAGAAACTGCTCAGTCCATGAACCTAAACGGCGACCATACGCGGAGCTTGGCGTTACTTTCCCAGGGTCCAGCGGCATTGGATCGGTACACTGACGGACTCCCGACGAGGGTGAATACTCTTACAAGTGGGAGATCGGTGGGCGAATTAGCGAACGTACCGTAGCTGGGAAAACACTGAACGGAAGCTTGGCGGTGGAACCTAGTGATCCCGGGCCCAGTCCCTACACCTGCCCGTTTCGACTTGGCTGAGATGGGGTATCACTACATCACCAGTACGCGATGCACTTTAAAGACACGTGGTTAGCAGTCGTACTGGCAAAACTTGTCGGAGACACGCCCACAGCCGCCTCGGTTGCTCCGAGGCGAGAGCGCCGGCCTACGGATCCCCATGTGGCGGGTTCGAATCCCGGCCGAGGTGCCCGCAATATGACGGAGGCTTATTGCGGAGAAGGCGCCGTGTAACCGAGCTTTCGGTTGCACGTCAAAAGATCCCCAGGTGGTCGCAATTAATCTCCGGTCCTCCGCTTGGGCGTGCCAGATGCCCGTCGTTGGTTTGGCACGTAAAACCTCGAAATTTGAGACACGCCCACTGGGGCTGACTAAATTTTCGCTGCCAAAGCATACGCACAATACAGTGTCTCTCACTATAATTCGCCTGCCTCGCGGCAAAATAAAATGTGAAATCCATCGAATTGCATTAAGTAATTGACAAATCAGCTCGCGATCTTACCCACGAACGTCACGCGGGCACCGCGCTACGCATAATGGCCCTGAATAAAAAAAGGTTGCGACATCTTCTCCCTCCTCTACTGACGCGCACACCTTTTATATTTATGTTTTGTTTTTTTACACTTGCGCGTCGGCTGTAGCACCGCCTGGTTTTGCCCAAGATAACAGTGCAGTCAAAGGCTGAAAGACACGCAAATACATTTTTTTTTTTTTATGTGGAAAGGGCGCGTTATGATTTAGAAGTATGAACTGTGTTTAGAATAATAGGGAAAGAGATCCTTTTGTTCAAGTTTGAAGGTGGATGGAGTTGCCTTATCACGTCGACCTGTATAGGTTGTCAACGTTCTTGCATTCTGTGATGACTGTGGTGCTTGAACTGTATAGACTTTGTCCTTTTGTGTTGGTGGAGATGACATAGAGATTGAGACTATATAAGGAGTTGGACTAAATAAATAAGTTAACTGAGTTTGAGACGTCGTCCTGTCAATTTTCTGTCCCTTCTACGTTTTGATGTTTCTTCTCTACCCCAGTCTCAGTTTAATTCAACATGGCCAAAGAAAGACGATGAAAGCCGTGACGTTGCACAGTCGGCGCTATTTGATAGGCGACATGGGTTTATAGCATACACTGCACTGCGAGAGCATTCCATCTCCCTCCTCCTCTGACGTGCACAACTTTATCTTTATGTTTTGCTTTTTTACACCCGCGCGTTGACGGTAGCACCGCCTGGTTTGGCCGAAAATAGCCGGCGACATCTTCAAAGGATGTCGCTACTTTTTCGTATAAAGGGGCTTTAGCTACGCCGGGGTTGACGGGTGCTGATAGGCCGATCGGATAATCTCTTGCCAAGGAACTGACCGTTACACTTTACCGTGTAAACTAGAACCGCCAATCGTGTACCCTCGAAAGGAGACCAAAAGTATCGCGATCAGTACAACCGGCGTAACGGTACGCTCGAGTCGAGTGCAAAGTGCGATTAGATTCCCTGGGTGCTCCCGCCTACGGCAGCAAAGGAGTTCTCGGTCCTGACGGACTGGTCTCTAATCTCCCGGAAACTCCCCCGTTGGCGCTGGGGCCGGAGAAGCGCGGCTCGAGGATCTCTCCAGCTCGTTTCGGAGCCCGCTTAGATTTCTTTTCTTTCTCATCTTCGATTTTTCTTCCGCGCTCCATTCCAGTCGAGGCTGAGTCCTTTCTCTGCGCTCTAGTGTTTTTCGACTTTCCTTCCCTCTCCTGCTCCTTCACGGTCGGTGCCCACGGGAACCGCGGGTGTCTCCTTAATGCCCCTTTCAGTTTAATCTGGGGGAAGAACCGCGGCTGAGTGGCGGAGAGCAGAGGAGTAGACGCGAGCACAAAGGAAAACTTGGAGGGGAAAAAATGTTCGAAACACTTCGCTCATGCTCAAAAATGCTAAAAAAAAATGATTGAACTTGACCACTAGCCTAAAAGCTTCTCGACGTAAAAATAAATAAATAAATAAGTAAATAAATAAAGCAAGAAAGGAAAGGCTAATGCTCGAGTCCACTTTTTGAGTGTCGACAGCATTTCGAGCACAATTTATATATGCTCGTAAATCTACGTTGCGTTATAAACATCGAAGGCGCATTAGAGCCTATAGTGTGTACATTCGTCTCGCCCTTTCCGGGTATTTTCGTACATTGTGCCTTTATGGCGTTTCGTTTTCAAGAATAATTGCGTTCAATCTACTGCGTTGGAACCAGAAGCCTGGGGTCGCATTTCAGTTTTCAAAAATCGTGCTTGTGGTTGTGGTGCAGCTGAAAAATCCGACGTTTTTCTCCTGCTCCAAGGCTCGCAGATTACTGCAGGTACTGCCTGAGGTAATCATACTTCGTATATAATCATGTACAACTTAGAGAAAAACAAAAACACGCAGGGCAAGGCGAGTCTTGTTTCCCTTATTATGACTCCGCAGTTAATAAATTGCTGCGTCAGACGATAAGGACGTTGAGGAACTAGTCACGTAGTAGGAAACCTGAAGGAAATAAGGCACGCCCCACGTCGTGCCTAAACCGCGTGTCCGACCCACCCGCCCATATATGAAAAGGGGTCAGTTTTGCCAAATGGCCCAACAAAAACCGCCAAACGGCTGTGAAGTATAGCCCAAATACTTGCTGTAAAAAAAGCTGTGAAAATAATATAGCCAAAAAAGCCAAGACTAAGATTATTATTTTTAAACGTTTCATTTACTATTTTTTACACACATACAGAACACGTGGCATTCACTTTTTCAACCCTCAGATGCGCCACATTTACGGGTACATTATCTCATTCGTGAATTTTTCAAAAATAGGTTTCGGAAGGATGAAAATTCGTGCAGCATGACCCTTCCTTCGGAAATCTTCAGAAATACAGAACACGCAAAGAAGTGGTCGCCAAGTGTCAACAAATGACGTCACAGAAGCTCTCGGATATCGTGATCCTAACGCTTAAGTATAGAAGTTATAAAAAAAAAAAAATCATGCAGAGGAGGCGAGTGTCGCTGTCGTCGCGGCATT
Organism: Ixodes scapularis; assembly: GCF_016920785.2. Classification (NCBI taxonomy): domain Eukaryota; kingdom Metazoa; phylum Arthropoda; class Arachnida; order Ixodida; family Ixodidae; genus Ixodes; species Ixodes scapularis. The sequence continues at coordinate 113,051,273 of NW_024609835.1, forward strand.
GTCCCAACTCTTGGAGCCCTAAACTCGTCAAGCGCAGAGTTGGAGCCGAAAGTTTGCGGTGCCCGCCGACTGAACGTCGGCGAAGAAAGCGCGAAGTCATCGTCGTGATTGGTCACTCGGTACGCTCCGTCAACTTGGGCACCAACTTTGTGTTTGGCGAGTTTAGAGGCCCTGACAGGCCGAAGATAGGCGTCTGCCCCATTAATGATCACCACCGCTCCTGTGACACTGCCAAGATGGTGGCCGGCGACGGCATAACCTTTGGATGACGTCATAAAACAAAAATCAAGAGACCACTTTTTTTTTGCATGCGTAAAGACATAGTAGTCAGAGACGCACTCCAGGCACCATATATACATCTTTCCAAGAAGCACTCGGCCCAGAGCAACAGACCAATTTCGAGCCCAGGCTCTGGGTTTGAGCTATAGACTCTCACCGGCGTCCCTGCTAACCATAACCGAGTAGACTGTGATTTCGATTCGCGCAGCTCTTCCGTAGGGGCAGTTTCAAACACTGCTAGCGGCTAAATTCTCGTATTTTCCCGCTGTATTTTGTATTTCATGGTGTAGGTATTTTCCCGAAGACAATGAGAACGCACTGTACCACATAAAAAAATAAAAAAAAAAAAACTCAAAGGACTGTAAATTATTTTTGTTGAGTACGCGCGCGACAAAACAAATGCGGCTGGAATGTTAGTTGCGAAGCAAATTGTTGTGTGTAGGTTTATACAGCCGGAAGTTAGTCTGCCTCAATGGGCGTCTGATGTCTCAGCTGCAGATGAGCAATTTAGCCAGTGCGGTTGTTTTTCTTCTTTTACGATAAGTTTTGAGGGCGCCGCCCGACTAGACGCGTGTCAAACGACAAAGCGCTTAGCTGTCGAAAACAATTTACAACAGAACACAGCCTAAAGTCATGCATTTTTCACACTTACAAATAACGCCTTTACCGATGGACATGACACGGACATACAGTTAACAAGCGTTAACATTTGAACAATATATTGCACGTTCCATATGCCGCAGCATTATTTGAAAATAATTTACTTGAGAAATATCTAGGATAACACAGTCACAGTCGACGACAGTCACATCTTGGCGATTGGACGGAATCCAAGATAACTTGGTTTTGGCTATGACTAAGAAGGACTCTATGCGGATTATCTCTGGTAAGGGGGTGAACTAAAGTGAACAGTTGTCATTGTTCGCAAAATCGCGTTGAGTGCCGTTCGATGTCCTTTTCCTCTTTAGTTTCCCGTGAATGTCGAGCAGAAACGCTTGAATGGCAGACACTTACCAACCCTATTTATCACAGTGTAAAATAATACAGAAAGGGTGCGCAGCATTCATCAGAAAAAGTAATTGGAAACTTTTGAGAGGGGCCAGAAAATGCCGAATGCAAAACCGCAAAACGTAGATAGAGAATCGCGCTGAACGGGTTCCCCAACGTTACTGGAGCAAGCTCCATTAACGTTACTGGAGCAAGCTTGCTCCAGTAACGTTGGGTTTCACCAGTCCAAAAGAGTGGCAGAAAATTTCTCGCTGATAGGGGGCGCGAGAGTCGCACCAACCGCATCAGCATCAGCAACATGGCGGTGGCCTAGGAGCGTTTCTTTTGGAAAGGTGTATACTATAAAGAAGTCGGTCGGAACAGCCACCTGTTGCCTAAACGTGTCCACAAGCTCGTTTTTTTCTCTTTTTTGTTGCGTTTTTTTTTTGTTTTTGCCTTGTCTTCTCCAGGTGAACACAGGCCTATTACGGCGTTACGTGCACTTACCGTGATTGGGCGGCGAACTGCCCGATATTCGAAAACTATCCGACCCGTCGTACGACCTGACGCCATCAGCTTAATATCAGATCCGTCTCCACAAATCACGGGAGTTTTATTTGTCGGTTGTTTTCTCGGTCACCTGTAACGAGTCGCGGTCATCCTAATAGCATTCCGCAGTCAATGAGATTGCTATATCAGTTGCAAAGAATTAAAAAAAAAATTATGAAGTAAGAAGAGTGAGCATTAATACGCCCGCATTTCTTAAGTTGCAGGTAATTATAGCCCTTCAACGCGGCCGGTGAGCACCGAATGCTTGCTTAGACACGGCTCTCACCCGCCAGTGTCTAGAGTTCAGAAGGACCCACTTTATAGTTTCATGAGTACTGAGTCCCCTTGCCCCTTACCAGTCTTGACATATTATCTCGACTGGTCTGACGCTGCGAACGTGAGAAAGCCCGTGTGCAAGTATAAAGATTCCTTTCTTTAATAATTGCAAAAAAAAAAATATATATAACGGGGGACATTGGTTGTTCCTTTAGCGGTACGAAATACTTCTCAGTTATCGAAAAAAAAAATTGTAGAGCCCTTCCACTTCAATTCAAGATGGAGGACCAGCGAGGCTGTCATTTTTAAGATGTCTAGGACGATGCCTAGAGGACAATGTCTAGAACGACGACTAGGACGACCTCGAGGATGACGCCTAGAGGACAACGTGAAGGACGGCTTTAAGGACGACCTGAAAGACGAGTTCTAAAACGACTGGGAGCCCGACGCCTAGAGGACGACATCTAGGACGACCTCAAGGACAATGTCTGGGACGACATCAATAACGACTTTTAAGACGACTTCAAGAACGACGGCTTGGACGACCTCTTGGACAACTTTAAGGACAACTTCTAGGAGGACCTCGAGGACGACTTCTAGGACGACTTCGAGGACGACGTTTACAACGACCTCAAGCACGACTTCTAGGACGACCTCGGGGACGACGCTTAGACGACGACCTCTCGGAGGACTTCAAGGACGACTTCCAGGACGACCTCGAGGACTATGCCTAGATATGATAACAAGAGATCAGGACCTCACTCTCTTATAATGTCAAGGGAGGGTGACTTACGCTGGTTCTCCCTCTCTTTGCTCTTTAATGGGAAAGCATTAACTGTCTCATGGAGCGAGCTGACGTCATCAGTTTGAGGCGCGAAAACGGCTCCTAGTTTCCGCGATTTCGTCTTCGGTTCCATTGGCTGTCGCGCGTCGACGGGGCCGCTACGCCATGGCCTCCCATTGGCCGCTGCGCCATGGCCTCCGAGATCCTGAAGCGCGCGAGCGCTAGTACGTAGCAGACGACAAAGGGAGCCGACGAGCAGACGACAAAGGGAGCGGACGAGCGGCCCGCATGCTTTCGCATTCAAAACTTATGAGAAATGCTTAGCTGTACCACGAGCTTTTATTTATTCATACTTGACCCCTCTTTTTGTTTTTATTTATTCATAGTCGTCACGACCAATGGAGAGTTGTTTGTCGACATATGAGGACGCATTTTTCCCAGACACACATGCGCATGGGGTGATCGGTGGCCGAGTGGGCTAGCGCACACCAGTCTGTCTATGCTGGAAAAAGTGGTGGAGAAACTGCATCGTGACGTCGCCGGTGGGAGGAGCCTAATCTCCATCGTCAACAAACTACATCGGAAGAGAACTGCACCCTGACGTGCCCGCGGTGACGTCGCCGAATAGTGGCGATTGAGTTGAAACTACATGGTTTCTTTTTTACCTACAGGGAATCTCGGAGAGTCGCCGAGTGGGCTAGCGCACACCAGCTCGGAGCACGTGGAGCGCAAGCTCGCGCTGCAGAACCCAGGGATCCTGGGTTCAATCCCCGCCTCTGCCCGTTTCGATCTGGATGAGCATCGTACCGGCGTGCGGTCGTGTATCACTACTGCGTGATGCACGTTAAAGACCCCGGGCTAACAGTCGTACTGCACTGACTAAATTGCTTATCTACAGTGGGTAACAATGTCGCCACGTTCAGGCAGACTAACCTCCTGCTGTATAACCAACTAACGACCAATTTTACTTTTTGGCTATATTTGACTGCGTCAGTGCAACTTCTCTCGTGCTGCACGAGGAAGAAAAAAATGTTCCTTTTAGGGTTAAATTTTTGGTGAAGTAGGAAGCAAAAAAAAAAAAAAAAAGAAAAAAGAATATTTCCCTCAAGTTCGGTTTGTAGCAGAAGAGGTAGAAAAAGAAAATCAGTTGTTAGTCCCACGGTGTGTATGGTCTTTTCTTTGTGTGTATGTTTATTCTAGTTCAACTGGCCTTACCTGAAGTAGCTGCTTTAAAATGAAGTATATCTCTCCCTCTCTCTCTCTACCTGTAGTATGAACGAACTAGTTCAACTTAAGCCTGTTACCGTTGCTTGCTTGGCTTTTCGCTCAACCAAATCGCTTATATGGGGTGCAGTAAAATGAAAACACAATCGTGTTGAATCGTGTAAGAGTATATTTAGAATATTTATCGATCACGCCGCTGAACTTGCATCGCTCAAAGAACTTCCTTTTTGTGAGCGCCTTCTCTGCTTGAGTTTGTTTGAAACACAGCCACTTCGATCCGAGGCAATGGATGATAGTTTTGGTGCCATCACCAAGTACGCGACTCACAGAGCACTGGTGAACACCAATGTTTTCGTTGTTCCCGACGGGTCCCTGGAAGCTGCCAGCGGCGTAAAAGCGTATAGCTGCGAGGACTTGTTGTTCGATCGTCAGCACACGGGGCCCTTCACGACAACGCTGGAGCTTTCCACGAAGCTGGTTGCACAGGCAGCGAGTCACCCCTTTGGTAGGCCGGTATTCGACCACAAACCTCGCATCGCTCGTCTCGAAAGCATCCCGGTGATCTCTAAAAACTCGATCTGCTGGCGAACTCAACAGTAGAGATGCATATCTTAAGGGGTATCCACACGAAGGAGAACTCCGCGGACGGAGCTCGTGACGTCAACAACCCGGGAAACTCCGTCCCGGGCTCCGCCGCGTGCACCTGGGGCTTTCGTGCTGACAGCACGAAGCCTCCGCGCCTCCGCCACGGAGTAGAACGGCGCCGTGAGGCGTCAAAAAGGAATGACGTATGTCTCACGTGATGCGCGCTCCGCGGAGGAAAGGAGCGGATTTCTCCTTCGTGTGGATACCCCATAAGCGGTATCCACACGAAGGAGAACTCCGCGGACGGATGTCGTGACATCAACATCCCGGGAAACTCCGTCCCCGGCTCCGCCGTGTGCACTTGCGGAGCTTTCGTGCTGTCAGCACAGAGCCTCCGCGCCTCCGCCACGGAGGAGAACGCGCCGCGAGGCGTCAAAAAGGGATGACGTATGTCTCACGTGATGCGCGCTCCGCGGAGGAAAGGGGCGGATTTCTCCTTCGTGTGGATACCCCATAAGGGGTATCCACACGAAGGAGAACTCCGCGGACGGATGTCGTGACGTCAACAGTCCAGGAAACTCCGTCCCCGGCTCCGCCGCGTGCACTTGCGGAGCTTTCGTGCTGTCAGCACAGAGCCTCCGCGCCTCCGCCACGGAGGAGAACGCGCCGCGAGGCGTCAAAAAGGGATGACGTATGTCTCACGTGATGCGCGCTCCGCGGAGGAAAGGGGCGGATTTCTCCTTCGTGTGGATACCCCATAAGCGGTATCCACACGAAGGAGAACTCCGCGGACGGATGTCGTGACATCAACATCCCGGGAAACTCCGTCCCCGGCTCCGCCGTGTGCACTTGCGGAGCTTTCGTGCTGTCAGCACAGAGCCTCCGCGCCTCCGCCACGGAGGAGAACGCGCCGCGAGGCGTCAAAAAGGGATGACGTATGTCTCACGTGATGCGCGCTCCGCGGAGGAAAGGGGCGGATTTCTCCTTCGTGTGGATACCCCATAAGGGGTATCCACACGAAGGAGAACTCCGCGGACGGATGTCGTGACATCAACATCCCGGGAAACTCCGTCCCCGGCTCCGCCGTGTGCACTTGCGGAGCTTTCGTGCTGTCAGCACAGAGCCTCCGCGCCTCCGCCACGGAGGAGAACGCGCCGCGAGGCGTCAAAAAGGGATGACGTATGTCTCACGTGATGCGCGCTCCGCGGAGGAAAGGGGCGGATTTCTCCTTCGTGTGGATACCCCATAAGGGGTATCCACACGAAGGAGAACTCCGCGGACGGATGTCGTGACGTCAACAGTCCAGGAAACTCCGTCCCCGGCTCCGCCGCGTGCACTTGCGGAGCTTTCGTGCTGTCAGCACAGAGCCTCCGCGCCTCCGCCACGGAGGAGAACGCGCCGCGAGGCGTCAAAAAGGGATGACGTATGTCTCACGTGATGCGCGCTCCGCGGAGGAAAGGGGCGGATTTCTCCTTCGTGTGGATACCCCATAAGGGGTATCCACACGAAGGAGAACTCCGCGGACGGATGTCGTGACATCAACATCCCGGGAAACTCCGTCCCCGGCTCCGCCGTGTGCACTTGCGGAGCTTTCGTGCTGTCAGCACAGAGCCTCCGCGCCTCCGCCACGGAGGAGAACGCGCCGCGAGGCGTCAAAAAGGGATGACGTATGTCTCACGTGATGCGCGCTCCGCGGAGGAAAGGGGCGGATTTCTCCTTCGTGTGGATACCCCATAAGCGGTATCCACACGAAGGAGAACTCCGCGGACGGATGTCGTGACGTCAACAGTCCAGGAAACTCCGTCCCCGGCTCCGCCGCGTGCACTTGCGGAGCTTTCGTGCTGTCAGCACAGAGCCTCCGCGCCTCCGCCACGGAGGAGAACGCGCCGCGAGGCGTCAAAAAGGGATGACGTATGTCTCACGTGATGCGCGCTCCGCGGAGGAAAGGGGCGGATTTCTCCTTCGTGTGGATACCCCATAAGGGGTATCCACACGAAGGAGAACTCCGCGGACGGATGTCGTGACGTCAACAGTCCGGGAAACTCCGTCCCCGGCTCCGCCGCGTGCACTTGCGGAGCTTTCGTGCTGTCAGCACAGAGCCTCCGCGCCTCCGCCACGGAGGAGAACGCGCCGCGAGGCGTCAAAAAGGGATGACGTATGTCTCACGTGATGCGCGCTCCGCGGAGGAAAGGGGCGGATTTCTCCTTCGTGTGGATACCCCATAAGCGGTATCCACACGAAGGAGAACTCCGCGGACGGATGTCGTGACGTCAACAGTCCAGGAAACTCCGTCCCCGGCTCCGCCGCGTGCACCTGGGGCTTTCGTGCTGACAGCACGAAGCCTCCGCGCCTCCGCCACGGAGTAGAACGGCGCCGTGAGGCGTCAAAAAGGAATGACGTATGTCTCACGTGATGCGCGCTCCGCGGAGGAAAGGAGCGGATTTCTCCTTCGTGTGGATACCCCATAAGCGGTATCCACACGAAGGAGAACTCCGCGGACGGATGTCGTGACGTCAACAGTCCAGGAAACTCCGTCCCCGGCTCCGCCGCGTGCACTTGCGGAGCTTTCGTGCTGTCAGCACAGAGCCTCCGCGCCTCCGCCACGGAGGAGAACGCGCCGCGAGGCGTCAAAAAGGGATGACGTATGTCTCACGTGATGCGCGCTCCGCGGAGGAAAGGGGCGGATTTCTCCTTCGTGTGGATCCCCCATAAGGGGTATCCACACGAAGGAGAACTCCGCGGACGGATGTCGTGACGTCAACAGTCCAGGAAACTCCGTCCCCGGCTCCGCCGCGTGCACTTGCGGAGCTTTCGTGCTGTTAGCACAGAGCCTCCGCGCCTCCGCCACGGAGGAGAACGCGCCGCGAGGCGTCAAAAAGGGATGACGTATGTCTCACGTGATGCGCGCTCCGCGGAGGAAAGGGGCGGATTTCTCCTTCGTGTGGATACCCCATAAGCGGTATCCACACGAAGGAGAACTCCGCGGACGGATGTCGTGACGTCAACAGTCCAGGAAACTCCGTCCCCGGCTCCGCCGCGTGCACCTGGGGCTTTCGTGCTGACAGCACGAAGCCTCCGCGCCTCCGCCACGGAGTAGAACGGCGCCGTGAGGCGTCAAAAAGGAATGACGTATGTCTCACGTGATGCGCGATCCGCGGAGGAAAGTGGCGGATTTCTCCTTCGTGTGGATACCCCTATAAGGGGTATTCACACGAGGGAGAAATCCCGGGGATTTCACCCCGGCAAGCGCGTATCACGAGATGAAAACGCGAGACTTTTGCACATCTCAAAGCCTGACGTTTTCGTCGTGGGATGCGCGTGCCGGGGAGAAATCCCCGGGATTTCTCCCTCATGTGAATACCCCTTTACGGTCGCTATCTTTTACGATGCAGATTGGTCTCTGGCTTCGTCTCGACCACTCAGTTAACTGCATCGTCAAAGTGCATCGTGACGACATTTTGACGTCACCGCCAACTGCATCACTTTACAAGCATAGCTGGAACTGCACAACGAAAAACTACATTTCAACGTCATGTCACGTGACCCGAGAGAATAGCCGATCAGTGCCCAATGCAGTTTTCTACATCATGTAGTTTGCGTTCCAGCATAGATAGACAGCTTGGAGAACGTGGAGCGAAAGCTCGCGCTGCAGAACCCTGTGTTCAATTTCCACCCCTGCCCGTTTCGATCTGGATGAAAATTGTAACGGCGTGCGGTCGTGTATCACTACTGCGTGATGCAGGTTAATGACCCCAGACTAGCGGTTTTACCGCACTGCCTAAATTGCTCATCAACTGCGAGTGACTCGACGCAACATTGAAATGGTTAACCAACTACGCGCTGTTATAAATATCCACACAACCCCAATTATATTACCCTAGCGCATAACAGCTTTGCTGTAAAAAGGAAAAAAAAGGCGTTTATTTATTTGAGAGTCCACAGTTACCGAAACCATAGTCGGTGACAGTTACCGAAACGTTCAGTGGACGCTCCACTTCCAGCTCCAGCTTACTGCCCTTGATGGCACTTGGCCGCACGCGCAGTCAAGGCCCCGTGGAAGGAAACAAGCGCGCGCTGACCCATCACCTTCCATTATTATTATTATTTATTTATTTAACAATGCTACCTGGCCCAAAAGGCCGTGGTAAGAGAGGCACAACAATGCAAAAAATAAGAATAATACAACTGAACACCAGGGTCGCTAAACCCATGGGACACAAAGATTCCTTGCGTTATGACGTAGCGGGGGGAGTGGCCGAAAGAACGCCGGAAAGTTGTCTTTTCTCACAAACCCGCAGATCCGTTAACCTTCGTGACGTTTTCTTTTTTTTTTTTTTTGAAGGGGTGAAGAATTCCTGTTTTTTCCTAGGCGCCGAACAAGAGCAGCACGAGAGAGCGCGCAGAGACGACCGCGGTTCATATGCGTGAAGTCACAACAAAGATTACCAGCTGCGACCAACATGTCTTATGAGCTCTAATGCCACAAAATAATCTACGCTTCAGAGTAACAACACTTGGCCATACTGTGGTTTAAAACCATGGTTGCCAGTGATCTGAAGCTTTATCTGAAATCCCAGCAAACGCTTTTTTCGACCTCCACAAATATTTAAACATTTCGTGACAAAGCAAAGCGATAGTACATGAGCTTCCTAACACCGAATCTAATGCTGAAGAAGTAGCACTTTTGAATCATGACGATCTGTAGTTGCGTCTGCCTGCACAAGCACCAAAATAACGGCGCCCACAACAATAATGGGGAACGGAGTGCCGATATTCTAAGCGCAGCTCATTTAGTGGCTCTAATGGGCTTTAAAAGGCACGGCGCAGGCTCTGGATAATTGCATTCTAAAATGAACACCGTCAAATTTGACAGTCTGATATCGTTCTTATTTCCGCCGATAACGCAGAATTTTCTGAAAAACGTACCCCTGCCGTTCTTTCCCTTTCTCTCGGTCTTTTGATATGATCAAAGTGTAGCCTGACGTGGCTATTAGCGATGTGCGCGGCCAAAAGCGTCGCTGTGGTCAGCTTTCCACGATTGTTGTTTAGCTTTACTTTACTTATTTTGTAGAAAACAATGATGGGTTGCGCGACCATGTAGGCCCGTAGGTCACCGTTGAGGGGGGAGGGGGAGGGGGAGAAAAGGCTAAAAGAAGGGAAGAAATGAAGAAAATAAAAGAGAGAGTGTGACAGTCATAGTGTCGTCTTTCCACGATTGGCCAAACCATGGGCATATGAGCACTGTCAGATTGTCAACTTTGACGGTGTTAGTTTCGAATTGCGATGGCTTCTAGCTTCTACTGTGGCTTTTAAAGACACCATCGAACTCGTCGTCGCACCTGGTGGTAAGTAAGCAGGGTAACAACTGGTGACGTCACGGAGAGAACCCATAAGAGGGCGCCACCGTAACATCTCGGCGCTAATAGGTCAGAACCAGCCGAGTAGCGCTGCCCGCCTACGGGCGGAGTTCGCCTCTGGGCAGTTGCACCCCCATCGACGGGATAAAATCATTTCACTGTTTTATTTGTTTTTTAAGTACTGACAATTGGCCACGTAGGCTGCAAAGGACGTCGGTGTGGTCGGCTTTCCAAGATTAGTCAGACTGGGATTAATTCTGCTTTCATCAGCAGAAACAAGAGCGATGGTTCACACAGAAAGCATAAAGCACTAAAATGGACAGACAGACACTCACAATCCTTTTACGGGTCTTTTATTTTTTCTTTGTTAAGAACTATGAGTGTTTGTTTTTCGTCCATTTCAGTGTTTTATTGTTTCTGTGTGAACTCCAGTTTATCCAACGCGCTTTGCTACGTGTAAACAAGAGCAATGTCAGGCTGTTAATATCGGCGGTGATGTTGTAAGAACACGATGACCCCAAGCTTCTGCAGTAAACAATCAAACTTGTAACCGTCAATTCGAACACGCACCATCGAATTCGTCGTTCACAGCTGATAATCCGTTGTGTGAACGTTGCAGAGTGAACTTCTCGAATTTTCATCTAGTGCGTGCTACCCACAAATAAAATCGCTGCTGCAGTGGCAGGATTACCTTCCCCTGGTTGGGTATTCTTCGGGGAAGCAAATTTTTACGAACTAGTTTAGCCGCTAAATTCAGGAACAGCTCAAAAGCGAAGAAACCGGACCATCTCGTGGCGGCGTTAAGTTTGGGGCGTACCGTACATCATCTGCAAGTGTCCTGCCGGCCATACTTCGAGTCTGCGCCAATGTCACCGTGTTAAGAGCATGGGAAGAATTTTTATATTGTCACAAGGTTGTGTATTTACCTATTCGTGGTTGTGATAAAACTCAAAAAAATCTTTTTCATTGCCAACAAAACATTTATGTAAGCGTTGCATTATGCTGCTCTACCATATTTCCCAGATTATAGTCCCCAGGGGCAAATTTGGGGTAAAAAAATAAAAGATTTTGCTGAGATTGTACACACACGGTGCATAGTCCGCAGCTGGTGCTTAGTCGTCACGAATATCTTCTCATAGACGGCACACCTTGAGAAATGTCTGCTTTCTTATCCCACAAAAAAGCCTATAATATACATAAATAATCATTAACATAGTCTTTTATTCACAAAATCCGTCTCGTCATAATCAACGATATTCTAAAATGAAAATCCCGCGTAGTCCGCACAGCCTAAAATTTCAACTTTTAAAAGTATAGCCCGGAAAATACGGTACATTCCTGGAAACGCTTGAAAACATGCAACAAAACAAACTTTATTCACTGAACCAGCAATTAAACACTGACAGGCGAGGAATATTTTTTCCAGAAAATAAAAATTGTTCTAATAATGGCAACCTATCATGCGTCACCGGTGTTTTCTTTGCTATTCAACATTTTCCTCCTAAAATGTCCCACACAGGAAAGTATGAATCAAGCCCCCACCCAATATTTGAAAATCTTGCATGTGGATTGGACAGCTTGAACCTGAAAGAGAACTGAAGTTTTTGTAAATCCATCCAACTAAAAATTGTCATAAAAATTCGACTAAAATTATATGCAGTCATCTGCATAGGAGATATTTATGCAGGAGATTTAGTCTAGGCTAGCCTCTTTTCGTTTTCGTTTTGCCCCTCTTTCTGACAGAATCTCGCGTCACGTTATTGTTCAAACTCGCGGAAAAACTACCATTAATGAGCAGGAGCAGGTCTTAGTAACTGCAACCTACTGCCTCAGTGATGTGGGACAAAACTACCTGGTAATAAATCTACGAGGCCTTTGTTCAGGTCGTGCCCTGGCGTTTTGGTTCCCTACTGCTGAGGCAGGCTGATGCAGGAAGCGTGTTCAGCAATACTAATAAAATTAAGATCGCGGGCACAATGCTCGCACCGGTCCGCGACTCCAGCCCAGTGAGGACCTGTAGTCTCAACTGTACGCTGGGGACTTATCTCTTTCCGGAATTATCAGCCTATGCCCGCACGATTCCTGACACCTTAATATTTCTTCGACGTGGACGAGCCCGAAAAGCTACCCCACTCGTAGCCTCTAGTGCGAGAACGTCGTCTGCCGGTGGTTAAGCGACCGAAAAATAGTATCCCGACGTTGTCTAACTGGACTCACGAAAACAGTGGTTTATTGTGATTAGTAATATTTCTTTTAAGAGGAGAAGGCACAATGTTATTAAAGCGCAAAAATTAAACTAGTGACGCTCATCTGTAAAGCTACCTCGTAGACGCCGCACGGCCGTACTTGCGAGGCGGACCCGACTCGTTGGCGGGGAAATCAACCGCTTTCTTGGCGGAAGATGCGTGTTATTGAAGTTTTGCTATCGTTTCTTGACTCATCACGAGAAAGAATTATCGCACGCTTTCTATCCTTCTCTAAATCTTCACCGTACGCTCGAAACACCTGCGACGCCAATGCAACGCTACGAACGCGACCGACACGACCATGTGTTGTGCTGCGGTGGCGCTACCATCGCAATTTCGAAGCGGCCCCTGGTTGGGCGAATCGATTCTATGGGTATTATTCACTTCCTGTTCGTAGCTAGCCGACGCACCACCATGGTGGTTGTGGAAGCGTGTGCGGGTGTTGAACCCGATCGATTCGAGCCACCTCTATCTGCTGCTGGGTGAATTACGAATTTCTGTTCGTCTGAAGTTACTTTTACGGATATGTTAAATAGGAATCGGTACGCAGAAGCATCGAGAACGGCCACGAAAGCGCGGAGCGAGTGCTGCCGGCGGCAAGCTGCACTCGCGCTGCGCTTTCCGGATTGTCGCATGAAAACGCAGGCTAGGCTAGCTATTTCTTTTTCCTTCTGAGCCAGCGTTCTTCATTGGGCTTTGTTTACTTTTAATGTTTACGTTAGATCACATCACCGACCGAAACAGGTGCGAATGCAAGCTACGGGACGGAGGTAGATGAAATGCCCGATCGGAGCCTTGGCGTACATTTTTCCTTTTGTTAAAACAGCGGAAAGCGACAGGGAAAGAAGTGAGTCAGACGATGTTTAAAACTCAGCTAATAGGTTTTCTCGCGCAATAAAACCTCCCCCTCCGTACAAGGTTTAGTTTCGACGACATCGACTACGCTAGAACCCTTGCTCTTAAACACTCACATACCTTTTGTACTTCGCCTAAGTTGTCCCCCGTGTACTCCATGACCCTCCCTCGCACGTTTTTTTTAATGATGTGGAGTAAGAAAGCATGAATAAACGAGCACCGATTTTGATGCGGGCTACGCAGGGTCGTACTACCGCTTCATTATCAGTCAATATGAAGGTGCTGCCGGCTGGATTTTGTTAATTTATATTATAGCAAGCCACCCGTTCACGCCACTTCACGGTAATAGTCTACGGTGGCTCATTAGAGAAAAAGTTAATTCGAGCTGTCGATGTAACGATGGAACGGCCTGTCAATGAAACTCTATGTCGACGGAACGTCGTGCCATGAACTGATTGACTGTGAGATTGCACCCGCGTTCTCGAGGATGCCTTGGACGACAAGCAGTGCTCGCCCTTTTGCGGATTAATGGAGACTTTTTTGGGGGTGCCAAAGGACTCTGTTAGATATCGTTATGGCCCGCGGTCCCAACCTGAAAGAAGAGACAACACGCTGTATTGGCCTGTAACAAAAATGGCCGCGTATTAGCGGCGAGATGTTTTGGTGGCGCCCTCCTATGGTTCCCCCTTGTGACGTCATTACCTTGCGAACAACAAGTTCGATGGTGTTTGTAAATAGCATGGTGGAAGCCTGCAATCATTGCGGTCTCAAAGGAACACTGCCAACACCGTCGAAATTAAAGTTCTTTCATTCCTCTTATTTCCGTCGATGGTATACCCTTTTCTGACGTCATAGTCAGCTTTTGGCCCAATCGTGAAAGGCCGACCACAGCGACGCTTTCGGTCGCGCACGTCGCCAATAGGAAGTATTCACTGGCGGCCATATCTGTGTGCGTGGTTGCTGAGCGCGTGCTGACGGCGAGCTCCCCCAGTTCTTTTGCAACGTGCATTCCACACCATCAAGATTACCGATCTTAGCAGGCTATCAATGTAAGCTCGTTCTGAGCATGCGCCCTAAACGGGAAACAAAACAAATGGTCCCAGAACAGATGGTCCCGGAGTAAATGGTCCCGAAATAACTTGATCCCGGGACAAATGGTCCCGTAACTAATGTTCCCAAGTACAAACTAGCAAAAAATGGTCCCAGATAAATATTGCCAATATGGGTTCCGCGTTTGCGAATAAATCCGATAAAATCCAATAACACCCGCCGGTAAAACATTTTACGGTTTCCAATTTATACGATAAGCTCATAATTTCGATGCTGCCGGTTGCACGAACTCGTCCGGTTTTTATATTGTTCTGGGGAGCTCAGAAATGTTTTGCGCTGATTGTCTCTTTTTTTTATTTATTTAAAGTTTTGTGCTACAAGCCTCATAAATTAATATATTTTCAGCCCATATAAAAAAAAAGTTCGGTAGCCTCTCTACGACAATAATCGAATGGGGCTCGCTTATATAGATATATACTGCTTAAAAACACTGCTATATAAAAATGACGCTCAAAAACAACTGCGAGGCATGTAACAGGGGATTTAGCAGCATAGTCGGGCATATCCATCCAACTGTATGGAAGGCGATCAACGCTCTACGGGCGGAAGCTTTATCTGATTCCGTAAAAACTGCTCAGGAGTTTTTACGGAGGAGAGAACAAAAACGAGCTGGTCCCAATGCAGCGCCGACTGCAGACTCTCTCCACCGAGCACGACCAGGGAGCAAAGACGATGAAGGAATTCCTTCGAGGTGTTAGTCGCACTGTTCGCTTTTGAACACCTGGGCCGGCTTGCTAGAAGAAGTGTCTCAGTTGAGACTGCTCAAAGAAAGCGCTGCCAAGGCTCGGGCGCGCGAGCGTCTGAGACTCAGCTTAAGCTCGAGCGCTAGCCTTGACAGCGCTTTCTTTGAGCAGTCTCAACTGAGACTCTGCTTCGAGCAAGCCGGCCCGGGTGTAAGATGTTAAGGCACGTCCATATATGTGTTATCATTAAATTGCATAATTTCTGAACATTTGGTCGTAAAATATAATTTAACCTAGCTAGTGCAGTTGTTGATCTGGTTAAAGAGACATGGAGGAACACCAAATGTCCACGGAAATCTAACGCACCTATAAAGGCATCGAGCTCCGCTCGTTCTGTGTGCTATCATCACGCGTCATGGCGACATGGAAGTAATTCGAGTTTCATGGCTTCAACAGAATGACTAAGGGTACTAATTTTTTTCTTCAAAAGAGCGTACTGATACTATTAATATCCTAAAGCCCCTCATATGAAAATAGTAATTACTCCTGTAATATCGTATAAGGTCATTAAATTAACAGTTAGGAATTAACTGTTGTACAGTATTTATTTCGAAAATATTCTGACGATTTTGATGAAAATTAAGTTCGATACCCGACCACTTTTTTCGAAGTGACCAGCCTCAAAATCTAGACGAGATCCTTCATTCCACCAGGAAATCACTGATTGCATAACGAATGATGTATATTGCATGGTGTATCTTAGTTTGTAAACGATATTCTTACAGGACCATTTTTTCCTACCTTAGACTTGGGACCATTAGTTGCGGGACCATTTGTTCCGGGACCATTTATTTCGGGACCATTAGTTGCGGGGCCATTTGTTCCTACACCCGCCCTAACATCGCCCTCAAATATGGCGTTCAGTGAATGCTCTCTATAAATGGTCACCGACGTTTGGCTGCCACAGGTCACCTCGCTCCGTCACTCGCATAACAGCGACGGCCCATCGCTGCTTCCGTGCTTCGTTTCGCGGGAACCGGAACACCTTATGCCGGAACATCTTATGCAAATACAGCACGGCTACCACGCCTAGGAGGGCTCCCGATGCAGCTGGACAAACTACGGCCGGCACCGCGGACGAACCGGAAGCGCGAAGTCACATGACGCCTCGCTTCGAATGACAAAACTTCCGGCACAAACGTCGTTCACCAATTACCAAGCCGAACTCCCCGCCACTTTATACGTAACACTTAACTTCGCTAACACCACGTCGCCCATGCTGCCAGTCCGTAGGTAGCCGCCATCTTAAAACTGGGCTCTCACTGGATTAGAAGTCCATCGAGACACCCCGCGAGAGTTACGCAAAGTACACCAGCCCCCCAACGCAAAACCCTCAGCTTTGCGTGTGCGTAGGCAGCATACTAGCATTGCCGTTGCGTTTTGCGCACGTGCTCTCCCGACCCGAAGTTTCTTCCCGTATACACGAAGCTTTTGTGCACGAGCCACTAAAACTCTACTCTCAGCCTCGGGGTTTGCCCAGTTCTCTTCGTGTACGATTGCCTCTCCAAAGTGCTTTGCGGGAGTCGCGCCAGTTTAATTTTTTTTAGTGCATATGGGGCACCTATACAAAGTGTTTCCCCGCCCCGCAGCGACTCGACGAGTAGCGGTGATTGAGTTTTCCCGACTAAACGCCGTTTCAGTCATTGCGGTGGTCTGATGATTATCCGGTCGTTGGGTACGGCCCAGCCCCTTTGGAGGGAACACGGCGATGTCGATGAGAGCGGAGTCGCTGGCTCCGTCGAGGCGAGTCGATGGAGTTCCAGTGCTGCAGGAGCACGCGGACACGAATATTGCGCGGCCGTAAATCAATAGAAAGTAATTTGAGCCCAAAAGCCCCACCGGGACAGACCGACTGGAGCCTTCCCTCCACGGCAGCGCTGGTGGCCTCCCCTTTTCCCCATTTTCTTTCTCTTTCTCCCTTGCGTATCTCCATCCTCCTTCCACTTTCCCTTCCCCGTATACTAAGACGGTAGAACGCAAGGTGTGGTGACTAAACAATTCAATGGAAATATAAAAGAAACCCATATATATATACAGGGTGTCACAAAAGAAAATTTACACGATGTTTTTTACCGCAAAATTAAACTAGGCATCGCCGAACGCTCATTCTCCGGCCAAAGGTAGAGCTAGAGGTCACAACCAGATGCCAGAGTTTCAGCTCGATCCGATAACTTAATCAAAAGTTATGAGTGAAGGTAAGGGCAGGAGGAGAACACGGAGAGGTTAACCAAGGCGGCCTGCCTCGGTTGGCTACTCTGAGGTGGGGAAGGGGATGAGGGGATAAAAGAAGGAGGAAAGAAAAAGTAGAGGAGGATAAAGGTAACACACTAGCACTCACGTTAACGCTGTGAGGCCAGAATCAATAATTAAGAAAATACCGCAGTTTCCAATATGACACTAAAACTAAGAGACTGAAAGTGCGTGCTGGATTGTCACCAATGTTCACCCAAAACACTCGAGTTTTTGTACGCGCCAGCGCGAAGTCCAGTTGCGCACATGTACACTTACAGGAATTATAAAATGGACAGCCCTCTATACGACAACAAATAATGAACACTGAATAAGTGTTTACAAACAGAACTCGAGGCGAGTTGCTGATAAAAATCGAAGAAGGGCTTTTGCGGCCTTCTCCTCTTTAAGTGGTGAGTCCCAGGCCCCTAGTATTTTGGACGTAGTAAATGGCCGGTCGTCTAGATGTGAAAGAATCCTCTTTAGGAGTTCCCTTTCTGCATCGTAAAGTGCACACTCACATAATAAATGAGATATAGTTTCCACACATTCACATCCTGGACAGTTCGGAGTGTGTGTTTTTCCGATCCGGTGCAGAAATTCCTGTGTGTAGGAAACGCCCAGACGTAATCGGTGTATAACAGCTTCCGTTCGCTTGGGTAAATTACGTGACACACGGCATGTTTGTTCAGGATCCAGTAGATAGAGAGGAGGGTAATGGTATGCAGAGCTCTTCCAGAGACTTTGTGTTGCATTTCGGGCGTGGAGATTTATCAAGGAAGTGACGTCGCTTCTGGAGTAGGGTATTTCGAGGTTAGGGAATAAGGTATGGGCGGAAGTCGCAGCACCATCCGCAGCTTCATTTCCAGGTATCTTGCAGTGTCCAGGAATCCACTGGAACTCGACAGAGACTCTCCTATCAATACATTTCTGAAGATAGCATAAAAGTTTGAAAATAATTTGTCCATTTTCACTTCGTCGCAGATATGTGCAGATGCTTTGGAGTGCAGGCTTAGAATCTGCAAACACCGTCCATGCCTGAGGTGGCTTTGTCAATATAAATCGAAGGGCTTGATGAAGGCCTACAAGTTCAGCCGCTGTTGAAGATGTCTTGTGGCTAAGCTTGAATTTTCTTGTTGTGGCATACGATGAAATCACAATGCTTGCGGTAGAACTATTTTTGACACATGATCCGTCCGTATATATGTGAGGTTTTGACGCGTGTAAACAAGCAATGGTGGATAAAGTGAGTTGTTTAAGCACTAGCAATGGTGTATTTGATTTCTTCTTGATGCCTTGAATGTCAAGTTCCACAACGGGGAGAGGGAGTCTCCATGGAGGTATAGTTGGAAGATTAAACGAGTTTATATCATCAGGGATGTATTGTTCCATTTTTGATAGTGCCATCCAATATTCTGAGTGAGGTCGCTTAAAAGTAAGTGATGACTATGATTAGTAGTACGTCTCAGATGAACTCTCAATGTTTCCTGCATCATTAGTATTTCTACAGGTGTGGCGCGTGCCTCGGCAACTGTGCCCAGAGTCGAGGCACAAGCTGGTAGGCCCAAACAGCCACGGAGGCCACGTGCTTGAACTGCTCTGAGAGCTTTGATGTTGGTTTGACACGTGCCATGTAAAATGGGAGCGCTATATCGAAGTAAGCCGACAAATAAGGCCACGTATATCTGTAATAGGGATCTTACTGTCGCGCCCCACGTGGTTCCACTGATGAAGCGGGCAAGAACACTAAAACAAAAGTTATGAGTGATTTTCTGAAAATTTCAATGGGACAATGGAGCCCATTTTTGCCCGTTTTCAGTTTCTGGCGCCATAGAGCCCCATGTGTCCGAAAACTCCGTCAGTCGTCATTTTCCCATTGCAATTTTCAAAAAAAAAATCAGTTAAAACTTTTGATTAAGTTGTCGGATCGGGCTAAAACTTTGGCAACTGGTTGTGACCTCTAGCGCTACCTTTGGGCGGACAATGAGCGTTCGGCGATGCCTAGTTTATTTTTGCGGTTAAAAAGACCGTGTAAATTTTCTTTTGTGACACCCTGTATATACTGTCCGTGTACAATTGCCTTCGTGTAGGATTGCCTCTCCTAAGTGCTTTGCGGGAGTCGCTCCAGCTTTGTTTACGGGCACCTACACACACACACACGCACACACACACACACACACACACACACACACACACACACACACACACACACACACACACACACATATATATATATATATATGTATATATATATATATACACACACACACTTTGTTTCACTTTACTATGAACCGCCGTGGATGCTACGAGCCACCCCAGTCAATCCGGTGCTGCGAAAGTACCACGTGCCCTATAAGCGTCGCCCAGACCCTTCTGAAGTTGACTGACACTCTCATTGAATTGACTCCAGCCACTCGTAGCGTCCTCTGCGGTTCAATGCGAAGTGAAACAGAGCATAGTCGTCACTAGAAATAAGCGAAAAAAATAAAACTCACCGCGACAAACTACCTCCGAAAAAAAAGAAAATGCGGTGGCTTAGCTCGGCAATGCCAGGATATACGTAGCGTAAGCTTATGCGCACAAAATGAGAGGCGCTATCAAGCGGCTCCGGTGCAGCGTTGCACTGGCGCCGCCGTGTGCCCAGCTGTGCGCCTCCGTTGCGCAGTAGCCAACACTGCGCAACGGAGGCGCACAGCTGGGCACGCGGCGGCGCCGGTGCGTCTGCCGCGGCTATGATGTCACTCCTCTGGAATGCGCAGACCGGCGAGGCGGGCGCGACGGCGACGGAGCGCGCGGCGGCGGCGGCTCCGGCGCGCCAGCTGTGCGCCGTGTGACGTCACTGCTCCTCGCGCAGGTGCAGCACGGAGCACGGCTCATTATGCGAGCCACGCGAAACTGCTAAACCTCGGCGAGTGTAGCTCACGCTACAAAATCAGCAGAAGAGGCGGCAAAAAGTTCCGAGGACACCTAAGCACTTCTTATGAGTTGTGTATGCGAAATCATGAATGCGGTTTATCCGCTCGCTCAGTTCGTCAGTGGTGTACTGGCGCGGGCGGCCACGTTTGGCTACTGCCGAGGTTGCGGCCGCCGACTATATAGATGCCTCAGGCGCCGCCACAATTCTCGGCGCCGAGAGGAGCAGCCCCCCGTCCCCCTACGGCAACGCCTGACACGAGAGCGGCAGCCGAACGCGCGCGCTGTCGTGAAGCGGCCGCCAATGGCTGCCGAGGAGCCAGTTTGCTCAGTTAATGGGCATTTCTTTCGCGTTTTATCGCGGTTACAGACGCCGCCGGCTCTGCTTCATAGTATAGCTAATGTTATCGCATTAAGAAAAAGAAAAAAAAAAAAGAGTGCTAAGCGACAACGACACGAACCGTTCCTCGTTAATTTGTTTTGTGCCAATTTTAATTATTTTTACCGGCTTTAAATATAGACATAAAAAAGAACCTCTAGAATTGTACCCTCACGCAACACAGAGCCATCGTCATGACCCTCGCGGTGCACTCACTATATGATTTTCGACGCCACTCTCTATTTCGGGGATTCTAAAGACTAGCTGCGCCGGCGGAAGGGCAGACTCGGCCGTGTACGCGCTGCAGCTGCAGGGCGTGGGAGCTGACAGTGCTGTAGGAGCTACACGCTCATGGGACCAATGAACCGCTTCTTGTTCATCACCTGCCTCCGCTCTCTGGGCCCCTGTGGAAAGGTGGGAGCGCAGATGGCCGTGCGGCGATAGATGGTCGTTTGACTGGTCCAACGAGCACGCTGCTTTCCCCGCACTCTGCCTCTTAGAGGTAAATGGAGCAGGGATAAAAGCTCGTCGTTTTCAACGAGTTCATTACCGTCTCTTGGGGATTGCGGAAGCTCACGGCTGGTGTCTTGAAAAAAAAAAAAAAAAAAAAAAAAAAAGAAGAAAGACTGAGTCGCAAAAAGTATTTTTCAAATGTCGTTTTTTTTTCTTCAATTACATGTGGCTTTTGGCGTTACCTCTTTGCGCTGTCCCGTTTTATATTTGTTCTCACCTTAGTTGGTGTTCTATTTTTAAATTGGTTCTAAAAAAAAACAACAAAAAAAAAACGGGAACGATCTTGTTATCCCCAATATTAACGATCTTTACTATACGATCGATCAGGCAGTTCAAAGAGCCTATGTCGAAACGTTCGCGTATGTCGCGTATATAGGATTGCAGTACCCTATTAATTCACTCGCAACGTAAAGATTTAACTAAAGGTATCTTTAGTAAAGGGCATTCGGTATTACATGGACGATTAACAGAGGATTGATGTATGGATAGACGGTACGGGCAATGTCTTTTGTACCGGCCTAATCGTAACGATTCGCTGCACTTGAGCTTGCATGAAAGACGAAGAAAATCATTTTTACATAATTCATGGAGCAGGACGAGCTTGAACGAGAGTTGAAACGTCTACCTCAATACGGTCTAACGAAGTGAGGTATTGTTTTGAAGTGAAAGGTTCGTCTAGGAACAATTCGCCAACCTATCCGCGTACGCCGTCTTGAAAAATTCCCGCAATTTTTCTACGTACATGCCTCTTCGAACTGAACATTGCGGCCACCATGAGGGGGCTGAGATTTTAGGCAGTGTATTTCAATAAACGCAGAAAAGGGTAAAATATTGCTTGGAAGGTCATTACCTACTGTGTTGTACTTTCTGTTGTTTTGCTTTGTTATGGCGACAGGCGCCGTACAAGCTCGCTCTAACATGAAGTTCTTCCCTCAAGATGCCTGACAAAAAACGTCCAAAACTGCCAAACATGTACATCAAGAAGCACATTTAACGCTCGAAAGTGAATATGATAGCATATAGACTTCCGAGCTCGGTAATGTTTCCTTTTTTTTTTTTTTTTTTTTTTTTTTTGCGCACGCAAACATTTTGTGTTTTATTTTAAATGGACATCATTTTAAATAGACCCGTTCAACAGAACGCGTGATGCGGTTTTTTGCGCACGCAAAACCTCGTGTTTAATATTAAATGGGAGTAATTTTTACATAAACACCTTCAATGGAACGCGTGATGATTGAACCTCCTAGCGTGAGTCTAGACCTTTTTAAAAGGGGCTCCTGGCCGGATCCATTTTGAGTGTTCGTGGGAATGGCGCGTGATTTGCTCGCTTTCCGAAGCGACGAACATGCGCGTGCTGGCCTGAAGAGATCGCACGCTGGGCTCAGGACTTGAACGTATTGGAATAGCGTATACGTTTCTGGCTAGCTTATTCCCTCACGTTTGTGTTCAGAATTATTTCAGTAATTGCTACTTAGAAACAATAAACAGCATTCATTTGTATATCTGTCAATTTTAATCCAAACTCGTCGGTTCGAAGCTGCTCCGTTTGATTGTAAAGATATAGGGTGGCGAGCTCCCTTTAACGTGGGACCTCTGTTTTTAAAAGGGACCTTTGTGAGCCGCGTGGTAGGGATCTCCAGCTACCTTTAGTAAAGGGACCTTATCTATAGGTACCTTTACGCGGCTGTGTGAATGGGGCATATGTTGTATGGCTCTCCGAGCTGGGACATAATTATGCAGGTTTTTTTTTTTTCACTGGAATGAATACTTTCTGAAAAACAAATATTGTTAATTACGAGGAGTTTAGGCAATTAAGTTGTTTTCTCCGTACGTGTCCTTGAAGTTCCCAGAAGAAAAAGATTTTGGATACACGTAAAACGAGAACATGCAGTATAACATGCTGCGGACATCATCATCATCATCATCATTTATTATTCCTTGAAGGCCCAGGGGGCATTACACAAGGGAGTGAACACTTAAAAAACAAACAAGTAACAAAATTATTTATCTACGAAAACACGCTGTAATCTAGTTATGGGTTAGAAAAAATAAGCTAATGGCTGCAGAAAATTTTTTAGTATCAGATAAGGTAACAATTACGTCAGGCAGTGAGTTCCAGTCGTCAATGGCCAATGGTAAAGTAGACATTCGGTGAGTGACGGTTGACGATGAAATCGGACGGAGTTTACAAGAATGGTCGAGACGAGGGAAAATGCGGTAAGGAGGAGATAACAGACTTTGTCTGAGATGACTGTTGTAATAAAAGATCCGATGAAGAAGAGAAAGACGAGACACCCTGCGGCGGTGAGAAAGAGTGTCAAGGTTAGCTGATTGGCGAAGTCCTGATATGCTTGCGTATGGGGAATAGTCGGAATAAATAAAACGGAGGGCCCTGCTTTGAACGGATTCCAGGTTGTTAGTTAGGTATGCCTGCCACGGTGACCATATGGAAGAAGCGAATTCTAGTTTAGTTCTGACCAAGGTAGTATAAGCTAGTTGTTTTACGGGGGATGTAGCTTGTCTGAGGTTACGGCGAAGAAATCCGAGAGTGCGGTTAGCATCGGCGATGACAGTTGTTATATGAGTGGTCCACGACAGGTCAGATGTGAGATGAATTCCTAGATATTTATACGATGAACAAGCAGTTACTGGGATGCCAGAAAAGTGGTAAGAGGAGGATAGAACATGCGAACTGCGGGAAAAAGATAGCGATTTACATTTATTATAGTTTAAAGCCATTTGCCATTTATGACACCACTGAATTATAATTTGGAGATCGTTTTGCAAGGTTAGCTGATCGTGGCGTGAATGAATGGGTCTATATATGACACAGTCATCGGCGAACAAACGTACTTCAGAAGTGATGCCATGGTGGAGATCATTAATGTAGATTAAAAAAAGAAGGGGGCCAAGAACGCTTCCCTGAGGGACGCCAGACGTTACTGCGCTTGTGGTAGATTTTATATTGTTAATAGAAGTGTACTGTGTGCGATTAGTAAGGAATTCAGAAATCCTATTGACTACTGAGGGGTGAAGATTAATATTTATTAGCTTCATTAAAAGACGTTGATGAGGGACCCTGTCAAATGCTTTGGAGAAGTCAATAAAGATGGCGTCAGTTTGAACATTGGAATCGAAATTTGAGTAAACGTCAGTTAGAAATGCTGTTAGCTGAGTTTCGCATGAGTAGGACTTGCGAAATCCGTGCTGGTGCTTGAAAAGGAGGTTATGAGAGTCTAGGAAATTTATTATGTTAGAATAGAGAATGTGCTCCAAGAGTTTGCATGAAACGCTGGTGAGCGAGATGGGACGATAGTTGCTGATTAGTTGGCGATCGCCTGTTTTATGAACGGGTATGACGTTAGCAACTTTCCAATCTGATGGTACTTCAGAGAGTTTAAGAGATTGAGAGAATATGTCGCAGAGGAAAGTGGAAGAAATGTGTTTAGTGTTTATTAATACCTTAGAGTTAATTTGGTCATCTCCGGAGCTGGAGGACACCTTTAGTTGATCTATAGCCTTAAGTACTCCAGTGCGGTCAATTACGATAGGATCCATGAGAGGGTGAGTGGATTGGCACGAGTTGGGAATATTTAGTAAGTCCTCGTTAGTAAAGATGGAGCAGAAGAAATTATTAATAGCAAGAGCGCCGTGTTTATCAGAAAGCGGAAGTCCGTCGTCATCTACAAATTGCAAAGGAGGTGAAAGTGCCGGATTGATTATTTTCCAAAACTTCTTTGGTTTCGTGGTTAGTATGTTGGGGAGGTCGATACTATAGAATTTGGTTTTGGCGTGATTTATTGCTGATTTATAAGCCCTAGCGCATTCGTAGTAGGTGTTCCAAGAAGCCGTAGTGTTGACAGCCTTAGTCCGCTTATAGAGTCTTTTTTTCCTATTGGATTGACTATGAATTGTTTTATTGTACCAAGGGTTAGTGTTGTCAGATATAATACGGGTCAGTGGAATAAAGCGTTCGATTAGGTAGACCATTTTATCTTTGAATAGAGTCCAGTTTTCATTAACCGTTCTTTCCCAGAAGTTAACTGAGAAAGTATGATAAAAATCTTCGAGGTTCGAGTTGATTGATGCGTAATCAGCTCTCGCGTAATTGCGAATGAATTTGCAGTAATGTGATCTACGAGGAACAGAGAGAGAGAGAGTTAAATCGATGACGAGATGGTCACTAATGCCGGGTAAGTATGTGATGTTACTGAAGAGTGAGGGGTCTTGGCTTAAGCACAAGTCGAGTATATTGCTACAGTGATTAGTAATCCTAGTAGGCTGAGTGATAACATTTGTAAAGTTGAAATCTAAACAAAAGTCTATAAATTCTTGAGACAATGCGCAACTAGAAGAGAGGGCAGACCAGTCAACGTTTGGGTAATTGAAATCACCAAAGAGAGTAACGAAGGCGTTAGGGTATATAGTGGTGATTTCAGAAATACACTTATATAGCTTGTCAACAAATTCTTTATCACTATCTGGCGGTCTATAGCACACAGCCACTATTACGGGGGGCGTCGTAGCGACGTACACAAATACAACTTCTAAGTCAGTAAGAATCGGTATAACCCGGGACGGAATTTGATTATTTATAGCTAAAAGCACACCACCCCCCCTCCTAGCGGATCTATCACACCTATACACACGAAAGTTTGGACACAAAGGAAAAAGTTCAGTATCGGATATATCGGGGCTTAGCCACGTCTCGGTAAGCACAAGGAAATCTGCGTTGCATGCCTCAACCAAGGAAATCACATCATCTCTTTTTGGTATCAAGCTTCTAATATTAGTAAATAAAATAGAATGATAAGAAGGTTTGTTACAGATATCACGGCGTTTTGCAGGTTGATTGGGTGACGAAAAACGAAATGAACGCTGGCATTGCTATGCACTTTTTTCCTTCACGGCACCAAGAGCGGCGTCATATACATAACACTTATTATCTAAAAACAGCTTATCGTGACGCAGCTTGTAAGTCGTGCCTTTAGGCTTGGCAAAATCAAGAAGGTGACGGCGCGCAAGTCGGACAGAAATGGGAAAATCTTCACTGATGGCTACACGTGTCCCTTTGAGCTTAAATGCCGACGAAAGAATGCCCTCTTTATCCTTAAATGATGAAAACTTCACGATTATAGGGCGACATTTTCGTGGATTGAACGCTCCCAAGCGGTGCGCTCTTTCAATTTTGCTTGATTCGATATTCACGCCTAGGTTACTGGAACACAGGCCGGTTACCAAGCCCTCGGACTGGGCCCACGTTTCCCTATCGGTGTCAGTGACGCCAAAAAATAGTAGGTTGTTACGACGGGATCTGCCCTCCGCGTCGTCACAACGGGTTTTCAGCTGCGAAAGTTCGTTTAGAGCTGTAGTAAGCTGAGGTTCGGTAGGTGTGACGTTACCGATTTCCTTCTGCTTTAGTAAGTCGAGTTCAGTTGTTAGGTTGTTAACGCGTTCTTCTAGAGCGGAAGCAGATTTTTCGCTTTCTATATTTTTCTGTGTTAGTAGGTTTACCTCTTGTTGCAGAAGAGCAAGACTACTCTGAAGTTTCGCGACCGTCTGCACAAGCGCAAGGAATTCATCCTCTTGTTGCTTGCTCATAGGGCCTGGGTTCTTCTCTACATGATGACAGATGATCAGGCTTCTTTCAAAGAGTTTTGCTTCGCACGTTTGTGTGCTTTTAACATGTCTGCAGGCAGTTCTTTGGATGACTTAATCTAACAAAAGCGTCCTACAAAAGAAAAAAGAAAAAAAGAAACATGCTTGAGAAGGTGCACGCAGACTCTGTTTTGTTTGCTTTTTTAGCAGCGAGAGCGCGGCTTCACTCGGGGCCGAGCCAACGACGCAACAAGATTTCCCGAATTTCCACTCGAGACTCTCTCGGTGATGGCAGGAACTTGGCCCGAGCACGAGCTGAACAATGTTACTAAAACCACAGTTTCGCACTTGGAGCTTCTGGCAGTACTTTGCCATAAGACATGTGTTAATTTAATATCAAAGTCCCCGACTGGAGCCTAAAAATTGTTGTCATCGTATAAACAAATTACGCATCACAAAAAAATAATGAAGCTGAAAATCCTTATAAGTGGAATGCCACGCCCATGTGAGAAGTTGTGTTCATGGCGCCATCAACGAAACACGTGCGAGAACAGCAATGGCAGTAATGTTAAGTATAACCTACAAATAAAGAGGCTTCCTGTAACTTTTTTGTGAGACGTTGTCCAGGCTACCGTAGTTTTCCCAGTGATCGGACGCTGCCAAAGCTACTTGCATAAAGGCAATGCTTTCTGTGGCGTCTCTCGTACTAAAGCGATCCCAGTTCGTACGCGTAGACTAGACGATGCAGTAGTTTCAGTTTTCTCTTCAGTTGATTTCGCTTTAAAGATACTGCAGGTCAGATATTGATGTGAATGCAGGGTGTAGTATATTTCGCCATTTTATGTGACCAGGAATGACCAGGCAATCGAAGGACGCTTAGTACACATACGTTACTCAAGGCGCCAAGGTAGCCTATTGCTGAAAGACCACGCGGGATACCGTGTGGTGCATGAGAGGTAACATCCGAGGCCATATAGTAGAGCAAGTGACAGAAGGGCTTTTCAACACTTATTTTATATTCTGGAATTTTCCCTGTGTGATCCTAGGTAATTCATTTAATATATTGCCGTATTTTTGTAAAAATATCCTGGCCACATAGCAAAACTTTAATGTGAATTCCACCGACTGACACGATTCGATCGGCCAATCATCGCGCGCCACTCCTGGTTCAGCGCGGTGCGCGCGCAACGCTAGTAGTCAGGATAACGAGACAATTTGTCGATCCTTTAATTCGACGAAATTAACATTAAATCTTACCGCGGGGCTGGGTCATGAGGCTATTCAGGTAACAAAACGTAGCAAAAAGTGTCAAGAAGAACGTTTTAATTTCGCGTTGGGTGAAGACAGGTAACATAACTTCAGCGGTGTAATATATTTTAATAACATTTCGCGCGTTTTCACCACGAATAAACCCACAACGTTTGAGAAAAAAAAAATCGAAGCGAAGCAATTCATTTTTGGAAAGGTAGCTTACTTTAAAGGTATTCTCGAATGCCTCGAGTTACAGCCTGCGTCAGGGCGTAAGGTTTCATTCCAGAAGCAAAAATCCACAAGCAAGCAAAGATTTTTTTTTATTTTTTTTTAATGTTTAGTGAAAGATAGTTGCTCGAGGGAGTGCCATCATGCTAATGCGGCGTCGGTCTCGGCCTCGGTAGCGGCAGCGCCGTCCCCAGGCTCTCATTACGCACTCATTAGCGCCGCATCCGCTCGCCTTTGTCGGGCCAGCAGCCGGGTCAACGACGTCCCCGATGATGGTCAACCAGGGAGCAGAGCAGTCGTGGTTTCGGAGCGACGCATTTTGCAGCAGTGTCAAACACGCGTGCGTCGGCAAAACAACACTTTCTGCGTCAACACGATGAAGACGTCGTTATGCTGTCTAATAATCTGGAAGCTATCACCCCTCTCTGCTAGTGAATGGAGCTCATTCCATTTTCTGTACTACTTGAGAGCTATTGAAACGCCGGGTAGGTCAAATGCCGAACCAAGCATATGTACGCAAGAATGAGGCTTTGCCCTTGCCTACATGGTATTTATTATAAAAAAAAAATTAAAATGGCTATTGAGAGAACGAAAAATAAAGGTGTCAAAATCAGCATTAAATATTTTCCGCATTTCCAGAGCAAGGTAACGTCACCAGTTGTATAGCTTGCAAGTCAAGCAGAGAGATTAAACGAAATAAGAAAAAAACAAGAAAAAAAAAACGCACCATTTTGCGCATTATTATTATCATTTTTTGTGCTGACGTGAGCCTAATTAGCATTTAATTTACAACATCGCACTTCTTATAATCAACCGAGAACGAGTTGTTCTACCCCTATGTTACAACATCTGACGTAACGTTTTTAGTGCTACCAGTAGCATTTTGTACCAAATTAGAAACCTCAATAATTTAACAAAAAAAAACGTATTGTCATTTCTCATTTAGAATATTAGCTCAGATGTGTCGATTAATGTTTTGTAATAATTTTGAGACAGACCATTGGGTATATATAGTTCAGTGGGCGTGGTCTACCGGCATAACCAAGCAGTATACACGACGGGGGTCGACTGACGGCTGCCACGGCCAGAGCACTCGAAGTACTCAGCCCTCTGAAATGACTAACTCGACCAGCTGATGTAGCCGATGAATTCCCGAGTCTCATGGGAGTTCGAGTTTCGATTTTCAAACTGTATACTATCTTACAGGCCGTTCGTTAAACAGTGAGGCTTAGAAGCGCCCAGCGCCTGCTTTTATGTTGATGAAATTTCATTGAATTTCATCATTTTATTGACTTCAAGAGCGTCCTGAAGACGCGTTACATGAGGGGAGATTCAAAACAAGTTGCATAGATTAAGAAAACAAAAATAGCAAAACACGGAAGAGTTGAATGTGATCGCAGTTACACCCAATGTCGTTTATCAAAGCGAAAGGAAGCAAGAATAAAGCACGAACAGAGTACGAGAGCTTTTCTACAAAACCAATATGAAGGTGAGGAATTATGCTATTTTGAACACTGCTCTCCAAATGAGATGGGATTGCAATCAGTAACTATAAAATCAGGTAATGCATTCCATCCTCTGTTGAAAACTACTAAGAGAGAGAAAAGGAAAGTGTTAGTGCGACCCAGGAATGGTTCTATTGTGCAAGAATTTTTTAATCTTGCGATCTATTTAACCGAGCCATTTTACGTTTTTGTTTTAGAAGATAGAGGTCAATGCTAGTTTTTAAGGCCGGGTCCAATCTGTG
Source organism: Ixodes scapularis (assembly GCF_016920785.2). Classification (NCBI taxonomy): domain Eukaryota; kingdom Metazoa; phylum Arthropoda; class Arachnida; order Ixodida; family Ixodidae; genus Ixodes; species Ixodes scapularis. The sequence goes on from NW_024609835.1 coordinate 113,081,126, forward strand.
CCCAGCGTTGGCCTTCTCTGATAACACCATGTCATTCAGCAGTACAGCTTTGTTATCTAGAAGGTGTTGCGCCGCGATGGAATGTGGGCGTGCTCAGTTGCTGCTCTTCTGTCGCCGGTTGTTCTTCGCTCTGAGTTCCGTAGTGGCGGTGCGTGGGCTGTGATGTGTGTACCTAGTTAAAGGGATGGATGTGATTCACTCTACCAGCGAAATAGATGCGCTTCTTTCCACGAGTGGTATGGATGCGGTTCTTGCCGTGAGTGATTCGGATGACCATATCAGGATAATCACACGAGGGAGGATTTCTCCCCGGCGCACGCGCATCACGATACTCAAACGCGAGGCTTTCGCACATCGCAAAGCCTCACTTTTTGGTCGCGGGATGCGCGTGCTCTGGAGAAATCCCCGGGGTATCTCCCTCGTGTGAATACCCCTTATCCAAGGACGTCGACGTGCTTTGACAGGCAGAGTACAAAAAAGGGACGAAAAAATGTATAGGAATATCCATTGGTGGATTCTTGGGCAATCCATTAGCATGACCCTTGGAAAACGCCACACACGTCCTCCCTCGGGAAGCGCTGACACTGACCCCACAACGAGGCCAGAAAGATGCAGCAAAAATAGAGGAAGCAAAAGAGAAAGCCAGAAACAAAAAAGGGAAGTGGTCAGTGTCAGCGTTTCCCAAAGGGGAACGTATGTGGCGTTTTCAAGGGTCATGCTAACGCATTCCCGAAAAATCCACCAATAATCTTTCTGTAATTTTTGGGTCTGTTTCGAAATTCAAAACTAACAGATGTGGATGTTGCGCACGAGAACAATCTAAACCAAAAAACACACCTTTAATTTTTGACAGTTTTTTTAACGTATACAGATGCATACGTAATCATCATGCCATTACCGCGTAGTCTACACGGTTTTTATTTCTATCATAAAAAGTGTTAGCGCAAAAGACAAAGTACAAGGGAGGGCAGGACAGAACAAGCCGCCACTTTCAACTGAGGTTTCATGAAATAATAAAGGAAAAAATGACGAAGATAAATTCATATAAAAAAGGAGATAAAAAAAAAAACGGAAAAAAGTGAATCAAAAAGTAATAAAATATTAAAATACAAAAAATAAATATTTAAAACATTTAAAACAAAAGGTCGAGATGAAAAATAGTTAAGGAACTATCGCAGTTCCTTGGGTGAAAAGTTCACTGATGGCGAGCTTATGCAGTACTCGCTTCTTGCTGCGATGTTCTGGGCTCCGCAGGTTTCTTCAGTTCCTTTGTCGTAAAACCGCCTCAGAATAACTGCGCTAGCGAGCAACGGGTCGCACCCACAGTCCTTCACATGAAAGGCTAGGTGACTTGTCGGGGAGGATTTCATAGAAAGTTCATGTTCTCTGAGCCTGATGTTGACGCATCGTCCGGTCTGGCCCACATAAACTTTTCCGCATGAGAACGGTACCTCATACACCACTCCGCGGTCACAGTTTATCTACCTGCTTGCATATCTCACGCTGCATTTGTTCTAATATTTTTGTATTTTTTTAGGATGCTCTACCAACTAGGCTAATAACTTATTTTATTCAGTTTTATTCCTTGCCTATTTACGCGACGCCCAAATTATACGGCTTTTGAGTAATACGACATCAGCACATAACTGATTTAAATCGAATAATATAATTAAAGACTGTAAAGAAAACAGGATGATCTGCATTTTCTCCTGACTCTCGCATTCGGAAACCAGAAAAATATATAATTCAGTGGAAGACACCACACTCTTTAAACAAGGAGAGATAGTGAAATATGCCGCGTAGAAGTTTTGAGTTTTTTTTTTTTACAGTTCTGGGCTCGTGCGTCAGCTCCATATTTCGCAAAGTACAAAATCTTAAAAAGTAATCATATAATCAGAATAATTTCTTTTTTTTTTTTTTAGAAATTTGCCACACCAACTACCAAGTCAATTCATTCTCCGCATTGAACTTTCCTTAAATACTAAAATGCAAGCAAATTATGGCTCCCAAGTGCTATCCTAAAATCTCCGATTTCGTAAACAAGTACGCCTGCCGTCATTAAGTTGATCAAAAGAAAATGCTACTTCGCTTCTGGTCTTGGAAAATGACAAAAAATGCTATTTCTGATTGTTCTCTAAATAGCATTTTGTAACTGCTTGTTTAACTGCATTTCGGTTGTATTGTGCAACTTTGTGTTGCATAGTTTCTAATCAGTCGTTTCTGCACGTATTCATAGTTTTTAGCTTGAGATTTTCGTGAAACGTAAGCTTCTTGGAGTTTATACTTCGTTTGATATATGTTTTTTGTGGGTTCACGTTCTACGCAAAAGAGAATTGTTAGTTACGTGCTTCCATAATAGTTATTTCCTTAGTTTTCAGTTTCCTATGTGCAAAACTATAGTTTTGCGGTTACTTTCTAATTGTGCTTACTTGACTAATAAGATTGTTCATGTCTTACGTTCTTCTTATACCTTTTTTTGCTGAAGCACGTATGGTTTAGATGAAATTCCTTAATATTTTGCTCTCCGACCCTCAGCTCAAGGTATAATAATAATAATAACAATATTATTATTATTATTATTATTATTATTATTGTTATTATTATTATTATTATTAACTTTCTCTTACTCAATCGTTACCTTAGGGTTGTAGTGTTACGCCTGAGTGACCCTCAGACAAATACTGCTCGGCGCTAATGAAATTTTCGACAAAATTAAGTCGATTTCATTTTTTCGCTTTTTTTAAGGCTCAGACATTTTAGAAGGGTTAACGATCATAGCCGGATGAAAAAGAAATATTGAGCGGACACAGGCTGTCGTATGTCACGGCCAAGGCACGTAGCAGGATTTTGTTGCAAAAGTTTCGCCGGATCTAGCAAGGTACGCCATTAATAATGATGAACGGACATTCAATGGGAGTCCGTGTACAGCGTCAAGTTTAATGACTTCGTCGAGTCCATCGCTTCGAGGGTGGCAAACATAATAAAATACGAACGTATTTTCACTCGAAATAAATTTGACACTGTTAATGCGACCGCCCCCTACTCTACCTTTACAGAACAAAGAAAATAAAAAGAAAAGAGGTCATCAAGAAAGACTTGCGGGAGAATAAGCTTCACTTTTTTATATTTCATTACGTCGATATCTGAAAATTATGTTTTACATCTAGTTTATTCAGTAATATTAAGCGAGCAAGGTTATAACAAAAAAATTGTTCTTTTTCACTTTAAATTGCTTTTTGTAAAAGATAGCAGCGTGAGGGAAGGAAAAAGCGGATTAGTTTAGAATCATAATAAAAATAAGCATAAGGCGATGAAAATCTCAACAAGATCGGTTTTGAACGCGAACATTTGACAGAAATCTGTCTGGCTGGGTCCCAGAGAATTAGGGCTCGGGTGGACGTCCTCTGTTTAATTAACTTAAAAATAGTAAAAAAAAAAGTATAGCGCAATGAACTTATTCATAGGATCCGTTGGAGGTTGTCAGATTGAATTTTTATCTTTTTTACAGATTTACCAATTTGTTTTTATTTTTTACATGAAGGGGCGCGAGCCATTTATTCGGGGGAAAAATCTTCACCAAACACATATTGCTGGCACTGTTTTTGATTGAATGCCAGCAATGGGAGATGTTAAGAGGAACAATGGGGTGAGAGGAACAAAAGATGAGAGGAACAATACATATCTCGTCACCTCCATCACGTCCACGTATGAGCATGGCCGGAAATACGCGCGTTATCATCCATTCACAAAAAAAGAAAAATAAAGAATGCAAGATATAGCCTGTATCCCCCGCCAAGCGCATGCGTGGACGGGATGAAGGTGACGAGACGTGTATTTCTTTCTTTTTTGCACCTTTTCACTATAGTTGTGAGTGGCGACTATGTGTGCTTCTTGTTCATTGTGTCATTTGTTTTTTTTTTACTCTTACACCAATCATCATACTGTAGTACAAGATGTACCTGTTCCACGAACAAAAGAGTTTTTGGCAGTCCGATGCTTTAGACCCATGTTACGGATAAAAGAAACGGGGCGCGGGATGGCCGAAAAAACACGCTTTTCGTGTAAGGCTCGTCAAATTATGAGGCACTGGAGAAAACCAACATTTTGCGTTAAGTCCTTACTTCGAATTTTTTTTTGTTCGCGTTCTGTCCATTAAAAACCATGCGGGAAGTGCCTCAGCACACAGCTCATATCACTGCACCGCAGCGTTCTTCCGCAGAAAAAAGTCCGTCTGCTTTCATCGCCGTCACCATGGAAACGAACGCCAAATAAGCTTTTCGCACGGCGCGTGTATCACTAGAAAGCGTGTGTTGAACGTCCTCTTCTGCGTGCATGCATCGAAAGTGCTCCCGAAATGGCAACAAATGACTTTAGGACAATCCGGAGTGTCAAGCTGTTAGATGTCGCGATCCTGGCGGTAAGTGCTAGAACTCCTGGTAGGGTATAGCTGTTTCCTCACGGAGTAAAACCCCTGTCCGAAAGAAGTCTTCCTTTTGAAGTCCTTTAAAAAATCGGCGAATGAACTCGGGGTTCCGCTATTATCGGCATGCACTGGTTCGCCGAGCGTATAGAGGAGTCTGTTCCCTCTGAAAAGGGGTGCAGAACTGTGGGGCTAATCCGGGGCTCTTGATTGGCCTTTTCTCAAGCACGTCACAAATGTTCGCCTGCCGGCATCTAGACGCATGCGGAGTCGGCGGCTTTCTTTTGTGACCTCACACGTTACCCACATTTACGCGGTAGAGAGAGGAGGAGGAAAAGGGGAGGGGGAAGTTGCCGCGATGCTTGAGTAAACAGGCGCCAGTGTTTCACGCGTGCACAGGATACCGCCTCTGAGCTACGCTTACTTGCGTCCCCTTTTGGTACGCCCCGCCGTCAACGCTGCTCGGTTTTCTCTAGGGATGTCGCGAACCACCCTAGGTTCGATTTCGAAAGGTTTCGATATTTGCGAAGCGAACTGAGGTTCGATTTCGAAAAATTTCGATATTTTCGTACCGACCGAGGTTCGATTTCGAAAAATTCGCAACTTTTGACCACAGCGGAGTTTCGAATTCGAAAATTTCGAAGCTTTCACGGTTTCTAAAATTTCGAATTCAAATATTTCGAATATTTTTTTACTTCAGGTTCGATAAATTCGAAGATTTCGAAATTCTTTGTAAAAAAAATTCGAAAACTTCGTACGCTTCGAATTTTTATAGACATGAAGTTCGAACAATTCGAAGATTTCGAATTTCTTTTTGCATTAAGTTCGAAAAGTTCGAAGGTTTCGATTCTCTTTTAACGCTAAATTTAAAAAAATGGAAGATTTTGAATTTCTTTCTAATCCAAGTTTTCAAAGTTCGAAGTCCGATTTTCAAGTTTTTCCACAGTTTCAGTTTCAAATAACGTTTTCACGACTCACTTGTTTTCACAAAATCAAGTTTAGAAAAGTTAGGGTGTGATATCTAGATTCTGCGAAGTTGGTCAGGCAATTAAATGAGACGACGAGTGTCCCGGACGTGCTAGAATATTTGCCAGTGCAGAATTGTGACCGCCAGCCCCGGGGGGGGGGGGGGGGGGGGGGGAGGGGCTCTTTAACCTGCATTACGCAGTAGTGATTGCACGAACACACTGTTTTACGAGACTCATCCAGTTCGAAACGGCCAGGGGCGAGCAGGAGGTTGCGGCTCAGAAAAACCTTCAAGCGACCTGGCAAACTAGCCCTTGCACGCTGGTAGTAATCCGATCCGGTGAAGTTTGTAATTGTCCTGGAGGTTTATTTTTTGGGACGGAGGAATCGCCTCGCAAAAAGTACAAAAGCCGACACAACTCGAGGTCGAGGAGCGTTCTAGCATACAAGTGGCGTCGGAAGAGGAAAAACGGGGGGAAAGAGGGTAGCGGCGGGGGGGAGGCTTCAGCCTCCTTCTCCCCCTTGCAGGTATTTCGGACTGTTAAAGAAAACAATACGGGGAAAGAGGGCGTGGTCGAGCTTATTTTAATCTGAAATTATTTATGCATATGTGTAGCAACTGTCGCTCTTTACTGCATGAAAGGTTGCGTAGATGGTGATTGTTAGAAACTCGTTGTCAGAAGGCACTGCTCGTCACATGCTTAGTGGTTCGGAAGTTCAAAGCTGTCTTTTCGACCTAAACACCTGTGCCGATAGTAAAAGAAAAATAAAAAAATAAAAAAATAAATGCGGGAATAAAGAGCAGGAGGAAAAAAAAAAAAACTATCAAGAATTCGTCGGAAGTGTTCTATTCTTGCATATTCAGAGGTTCAGAACTTCGAAACAAGTTTCTTTTACCAAAATGTGTACAGGCTAAAAGAAACACGTCCCAAAAACGTGAAGCGAAAAAAAAAAAAAAGTTTTCTTTTAATGACGTGCTGAACTTGAACACTATTAGAAATCTTCTCCCATGAGTTAATTTATTCCTTAACGTGAAAAAACAATAAATATATTATTTTGTATTCTGCAGATGGCAATTATATGTACTGTCTGTGGTGTTAATTTAAATGCGATACCTCAAACAACTTAGACGAAAATAAATATCAAGTTTAGGTCATAATTGCATGCAGATACATGTTTGGACATTTCTTCGAAACTCACGTTGAATAACAATAATCACATCTTAAGACGGCACTTACCTAGGCTATACATAGATCATTCTTAAAAAAAAGTATAACATATCTACCATAAATAGCTCCGGCTGCAGCGTGCTTCAAATCTGGCACAAACGATAATCGTCAAAAACCCGTCGTCCTTCCTCGCCCCTTCGGGGATTTATTTCTTTAAACCTAAGCATGCCAGAACATTGAAATAAACGACATTGTCTTTCGTAAGGAACGCAGCACCGCGTGTAAAAGTTCGAGAAAAAAAATTACGAATGTACCCCACTACTTGAAATCAAATGAAAGCGTCCGCCGGTCTTTCGAAGTTCGACGAACGTCGAACTTTTACTCTAAAAGTTCGAAGTTCGTCGAACTTCTGACTTTTCAGAATTCGAAAGTTCGAAACTTTTCGAATTCTCTTGATAAATAAGTTCGAAAGTTCGAAATTCATCGAATTTTTTGGTCAGTCAAGTTCGAAAGTTCGAAAAGCATCGAACCTTGCAGCGCAATAAGTTCGAAAGTTCGAAAAAGATCGAAGTTTTTAGCGTAATAAGTTCGACGGTTCGAAAAGCGTCGAACTTCTTAGCTTCACAAGTTCGAAAATTCGACCTCCGTCGAATTTTACGATATAGACAATTCGAAAAATCTAAATCTTTCGAACCTTTCGAACCGCTTGATTCGATCATCGAAACTTCGATTCGAAAAAAGTTCGCGGCATCCCTAGTTTTCTCTCACCGAGCCGTCTTATCTCATATAACTAACGGAGTATGAGAACGGGTCACAGCCGTCTCCCGCTTGCGATAGAGCAACTAGAGCAACCACAGTGAAATTGACGGTACCTAGCGGCTAGAACAGAAAACTGTGGCGCCAGGTTCGCTCGCTAGTTTCCTCGAGCGAATGAAAAATTCACCGTGCCTGGCGGCCCAAAGACGAAGCCGTGAAAGTAGGTACAGAAACACGGTGAAATATCGCCAATAGATGACATGAAAATACAGTATTATGACTTTGTGTCTAGGATAGTTGCCGGTGAAAACCAGAAATATGAACTTCACTTTGAAAATTCTAAAATAAGAGATACTATTTTTTTTTTCGGCAAGTTTTCTGCCTTTTAATTTTGACAAATCCGCACTGCTCAACGAAGTCAGCCGCTTCTAGCGCACGAGCTCGAAATGAACATTGTGTCACTCTCATTGAGCTTCGTGACAACCAATCCTCGACCGATATACCTCTTTCGAAGGTTTGAAGTTGTAAAACTCTTGCACAATCGCGGACGCAAAAGGCACCGTTATATTGGGAGCCCAAGAAATGCTGTAATTTCTACTTCACCGCCATCTTTGCTTTCTTACTTCTGTGGTGTCGGCTGTTCCGCCATTGTGCAGTGGTCTAAATTTTTACCAATCAGCACGTAACTTTCGAGTAAGAAGGCCAGACTCAAATAATGCCGGGAACGCAGCACGAGCTCCGGACATTGTTCATCAGTGTGAATCACAGCCAGTCCTGAAAAAAAAAAAAAAACTGTGGTGCTTCTCTGCTGAATGACTGTTGAAAAAGTGATAAGAGGATATAAAATTTAAACAGCTTCCCCCCCCCCCCCCCCCCCCCTTTTACTTTCTCTACTTTTTCTGGTGAATTCCTTTAGAATATTAGCCCACTTTTTCATACAAAGTCATCAGACTTTCGCTCGCCTCTGAGATGCTTTTTCTGTGGCTTTTCAGTCAAAAAGCTAGAGCCGTTAAAAAAAAAAAAAATGCTTTACACCTTCAACAAAGTTTTAATGGCTTACAACAGCTTTTCACTATGCTTCAAATTGGCTACCACAGAATAACGTAAAAAAAAGACGAACAACGAATTTTTTGTTTATGTATTTTGTTCGGAAATGGTGTCACTGCGGTGTTTGGACGCGCTACACACACCATACAAATACAAAGAAGAAACAAACACAGACAGAAATACCATGAAACACCCATCACCTGAATCTCAGTCCCGTTGACTGCTTCAGAGCCTTATATTAGGGGCGAAGCTTCTTAGGGTATAGCTGTGTCCGTCCGGCGTCCGTGTTCACATCGATCTTGCTGGTGTTCGTGCTCGTGCGCGTGAGCTCACGTGCTCGTGTAGGGCAAAAAAAAAAAAAAAAAAGATGGAAAAAAAATGTTTCGGCATCGCTTTAACCACCCGGCCACGACTGCGGGACAAGTAGGGGGCTCTGAGATGTGGTAGTAACTCAAGAACTGCGGATGTCATGGATGAAACGTTGCATGTAGCCGCTCAACGTCTATACAGGAGAGGGCGCTGCGGTCAAATGCGTATATAACCGCGTTAAACTTTGCATGCATTGGCTCAACGTTTATAGACGAGAGGGCGCTGCGGTAAAATGCTCAAATGCGTATATAACCACGTTTCATACCGCACATTCTCTTTCCGACATGGGTGAAAACAAACGAAAGGCTCGGCGTGCTGCGGCTCGGCGTCTACGCAGACAAGCACCACCAGAGCTTCGCCCCAATCAACATCATTCACTACGTGGAGATGCGGTCATTTATCATGGCTGACGCACAACAAGGCAGGGCTGAAATAAAGAAACTAAAGGTTTAATGTGGCCAACTTGTACAAAACAAAAGACGATGTAACTGGGCGTCGCGGACATCGATGTTGGCGTAGCAGCGGGATCGGGCGCTGGCGAAAGACTGACACCGTCTCGCCACGCGGAAATATTCTTCCGCCTGGCGGAAAGTCCTCCTCGCACTCTTTCTTTCCCTTTCTCTTTTGTATTGTTGCACGGCGAGGCGAGGGGAAAGGTCCCCTTTTGCGCCGGCTTCTTCTGAGGGGACAAGCCGAGAAAATCCCCATTCTGAGCGACGGGCGATGGGTGTGGCAGCAGCGACCTCATGACTAACAGGTATCTTCAGCTCCTACCGCGTAATCTGCCCTATTTTTTTTTTTTTTTTTTTTTTTGCGCTTGCCAAGCCCAGCCTTTTGGGTGTAGGTTTTACGGAGCTGCAAGGCTGCGCCGTCGCAGTCACAGAATTTGAGCTGTCGAAGTTGTTTGGTTTAGCCCGTGGCAAAATAAACGCATACTTTGGAGCTGCGATGCATCCCCGCACCCATTGAAAGAACGTTTCATAGATATTCCGGGTTGATCAATGAGCTCAAAAGAGATGCGCGGGATGTGGTGACTTAAATATGTAAGGATGACTTACATGTTCGCAAAACATTCGATCTTAAAAAACAAAAAAACTGCTTTTCACCCTCAAACCTGCCTCAAATTGGGATTGATTTAAAAGAAAACTATGCACCAGGCGCGGGCATCTTTTAGGGCCGGTTGCACCAACGTCGCTTAGCGCAAAGCGGAGCTTAGCCGGGAACTTAAGCTTAGTTTCGGTTTCGTTCGGTTGCACCAAACTCGCTTATCGCTAAACCTAGCACTAAACTACGCTTAACTTAAGCGCCCAACTTGGGCGCTTTGCTTCTGGTTGTTTCTTAATCCTGGATTAAAAACATGGCGGCTGGTTTGTCACGGTCGACGCGGTGGACAAAATTGGTTGTGCAAAGTGTTTTAGGCTACATCAGCGTGAAAGTCTCGACAAAATGACTTTCGATTGTGACAAGGATGCAAAATATTGTCGTGTGAAGTGTTTATCGACCCCTGTTTTCAAGTTGGCTCTCCACTTTCAGGGCGTGCTAGCCCTAACCGAGAAACGTACGGAGCTGTGGGGCTGACGTCTGTATTCCCGTTGGTTCTTCTGTCAACGAGCTTATTCGTATGTACTTACTTATTTTTGCATAGCTGTAACGTATTGTTATTTACCACCTTGTTTATTTACACTTGCAGCGCGTATCCTTCAATCTGATCAGCGCGTTGAATAGTGGCAGTACATGATCTCGGCGATCAGCTGATTGTCGACACCTCTGCCGTTTGCATTAGATTGCGGCGCTTTTAAGTAATAAAACAGCGAAAATTCAATTTCTTTCGTTTTCTGAGTTTTGAGACGATCTTCAGTGAATTTTCCTTATCTCGCGAGTAGAATCTTGGCTTCAGAAAACTGTATCGTTCCATAACTGTAACTTTTTTGGTGATCGCATTTTTTTTTTTATATACTTTGCTTCATATCTTTCATTCGTTTCCCGAGAACGAGATACTGTTGTTTCCGAGTTGTGCTCTGTGATGGTGTTTTCCCTTTACTTTTGTCGTTTGTTGTCATTGTGACGATGGTTGAGACTATATACCGGAACACGTTTTCGATAAAATTCAGTTGAAAGTTGCGCCTTGTTGTGTCCTCCGTAACTTTTTTGGTGATCGCGATTTTTTAGGAATATTTTGCTTTATACCTTTCATTCGTGGTGACGACAAATCGTAACGACTACTATGTTAGATTCGTTCATTGCTGTATCGGGGCAGGCTGGGGCAGGTGATGCGAAGAGACGACCGTTCTTATCGGCACGATGTAATGTACTAGTGGGAGTTTTTTTTTTTTTTTCTGAACTCGACAGTGTGAAACTGAAGTCCGTTTGAGGCTGCAGCGGATGTTCAACGACGGTACAGTGCAGTTCTGTCACCTTGCTGATAGCAACGAGTACCGTCGATGCAAGGACTCTTGACCTGACCTCTCGACGACTTCTATTCGAAGATTTCCGGGCATTTTCGCAGCTGCCGTGGCGAGTTCGTCACTGTTTTGAACTTCATCGGTCTCAGGCTTGACTTAGTTTTAGTAATCATCTTACCTGCCTACTTATATCCATGATGTTTTGTCTTCAGCGATGTAGCGAGTAGAGTGTCCTTCTCGCGTTCGGTGAGATTTGGGGCCCCCGATGGCTCCTTCACCTCAAAATGTGAGCACGGAAACTACTACCACTGTCAAAATATCCTGTTATCAACCGATATTAAACACACAATCAAAGATGTAAAGAGCATTCCTGTTTATTTGAAGCTTTGACTTCTGTTATTAAAAGTTAAACGAAAAAAATGATTGAATTTGGAGGCCTTTAATTTGTTACTCACCGAAGAAATACAGCGAAAAGCAGACGCCGACGGCGACTACTACGGCAGTTTTTCTTTTTTCTTTTTTTGTTTACATCACGTGATTCCTCTTCGCCAATCGTATTCGTCGCTCTGACCGTTCCCTAGTTTGCTCTGTTTGTCCCTAGATTCCCTACGCAAATCCAGCGTTTAGCTAGGGGCGCGTCTGTAAAGTCGGCTTAACGTTGGTGCAACCGGAATTTAAACCCGTGCTTACCTAAGCTCGGTTTAGGGCGCTAAGCCGGCTTAGAAAAGCGCCGCTTAGGGTTAAGGTAAGCGGCGTTGGTGCAACCGGCCCTTAGAAGTTCTTTGTTTTCTAGCAGCGAGCACACATTAGACAGTTTTAGTGGACTCTACGCTATAGCCTTGCGTACGCAAGAAGATTGCGAGTCGTAAGTGCGCATGCGCAGAACGCAATAGAAGGGCTAGCGTATTGCGTACGCACGCAACGCTGGGGATTTTGCGTTGCTGGCTAGCGGGCCTTGCGGGACGTCCTCGAGAGATCTCGGACCCAACGAGAGCGCCAGCTTCAAGATGGCGGTTGCCTCGACTGGCACAGCAAGGGCGACGTGGTGTTTTCGAAGTTCTGTGTTACGTGAAATTGCGTGGTGTTCAGCTCGGCGATTCTTTCTGGGACCTACCGCGGTCGAATCAGATCGCCCTGAAGCTGAAGGAGTGCACAGTGGAAATGTTCGCCGCTCGCAGTGTGCGTCGGCGCTGCGATCTGCTCAACGCTAAGCCTATTCCCACAGTTCATCGCCGACGGACGAACGACTCTAAAAGATATCGCCGAAGTTCTCCCTATGCACTAGAAATCAGGGTCATGAATTTCATTCCGCGATAGCATTGATAAAAGGTGCCGTTTCCGCGGGACGACTGACGGAGGCTCCGTGATCGAATTTGGCTACGCACTCGTACTCGTAGCCTCTGTACCCCGTAGAAAAGCGCGCTTGACGAGGCAGCTGTGGCTTGGTTTAATTTGAAATAAAATGATTGGAAACTTTTTCTTTTTCAATATTTCTTTCCAGGAGCATGGTTGCGCTATAAACCTTTCCAATGTTTACAAATCCACAGCTCAACGTGCGATCTCCACAGCTCAGCACGCGCGTGTGCGTCGCTTCGGAAAGCGAGCAAATCACGCGCGATACGCACGAACACTGAAAATGAAACCGCCCAGCAGCCCTTTTCTGGAAAGGTCTATTAGCACGCGGAATTCTACGGCTCTAGCAAATTTATCCAAGATCACGCGCGGTGTTCACTCGAAAACGTAACGCACAACTAAATTCGGTCCAAGCAGGTCATTTTTAGCGTACGCTATACTATTGCGTATTGCGTACGTAAGATCCAGCAACGCTATACTAAAACTGTCTATTATTGTAGAACTTTAGCAGACTGTGTTTTCAGGCCACGCTATATTTAGCGGGAGCTCGCGCTGCCCCTTCGATGCATTCTATGAAGCTCGCACCTGAAGTGGTAGCGGACCTTTGAAAACAATTGACTAAAATGCTCTGTGCGAGTTAAGCACGTGCCTAACTCGCAGAACATGATGGCTAGCAAAATGTTTGAAATTCATATTTACACATCCCAACAACCACCTGAGGTTAGAGGGCATCAAGGGTGGACGTCAATAATAGAAAGTTTTAGTGGGTCGCGTTTAGCCACTTCGATAACCGTACGGTCCGCAGCCCACAACGAAATGTGAGCTAAACTCGCTGTGAACGTTCCTTATCGAGTGCGGCTATAGGGCGGAAAATACAATATTAAACCCCTTTTTGGCGAGTCTAGAGTGTCGTGTTATGGCTCAACGTTGCTTGTATTGGTACCATAGCACGGGTCGCCACTTCGAAGTATTTGTGGTGGCTCACAGAAACTAAAGCAAAAGCGGACCATTTTTTTAACGTGATACAGAATTGTATTTAACATTGTAAAAAAAACTTTTAGGTACCCTACGCCACGCAGTTAGCACGAACGAACGATCGCCGGTGTTTCCCACTTTTTTTTTTTTGTTAGAAGTGAATGATATTTAGGAAGCTGTTAATGCAAGTATTCAACCTAAGCGGTAGATTTTAGTGCAAGCCAATACATTGCTGGGGAAAATAGCAAAAAAGCGCCGATGTCGTGGTTGCGCTAACAGTGTCGCGTAATTTACGAATACCGCGACACAATCAACGCTCACACAGTAAATCAGTAAATTTAGTGGCCCAAAAAAAGTGGTGTTATTTTTTATAGTTTAAAAGTTTATTTATTTTTATACAAGCAATTCGGTAGAGAGTGCTTCCATTGGGCACCAACTTACGAGGCATCAATTTGCTCTTGTACACTCAATTCTGCATGGCCCTTGCGTAAAAATGTCAATATTGTGTTCGTGTTAGCTGTGTCACGCACATGAAGAAGACCAGTTCATTGCTAGAACATTTAAAGAAGGCCTTTCTTACGCCGAATAGACAATTTGCAAGTACGCTCTGTTACTGGTGGTTCATAAAATAATCTACGTTGTTTATTTAGAGGAAGGAAGTGGTAATGAGGGGAGAGGGAATTGAATACAAAAAACGACCCAGGGAACCACGAACTTCGTAAATATTTCCCTCAACCTAAAATCCCGAGTTAATTCAATCACTTTTGCTTTGTCTGTTTCTGAACTTGTGAACAGTCGCACTAAAAGCCAAGATGAGCGATAAGTAAGATGCACGTGTTTATTTGAGCAAGAAGCGTGTGCGAGCTGGGGGGGGGGGGGAGGGGGGAACTGAAAAAGCATTCTTGCGTAACCGTAGCAATCTCCGACGAAGCTTGAACCTCACTTTTTCTGAAACCACGGAGATGAGTGCTTTTGACGACTTGATAAAGCAAGCCAAAGCCGTTATAAAGTGTGGCTCGTTGTCAGCTGTGATAATCAAGGCACGGCGACAATTTCTTGAAACCTTTTTTTTTTAAACAAATTGTGTAATAAATTTATTGCCATGTTATGCTTGCGCTGATCTTGTATCGGTATGCGTACATTACGTGGCACTGTTAGCCCGAACGCGACATCGGCGCTTTTTACTATTTCTGCCCAGCAACATGTGTTGTCAAGCACTGAGCTCTGCCGCCCACTTAGGTTGGATAATTGCATTAACACTTGTTTAAACATCATTCTATCCTAACAAAACATAACTAGAAAGACCGGCGATAGTTCGTTCGTGCTAACTGTGTAAAATGTGTTTCCAATGAATAATTACAAATCCGTTTCATGTTTAAAAGAAATCGGCTACATTTTATTTTTTTTTTAAATTTTTAATGCTTCAAAAATTTTTTTTAAAGTGGCAGCACGTGCTATAGCACCAATTTAAGCAACGTTGAACTATAACACGACACGCTTCAATAGCCGCACTCGATAAAGAATGCTCACATAAAGGTTATAGCGCATATATTGTTGTAGGGTACGGTTATCCAAGAACTAAAAACGATCCACTAAAACTTTTTAGTATGGACACACACCATTGCTGCCTTCTCACCTCATGTGGTTGTTGGGATCTGGAAATATAAATGTCGCCTACATTCGTTGGCCATCATTAGTGTGAATTACGCACACAATAATTTGTGCTCGGTGCTAAAAACCAGAAACCTTCTACAAGATGCCCGCGCCTGGCACACAGTTTTCTTTTCCATCGATCCAAATTTGAGGCAAGTTTGAGCGTGATAAGCCGTTTTTTTTTTTTAAGGTGCAATGTTTTGTGAACATGTAAGTCAGCCTTACATATTCAAGTCACCACATCTCGCGCATGTCTTTTGAGCTCATTGATCAACTGAAAATATCTATGAAACGTTCCTTTAATGGGTGCGGGGATGCATCGCAGCTCCCAAGCACGGGCTCAACCAAACAACTTCGACAGCTCAAATTCGGGGTGACTGCGAGGGCGCAGCCTTGCAGCTCCGTAAAACCGACACCCGAAAAACTAAACTTGGCAAGCGCGAAAAAAAAAAAAAAAAAAAATAGGGCAGATTACGCGATAGGAGCTGAAGATACCTGAAGTCATGAGGTTGCTGCTGCCACGCCCATCGCCCGTCGCTCAAAATGGGGATTTTCTCGGCTTATCCTCTCAAAAAAAGCATGCGCAAAAGGGAACCTTTCCCCTAGCCTAGCCGTGCTACAATACAAAAGAAAGGGGGGAAGAAAGAGGGCGAGGAGGACTTTCCGCCAGGTGGAAGAATATTTCTGCTGGTCCCCCTTTAAAGGGGTCATGAAACGCTTTTCCAACTTTTTCCTGTTTAGCTTTCCTCCTCAGCTCATAAATCGCGCATTCCGCCAAACAGTTCAAGAAGACGAAAAGAGGGGAGGCCCCTCTTGCTCGGACTCTGGTTTATGTTGGGGTGCGTACATGTTTCCGCTCCGCTTTAGGGTGGCGCCAACTTCTTGTTACCCTTTCCCAGATCCTCTCCCACCGCCATTTCTTCCCACTTCTTATTTAGCTAAACGTAAACAGCGTTGACTTTCTGTAGTCTCGACACACCGACAACACTGTGAGGCCACTTCCGTTTCCGTTCATAAGAGGAGTCGGAGGCTCAGTGGGATGGCGGTCGCCGTGGCTGTCGCTCTCATTATTCGGGTTTTTCATATTTTGAAGTTGCGAGCCGGAAGTGTGCGTTGCTTTTATCTAAACGCAAGTTCCCGCGACAAAATGGAACGCAACAGACCGGCATTGAACGCCGAAACCTCGCCGTCGGAATGAGAGCGCTGAGCGGTCCCTAGCCCTAACGAGGATTAGCGGCGTAGTCCGAGCGCACGACCGGCGAGTGTGACAAGATGGTCGACGAAACAGCGGAGGTTGCCATGGTAACGTGGTAGGCAACACTGGTTTGTCGGCAACAGGTATCACAAACGTTGTGGCCACCCTAAACGGCGGAGCGGCGGAAACATGTAGGCACCCTAGTTTATGTACCCGGACAGAGCCATTGTCCCCCTAGAAGATTAGCCCGTCGCTCAAAATTCAGACAAAAGTTGCTTTCCCCAAGCCGTTGACCCCGGAGCTGACAGTGCTGTGGAAGCTACGTGCTCGCTGGGCCAGCCACATTTGCCACATGATCACGCTCCTCCGCGCATACCCACGCGCAAAGATTGATATGAGGTGATGAAAGGGAGGCGGCTGATCGGTCCGGCAAGCGCGTAGCTTCCACCACAATGTCAGCTTAGGGGTGAAGGGAATAAGTGAGGTCTGGTTTTGAGTGACGTGCGTTTGGACCTGATGACGCGCTTTTGGGACCGCGGATGTATCACAGTGAAAAGGCAGAGAACTTACGAAGGGGAGGAGGTACGTAATAGTCCGCCGTGTTTTCAAAGTTTCGCACTGAAAGTTAGGCTTTTGTCTTTCTACTTTTTTTCTTTTGGCCCACTGAACGATGTGCTAATAGTAAAATCCCAATCGAAAATGATTTATCCCAACCCAAAATCCGTTTCATGGGCCCTTTAAGCACACGCGTGGGCTTCTGGAACAATCGGAGTAACAGGCTCGGCGCGTAGAACTTTCACACCTCGAAGAAGCCAACAGGGTCCTCGAATTTACCAGAACGCGACATTTACAGTAAAAAAAAAAAGGTGCGTCCGCTCGAAGGCATCGAACCTCCGTCCTTTGCTTGCTTGCCAAGAACAATAATCATTCGGTCACGGGCGCACTTGCTTGGAGACGCGCGTGGCACTACTCCACCCTTGAAAAAAACACATTTACTCGATGCAGAAAAGAAAAACACGGAAAAACAAGAAACAGGGGGGATTGGTGGCCGAGTGGGTTGCGACGAGGGACTCGTCGCAACTTTGAAATGGCTCACCAACTACACGCTGTATAAATATCCACACAACTACAAATTTAATTCTACGAGAAACTAACAAGAATCACAAAAAGAGTAATACCTGAACAATCGAAAGAACGTTCAGAGTCGCATCTGTCGTGGTACGGCTTGAGGCGAACGACGTGACTAACCTCGGATCGTAGTGGGCGACGTGACGAAGAACGTGTTCCGTCGTGCAGCACTTTCTGGTTGAAATTCCCAAGGAGGCGAAGAACTTTGTAGGGTTGAAAGCAGCGTTTCATAAGTTTCTCGCTGAGACCGCGGCGCCGTGTCGATGTTCACACCCATTCCCAGCCTCCGGGCTGAAAGTGAACGTCACGACGACGTAGGTTATGCGGAGGGCAAGTTCGTCTGCTTCTTGCGCAGGGGGTAGCGGTGACGTGAGAACGCCGAGCCCTGATTGGCTGATCGCGACCCCCTACCTGAGCGTCGTCTGCTCCTTTGCAACGTCGTCTGCTCGCAACGTCGTCTGCGTCTGTCTGACCTTTCCTGCGACTTTCGGAAGTGCAGAGGCCAGATTCACGAAACGATCTTACGCCAAAAATGTGCGTAAGACAAAACGTAAAAACAAATTCGTATTCACGAAACGAAATTATCGTAAGTTTTGCGCAGATTACGATGAAACCCTACGACAGCTCCGAAGCTGTCTTACGCACTTCTTACGATCAAATCAGCATGGCCGACAGCGTCGCGGTCGCGACGATCCACGGACGTTTATTTTTCTATGTGGGCTCCTTACGCGTCCCGACTTCAAGCAGCAAGAAAAAAGGAAAAAGTACTTGAAACAGACCACGACGAACAAGAACGCTGGATTCACAAACACCCGGGAAAGGCTCCAACGGCCACGATTCCACCGAACGCGACCAAGCGAGCACGGCAGTTAGGCCTAGCAGGCACTCCGCGACTCGGCGACCGTCTGCCCACGACCGGCTGGTGTGCTGAATGGAATATGACCGCGCAACCCTTGTGAACCCTTCCCGTATTATACTTTGATCGCTGACCTCAGTTTTAGATTAAGAGGTCAATTTCTTCCTCTTGTTATCTCCTTGTTTCCCGAGGCAACGGTGACTCTCGCCGGTGAAAAAGCGGTGAATTTCCGACAGACGCAGGAAAGGTAAAGCAGCCACCGCTTTGACTAGCAGACGTAAACCAGACGACGTTAATTGCGCCGACCCGCCGACGCCGTTAAAGAATGAGGGGTCTCGCCGCACACGAAAGGAGGGAAAAAGCATTTGGGAGAATTCTTAGCAAACAAACCTCGGCGCCTCAGGACACCTCGCCAGTGAGTCCTTTGACTTCCCTCCTTGATGCGCGTCTGCTAGTTGTTAGACAAAAACAACGTACCGCTCGAGTTATTTCGTCTGACCTCTCTGAAACGCGAAGTCGAGCTCGCTTTTAAAGACCTGCACTTCCGAAAGTCGCAGGAAAGGTAAGACAGACGCAGACGACGTTGCGAGCAGACGACGTTGCAAAGGAGCAGACGACGCTCAGATAGGGGGTCGCGATCAGCCAATCGGGGCTCGGCGTTCTGACGTCACCGCTACTTCCTTTCTCATGCGCAGAAGACGAAAATGAGCCCACTTGCGAGGCGTATACCGGCGTGCGTCGACTCGCTGTTAGTCTTGAGTCCTGATTCTTGTCAGTTGACGAGCCTCCTCTGTGCTCTCAGAGACAAGTTGAGCGTCGTCGTTGCCGTCGTCGGTTGGCATGTCAGGTAGCATGGCGCCGAGCATCGTGATTACCCTTCAGCCGCGCACCGGCCTACATTTTAAAGGTAATCCTTTGCCGGCGGCCACGTCAGCATTTATTAAGGTTCCAAGTATCCGATCTCTTTCTCGGGAGTCTGTCAAAGGGAGAACAGTGTTACGTAGTTCGTGGACGCTGTCTATTACTAAAAAGCATTGGTGCAACTAATGATAATTCGGTGCATTCACTAAAACAACATCCACGAAAACGAATCCTCGAAGAAATCTTATCGCTTCTCTGCATAGCACCACTCGGGACGACGGGGGTCAAGGAAGTTGCTCCACTCTCAAAATCGGTCTTTTGCTTTTCTTTACTAGTTGACTAGAATAATAGGGTCAATAAAATCACCACAGTCACTTACAAACTGAGAACGGCAGGGCTTGTTTTTCGAACGCCTTGCCTTCAGCACGCGCTCCGTGCTTTCCGTCGTGCTTTGACTGCGCGTTCGAGGTGCGCGAGACGCCGAAGCGTTGTCGAGGGTAGACGCCTCGCGCTGGAGCCGGGAAAATTGAAGCTGCTCCCTACCGGTCTCACCTTGTCAGAGACTATTCAGAAACTTAAGGACTTTTGACATCTATTCAAGGTGTACCATGTTCAATAAAAAGCCAACGGAAAGTTTCTAGCTTTTCTATTCACACTGGCTACACAAAGTCAACTAAACATTTTCAGCACCAAGTAAACAGAACTTCTAAAGTCTTTCTCATAACACTGGCAACAGGAACTTAGCCGAAAGAAAAAATCAACAGGAAATCAAAGTCAAATAAAATAATCAGAGTCAACAAGAAGTCAACATGGTTTCAATAAAAACACGAAAATTAGTTTTATAGGGGAGGCACGGTGCTGCGATGGTGGCACGAACCATTCGAAGACAACTTGCATGACAGCGTATTCTGACCACGAGCCAAAAGGGTGGGCGCTGAAGCGCATCTGGGGCAAAATGTATTGAAACGCACTCGTATTACTTGGCACAGTAGGAGGAGAGACATATTCGGGTTTTCTTTATTGTTTTAAGAGAAAGTTAACGCAATAAAGCCCAACAGTGTATGTTGGTGATCTTTCACCACTCGAAAACACCTTCTCGAGCTTTGGACAATGAAATCTCAGGACTCCCTATCGTGCAGATGCAGTAAATAGGTTATGTGTAAGGCATGCGGAAAGAAGTGCTATCACATTTTAAACAGTCGGCTAGTGAAATGGCTGCCACCAAACCGAGCAAAAACTTTTTTTTTTTTTTTGCTTCTTAGGATACATTTAAAAAAAAAGCCTGGTCGTCTGCTTTCCCGCACAACACTCGGAGAGCCAATCACCGCAACTTACGGAGGCAGCTCAGCGAATGACGATGCCGAAACTTATGTTTAGACTAAAAAACGCAGTCTCAGCAATGCAAGCGTTACGTTTTGCATTGCTTGTGTCACAACTGTTTTTTTTTGTCTAAACATATGTTTTGGCATCGTCATTCGCTGAGCTGCCTCTGTAAGTTGCGGTGATTGGCTCTTTGAGTGTTGTACGGGAAAGTAGACGCACGGGCTTTTTTTAAAGTGCAGGAGATTAAATTGCGCGGAAAACAGACAAGTCCCGCAGAGCATACATCTCAATTCCATTTCCTGAATTTGTCAACGAGACACGTCTGAAAAACCACGCCAACACAGCAGCCGTGCAAGTTTATGAGAGTTGCTTTTGATCGGCGTCGTAGTAACCTCTCCTGCTCTCGATGAAAGGACAACTCTGCAGGTTGACGCGGGTCATCCTGCAGAGTTGAGCGGGTCACGGGAAGCAGGTCATCACCTCGAAGAAGCGTCCCACCCCTGAAGGGAGGACCGCACACTCGGCACGTTTCTCCCGGGCCGACGGGGCAGTGTCGCTAATGCCCTACACTGGTTGCCGCTAACGACGTTAACGACCGCCGGCATCCGGCGTCCCGTTACCCGCTCAACGGGGGCCAAGCGGGCGTCGTTCACGAGAGTGGCAAATTGCCGATCTGGGCAGCAGGCCCGACAACGTGACCGGTGCCGACTGCCGTCGGTGCGGAATTCCCTACGCGCGTCCCATTTGGTTCAGTCGAAGAGCAGCCCCTATAAGCGTTTGGAACCCTTTCAGATAGGCTGATTCGTCGTCACGTAATACGGATTAAAGTGACGATGATCGGGCAAAGAAAAGTTTAATGCGCGCCAGTATTATGTGAGGAGTCGCGAGCTTGTACCTCTTGATGAGTTGTGGCATTAGAATGAAACTGTGCCGTACTTCGTTTCGGCTCAAGTTTAGGCGCAACCGACGGAACTGATATGGCCGATCAGACTGCGTCAAAAGTGCAACGTCATGGCTCTCGTCCTTTTTGTGGGTTCGCTACTTCTAAACTAAACAAACGCGCAAAAAAGAAACAACGACGGAGAATTGCGGTGCCTTTATTATGCGTGATTGGCTTCGTCGGATCGTGCGTCGACCGCGGTCGGACTAAAGGTGGAACGAAGTTTAGCTTGTAGCACGAGCCTGCCACAGCTTCTTGCCAAAATGGCGGGCGTATACGCTGCCAAAAAACGTTCCGGAAAACTTGGAACGTGGCGTGATTTTCCTCCGAAACAGCTTCGCCCTTTCACTTTACCCGCGCCGCCGTTCCGGCAGATCCACGAATGCGAGTTGGAACTGTTACCCTGCAGGCCGTCTTATACTCACGAGATTTAGTACCGTCAGATTTCCATCTGTTCTCTGCACTCGGACGCCATCCGAAAGGTCAGCATTCCCACAGTGACGATGCTCCCGTGGACTTTGTGCGGGACCAGTGTAAGTGCCTATACTTCGTTTCAGCTTCGGTCCGAGCGCGCCCGATGTTATAAGCCAAATGGCCAATCAAACAACGAAAGAGGCACAACGTCATGGCGTGCTCTCTGCAGTTGATAGGACCAGCCGGTATTCGCAGTCTCTCTATGCGTGCTCCTCTGCCGGCTTGTCCTATCAAACGCAGAGAGCGAGCGCCATGACGCTGCGCTTTTTGCGCTGATTGGCCCTCCGGCTCACAACATCGGCCGCGCTCGGACCGAAGCTGAAACAAAGTGTAAAATAAATGTTTTCCTCTCCCCTTGGCTTGCAGCACTGGAACGCGGCTGGGAGAAATGCGCCACACTCAACGGGAGCAACGTAGAAATGGGGTGCCATTTCTCTAGGACAATTACTCATGCACAAGGAGGCTCACTAACTATACTTCTTACCTCACATCATATAAGTTATACCCCATTCGTACGGCCGCCATACAAATACATTGAACTTAGCTCTCTTTGAAATTGACGACAAGCCCGCATTCGTGTATCGTGACCACATGCCACACGCGGAGGATCGGGAACAGATTTGCGCCGACCTTACAGGTTTCTTCGCTAAAGGCATCTTTACGGTCGTGAGAATCGGGGATTACGTTTAGAAGAGTATGGCAAAGAATGCGCAGCCTGTGTTGAGGTGCGCCAGGTGTGAGCGCGGGTGCCCGTTTAATTTGGCAGCCATTATCTTTTCTACCACATTTAGCCACTGTGTGACGGCGTTTCGTAACGCTCTTTCGTAACATTGCGACCATATCGGAGAAACCGGCCGTACGCATTCTGCGCTGAAAGAAAACGTGATTTTTATTTGCGGCACGCCCTAAAGAGTTGGGACGAATGTAAACTTTTACTTGAATATTTGCCGATATG
Organism: Ixodes scapularis; assembly: GCF_016920785.2. NCBI lineage: Eukaryota > Metazoa > Arthropoda > Arachnida > Ixodida > Ixodidae > Ixodes > Ixodes scapularis. The sequence goes on from NW_024609835.1 coordinate 113,103,968, forward strand.
CATCTGCGTGTGAAATATCTGCAGCTCAGCACGCACGTTTGCCGGATCGTAGCAGAAAAAAATACTATGCATTGCTCACTGGCTGTGCATGTGCAAGCACGAGCAGCGAGCACGCGAAGGCAGGTTTGGCAAGCCTGGGAATGAATACAGATGGCTTTACACGCAAGCAAGCATACGCGAGCAGAAGGAGCGCCCCCCTGCAATCGTGACTAAACTTTTCCAAAAATGGACTTCCGATTTCTACCGTTCCATGCTTGTGGCGCGTGCAATGCTCCCACGCCTGCTAAAGCAAGGTGTTCGGACCTGCATGGCGGGCTAAAACTTCAGCTCGCTAGCACTGCACGGATACCTTGCAGTTCAAGCGTTTTTGAAGGAGACATGTCCGCAGTTGTTGCTCCATCTCCGCCTTCGCCTAATGTATGACGATCTGACTTGCGATTGTGGGAATGGTCTTCCGTGTCCACGAGAGGTCGCGTAAGAGCACTGCGCAGTCAGGCGTGGATAATGAATTTGCAGAATAAAATATCCGGCGCTTTGCTGGAAAGTATAGGAGGAGACACGTGTCATACTAATTTATGGTGACGAGTGCACGCGTGAACTACGTATATTTGTCAGGGTGACAACACAGACGGGGTCACGTCATACCCCGTAAGTGGGACGTCACTACTTCAAACAAACCGTTGCTAGGGGCGTTGTTATAGACTAATACATGAGACTGGACTTCGCTCGGAAAGAACGATCGGTCAAACATCAGTCGTAGAATTTAAGCTCCGAAAAAGTATAGGTAAAGGTAATCTAGATTTCACACCGACCACGACAGAAGTCTGTCGAGAATCGGCTTTTTCTGAAATATTTGCGACTACAACTTCCGGTCCTCGAGATGTCTCGAGATGCCTGCTGCAGACGACAAACGCATGACGAACGCACACGGAATGACTGAAGTATGCCGTCTGCAACAGTTTGAATTGTTGGAACATTCCAGGCCTAAAAAAACTCACCAGGTTTAGAATACGATTTGTATTTACGTGCAATACGATACTGTCTGACAAAAATTACCAAACGCATGGAGATCTGCTAAAAATACAGCGATAAAAAGCCTTTTTTTAGAACATGACGTCAAGACAGCGTCGGGCCCTCTTTTTTATTTTGTAGCAGACGTGCGTTGTGATAAAGGAGCAACTATTTTGACTCTAACGTGAGAGGTTTGAGTACTCAAACTTCGTTTTCCAGGCTCGAATCATTGGTGTGTATTTTGTGCCTGCTTGTATATTCATCACACTGAGACGAAATCTATACTGATTCAAATAGCGAAGGAGCTGTACAATAACAGCGGGTAAGTTTTTTTGACCACGTGCATGACTGAAAAGGAACACTTCTCCATCCATCTATACTCGCCTTCACCTTAAGAAAAAAGTGGGTGTGTCCCCCTCGTCGCATGCTTATTGGTCGCATGCCGTCGCACATATTATTCCGTTTTGCGAAGTAGTTCCGATAAACGTTTGCTCTCTAGGAAGCTAGCGTCATTTAAAGGGGCGGTGCAACGATATTCAGTTGTAATGTTTTTCACTTTACACGAGCTTACTGGCACTAGTGGGACTCAAGGATACTCGCACGTAACGCTACTGACCAAGAAACTCCTTTGTTGCGCAGTAATTTCGAGGACAAAACCGAGTGTTTTCATTCAATCTCACCTTCGCAAAACCTGATGACGTAGCTGGGCGGTAGCAGTACCGCCCAGTGACGATATTTGAATGCGGCTCATAGATTGGACCCGAGCTTGGCGTGGATGCTCGACTTGGGCTCGTGGTAATCGACAGTTCGAGAAGCATTCGGGTAGTGTCCTGTGTCCAATCGCTGCAACGACGACAACAGCCGAACCATAACAATGTCTGGAAACTCAGCGCGTGTCCTCCGCCTTGCCAACCCCAGCGCGTGGCTATGCTAAACATTGGCGGCATATGATCAGCTCCAGATCGCGTGGCCGCTTGTTCTGGCTGCGAGTTGAGGGGGTAAACTCAGCTCGTTTTTCTTTATTTTATTTTCTGCGACTTCGATTGTGTGTGGTGAAAAACGAACGGGTATTCCACAGGTCATTAACGTCAAGGATCCGTTCTAAGCGGTATTTGTGCAAAATACAAAAATCGTTGCATCGCCCCTTTAAGCTTAAATAAATTAGGTATTCTCAGTAGGATAAATAATGCACGTTTTTAGTACGCGTGTATACACGTAATTCAACGCCTCACAAGTTCTGAGGATCGATGTTCGTAGCCAGCTGGCCAGCCGCTGTTGCTCGCCTTCCAAAATGGCGACTCCAACAACTCTGGCTGATCGGTCCGTGATGTTAGCACTCTTTCCTGAAGAAGTTTCCCCTCGGGTGTACTACAAACATCACACAAGTGGAAATGTCCTGTCGAGCTAGACAACGCAGTGTGTTTTGAACGTTTATTCTGGATGGCGGCGGCAGTACCAAGAAAAAAATGTGGTGGAAGTCGTCAACCTGACTGCCGCCGCAACGGGGATCAGTGTTAGCTCGGTCTACGAGATCAAGCGTGGCTTCAAACGTGCCAGCGGAGCTGTGAAATCTCCTTCAAAGAAGAGCCCGAAATTCTCTGAGAAAAGGAAGAGGATTTCAAATCACGACGCGTGCACTTTAACGGCCGTGAGAAGCTGCCTGCACAATTTCTTCCGTCGGGGGGAGATTCCAAAGTTGACGAAAATCGCCGCTCGTCTCCAAGAAGACGACGTGCTGCCGTCCTCTTCCGGGTCTACCCTGTATCGCCTGCTGAAGGACATGGGGTTCGAGAAACAGAAACGGAATCGCAACTCCTTCCTAATTGAGAGAGAGAACATCGTCGAGTGGAGGCGGCGGTATTTGAGGGCAATCGGAAAGCACAGAGCCCAGAACCGCAAGATCTACTTCCAGGACGAGACTTGGGTGAAAGCCGGACTTACAGTTGACAAGGTGTGGACTGACAGCACCATAAAGTCAGCAAGGCAAACCTTCATGTCTTGACTGACGACCGGGCTAAAGGTTCCTTCTGGAAAAGGTGAACGAGTGATTGTCACCCACGCAGGTAGTGACACTGGCTTCGTGTCCGGCTGCCCGGACGTGTTTTGTGGGAAGAAAAAGGACGACTAACGATGAAATGGACTCGAACAGGTTGGTAGCATGGTTTCTTCATCTGCTGGACCACATCGAACCTAACAGCGTAATTGTTATAGACAACACGCCATACCACAGCAGAAAGACTGAAGCAGTTCCCACAACTGCAACAAAGAAGGGCGAGATCCAGCAGTGGCTCTCTTTCAAGAACCTAGACTGGACTGCCACAAAGAAGAAAAAAAACCTTCTGAGCATCGTGGCAACGGTGAAGGATCGCTACACAAAGTACAAAGTTGACATCATGGCTACGGACGCCGGACACACAGTGTTGAGGCTCCCACCGTACCATTGCGAACTAAATCCCATAGAGTTGATATGGGCACGAGTTAAGCAGGAGGTCACCTCCAAGAACATCACATTCAAGCCCAATGACGCCGAGCGGCTCTTGAGGAAAGCAGTGGACAACGTAACAGCTGTCCATTAACATGACTGTGTAGAGCATGTGAAAAAAATGGAGGCGAAGTTTCGAGAATGTGACGTCCCAGAGTCGAACCTCGAGCCAGTCATCATACCCCTCGATGCAAGCGACACGGAGGAGGAGAGTGGAGACGACGACGAAGCTGACGACGAGGATGAGAATGAAGAGATCTTCGGTGTTCAGCCTTTAGAATGGAATTGCCCGTGAACTAATGTCCCTTTAGGATATGCTGTCTTCTGAAAGTGGCTAGGACTTTGGACTCTGTTCGTCATACCCCAGAACACAGAGCGGTTCTTTTAAGAACCATTCGCATACTGCAAAATCGGATTCCCGACTTCATACACGCCTAACCTCCAGTGTCATATTGGTGTCGTGATTCTACCTTTCATTACGTAATAGCCTTGTTCATGGCTACTCGAGGTCTTTGAAATCAGCTGTAAGTAGCCCACTGCACCGTGGATAACCATTACAAAGATTCACCCTAAAAAAAAAAGAAGTTTGCAGTTGTACTGCATTCGCTAATTTGCCCAACTACAGCAGAGGTGTCAGGCGCCATTTTGCCTTTTTGCTTGTTAAACATATATGCATACAATTACACTTTAAGGGTCGTTTTCATTCAAGAAAGACGACACAGTGTTGGCGGCATGCCAAAAGTAGACATTAGAATGGCAATCTGGGCTAGTTGATTCATGATAACTTTCAGGGCGCCGAAAATACACAAGGACAAGATACAAGAAAGGAGACGTGAACAAGGCGCACTCGCAACTAGCGTTTATGAAAAAACCACTCTCTTATATACTCATGGAAAACAACACAGTCATACTACACAGTCATACTACACAGTCATACTACACAGTCATACTACACAGTCATACTACACAGTCATACTACACAGTCATACTACATAGTCATACTACACAGTCATACTACACAGTCATACTACACAGTCATACTACGTCCGGTGTAGCCCCCTTCGTAGAAAAGTGTGCTCTTTTGCCGATAGTGACACAGACGTGTCACTAATGCAGTCCTTGCCCTTTTCTTTTATTTCGAAGGCCTCGTGCAGCTCCCTCGATATCCGATCGGCGTATCTGGCCAAAAACCTCGTGTCACTAAATGACGGTGTGCAGGAGCAACGTACATTGGCCAAACGGGCAGATGCTTTAATGATCGCGCCCGCGAACATGCTGCGGCTACACGGGCTACCCCGTCGGGACACCTCGCCACGCACTGCAGCCGTTGCTCCTGCACACCGTCATTTAGTGACACGAGGTTTTTGGCCAGATACGCCGATCGGATATCGAGGGAGCTGCACGAGGCCTTCGAAATAAAAGAAAAGGGCAAGGACTGCATTAGTGACACGTCTGTGTCACTATCGGCAAAAGAGCACACTTTTCTACGAAGGGGGCTACACCGGACGTAGTATGACTGTGTAGTATGACTGTGTAGTATGACTGTGTAGTATGACTGTGTAGTATGACTGTGTAGTATGACTGTGTAGTATGACTGTGTAGTATGACTGTGTAGTATGACTGTGTAGTATGACTGTGTTGTTTTCCATGAGTATATAAGAGAGTGGTTTTTTCATAAACGCTAGTTGCGAGTGCGCCTTGTTCACGTCTCCTTTCTTGTATCTTGTCCTTGTGTATTTTCGGCGCCCTGAAAGTTATCGAAAGTAGACCATTGTTCTGGAATGTGACCCTGGGCGTAACATTTCACTTGCTCACCTCATGCAAATTCAGTGTCGCTTACACCTCATTTTGAGGTCTAAACATCATGTTCTGCCAAGTCTTTCATTGAGAATGATATTATTATTGAGAATGATACTCCGTTATTGCAGTGATCAGTTCCCCAGGCGGTTAGTGGGAAAGTAAACTCACAAACTGCCATCCACATGCCTTGGGGTCGCTCTGGCAATAAACGTATCTCACATCAACCACGTTGTTTCTGCTTATAATCAGGATTTGTACCACCATCCCCACACCACGAAACTTAAGAAAACAGAATTAAAGAATAAAAATTGAAAATCAACGCGACACACAAGAAAACCGGCTGCCCACTCAATATATACACATGAACGTCAACGCAATAACGTAAACAAAGGTATATTAGACAGAATAAACTATGCAAACATAGGTTTGTGGCTGGTAGCAGGTCTGATCAATTCAAGTTCATCAAGTTTGCGGCGATGTCGATGATGTCAGCTGATCTTTTTGCTTTAGCGCTCCATGTTTGCCGTTAAAAACTTAAATACGCTAAAACTAGCACACATTGATTTTTTTTCTCATGGTTTTTATAGAAAGCCGACAGTATAAACGGTGTTAGATATACAAAGATATGTTTATTGAAGACAGTTTAAAGAAGCGATGCAAGATTGTGCAAAGCATAAGCATGTTTATCTGAAACAAACGCTATTTAACGAGGTATGTTCTAGCTTTTTGCCACTAGAGGATGCTGCAGTGCTAAATTCGTTTTGGTTTCCGTCTCTAATTGTAGATCCCACCACCTCCCGACGGAGAGTGGTGAAGTCTACGCGATATCGCGGCATTTCATTCGTAGAAACCCAGAACGCTCCGCCACCAGCCGGACTTGTTTTACTTCGGTTCTTAAGGTGAAAACGGGTGTAGAAGGTTTGTGTTTATGCCGAGTGTCTTATAGATAAGGAATCAAGCTTGAGCTTTACCGACTCACTCAAGGTTCTCCCGACGACGAGGAACATTCACTCTCGCTCCACCCAGCTGTCGCGCCGACGCCGCGACGTACGCGGCTGCTACGCATTCGTACTTTGGCTTCTGGCCTATGTTCGCCGATTAAACCTTTATTTTCAGTTCACGCTCGTCAAGCCTTTTCATTTCTGGTTGAGCTGCGGGGTGAAGGGAAAGCTTTCCTTCCCGGTCATGGAAGCGGCAATAGATGTTACGTACAGTTCGCTTGATCGCCCAAATGTGCACTGAATAACTGTGCTGTCAGAAACCCTTGAAGCGTGTGCTGGCCGGCACTTCGACCTTGATACACTCCACGTCGTCTTCGTACGTGATTCGGCTTCACAGTGTTATCACCTTCTCAAATATTGCGGAAGCAATGCTCACGTGGAAAGGCGTTCGTGCGCTCGTCCACCTCAAGCGTCAATCAAAGCTGTGCACGGGCACTATTTGCTTTTGGAATTCCACAGAAAGTTGACCCCGAGAATAGAAGTTTCGTCGATCGCCACCAACTTCCTTCAACGCAGTCGCGTACTCCCTCAGAAAGAACCACTGAAACCGCGAAGCCATCGTGTCGTCTGCTAGCGACCCAAAATCGATTGTGAAAACTTTATTACTGGCATTGGTCATCGTTTCATGGTACTGAGACGATAGAAAGAAAGTCTTAATGATTAGATACTTATAAAATACAACGCTTACAAAAATATTTGCTTCTTTTATCAGACAATTTGGAGCCCCCGTGCATTTGTCCATAACAACGGCCCTAGCAACGGTTCGTTTGGAGCGAAGCGCCGTGTTGTGACGTCATCACTTACAGGGTCAATTATTTTCAAAGGACACAGACGATTTCCGCCGAACCTTTGCCACGTTTAATTCTGACTAGTCGGACTGACAAAGAACATCAAATTACTATAGTTCCGGATTGGACGGGAAGACACCTCGGAGCATTTCGGCAATTGATTTTTCGCCAAACTCGCGCGGCAGACTCGCGCGGCAAACTCGCGCGGCAAACTCGCGCGGCAAACTCGCGCGGCAAACTCGCGCGGCAAACTCGCGCGGTAAACTCGCGCGCCTAACTCGGGCGTCAAATTCGGAACTAATGACGGATTTTAAAACATTAAAAAAAAATTGTCAAAGGGAGTGAGAGATGATTATATCAGGTACACGCATGTTTTGTTAGCGTACGTTTGAAAGGGTCGAAGAAAAACCTTTTCACTATCCGCAAATCACGGCAGTGCGATTGTCCAGCACTTTCAGAAACGTGGAGCGCCTATTGCTTCCCGCAGAACGCTGGGAGAGCATATCGCAACCTTCTGCAGGGGCCAATGACCAAACTAAAAATTGATCGGACCCATGAAAACAATCTGCGGTGATACCGCGCATGAACACGATGTTTTGAATACCCACTGCAACTGCGCAGACTACTTGGGTGGGTCTAAACATACTTTCAGCCCCGTCATTCGCTGACCCTCCTCCGTGCATTGCTGTGATTGGCTCTTCCAAGTGATTGGTGTGAATGTAGCTGCTCTATATTTCTTAGAACGAAGCTGGCAGCGAATAGCACGCGCTTGGACGCGAAATCTCCGTAGTTTCCAACAGCATTCAACGACATACCGTAATCTGCTATTGACGCACACAAGGGGTTGCCCTCATTCGAAGCAGCTACAGTAACTGACACCTTAAAGAGGCGCTGACAGGGTATTTATGTTCGCCGATGTTTTTATTTGAATATGACTTAGGAGAGCGCCACTGATCAGAACGCAATTTGCGGCTCGAAATTCGTTTTCTTTCCACCCGAAAACAGCCGGTCGAGAATCGGCCGGTTTCAGTCCCGCTCACTCTTTTCTTCCCTGATGATGCGGCGCGTTCAAAATATGCGCACCAAATATATTCATAGTATTGGGTGATCTAAGGCACACACTCAAAGTTAAAAATAGTAAAATAATATGAGCCCCATTTTTGTGGCCTTCAAAAAGCTGCAAATATGTTGATAAAAAAAAAAAAAACCATGTTGCACAGATTACAGGAAGTACATGCATGCACTCGTCATACTCAAGATGGGGACCACCGCTTGCTCGAAGACGCGGTGGCGGTGCACGACGCACCTAAATTGCAGCGGACGTTGGGCCGCTACTTCGCTACTGTCGTTTGTGGCACCGGCCAATCGACCTTCAAGCGCAGAACATCGAGAGGAAGGGATAGAACTGCGAAGCAATCGCACGATAGAAAAGTGTCCGTAAATTCATCGTATGTTTCACACGCCAAAAAACGCAAAAAAACAAAAAAAGAAAAAGAAAGACGCGGTCGGGTGTAGTTATTTTTTGTGCTCGTGCTTCGGTTCCGGTTTCGAGTAATTGACGTTCTTAACCTTACAAAAAAAAAAAAAAAATGAAAAAAGTGACAATTTAGAAAAATATTGATTCAGTAGTTTTCCGCCTCCATATTATATTGCCTGGCAAAACGTGAAATAAATAAACATTTTCTAGGGGTTGTCAATGTCTATTTGTAATAAACGCTGGGTGCGGCCCTTATAGTTATTCACGCTTTTTGCTTCGTGATTCGTTGTTCTGCGTTGTTATCGGCTAAAGGGCTGTCCAAACGGGACACTTGAGAACGCGTGAAGCGACACTTCACCTCCGTATGAAGTGAAAATTCGAGACCGGCCGTCAGTCTTCTGTTTGAGCGTCCACCAGGCAAACATGGCGGCTTGCCTCCTCGCCTCCTCCGCTTTTGTGTGACGTTGGTGCTCGCCAGGCTCGACGTCACACGCGACCTGCCAGCGGTGTGCCTCTTTCCTGTCCGTCTGTTCTGCCTCGCCCTCGTACTTCCTGTTTTCGGGACTTGAACAGCAGCGGAGGCCTTGATCCATTGACCGAGAACCAACAGAGCGCGTGAGTGACTGTCCGGACCGACGTGACGAGCGTACGTGAAAGATACAAAAAAACGTTAGCAAAAAAAAAAAAAAAAACTTTCGCTTTGTAAAAAAAAAAGAAAAAAAAAACACGGACGGGAGCTAGTTATTGCACGCCATATGGCGTAGTTGTGTGGCTTCGCGCGTTCTGAAGTCTTCTACTTGGACAACCCTCATTGCAGCTCTTTGATTGGCTCCAAAGCGATAATGATGTGCTCAGACTCTCCCCTGCCCCGGCTTCTTAAGCTCACAGCGACTGTGCACCTTTTCCACAAGGGCGCAGCCATCGGGAATGTCGTCACTTCTGGTATGCGTTTAAACACCGTTCTGATCTCTCCACACCGCTGACAGGTGTTCACAAATAAATGATCTATTGCCACCGATTCTTGTTTTGCCTCACCCGTACTTTCTCGTAGTTTCCAGATTGAAATGTCGTATTAAGTTTTTTTCGTCCCGCATACCAGATATGGAACCCTCGTGATTGAGAACGAAAGCAACCGAAACGCGTCTATAGACAAGGCCACGTCGGCACCCAGACGGTCCAAGCAAAGCGAGGAGCAGAACATCGGGCGAATGGGGCGTCCTCCGAAACCAGTCGGTTCGGAATTGATTTGTCCCCCGCGCTCGTGCCTCGGGGCCTGGGACGGAGCCAGAACACGGAACGGGCGGGAGGCCGCAACGGCGATTCTAATGCGCTCGATGCTCTCCATCTCTGCCGGCGGAACGGAAGCGACTGTCCGGACGATGATCAGACGCAATGATTAAAGAGACGGAACGAGGAGGGGGAGGGGTACGCGGCCGGCCCTGCGCGGATACCGGGGAACGCACGCACGCACACAAGTACATGACTGTGTACTTTGAAAACAGATTTACGAACAGATGAGAGCCGCACCTGTTTAGGACGCTGATGTTTCGTGAGATCTCTCTTAATTTTTTTATGATCCACCATTTTGTAATTTGCAATTAAAAAGTGGATTGAAACTGCGATGTTTTTTCCGGGTGTGCCTCGGTATCTAGAAAAAAGTCGGTTTCTATGTTCATTAAAATGAAAGTTGTAATGAACGTAGAAAACGACTTTTTTCAGACTGTGCTGCACCCCCGAAATAACAGTAACGAAATGAATAAATAAAATGAGTGACTTCGGCAGCTGTGTTCTATATAATTGCAACGACCATTTAACGCAATTGCGCCATCGCTGATGGGATGTGTGTGTGTGCGTGGATCTTTTGTTTGTGTATGTGCGTATGTGTGTGAGTGGGCGTGTCTGTGTGTGTGCGTGCGTGTATGTGTGTGTGTCTGGGCGGGGAGGATTGGGGGTGGAGGCAAGATGAATGAAATAGCCAATATAAAATCTTTGAATCAAAAGTAATTGATTTATTCCTTACGTATATTTTTGTCTGTTGCTATTCCTGCTTTCATTTCGCAACTGCGGAGATTTCGGCGTAATGATAAAGTGAAAGCATACAGTGCTCCTGGAACAGCATTTTGTCTGTGACGAACTGTGGGCAGCAGAAAAAGCTAGTGTTCAACTTTTTTTTTCTCGAAGAAATGATTATTAATTATTTTGGCCAAAAGAAAACGAAGAGTCCTATTTGCTACTGACAGTTTTTCCTCGCCTTCTTTGTAAATACATAGATATAAATACAGCTTCTACCTCCTGGTAATAATGATATCGTCTAGCAAAAGCTTCTTTAAAAAAAAAAAAAAAAAAAAACCCAGGGCGGAGTAATTATTAGACGTCCGCCATAAAAATACACGTATTAATAGATATATATTTTTTCGACATAAACGCTTTTTCGGGTGGTATTTATTTTAAGCACAAAGAAAATGTGTGCGCTCATTAACACCTAACAAAGGGACGAGATAGCGGCCAAGTGGAAATAATGGAAAGAAACGGAGAAAGAACACAGAGGTTAAGTACGAAGCATAATGGAAGTCGTAAACGAAAAAGAAAAGAAAATGAATATTACTAAAAACTGTTTAAAAGAAAGTTTTAACTGTGAAGGAGATTCGAACTATTATTACGAAAATTATATGTAGGGTGTATCGCGCATCGTTTGGACGAATAACTACGAGCTTGCAGTCTGACTGAAAATGTTTTTGTACCTTCTCTCTCAGCCTGCTGGTTTAGCCGCTATTTACAGTAAGAGTCCGCCGCTCTTCAGATTGGCGCTGTCTTTCATGACACTTGGGTAATTTGGTGCGATCACACGCAATCTCTAAAAACAAAACAAAAAGAAATCCTCGTATGCGTTTTCTTTTTCTTCTTTTTTTACAACGTTGAGGGCAGTTATTATGGCGAACTGTAAAAGGATCCTAGCGATGAAAAAAGTTAGGGATAGGATTATGCTCTGCAAAGTGCGATCTGCGCTGGGGCAATGGGGCTGAGAAACGCAACAATATCAGTTGTTGGCCTTGTCCGTTAAACATTTCCAAAACAGTTAGCGTGAAAGACCGGGACAACTAGAGAAGAATGGGCGGAAAAAGCACTTGTCCGGTCCAGTTTTTCTATTGTCCTTGTTTTTCGTGCTAAATGATTTCGAGAGTTCTGAGTGAAACATCTTGTGCACTGTCCTTGCAAACATCGAATTTTGTTTGGGGTAATCGGACGCTGAGCTTCGTCATTGCTTGGGATCCATCTACTTTCCACCGCAGTTGCATATCTCCGTGTGCTGCGCGAAAAAGAACTCGCAGACTTTTTCTTTTTTTAGAGCGCAAAATCGCGCTCAAATTACGAAGGTGCGGAAAAAACTACATTCCCGATTGCAGAAAAACTGAGGTATTGACTGACAAACGTGATCAGACAATAACAAAAAAAAAAAAGTTTAATTGAAGTTTTCTATATACAAATAACTATGAAGTTCCAATATCGCAGTTTTGTCGGTTGGCAGGAAGAAAGGCGAAAGACAATATTCGACGATCAAGCACTTGGAAAAGAATTTGCATCGTGTCCCTTTAATGCTAAAAACGTTGGCACTTTTAAAAATGTGCTTTACGTACTGAAAAAAAAAAATATCGCACTCATAAAGAAACATTTTGCATTTAATGCTTTCGAAAGAAAAATACTATTAAAGTTAGCTCTAACCCCCCCCCCCCCCTTTTCTCTAAAAAAAAAAGAAAGAAAAAAGAAAAAAAGAAGACCTTATGCATTCTTATCGACGAATAAAGGCGATTGTTGCATGGAGCTCAGCTAACATCGAGAATGAGTGATGAAGCATTAGTAAAAAGTTGAATGTCCACAATATTAGCAAAGTTAGAAGCATATATTGTGCAATGTTGCGTAATGTTAGCCCACCAGTATAAACAAACACAAAAATACAAATAAAATTATAAAAAAATGTAATTCATTCAACGTGAACATCATTCCCGTAATGACGGGGGGTGGGGAGAGGGGTGAAACATTTGCGAAATAAGATGTATAGAATTAGGGCCGGCCTTACACCATCAAGCGCCCTCAGTAAACTCCGGCCGTGCCTCCCCCCCCCCCCCCCCCCCTTCCCATTTTATACGATAATATATATTAGGTACATCACGTGGTTAGTAAACAAGTGAGTAGTGGCCTAACACCAGCGTTTTGTTAGCCGATAACCGCAATCCTAAGGCTAACGGCGATCGAGCGTATGCCCCGAGAAACTGAGAGAGAGGGAAAGAGAGAGGAGGAGACAAGAGCGCAAGGGGGACGTCCGAACGCCGAGCTCTGGTGGGAATGATTAATGGGTTCACGCAATGAGTCTCCACTGCACTCGACGAACGCGTTCGAACGCCAAAGCCAAACTCTGCCGAGTCTGCGCTGGTTTTCGCTTTAGATCTACCCACTAATCATTGGAACCAGAGCTCGGCGTTCTGACGTCCCCTCTCGTTTCCCCTGCTCCCTGAGTTTCTCCCCGCATTGATGGCGCCCTTACACGGTGACCATGGGCACTGATCTTGAGGTATTGGAAGCGTGCAACAGGACAGTGGCGTCACGGTGCGGCCAGCAGAAGCTTTTCACGTAGACATCGCGTGTAGCTGCCGACCTTAGTTTCTAACTAATGTCAGCTAGCCCAATCCTAGAGCTATACAGAACAATCAGGGTCACATTCGACCCTAACTGGTTTTATACGAGACCAGAAAATTGAGAACCCATCCCTCCAAGAGCTGGTGAAAACAGCCGCGATCATCTCAATAAGAGAAACGAAATATACTTGTTATATAAATTTTATCACTTAGTGACATTAGACAGTTTTAGTAGATCGTACGCTAAAGCCTTGCGTACGCAATAAAATTGCGGGTCGGGAGTGCGCGTGCGCAGAACGCAATAGAAGAGCTAGCGTATTGCGTACGCACGCAACGCTGGGCATTTTGCGTGGCGGGCTAGCGGGCTCTGCGGGACGTTCTCGAGAGATCTCGGACCCAACGAGAGCGCCAGTTTCAAGATGGCGGTTACCTCGACTGGCGCAGCAAAGGCGACGTGGTGTTTTCGAAGTTCTGTGTTACGTGAAATTGCGTGGTGTTCAGCTCGAGGATTCTTTCCGGGACCTACGACGGTCGAATCAGATCGCCGTGCAGCTGAAGGAGCGCACAGTGAAAATGTTCGCTGCTTGGAATGTGCGTCAACGCTGCGATCTGCTCAACGCTAAGCCTATTCGCACAGTTCATTGCCGACGGACGAGCGACTCTAAAAGAAATCGCCGAAGTTCTCGCCATGTACTGGACATCAGTAGGTCATGAATTTCATTCCGCGATAGCATTGATAAAAGGTGCCGTTTCAAAGGGAAGATTGACGGAGGCTCCGTGATCGAATTAGGCTACGCACTCTTAAGCCTGGTTCAGACAGTTGCGTTTGACTGCGTTTCACTGCGTTGCGGCAGCGAGAAACCAGGAAATCCCTGCTACTTATATCGCGTGCTAAGATGATTCTTTGAATTGGATTGCACGCTTCACACGAAGCACAGATGTGCCGGTGACTCGCTTTCGGTCAAACGCACTCAAACGCAACTGTCTGAACCGGCCTTTACTCGTAGCCTCTGTACCCCGCAGAAAAGCGCGCTTGACGAGGCAGCTGCGGCTTGGTTTAATTTGAAATAAAATCATTAAACACGTTTTCATTTTCAAGCATGGTTGCGCTATAAGCACGCGGAATTTTGCAGCTCTAGCAAATCTATCCAAGATCATGCGCGGTGTTCACTCGAAAACGTAACGCAAAACTAAATTCGGTCTGAGCAGGTCATTTTTAGCGTACGCTATACTATTGCGTATTGCGTACGTAAGAGCCAGCAACGCTATACTAAAACTGTCTATTGGTGACTGTCGTCCCCGTAGCGATTTCCGGGACGTCGAACGCAGAAACGCTTCGTACAGGTGTTTTCCAGCGTAGATAAACGAATCACATTGCGGTGTGTTGTCTTCCTGGCCGCTACAGCAGGTATTCACTGGATGCCATATTTGAGGGCGCTGTTTAGAGCGCATGCTCAGAACGAGCTCACATTAATATAATGCTAAGTCTGGCAATCTTGATGGCGCGAAATGAACGTTGCAAAAGAAATGTGGAAGCTCGACATCAGCATGTGCTCGGCAGTCGAGCGCACAGCTATGGTGGCCAGTGAATACTCCCTATACAACTGGGGGGGGGGGGGGGGGGGGGGGGGGGGGGTTAACATTTGAATTGAGCTCCGAGAAACTCGTGCGGGTCGATTGATGTGAGAACACTTACAGAGCAACGTTGGACATGGATACCTTTTTAAATATTAAGGTGGCAAACAACTCCGGATCGACATGGAGAAAACGCAGCCGCGGTAAGGCGCAGACACGGCCAAGATGCTGCAAGTTTGCTGCGAGTGCATCAGATGCCTGAGCGAGCAGTGCTTTACCATAGCCTCCCATAAACTGACAAAGCCTGACAGATCGCCACGAGAAGCGGCTGCGGAAGTGGAAAAGGTGGAGCGGCGAACAAACGGTGAGAGGAGAGCCACGTGGTTAGCGTCCCGCTGCGACAAGACGCCGAAACACACTTCTCCCGAGCGAACAAGTGCGTTTCGTGTCCTCGCCACTGCCAAAGCTGTACGCTGACGTCCCGGTTCTTCGAGAAACGGCTCTTTGATACTCTGTGCTACCAGATCCTCGCGCTCCAAATTTGCGGCCGGACACTCTATGGCTAAGTCCTCGAACTACCAGGTTTTATGAGTATAGACGAGGCTATGGCTACACTATGTGGCGCAACGCGGACACTGTCACCGTCACTAGATCAAGGTCAGTCGACAAGCTTCCCATAGGACACCTGGTGCCTTTGCGTGGCACATTCACTCGGTGGCGCGCTTATTACGCAATCAGCCCAGCTCATACGAAAATAAGCGGCGAAAGCGGTGGAAGGTTGGATGAACATCGCCTGCGTTAGAAAGTTATTCTGTTGTGGTTAATTATGATGAACATAAAGTTTGGGGGAAAAAAAGTTTGCGTAAAATTATCATCGTTCGAAAACAGTCTTTCTCCGTTGCCCGTGGGGAGCGGTGCTGCTCGCTGGCAGTGCAATAGGAACGCTATCCGGCCGAATCTGATCGCGTGCGGGCATCATAAAAGGGCCGTTTTTGAACGACGCTCTTTTGTGGATCGACAAATAGATATAATCAAAACCAAGGGGTCCTGGGACTCAATCCGCGCACCTGCCCGTTTCCATCTGGATGAACATCGTACCGGCATGTGGTCGGGTATCACTACTACCGCGTGGTGCACGTTAAAGAAACCCAAAGGAGCGCTTAAACCGCTACGGCTACATTGCTCATTTACAGCTGAGAGACAAGTCGCCCGTCGAGGCAGATTAACTTCAGGCTGCATAAACATTCGCGTGCCAATTCTTTTTAGGGATATCTAAGAATGTTGGTTGGTGCAGCTGCCAAGGCGGATCAGTGCGCCCCTATAGGTGTCGCACGTTCCCAATACGGAGAGGGAGTCGTCTGCTTCGTACGCAGAAGTTGCGCGGCGATGCCAGAACGACGCCGAGCTTCTATAGACTTTGATTGAAAGTATAGTCACAGTGGGTAGTCCTCAATTCTAAATGCCTCGAGATCTACCTCCAGTTTTTGTTTTTAGAGCGCATCTCTTAGGCGCCCGTTTCCGCCTTGAGTCGGTGTAACCATGGCGACGTTTCGGCATGGTGACGTTTCGGCACCGTGCCGAAACGTCCTCGTGACTATCCTCAGGGGGGTCACGTGGCCCCCCTGAGGGGAAGGTCCTGACGGGGGTCCTCAGGACCCCCTCAGGGGGGTCCTGAGTTGGGTTTCGGCATAGCAATGGGTCACGTGTCTCCTTTAAGGGGGGTTCTGAGGAAGTCACGTTACCTCAAAGGGGTCACGTGACCTCAGTAAGGTCATGAGGGTCACGCGACGTCACGAGGGTCACGTGACCTCACGGTTACGCCGACGGCAACGTCGACGCCGAACGCCGGTTGGAGGGAGGAGTAGCAGGCAGAATGAGGAGGTGAAGAGGAGGGGAAAGGGGCATACCCTCCCCTCAGTACTTTTCCCTCCTCATCATCAAGAGCTGCGCTCTAATTCGACGTTACAGGAAGTTGTAAACGGCTTTTATCTTTTTTTTTTTTTTAGAGCGCAGCTCTTAGGCGCCCGTTTCCGGCTCGAGCGGCGTCGGCGTCGGCGTCGCCGTCGCCGTCGGTATAACCGCGAAGTGCATTATGGGTAGGGCTCCGTGTTTTCGGATAAATCCGAAAACTCCGAAAAACACCCGCCGGTAAAAGTTTTGTAAATTCGGATTTATCCGATAAACTCCGAATTGTTATGTGCCCATGCCACCCCCCCCCCCCCCCCCCCCCCTTTTTCCACAACAATTTTTTTTTTATAATTTGAGCAGCTCAGGACCAATGGTCCTGGGAAAAAGACACCATAAATATCTTCCAAGCCTCGGACCGTTGTCAAAAAGGGGTCTTACGGCTTGTCTCGTCAAGGTTGGTTCAGAGAAACAGGTCATCGTACCATTCGTGTCACGACAAATGCCACTCTTTTGGCTTCCAGTTTGCGCCATGGGATTCAGGTGTTAAAGAAAGGAGAGGGTATGTTTCTGGGGTAACAGTGAAAACTATGGACCATAGAGATTGTATAAAAATAAGGAAGTGTGGCAGTTGAAACTTGTCTATTACATCTTTAACCACTCCACCTCGCGCGGCCGCGGTATAGATTGATGGGATGACTACGAGCTTCCTTGGGGCTACCTCCGGCAGTTTATTGATTTTAAGGTATCGACGTTTATGAAGCCACACTTGTGTGCGACTTTTGTCGTGGGACAAATTAGTATTGCCAATGACACCAACGCCAAATTCAACTGAAGAAATCTTAATTGATACAAGCGCGTATTATTTTTTATTTGGCATACGTTTACATCCGGTTACTATTTATTATTTTTAATAAGAAACACCCGCGAAATTAATCTCCGAATTTCGGAGAATTGGAAATTTACGAAAAATAAATCCGATAAACACCCGGTAAAAAATAAACGCCGAGAAACACCCTCCGAATTTCACGAAAAATAAACTCCGAAAACACGGAGCCCTAATTATGGGTAAATTTCCCCGCTAAGTTTAGCGGAAAAATTTCCCCACTAAATCTAGCGGAAAATAATTTCCTCGCTAAATCTAGCAGAAAAAGTTCCCCACTAAATTTTGCGGAAAATTTTTCCCTAAATGGGAGGCGAGCAGGAGAGGAGGAAGGGCATAGACTCCTCTCCGTACCTTCCCCTCCTCCTCCTCAAGAGCTGCGCTCTAATTCGGCATTACAGGGAGTTAGTTGTAAACGGCTTTCATTTTTTTCAATCATCCAATGAAAGCTCGCCGTTCTTACATGATCGCAACTCCTGTTCAAGAAGTGAAAAAACTTGCGCTCCGCATACAAGTGTTTCGAGAAAACGTCTGGAGTTCGAACGTCAGACGCCGGCGTTCCTGAAGCATATTTTTTCCTTAAGCCGCAGTCCGACTGCTCATACATCACATACAAAAGACGCGGTGTTTGTTGGAGACACGATGACTTCTGCGGACACGTTTCTAGCATCTTTGGAACATGCTTGCTACACACTCATGGATGCTCCCAACTAGTGTGCACAGAGTGTTTGTACGACAGTCCACAGACAGTGTCTGTAGACTGTGTTTTTTTATGATTTATAATCAGTGTGACCCCGGCTTTACTTTTCCTTTTCAGGAACGTGTCGCCTTTCGAGTTTACCTGTCCTATCATCGACTGGGATTGAGCTCCCACCCGCCTTTATATTTTGTTCTCATTTGTTTTCCGCGGAAATATCGCTTTTGCTGGTAGTATTGATTAGGTGTCTTAGGTTCTTGAATACACACTCTACTGCTGAAAAAACAAGCAAAAAGACACTGGTTTCTGCATGCAGCTAAAGAACATATTTATGGAACCAGAAATTGATGCTGCCTTCGGTCTCCACATACACCGTGCTCTCCACTTACGCGCTCCAAAGTAAACAAAACGAACTTCGCGTCCAATTTGTGGCAGTAGTTGTACCGAGACAAAAACAGAAAAGCTAATTTGTGACATAAAAAAAGGGAATTCTTTCTGTAGTTGGCAAGAACAAAAGGCCCATGTAGAGATAGAATCAGAGACTATCCAAGCCCTTTTTCCTCGCTCCCAGAAATGAGAACGATAAACATGCCATATGGGAAAAAAAGAACATAAAAAAAAATAAAGACGCGAAATACGCAGTAAGGATGAATTGAGATAGGCGCCAGCCAACGCTATATGGAACGAGCAAAATGTTCCTCTGCAAAAAATAAACATCCCAACCGGAAAAAAAAAAATAGCCGGGACAAACATTCACAGATGAAACAAACGCTCGCCCGTCGTCGCCGTCTTCGCAAACAGCCTGAATGCTCGGCTTTATCGCCACACTTTTCCATTTGCGTAATTGGGTTAGGAGGAGGAAGGGGCCGGGGTAAGTCGTGCCAGACTTTCTGTCACCCTTGATATCTTTCGGGACGACGTTTTCTTTGTGCGTTCGTCGAGATAAGTTATGCGGATCCTCGCTCGACGCCGCGGAGGAACAACCGTATACAAGCGCGTTTTCTGAGCTATTTGCCAATACTGCTCGGACTGTTGGCTCCCATTGTGTCATAGAACTTACACAACGGCGGCAACAGCAACTCGAAGATGGCTTATTGCTACATGCACTCTCGTAACTCCCTTTTCGGTTTTGTAGGTATTTCTCTAAGGGAGCGCGAATCTTAAGAATCGAAGACCCACGCGTTTGTAGCGTTTCCTCTGTTGTGACGAAAGGAGCCGTCAAGCTAACCGCTCTGTCGGAAAGATACCCAACAGGTTATAAAAAAGGTAAAAGAGGCACATAGACTTAAAAAAATAGCCTTACAGGGGACCCCTGTGCGAACCTTGCGGACCTTGCACCGTAGCAAGGTCATGGGAGAGTGTCAGCAGGGGAGCGTAGTTGTTGGTTTCATGTCATAACGTGCGCGACCAATAGCGTAGGGCGGCGCGGAGTAGAATGTGTGTGCGTGTGTGTGTGTGTGTGTGTGTGGGGGGGGGGGTGTACTCATACAAAGCATTGATTTGTACGAGTCGAGGTGATTGGTTTGAATGGAAGTCAAGAGGAGATGTAACCTAGCTGATGGCCACGGGGGTGTGCAAATTCGCCGTGAGACGTGTGTGGGAGATGGTATAAATAGGACTATCTTTTTTTTTTGGGGGGGGGGGGGGGGAGGGGACAGGAAAGTTTAGGGGCTACGTTTGAGACGTGTTGTGTTTGTCCCCTTTTTTGTCCGTCATCTACGAATTTCCAGAAAAATGTGGAATGGTGTCGCTTTAGTGTCAGGAAATGTGTACAACCCGAAATATTACGTCAATGTGAAGCCGCGAACTTCTCTAAAACCGATAATAAAGAGGTCATGAGACGATATTGGGTTGGAATGTTCGTGGCTTTACAGAGGCGGTCCTAGTCTGGCCCAGGTATAGTCGCACGGACCGCCACTGATTCAGAAGCTTCTTGGTCACGGTAACATTGCGAGGAGAAAAGGGGACTATTTCAATCGGTCTCGCCTTCGCAAAGCTTGATGACGTAATTGCGGGATCGAAACCACCCACCTTACGATAACACAGCGCGCTTATGAATTGGACACGCGAACTGCTAGAGCTCTCAACTTCGGCTCGTAGCAGTCAATAGGGAGTTTTAGTAGAACGTTTTCAAAGGCCCGCTACCGCTACGAGCGCGCGCTTCAGAAAAATGCATCGAAGTGGCAGCGCGAGCTGCCGCTACGATTAGCGTGGCCTAAAAACACGATCTACTAAAACTCCCTATTGTGTCGAAGGACACTTGGGTAAGGGCTCGTGTTCAACCACTGCGGTGATGATGATAGCCGAGCTCCAAAAGCCTGACCACACAAGCGGCAACGGCGCCGCCGGTCGGCGCCGCTGGGCGGCTCCGCCGTCCGGCGTCCCAACGCGAAGAGGACACATCAGACTCCGTTTTGCGGGCGTTATAATCACGTGACCGCACTGAATCTTGCGTTCTCGAGATCGCGCGCTCACCTCCCGCCGGATTTCCCGCTCTTTCGTTGTCTACTCTTTGTTATAATATATTCGGCTGGTCATTTTCGGTCACTCCAATCATCCGAGTCGTAGCTACCAGATCCCGGAGCGCCTCCGCATCGGAGCGAGAGAATCGGCGCGCCCAGCCGAACGCTCTTCAACTTTTCAGAGCGGCAAGCCGAGGGGATAGAGGGTGGCGTGCGCCTCTAGAGGACGGCGCGAGCCACCCTGTAGCGGAACTTTTGCTCTTTGGCTTCAAAGGGTTGAGCAGTGTTCAGTGATCCATCCATCCGTAAATCCTTGAAAATGGCAACCGTCAACGCGGACGCTGATAAGGTCATCGCAAGCCAGCCGTGCCAAGCGGAAGTTCCTGCGAAACTATCAAAAAAGACAACATTACAGCTTGAAAACTCTTGTACTTTTGTTTTTACCGCTTTGTCCGAGTAGGTTCGCACTATAAAAACATAGGCCTTGACCTTGGGCACCGTACAAGGCAACGTTGGTACAAGGCAACGTTGGTAAAAGGCAACGTTAGGTGCAAGGTGCTTCAAACAACTCGGCAAACTTCGCTTCGCAAACACGGTCCTCGTCGTCGTAGTCCGAGTTGCTGGTGTTGTCGCTGTCTGCTAGCTTCGCCAGCAGCACTGGCGGTGCTACCACTAACATTAAACGTCTTCGATTTAACGACATTTCACCTCAATTCAGGGAGCACAACACAACGGGGACGGCGTCGAGACTGGCGGCTGTTTTTCGCAGCCCTCTTTTTGCGGAGTAGCTGCGTTCTCACCGACCGCTTCCGACACAAAAGCAAAATGGCGGAATGGCTGGAGTCACGTGACCGGTCGGCAGCCAGATCTCTTGCGCGCTCCCACTTCCAAGTCAGAGCGCCTCAAACCGCTCCGATTCGGAGGACGGCGAGAGTCGGAGCTTCGGGAGCGCTCCGAAAGAACCAGGCGAATATACTTGGAGCGCCTGGCATTGACCACCCGAATGCACACCGGCTTTTCAGAGCGCTCCAAGAGGCCGAAAAACGACCAGACGAATATACCATTAGATTCTTCCGTTTCGGCTCTCATCTTTCCATATATCAGCATCGAAATTCGCACTTGCTGCCTAGACGATAGATGTCAATGATGTCCTTGTGATCAGCGTGAATGTTATTATCCTAGCCTGCTCGTTGATCTTGCGACGTCGCCGCGCTCTGAAGGGAAGGAGGCGCAGGTTTTGGGTCCGGCCGAGTTGGTGCTACCGAAACACCGAGGGACAGGTCAGTGCTTTGCTGCTCCGGCTGCGCGCCAGAGGTGAAGGCTACTTTCGAAAGTGTCACCAAATCAACACGACATCCGTCACAACACAGGCGACATGCAACAAGTGCCACGGAGCGGTGATGTTTACAAAACTGCACGCAATACCGAGAAAAAAAAAAAAAAAACAGCTTGTAGATATGGGACACTGTCTGATCTGAAAAGAGTCGTAATCCTAGATCTTCAAATTTCGAACGGAATTGCCTTTTAAGAAGGGTTACTGCGGCAGACACATGCCAGTCTAGTTGTAATAATATAGCAGGGATTATTTTAATGTATTGCAGGAGCCAGCGAGAAATAAAGGAAAATACAAACGAACGAGCCAACGCCAATAAGATGCGAGGCGCTAAACGCAAGATTTCCATGATTTAATGGATCAATTAGGGAACCTAAAGTGATTGGTTTGGTAATTAGCACGTTGCACTCGCGCAATTACGTGCGCCAGAGTCGATAACGCTATAACAAAAGATTTACTTAGTCTCTTAAAAAAAAAAAGAAACGCTTTAGTCTAGAGAAAATAAAACTTGAAAGGCAAAATACAGGAAAAAAATCTATTACGACCGACGTCTAGACATCTCTGCAACTGCAATCACGAACACGACACTCGGGTTGGGAGAAAAAAGAAGAAAAACAAAATGGCCCGAAAGCTGAAGAGATCGAAGCTCGCCTTCGGTCGAAGAGGGGCTTCACTCGGATGAAGGAAAAGAGGCGAGGACTTTGTCATCATAGGGCTGCTGTCGCTGGAAGGGTTTCACGAGGATACCTACATTCTCCGTCATTGTTTGTACAGCTCTGAAAACAACATTACTTTTTTGAAACTTGCTCCTCACGAAGTGGCCGCGACAGCTGGCGCGGCCTGCTTCCAGGTCAATATTTATAAAAGAGTAGCGATCCCCGAAAATCCCGGAAAGGGAACGAGAATAATTGGAGTGGAGCTTTTTCGCACCTTCGAACGGCTATACGGCGAGCGAGCGTTCGAAAACCTCATCTTTGTCGCATTGTAACGCAAGGAGGAGTACGGCTATCAAAGGCGAACATGGAGAAGGCGCAGGGGACACGCGGTGACGTAGTAGCCAATCGCGTTTCGTCGTTGGTCGAGGCCAATGGGAAACGACAACGTGCGGTCTGGGGGTAAACAAACGCACCAGGCGAGAAAGGAGCCGACGAACATGCACGTCGTGTAGGCCATTCCAATTACTTCCTTTTGCGATCTCTGCCACCTTAGTTTACCGGGTTATGGAACGCGTCCTGAACTTGCGCACTTGCTCTCTTCCGCGGAATAGTAGCAGACGCATAGAAGACTAAGGACTGCACACATGATGCCATCGTTAGTGGATCTTCGACCCCCGCCACCCCAAGCGGCGAACACGCCAGAGCTCGACGAGAGTCGAGGTTTGGCGTGCGCCTGGCGTCGCCGCGTTCTAGCGTCGCCGTGGTTGTGAGACGCTGCAAGATACGCTGGCAGCGTATGCCGACGGAAGCTGGGCGGCGCTGCGTGGGTCCACTGGTGATGACGTTTACGGGGGAATTAAGCGCCGGCCTTGGGTGGTACTGGCACAGCCCAGTGACTTGGCATTTTGTTTGCCCATGTGACAAGCACTTGGAAGGTATATGCACCGACTGAAATCTCTGACGTCACGCGACTTGCGCTGCTGTCGGCACTGCGCATGCGCACATGCATCGTCTCACGCGAATGTGGTTTCTGCACACGCGCATTGCCGACAGCTAGTGTAGTGAAACGCGGGACTGTTTGTAAAAACAGTGTTTTCGTGCATAGGAGGCTCCCTCGGCGCAAGTGTATGCTTTTGACTTTGCCGGAATGCATTACAATGTCCGCCATCTTGAAGCCGCCGATGAATATCGCGGCTTCTCGGCTGGAAGCGGTGTCGGCAGTTCCCGCACTATTCCGGTGACGGCACTCTGCATGGTAACCTGTAAAGCATAATTAAACGGCCGTTGAATGGGGGTAAAGCATCAATTCGTGAAATTCCTTCAATTCGCTGATAGCTGCGTTTATAGTGCGTCCAACGCACTGCGGAGATCTTGGTATATGGCAGGGTAGCTTACCGTGTCCAAGTTGGCCCACATATAGTGATTTCGGCACGCAGTGTATCTTATGACTTTTGTACTTTCCCTCCTGAGTTCCGATGTCGGTGTGGTAAATAGTGCCAGACGACATTTTTACTGCATTGCGCTAGCCGTACCCTGTCAGCTCTCGGTTTGCTTGAAATCTGCGAGGTTGGCTCTGTGCGACTGCAACATGTGAAGGAAAGTACGAGCAATCAAAATTAAGATGTAGCCCACGCAGTAAGAGGTAGATTGTGTTATAGCACGTGTTAGTAGTAATAGTGGTAGTTAGTAGTAGGATAGATACCCTGACTTTATTTTTATACTCCCATTATATCAAAAGATTTGTGAAGCAACTCGTATTGCGACAGTTACCTATACCCTTGAATTTCTCCAATATGAACTCGTCCTTTTTGGCCACGCCTGAGTTTGATTTAAACCAATCAGCCATTCAATCAATCAGCATTCTTTTACCCTACCGTGTTCCCATACATATATAATTCCGTACGTAACCGTACGGCGGCGTCTGAGAAGGATCGCGACAGAGCTTTGTGGGATTAAAAAAATAAATAATACACTTTCTTCATGAAAACAAACAAACAAACAATTAACGTAAGAACCACACACAAGAAAGAAGACGAGGTAGAAAGTGAAAGGATGATTGAAAGACACAGAGATTAGCCTGACTGCATGGCTCTAGAAAACTACCTCATAATGGGGAGAAGGGGATAGAGTGGAAGAGATTGGCAAGACGAAATGGCAAGGGGGAAGGTTATATGGATAACGCTGAGGTGATCAAAGTTACATTATCTGCTACATCGGGGTTTCAGTGTCAGTCCAGTTTCTCGTAAAATTTAACCGATCCCTCTGATGCCTTTACGGAGCGTTGAATGAAGTCCCAGCCGCCAAGCGCTTTTTCGGTGGTAAGTGGCATATATCATCCATGCTTGACAGTGTCATCTCAAGTGCGTGACTCTTAATGGCGAGAACAGCAAATGCAGTGAGGAGGCGTTCTATGGATTCTGCAGTGAAGCACGTGGGAGAGCTTCGACCGGTAATTTTTTTTGTTCCATGAAGAGAAAGAAAGACATTCTTGCGAAGGTCACTCCGAGACGCAATCTGTGGGTTGTGGTTTCTGTTCGACGAGAGAGACCGTATTACAAATGATATAACTATATTGAAATAGACGGAGTTCGGGCGGGCATGGAAACAATCAGAACAACCCCAGATATTCAATGTCACTTCCTTGGCAGCTTGGCGAAGTGGAGATGCAGCATCTGTTTAAAAGTATGGGATCGCAACGCTCGTAATACCGTTATGAGCGTTTCTTGCGGCTTTGTCAGAACCACACACAGGGCTGAACCTTATACTGCAGAAAAACACTCAACAACAAAAAAGAATTTAGCACATACACGACCAAAAACAAACACAAGCAAAAAGAAAAACAGAAAAAGAAACACTGGTATTTTAAAATGAACAGCGCAATATATCAATCACACACACACTGACACACAAAAGGACAAACACACGCACTGACCTTTTGTCCTTTTTTGTGTCGGTGTGTGTGAGTGATTTAGAGCTGTTAACCTTAGAATATGAATCACCAACTCGCCCGAGTTTCCATTTTATAAAAAAAAAATCGACTTTTTTGTTGTTGATGTGATTTCGGTACGCATATAATGCTTGTATGACAAGATAACCTTTCGGGATCATAAGCAGAAGAAAGTTAAGTCTTAATTTAAATCTTAATCTAAAGCCTAAATCTTAATCTAAAAACTTACATCTAAAGAAGGCTAACCCTAAAGTTAAATCCGAACAGAAAGAAAATCTGTCATACGATGATAAAGAGCATTCTCTCTCGGTCATACGCGACCTTGGAGTGTTATGGGGCTCCGCGTTCCGGATGAACCTCCGCTTTAATTTTGTGGTGCATTCATCATTGAGGATACTCTGCAAGGTGTCAAGAATTACATGAGAGTTTAATACCGTCATCTGCGCTTGTACAGTATATTCTCTTCGTCCGCTCAAAATTCGAATTCGCTTCTAGCGCATAGAAATCACTTAATTTTTTTTAAGAAAACAAAAAGACAAAAAAAACGTAAGTCTATTGAAAGCGTTTAGAGACGCTTTATTCGTTTAGCAAGCGACCGATACCTCGGAAAGAAATATTATTATGCCCGAGTCTCATTAGAGCGACGAACAGAAACGAACGACAGCGACAAACCTCAGACACATGCAGCGTGCTTCTGGTGGTGCCTTTGGCAGGCTTTTAGTCATTTGGTGCTCGTGCAGTAAGCGCAAGTGATTGCAAGCCTGCCAAAGGTACCCTCACGTGCATGATGCATGTGTTTGAGCATAGCCTCTTTTACCCTACGAAGCCCGTCAAATCGCAAAAGACTCTGATTTTTTGGCTTGTCGCTGTCGCCTGTTGTTTCTCGTTCTAGTGGGACTTGGGCATTACGACTACAACAGGCTGCCGAGTAATATGGGTATGGACAAGGCATGTGGGTAACGCATTACTAGTAGCGAGTTACTTCTACCTAGTTACGTCTTTTGGTAACGAATGACCTATTTAGATACTTTTTTTTAAAAATAAACGAGTAACGTACTTAGTCACTTTTAAGACCATGTAACGAGTAACTTTATTTCATTACTCTTAAGGAGTAACGTATTCAACACCGTTTAAACAGCCTCGTTTTAATTATAAACTTAGTATGCGTCTAGGCAGATGGGCAACCCGAAAAAGAACAAAACGGTATGAGAGTATAGCAACGTTTGTCGCTGAACATGTTAGTCGAACTCTACAGCCCAGAATGTCCTTCACCGAGCGAACGGTTGAACCTTTTAGAATCGTGTGCAGACCGAATGTAAACCCGGAGGTTGCCAGCACGGGATGGCACAGAACCCATTGTCAACTTGGAACGCTAGAAGCAGAGGGAACAAGAGAGAGAGGGGAATCCCCAGGGAACAGAAGAGAGAGGGGAATCCCTAGGGAACAAAAGAGAGAGGGGAATCCCTAGGGAACAAAAGAGAGAAGGGAATCCCTAGGGAACACAAGAGAGAGGGGAATCTCTAGGGAACAAAAGAGAGAGGGGAATCCCACATTCACCAGCCCTTCTTGAAGCACAACACTGACGTTTCTTCGAGCGCGCCTGTAGAACGACTCTTCAGCATCGCCAGAGATGCATACTCAAGGAAGCGGGAAAATACAACTGATGAAAACTTCGCGAGGCAACAACTGCTTAAGTGCAACAACTACTAAAAAGAAAAGAAAAAAAAAAAAGAAGTTTTAGAGCGGTTGTGCATTTGGTCGTCAAAGTAACGAGGAAGGTAACTCGTTACTTTTGAAGTAAAGTAAAGCGTACCTTTTGAGGATCGGTAACCAGTAACGGAATTAATTACTTTTTGAGCGACTAACGAGTAACGGTATCTAGCTATTTTTTGGGGTGTAACGTGTACTTGTCTGGTGTGGACACACTTTCCGCACGAAGAAATCGCCGTAATTTGTTATTTCTGGACAAACGTTAAAAGGACCAAGTTTTATCTTCAAGTTTATTATCCACCGTAAACTTTTGTTTGTCTTCCTGCTCTTTGAGGTCAATGGAACAGTTTTATATTTGAGGGCGCTCCCAGGTTTCGCCTGTCATCCGAATGGAAGTCTCGTTTATTAGTGCTTCAACAACTTCATTCGACGTGTTTTTGACTCTTAGCTATTATATAAAAAACAAAACAAAAAAAAACACCAAAAGTTTGTCGATGGAGCAATATTAAGGTTCTCGGCAGTCACCATGCTCTGAGTTTCTGAAACCTTCAATGAGCATAGACTCTTTCCGTTATTTTTTGCTCTCATAGCGTTCACCCTGCAATCTCGGATGTAGGCTTCCGTGTACGCGCTTCCGGTTATTGTGCTCCTCTAGAAATACAAATAATGTTACGCCTTTCACTTCGACGTCGGGCAACGTGGAGATCAGTCGAAAGCGGCTATACCGTTCAGGGCGAGAAGTCTGTTTTGTTGTCGCGTTTTAAGCTAAGGGTATACGAAATAAGACTCGAACAAATGAATGACATTGTTTTCGGGTATGCCAAGTCTGGCTTGTCGGAATCATTTATAATTTAGAAATTTTGCGACGTCTAAGTTTGTTTACTCCTGGAGCCATTTTCAGGGCCAGCAAAAGTAATCTTAAGGAAGATAATGACAAATAAGCGATAATGTTTTGTTTGTAAAAAAATTAGGACTAAAGGTGCAGTGCTTCGGAGGAAAGGAACGTTAGGAAAAAAAAAAATGAGACTATGCTTGTAGAAATTTAGGGAGAGGAGCAGACGAGAGCGCGGCGGGACGCCAGACAACCGAGCTCTAACTGGAATGATTACTGGGTATAGACAATTGCAAGCATGGCGCCACAAGTGGTGCCCCATGCGTGGAAGCGCGTGCAACGCGCGGGTGAACGTAGCTTTGGCAAACTCGTAATCGCAGGGGCGTGCCTGCACGAGCAGAGACATGGCGGCGGCCAGTCGCCCAGCTTGCAATCGTCTATAGATGCAAAGCTATAGCTGCCTTTGTCTCTACTAAGTGTCAGAACGTATTCGAACCAGCTCGAAGAGTGACTAGAGAAAAAGGCAGCTAGCCTTGCGTCTCTCCACTGTTCATTCTAACCAGTGCTCGGCGTTGTAACTTCCCTTTGCGCTCTCGCCTCCTCCTCTCCCTCAGTTTCTGCCCGCATAGTCGCCGACAAGATGAGAACGGCAGGGCATCTCTTTCTGATGCTCCCCTTCCAGCTCGCGCTCGGCAACATCTTTGTTGCCGAGCGCAAGTCCCCGGTCCCACAGCGGCCATCTTGAATTGCTACCAAACGGTTTTTGAATGATAATAAGAAATGCAAAATAGCAACCTCAAAAGTAGCTTTGCTAGCTTGGGGATTCGAGAGGCAAGCCACTATAGTCGTAAGATCATTATTTAACTACTAGGTAATGAACGAGTGTATAGTATTGCTACGTGGTTCTAATATTTTCTTCTACAATAATATTATTAAAGGAGCGCTGCAACGTTATTCAATTCGAATGTTTTTCACTTTACACGAGCTTACTGGCACTAGTGGGACTCAAGGATACTCGTACGCAGCGCCACTGGCCAAGAAACTCCTTTGTTGCGTGTAATTTCAAGGACAAGGGCAATCATTTTCATTCAATTTCTCCTTTGCGAAATTCGATGACGTAACATAGGAATCACAGTACACCCCAATGACGATATTTTAATGCGATTCATAGATTGGACCCAGACATTGCGTGGGCACTCGATTTGTACTCGCGGTAATTACTAGCTCGAGAATCATTCGGGTAGTGGCCCGTGTCCAATAGCTGCATTGACGACAATAGCCGAGCTATAACAATGTCTGGAACTCAGCGCGTGTCCTGTGCTTTGCCATATGGCTTTGCCCACCCCAGCGCGTGGCTATGATCAACACTGGCGTCATATAATCGGCTCCAGATCACGTGGCCGCTTGTTCTAGCTTCGAGTTGAGGGGGTGAACGGTGCTCGTTTTTCTTTCATTTTTGTTTTCTGGAACTCCTATTGGGTGGGGTAAAAAACGGACGCGCGTTTCATAGGTCATTAACGTCAGGGATCCGTTCTAAGCGGTATTTGCGCAAGGTACAAAAATTGTTGCATCGCTCTTTTAAGAGGGTGTCAATTTTACATCATGTACTTAGTACAATAATAAAAGTGTCTAAATATGTTTTTTATATATATTTTTGCTCGAAAGTATTTTTAAAACAAAAGCATTTGTTGTGCGAAATGCTTTTTTTTAAACAGATATTGAAACAACATTTTCAGAAAACCTTTCCTAAGTCACCAAAACATTCGTGTCTGGAATGTCGCGTGCCAGGATATCTCCGTGATTTGGTAGCCACTTTTAATATAAAGCAAAGACTATGAAGCACAGGTGACTGTCGCGTAAGCTTTTGTAACGTAACGCAACGCAAGAAAACGGAGCTGCGCAAACCGGCCTTCACTCCTTTTACCTTTTTTTTTTCATTGGCTTTGGAATTCAACCATCACGGGCTTTGCAATGAAAAGCGAAACCAAGTTTTCTTTCACGCATGCACAAGTCCAAGAGAAGGAAATAGGTGCGAAGTTAATGTTTTGACGCCCATCGAGGCTCTTATAGCAGCATCCTCTGTGCTCTCGTCGATGCAGCGTCGAATGATAGCATTTAGGGCTAGTGCCAACCGCTGTTTCATTTTGGCAGTGTAGACATCGGGCCATCTCCCTGTGTTATAATAATAATAAAACATAATATAAAAGTGTCACGTGAATCACTAAAAAAAAAAAAATGCGCGTCCACATTAATATCTGTGGCACTCAAGAACACTAACATTGATAAGTGTAAGGCTATTAGAAATAATAATTAAAAAAGAAAGAACTTAATCGGTTTTATAAACATACATTTGAGACAAAACAAACACCCACTTGCATGCGCAGAGTCGAAACGTGGGTGCTTGCAGGGAAGACATGTGGATGCGCGTTCGTCTGCGTAAGGATCTGCGAATGTGGGTACTTGTAAGCGTACTTACAATGCGTGACACGGTTAGCCCGAACACGACATCGCGCCTCTATTTTGTATTTTATTTTACTCAGACAGAGTACTGATGAGCACCACATTTTACCGCTAGGTTACTGCTCTAAACAAGGACTTTCCGCCACACTACTAATTTTAGTGACAGACGTTAAAATTTTAGATAAAAAAAAAATAGTGATCGTTTGTTCGTGCTAACAGCGTCGCACACTGTGCGCTTGGCTTTTTCTAATTTATTGCACCGTTTGTTAAAAAAAAAAAAAACGCAATCTCGCGTGTTCTGCAGTGGTGATCCTTCCTCTTGATCCTCAGCAACGTACTATACACACACACGGTCTTTAAAAAAAAGAAGAAAAAAAAAGAAAAGAAAAGCTACCTTTCAGAGATATTACTTTTGCGGAAAATAGACCGAAGAATCCTTGTGGCAAAGATCTGGCCTCCCGCATGACAGAGTGTTTTCGAGGTTTTCTACTGGAAGCGAGCAAAATACCGTAAAGACCATTGACAAACGACGGCATGGCGAGGTGGCTTATATTTTGTGATTGGATGCGCTCAAAGTGAAAACGATAATCGAAGCCATTTTTTTTCTCTTGAAATGTCGCGACAATGAATATAGAAAGCTGTCTGTAAATAAAACAAAATGGTAGCAGTTAGAAACGAATTCATGCAGAAGCCAAAAAAAAAAAAAAAAACGCAAGGAAAGGTGCAGTGACACGGGAGTCATAGAACTCACATATTTTTGCCTAATTTTCCTCTTCCACCAACATCGTTAATAAATTTATGACGGAAGGGACGAAAAAGAAAATCTTAAAAAGACGGAAAATAGGGAGTTTTAGTAGATCGTTCCCATGACTCCGATAACGATACCCGATTCTCCGCCACCGCCTCCCTTGTGCATGCATAGTATCGTTATCGGGGCTATCGGAGCTATCGGAACGATCTACTAAAACTCTCTATTGAGCACTTTTATCAATCAAACGACCCTAATTTTGCGTTTTGTCAGCGGCTTTCAGCTCGACTTGGTATGGTGCAATATACGTGAACGATGTGTCTAAGAACATGTTTCAAACACGTTACTCTTTACAACAACGATCGTTCTCAAAGGGGTGCTGTTTCCTTCTAGAAAGGTACGGTGCGATTTCTTTTTTTGTACTTACATCTTTATTGCCATTGGAGGCTTTTGAGGCTTCGTATTGAGAACCGTTTGAAGTTTTTATCTTATTGTTCCATGACCTGTTTTGAGCTGTCTCTCAGATCACCTTTAGCAAAATGACGCCCCTGAGTGCCGTCCGCGAGTCAGTTTCATAAATAAAGGATAGTTGTATTGCTGCGGTCACTGGTTGCTCAATTTTTCTAACTTAATATTGAGGAGTTTCAGCGACGGTGTCACCGCCCTGGCGGCCGAAAGAGAACGAGGGGGATAGGTTCGCTGGGCGTTGGCTTTGTGTAAATGCGTTGGCCGCGAACGTAGGCTTATAAACTTCGGCAGCAAGAATATTACGCGGCTTTAGTGTTCCGGTACGAGCAACAGAGATGACATGAACTGCTACGACTAGCTACGACCACCCGCTGCAGCGATGCAGGCGTCGAAGGAGCGCAACCTGTGTACTACGCAGTCAGTCGCCGTCGCCCGACGCAGGTAGTTTGGCGTTCAGGGCTTTCCGCCCCCGGTTCTTCGCTTGTACTTGGAACCGAGTATTATTCCCTGTGCTTGTGTATGTGCTCAGTGGCTGGATACGGACCTCATAGAGCAGAGTTCTTCAGACTTGAAAGCGACTCAAAGTTGACGGCGGAGGGGCTTGCAGCAACGCTTTCGGTTGGTGCACGGGTGCGACGACTACACGGATAAATTTTAAGATTGCTGCTAGCAAGGTGGGCCATAGTCGCTTTATGTTGACATGATTTTGAGTGTGAGTACTCCGTGCAAAGGCGAATCTATCGCGTTTCTAATCCACCTTTGTTTTTGTTGTTGTTTTTAGCACGCACGACCGATTGAGAATGCTTCTGTACCGATCACGGAGTGAATGTCTTCGGCCTTACATTGCGGAACGCCCAATAAAAAGTCATATTCGTTCAGCGAGAAAACTTCCCTTTCGAGTGACCTTCTTTGATTGATAATTTCGCCCGTACTTGAGTGCTTTAATCAACACGATCGATTAAGTTTGCTTCCCTAGTTAGGACATTTTTGTGCCACATGCGGCACTAATGCTTGGCACGATGTATGCTACTGGTGGTATTGTGAATTGGTTTACTTCCAAAGCTAACAGTATGACAGGTGGGACCATTCAATTTGCTAAAAATGTGATGATATGGGGATTTCGTTGCATAACTAGCGTTTTACGTTTAAGATTGATAAGAAACATGCTCATGTGATGATGCATGTCTACAGCATAAGCTTTGCAGATCCAGAATGGATGTGCTATAGGCTACAGGCTCAAGACTTTTAATGGACCAAATTGGTGATTACACGGCAATAAATATTGTGGTGGAAAACTGCCCATTGACTCGGTGAGTTTTGATCGTGACCATTGGTGTGATGTTGGCAAATTAGGTAATGGCACACTTTTTCCCTGACCATCTGGCTTTAAGGAACATCGCATCTAGATGTGCTTAAATATCTTTATTTCAAGGTTCAGTGGACCCCTCTGCATCTGTACAGGAAGGCACTCTCAAGCCACAACAAACAGCAGTGAATATACAATGCATAATAACAGGCACCAGTGTCCAGGTGTACAGTCCGCAGAAGCCAATTTGAGCCTAAAATGTTTTTGTTTTGTTTAGATCGTTTGCATCTGGTGTATAATTCGCAGGGCCCGATTTCCGCGCCCAGTGCATATATCCGACAAGCTGATGCGTTGCGTCTTGGTGCTTTTTTTTCCTGGGTGGCATTTTCTTCAGAAGTTCTTCGGCGAACGCTATTGAGCCTGAAGAACTGCTCTTGAGGCCCATATCCAGCCACTGAGCACACACAAGCACAGAAAATAACACTCGGTGCCAAGTACAAACGAAGCACCTGGGCGGAAAGCCGTGAATGCCAAACGAGCAGCGTCGGGTGACGGCGACTGACTGCGTTGCGCCCCTTCGATGCCTGCATCGCTGCGGTGGGTGGTCGTAGCTAGTCGTAGCGAGATGATCTTCACTTCAAGCAAGAAATCTTGCCATACCATAGTCAAGATATGTGCGCAAGTGTTGGACGACGTGGGCTCTCCCACGTTGGGGCAGTTGTCATAAGAAAGGTGCATATCTACAATGTTGCGTGTTTGATGCTGAAACTATGACGCATACTTATCTAAACCTAAATTTATCGGTCTGCGGCTACAAACATTTTCGTTGACGTTGCTCAGATGATGTAACCATTCAGGCCTCGAATTAAATGGTGTTGCGAACTCTTCGGTTGTGTATAAAAACCTATTTGCCCTAATAAAAGACATTTTGAAAAGGACACATGTCTTTTGATGATATATGTCTTCCAATTTACAATGCAGAAGCAAACAGAAAATCAGCTACATACATCTACCACTTAGCATAAGCACCTTTTGCAATTCATTCTTGAGCACACTCAAATATCAGCTTAGGTTGCTCTTGTATTAGAAGCTTTGCCCTGTTCTGTAAAAATAAAACAGTTAAAAAAGCTTTACCTTCGTTCTCCTCCTCGCATTTAATACAGACTTGTTTGTCAGCAGATCACACACAGCAGATATCACCGTGGCACATACAACTCGAATGACCGATGAGACTATTGCTATTACAATAAAGCTTTCCACAAGAGCCAAAAAGAGGCTTGTATGGGGTGCACAAGCACATCGAGATGAGATTGGCGCTTCCGGGGCTTGTTTACATTATGCGTGAAAACAGGACGATCGGCGACCAGCTGATCGCAATATAACACCAAGGATACCGATGTTTCGATACATAAAACGCAGGATAAAGACCTCAATCGTCCCTTTTTATGCTGTAGTTGTCATACTTTCGATCCAACCGCTTTTTAGCACAATTAACTAGAACGACCGAAGAGTTCGCAACACCTTTTAATGCGAGGCCTGAATGGTTACATCATCTAAGCAACGTCAACGAAAATGTTTGTAGCCGCAGATCGATAAGTTTAGTTTTAGATGAAGTACGCGTCATAGTTTCAACGCGCGAACATTGTTGATATGTACCTTTCTTTGAACCCGCGTACATTCGGTTCAACTTGATGACAGCTGCACCAGCGTGAGAGCTCACGTCGAACACTTGCACACATATCTTGACTATGGCAAGATTTCTTGCCTTCGATTGGCTTGAACACTTCATCTGTAGCATCACGGTAGGTCTTGGTTGAAATGATGATCGTCTCGCACACGGCAACAAACAGAGAACGACACGCTTTGTTCTATTTATACGCTACCGGTCTACGGGCGTCGCAAATCTATCCCCCTTTTGTCCGCCATGTTGGATCGATCGGTGCGCCCCCTATATTCGCTGAAACTCTTCAATAGGGTAGAAAAAAAAGGAGGTGAATGGTTGAGGATTGCATGCGACTGCCGTCAAGAAATATCACGAATCATAGAAGCAATGATTTAAACCACTCGTATCAGCAAAGTGATGAATGTGTAAACTATTAAAGGAAGAATCGTCAACTAGTCAAGTTAAGCCGGCCGTTTACCGCTAGGCGAGTATTTAGTATAGAATTCTTCGATAAACCACTGATATATATATATATATATATATATTACAGAAACAGAGCTGCGCTTTGTAATTTTACAAAAGAAAAAATTACCGCATCTCCATGTGGTGAATGATGTTGATTGGGGCGAAGCTCGGGTGGCTGATGATACTGATTTTGGTCATAGGTAGTGCTGATGGTGCCGTTTTCATTCATGTCAGTACAAGAATGTGTGGTTTTCTTCTTTTTCTTTTTGTAAGAAGGCAGATGGGATGGCACACTGATCTCTATGACAATTGCTGGATCGCGCTTCCCCGCTTGTTCGCTGCAGCGCAAGTGAAGCCACCGGACTTCACTCGCTTGGGATACGATTTGCCGTTTTTGCTAGCCTTTGCTGCGGTTTTCCAGCGTGCTGTGGACACGTTTTCTACTCGTTCGTCGTCATTCGCCGAGGACGTTTTTTTAAGACTCTGTCTATTGTTGAGACTTGCCGTTGTGAACAAGTGGAAAATTTTACGAAAGTGCAGTGTCGCAGGAAAAAGGCACAACCCGTCGAAAGGAAGGGCTGGCGGCGTGTTCAAAGCTTCCATGGCACGCCGAAGTGCCGTGTCTCTGTGCCTTCGCACGCTTGGATACCGACCAAGAACCGACGCCGTGTGTATGTGTCTAGCGAGTGCAATGTGCGTGAAGCTGTTCGTGCCTCTGGATCAGCGTCTTTTCCCCTCGCGGTTTAGGAACGAGCTTAATCCAGCGTCCACTAGCGACGGAAGATGGGGGGAAGGTACGTCTTTTTTTCGTCCTTAGACGATTTACACAATACCGTGCACAACAGCTCCTCATCACTGATCAGTGCTGGCTTATTATCAACCTACTTAATTGCACTTGACGTTTGAGCGCGGCTCGCCTAATTGTAATTGGTCAGCAGATTGCACACGACCATATCGGCCGCGCTTCAAAGATTTTCATTCTCGCCGTCTTGTACTTTTGCTTTCGAAAACCCCCCCTGGCTCTACAACGTTGCCCTATTCGTGCTCCCACGGAATCTATTAGAGTAGATTTGGGACATAGCCATGGTTAATATAGTACATAAGAACACGTACAGATCTCTCCCTTTTATTGATAGCAACTCACCCGAACAGCTGGACGATCCAGAGCTCCGTGGCCGATATATATAAATGATCTAAAGGCTTCTACGCGCGACACACGTTCAGAACTTTGGCGCGGCGTCAATTCTTGACCGGTATCCAAGCGTGAGAAGGCACAAAGATGCATCACTCGGCGTGCCAAGGAAGCTTTGATCACGCCGCGACACCGGCGACACTTGTTTTCGACGAGTTGTACCTTTTGATACGGCTTCACGCTCATTGCACTCGCAAAGCATATCCACACGGCGTCGATTCTTGGTCGGTATCCAAGCGTGCGAAGGCACAGAGACACGGCACTTCGGCGTGCCAAGGAAGCTTTGAACACGCCGCCAGCCCTTCCTCTCGACGCGTTGTGCCTTTTTCCTGCAACACTGCACTTTCGTAAAATTTTCCACGTGTTCACGACGGCAAGTCTCAACAATACACAGAGTCTTCAAAAAACTTCTTCGGCGAATGACGACGAACGAGTAGAAAACGTGTCCACAGCACGCTGGAAAACCGCAGCAAAGGCTAGCAAAAACGGCAAATCGTATCCCAAGCGAGTGAACTCCGGTGGCTTCACTTGCGGGAGCGGCAAGCGCGATCCAGCAATTGTCATTGAGATCAGTGGGATGGCAGCTCAGAAGCCCCTACTCTTCTTTTTTTTCCTCTTTGTCTTGATACTGATTTTGGTCATGGGCAGTGCTGGTGGTGCCGTTTTCATTCATGTCAGTAGAAGAATGTGTGGTTTTCTTCTTTTTCTTTTTTTTAAGAAGACAGATAGAATGGCAGCTCCAGAGCGCCCCCCCCCCTTTTTTTTTCTTCTTCTTTTTCTTTCTTTTTTTTTCTTTTTTTCTTTTCTTTTTTCTGGCTTGCGCCGCTGAACTCACGAGCAGGGGCACGCCGGACCTTTTTTTCATTTTTTTTTCTTGCTCTCGCTGCTGAGCTCACGAGCAGGGGCACGCCGGACGGCGGGCGGACATACGGACATGGCGAGCCCCTAAAGGTGTATCTAGGTGTATCCACACGACGGACCAAATTGCTGTTTTGGTCCGCGGGCCGCGCATCACGTGATCTTACGTCACCGGTTTTCGAGGTCCGCCGGCGGTCCGCGGCCCGCGCTTCTGAGAAATGCCAAGCTACTTTTCTCGCCCGGACCTTGGCGGCGGACCGCGGCGTTTTTAGTATAATTGAAGCGCTAAGTCTGGCAACAAGCTGACTTTTGTTGTTAGAATTGAAATACAAATCCAAAGTCGTGTCCTTTTGGCGACAACTGTTGAAGACGAAGAAGACGAACCTTTTGATGTACGACGATGGCGGCATGGTATGACGACGCAACTTTTTACTTCGTCGCGCTCGTGGAGTGATTCCCCGCTCTGTGGGACAATAGTTGCATGCCCTTTTCGGTTCACTTAAGTCCTCTTCGTTCTCAATAGTCAACGCCAGGGCCAACGCGGCCAAACATCTCTTTCGTTCAACCTCCATCTTGGCTCCTTACAAATAGCCTCAAAGCAGCTCGCTGCATGCGTTTGGCGGAGCTGTGAGGTCGAGGGTTAGACCGGCCTGTTCACTCTGTCGTCTGCTCTTTTGGTCCGCCGTGTGGATGCTCATTGCAGCCGGGCGGCCCGCGGGCCTCGCATCACGTGATCAATCGGTCCGCGGCCCGGTCCGTCATGTGGATACACCTTAATCGGTCCGCGGCCCGGTCCGTCGTGTGGACCGGTCCGCGGCCCGGTCCGTCGGCTTCGATCCTAAATACCGGCCCGTGAAATACACCTTTGACGAAAAAGTTTAGATTGCTACGTGCAGGCGTCGATTTTGACGGTCCATTTTAGATCGAGCCTAATGACTTGAACCACCCTATACTTCCGTGTTCGTTCACCATAGTTGGTCTTGATACGGGGTATATCAAATCTAAGTGATGGATGAATGACCTGGGGCCCTATGTAGCGCTTTCTGGACTCCAACGGCGACTAGGGAGAAGGAAGTGACGTCAACAACGCAGAAAACGCAGATTGGATGTTGATTGGTGAGAGTCGCTGATGACGCATTTCCGCAGATTTTTTTTACTATTATTTTATGTGGAGAAAGGAAATCAGATGTTAGCCTGGAGTTGATCTCCTCACTGGCTACTCTGAGTGGGGAGGGGAGTTTGGGAATGAAAGAGAGAAGTATGAAAAGAAGGCGTTCCATCTCAGGCCCACACACACACTCACACGCACGCGCAGTACATAAATTAGAAAAAAAAAAGGCGGGCAATTTCTGCGACCTCAGGTCAGAGTTTTTTGTCAAGGCCTGTTGCTGACCTGACAGAAACTTTAGAAGGGTATTCGTTGACTTTGCGGCGTAGCTTTCGTCATCCCATGGTCCGAGAAGATGTTGAAGTGTGAGAGCTGATCCAGTTGTCTGATGAATGTCTTTGTAGAGCTGGTGCCGATTATCAGTATACTTAGGGCATTCAAAGTAGTATGTGTTTGATGTCTTCAATGGTTCCGCATAGGGGACAGTTGGGTGATTCGAGCTTTCCGATGAGATGAAGGCAGTAGTTTGTTTAAGACACTTTTAGGCGCATTCTATGAAGAACTGCCTCCCGTCACCTCTTGAGACCGCGTGGAACTTGGAACATTAAATTTGGGTTAATTATTTTTAAGGACGAGCTCTGGTGGGCGACCGCTTTCCAATGACGCGCTGCAGTAGACCTCCCCATGGGGAGGTCTACTGCAGCGCTGTGGTGCTGTGGCACTCCTGCAGGAGTGCCACAGCTGCACGAATGTCTGATCTTGAAAATGGAGCCGTAACTTGCTGAACGAGGTCATGGCCACGTGCAGCCATAGCATCAGCCATTTCAATTCCTTGTAGGCCACAGTGGCGAGGTATCCATTGGAAAGAAATTGAATGCACAGAGCTCACTTTTTCTTTGTTTTCTTCTGTGGAAATTCGTCATCAGCGACTCTCACCAATCAACATCCAATCTGCGTTTGCTGCATCGTTGACGTCACTTCCTTCTCCCTAGTCTCCTGGGAGTCCAAAAAGCGCAACATAGGTTCCCTAATCGCCCTATAAAGCCGCTCGTGAGCAGCACCATGGCAGGCCTGTGGGACGCTGAAATAGAAACTCGACAAATGCTGTTACATATGCAATTAGTGCATATGTGCGTATGCAAACTCGACAATGCTGTTGCATATGCAATTAGTGCATATGCATAAGCCAGAAGGTACCTTCTGGGCTTAACGCTAAGAAGGTGCCTTCTGGGTGCGCAAAGTCTTTCGTCATCGAGATACCAATGGGTACCGGTACCCGTTGGCATCTCTGTCTCGCGGTCCCTCAGCCCGTGAACGGTTCGCCGGGCCCGGCGAACCTTGTTCACGGGCTGAGGGACCGCGAGACAAAGTTCTTTCGAAGGTGACTTTTTTTGACTGCGTGTCTTTGAAACCAGGGTGAAGCATGTTGAATAGGAAGCGATGAGGTCGTACCGAATCAATTAGGCGCTCGAAGTCCATGACTCCGGATCGTCTGCCCGACCGTTTGCTTGGAGAGCGGCTCTTTTACTTCCTCTTCTTTTACCACCAAAAGAAAAAGAACAACAGAATCCCCAT
The DNA here is from genome assembly GCF_016920785.2 of Ixodes scapularis. Classification (NCBI taxonomy): domain Eukaryota; kingdom Metazoa; phylum Arthropoda; class Arachnida; order Ixodida; family Ixodidae; genus Ixodes; species Ixodes scapularis. Next base: position 113,144,001 of record NW_024609835.1, read on the forward strand.
GCACGCGCTGTTCCGCAGCAGCATGCGCGGCACAAGGAGCGTGATAGCGCTTACACTGCGTTGCTGAAGCGCTAACCGAGCGCTACGTCACGCGGAAGTTGGTGCCACATGAGCGCTATTTCCAGCGCTCATGAGGCGCTTACTTAGCGCTCCGCTGTATGTGTGAATTGGCCTTGAAGGTCTAGACCTGCCCTATCAGCGTGTAGCTTCAGCTGCACTTCGTCTGAAAGCGAAACGAAGCACACGCTCGAAGCGAGCTTGTCACTTATCGGCAAGCAGGAAGGACAGTGTCGACAGCGAACGTCCTTACGATCACTCGCGGTCAGCCTGCACTGATTAACAACGGGTGCAGTTACGGGTTTTTGGCGAGTACCGCCCACAGACGCTTTAAGCACGTAACCGCACCTTCCCGAACCTCGAAGATACTAGGCTCATGATGACAGGTCATTACAATTGACATGCGATGGTAATAGGAACTCTGTGGTATCTTGAGATGCAAAAAATTCTCCCGCGACTTGGTAGTCTGCAATCACTATATATAAGATATTTGACTTCTCTTAATTTCTACGTAAGAACAAAATATTACGAAAATGTCGACAAATCAGGTATTCCAAATTAATATTAACCGTACACACAGGGTGCTTCAACGAAAGCTTTAAAAGAATGGTAAAAACAAGGAATTTGTGAGAAAAAACGAACAAAAAATCCTCTCAGGAGCAATTTGCCCGCCACTACGAATGTCAAAAATTGAAAAAGAAAATAAAGTATCAACTAAGTGTTTACTTAACTTAAATTTATGATTAATTTCTAATTAGTGAAAATGAACACATGGTTTCAATGAGAAACTTCCTGAGCATAATCGTAAATAACTATATCAACAAATTTGGAAATTATATGAAACAAAAACAACATTTCACGACGTCAGAGAAAAAAAAAAGCTAAATTTGTTTACATTTTTAAGTTTCCGTTTCTTACCGGAGCGCATCTTTGCGCCACTGGTCCTGCTCCCCAGAGTCTGAGGTGCGAAGCCACCGCCTGGCCTTCTTCGTAGGATGGAGAGAGGTATGGCGCACGTGAGTTGCCCGTCTCGGCCACTGGGGTGCGGGACCGCTGGAGCAAAGTCGCGCTTCGAAAAAAAAAAATGCTGCCCTTCATAAAAATAAGTTGATTTAGTGGTTTTTGAAGATGGTTAGCTAGTTTCTCATTGGAAACACGTGTTCATTTTCATTAATGAAAAAGTTACTTAGTAAATTCAGTTAATTATCTAGCTAATTAGTATGTTTTTGGTTTTGTTTTTTGCAATTCCTGCCGTCCGGCATGGCTGGCAGTTTGTTCCCGACAGTTTCTTTTTTTCCTCATTCACCCTATTTTTAGGAATTTTTTTTTAAAAGCCTTCGCTAAAACACAACTGTATATAAGCGACGTGTAAATATTAGATAAAAGTACAAAAAATGAAAAACATCCTCTGTTAACTTTAAGCCTCGTGTTTATTAAAGATGCACATATTCTATTTTTGGTGCAGTCAAAGTAAAGGCGCAGGAGTAAGCCCTTGGATCCCGTCTCTATCTTAGAAGCGCTCTGGACTTTTAGGTTGTTTTTCCTCCAACGGGAAGTTTTAATTAAACTTTCGGTGCCAACAGCCTTACCAAAGAAGGCTGAAAATATGTATAACAAATAGCATTAAAGTGATGAAGCACATAAAAAAAGGCAAATCAAGTGAGCTACACATGTCCACTTTACGTTGTTTTTCTTCGCGCTTTGAATAAACCTTCAAACGTTGTGTAATACAAAACCCCGTACAACGCGCTCTTTTGTCTTATTAACAAAGCGCGACCCTCATGTTGGGTAAGACCGTGTTACGCTAATTAAAAAGAAACAACTAGAAGGGTATTAAATTATGGGATGCAAGACACTTTTGTTTTTTTATTATACGAATGTATTCCGATTTACGAAAATGTGTTCGCATTTGCCACTTTTCGCTCTACTACCTTAAAAATTCCAAATTCCTACTGATGTTTAATTTAATAACTTGTTTTGCCTATTGGAGAATGAAGAACGCAGCGATCCGCAAATAGCTTTAGTTTTGGTGGTTTCTGGATACGTGAAGCAATGTCATTGATGCATATTAAAAACAGCAAATACCAAAAGGGCGAGGCCTAAAGGACTCCTGGTGATACGGGCAAACGAGCAGATATACTTCCATTAATTTCAAGATTTAATAGATAAGCCTCAATTTACTTCAGGACATTACGACATATGCTTATATCTTTTTGCTTTCGTACAATCTTTTTGTGGAGTATGCGGCAGAGTGCCATCGAACAATCGATGCGATAGCATCAATTTGTTGATCGTTGCTTACGGTGTAGGAAACATCGTGAAACGTTCCTACAACTTGTGTTACGGTCGACAGAACGCCTTTAAAACCGCCCTGGTGTTGGTATAACGTCCCCGTGCTCCTCCAGAAAAAGAATATATATATATATATATATATATATATATATATATTTCAAAATATTGCACTCCATCCCTTTACAGCATACGCTTTTTAAAGATATAAGACGGGTCAAGGCCAGGATTTTTGGACATCCCATCTTAGTTGTAACGACCGTCGCCACGTGGCGCCTCGATCGTAGCAAGGCCGAGCGAAGAGAACCCTTTCTCGCACCCTTTCCCCTTTTTCCCCTTGCCACCTTAGGCGAGAGAAAGAAAAAAAGGGGGAGGGGATGTGTCCTCCTAAAAATAGAAAGAGGACAGCTTTTCTTGGGGGGGTGGGGAGGGGGGGGGGGGGGGCTAATACGAGCTAATCCTGCCCAGTGGCCAAATTCGTCTGCTCAAGCGACACGTCAGAAATCGAACGCAGGACCTTGGGAAGCTGAAGTCAACCACAAGCACCGTCGCATCTTTGGAAATCTAACTGGGTATTTCTGGATATTTAGACAGCGCAATGCTTGTCGAATATTCAAGTGGCGACTGCCACTTGTTAGTTGCCTCTACGATGTTGATGAGAAATTGAACCATTGCTGTATGACTTATAATCCGTTTCACCCTAAAATAGACCGCAGCGGACGCTATGATCCATTGGAGCATATTGACCGCTGATGACGTGTCACTGACATCCCGGCTTGGCAGAACGACACGGAGAGAGCGAAACCGCGTGTCCCGCCGATTGTGCTCGATTGACCGAGACGGCTCATAGTGTCCGCTGCGGACCAGCCCAAGAGAGTATAGACTGTGTTTTGTAACGAGCAGTAACCAGTAGTGATACACAACTGCACGGCGGTACGAGGCTCATCCAGATTCAAACGGGCAGGGTCGGGACAAAATGACTAAACTCATGATCTTTGGGTTCTGCAGGGCGAGCTCTCGATACGCGCTCGCTTCAAGCGCGAGCGTGGGGCCCCGTATGATGCTTGTTCTGCACGTGCGCGTGCTTGGCAAGCACATTCAAAGCGCGAGTAATACTCGCTTTCACTTCAAGTGTAAGCGCAGAAGCTACGAGTGCCAGCTCCCCTCTTTAAATTTGCTAAGCACGTGCACTCGTGCAGCGCAAGCACTGTTCAGGGCAGTATGCTCGAGCTTCTAGCTTCGGTTTCGCTCGCACTTAAAGGGATGCTGGATTTCAGTGTCTATAGTAATTGGCTCACGATCTTTCCACGAGCCAGCAGCCGCCGGTGTGCGCGAGCATACGCAACAAAATTGACGTCATAGTCCCCCATTCACGCTTAAGATGACGGTGAAATGTCTGGGCTCCAGGGAAACGGAGAATAGTGACAAGCTTTTCATCTCCACAACGGGGTCTGGTGTAAAAGGTAAGCGACTAATTGGTCTAACAAGCATGTAGGTTTTACTTTTGGAGATGAAAAGCCTGTCTTTATTCTGACTTGGCCTAAAGCCCATACATTTCACTGTCATCTTAAGCGCGAATGGGGTACTATGACGTCAATTTCGTTGCGTGTGCTTGCGCACAGGGGCGGCTGCTGGCTCATGGAAAGGTCGTTCGGCACTTATTATAGACACTAAATTGTTTGGTTCAGTATCCCTCTAAAATAAAACAGTGTATAGCATCGCACCCGCATCTGGTCGTGTTTCACTGCTGCGCGAGGCACGTTAATGTCCCCAGGCTAGCAGTCGTACTAAGTCGGCTAAATTTCTATTCCACAGGTTAGAGACCTGTTGCGCCATTGTATGCCTGAAAATAGTCGCGCTATCTAAATAGTCATACACACGAATTAAAGGCATTAGTTTTGTAACTTTTAACTTCGATAACAGATGCTTTTTCCGCGGCACCAATTTCAACACAGCATTATCCTTCACTCTAAGAAATGCCTGCGCATCTGGCTACCAGCACAACACTGAAGGAGCCAATCTCTGCGAACTACGAAATCAGTTCAGTGAATGATGAGGCGGAAAATCCGTTTAGACTTAAAAATTGAGTCTGCGCTGTGGCAGTACGCAATGCGAATTGCGTCACGCTTGCAGCGCGCAATGCCAAAGAGCAGATTTAATTTTGAGGCCTAAACAGATGTTCCGCCTCATCATTCGCTGCGCTGATATTGTCGATTGCAGAGAATTGGCTCTTTGAGTGTTTTGCGGACAAGTAGACGCGCAGGCAATTCTTAGAGTGATGTATTGTCGAGTGACTCGCATGCATGCTTAAAGGGGCACTGACACATCAAAATCATATTTTTTTTTATTATCCGAAACGATCGAAAACGATGTCGGGACATTACCCTCAAAATTTGAAATTTGGGAATTCAGTATTCGTGAAGTAAAAAAACAATTTCCAAATGCCGAATTCGAAGTTCCCGCGCGATCGGCGCCGGTGCCTTAACGTCAAAAATTGGTGAGACCTGAGAGTCCACTTTTTTTTCTCCACTCCCTGCTGTTGCCATGGCGACCCAAAGCGAGGAGGAAAGGAGCGAGCGCCGGCTCGTTGCGGCGGACCGGTTTTGAGCGGTGTCGCCTGTTTTCCGTTGGAGGATACAAATCCAGGAGACAGCACCACAACGAACTCCCGATTTTTGGTATTTCAAAAAGAAGGGCCGTAGTGCGTTCGCAATTGCGTTAAAAAACATGTTTTAGGATTGCCGTAATTAAATGTTATAGAGATGTCGCCTACAAAGCTTCTAAATTTCCTGATTCTTGACGTCACCGATCAAAAGAAGCGAGGAGGCGAGAGGCGGGAAAATCAAACGCCAAAAATAAAAAGGCGCGCGCGGGCCCGGGAAAATTTTTTTTCGCGGTGCGGTTTTTTTTGCGTGTCTATGACTGCAACTTACATCGTTTTAGACAATAAAAATAAATACGACCTTTGAGGTGTCAGTGCCCCTTTAAGAAGACTTGCCTTACGGCGAACTCCACTAGTTGTTGTGGAGCGCGCCGGGATCGACATTTCTGGAGCCCGCCTATTTCACTGGGCGATCGCGATCGAGACGGACGTGTTCCGCTCGTCCTTTCGGATCAGATCCCACTCCAGCTCTTGGTCTGAATCCGAGAAAAGTCGCTCCTCCGATTTTTGCGGATTCGACCAGGCCAGCCTTCGGCGCGAACACGTGGCTTCCTTTCTCGCCGGGCATCTCGCATCTCGCCTCGAAAGAATTGGGGATGGCCGCTCGCGAAGTGCCGCCCGCTTTACTGATGCTGCTGCTTGATGACAGTTCGTCTTCAAGTTGCTCGAGCAGCTCCTCCAGCAGCAGCGGCTCGAGTAGCACGATAACAAGGAGTGCTGTTATGTCTTCTATGAACTCGATTGCCTTCTCGGACCTCCGCAGAAGACGCTGAAAGTCATGACGTACTTGGGACACCGTTCACGAGTATTCCGATAATGATGCAAGTGGGCTGCGCTGATGCAGATGGCTTATCGACACGCATCTTTCACATCATGATTAACCTCGTTCGTGCATTGAACACGTGTTGTTAGCGCCGCGAATGCGAAAGCATGTTCGTCGACATCAGGGACCGCCGGAAGGGGACTCCCGGTAAAGTGAATGACGGGGAGGCATCCGCCCATCCTGGAGGATTGGTCATGTTCTACTGGGGATCCGAAGGCGAAGCGACTCACTTTGGATTGCGTGCTCCATCTCGGATCTGGTCTACTGATCACGGCGCGCTCCAAAGCGATGAGTGGAATTCGCTATAAGTGGGCGCGTTAAGTCCGTGCTCCGGAGAGCGAGAGCCTTGGCGCTCCTTTCACTAAACAAACATGAGTGCCACCGGAGCCTGACACTCGAGCACGCTCTTCCTGCGCCGAGAATTTCTCGGAGCGCGAGTGACTTCTTCGCGCTCCATGACGTCACGCAAACAAACAAGGTAGCTGCGCTGCTGTTGAGACCGTCGAGAAAAAAACCGTAGCCAGACCACTGCCCCTTTTCACTTGATTAGTGCTTAATCCAGCAGAAAAAAACGATTTGATTTGAAAGCCACAGCAATTAGCGTTCCAAAAAAGGTTTGTTCGTGCATCTCGCCTGAAAAAGAAATTCATCTGTCAAACGGTAGCGTGCCGATAGCACTGCGACAGAGAAATAGTCATGATGAGGAGACATTCGCACCTCTCTGGCCCTTCTATAATGCTTAGCACAGCGAATAAAGATATTTCGATTTGAAAGCCGAAACACCAGTGAGCGTTGAGGAAAAGGTTTGTTCGTGCGTCTTGTCCGAAAACGAATCGATCTATCGAACGAGCGCGCCTATTAGCTCGGCGACAGAAAATTTCTGATGAAAGGACAGTCAGACTGCTGCCCTGTTTAGAATGCTTAGCCCAGCCGCAGCGAATAAATATACTTAGATAGGAAAGCCGAAACACCAGTTAGCGTTACGGGAAAGGTTTGTTCATGCATACCACCTAAAAACGAACTGACGTGCCATCGAACGACGGTGTGCCGGTATCGGCGTGGCTTCCGTCTCGCTGCGAGACGGAACCGACGGAACCAGGGAATGAGAAATTTGAGGGTTTCTTGCGTCGACGAGCGAGTTCAAGAATGTTGTCTTTAATTTAAACCGGAATAGCATGCATCGTCAATAAATAGATCGGTCAAGATAACCTTCCACATACGTGCACGAAGCGAATCTTCAAACCTTTCAGGAACATTAAAACGTTCGTAGAAACTTCAAAACGTCGCCGTCTCTTTTGCTTTAGACTTTGCCGCTCCACACGGGCCTATATATTTATCTTCGAAATATTTTCGGCTTCTGCCATCCGTAACCACGGTCGGAAGGAGCTCGTGTGGCCCGTCGATAGTTTCTGGCCGTGTTACAAAACTTACTTGATCTAACTCTAGGGTAAAGGTGGTTATCGAAAACCTACCCGCGTCCAGCGTTTCTCTATTTTTTGTTGTCACGTGACACAATCCGCCAGGGTAACTCGGATTCATTCGAGTAGGTTTGGACCGCAGCCTCGGTGTGTCGCGCTCCTGTACGCTATGCGCCGTTTAGTTGCGGCGCTCGGAGTATGAAACTCGGAGCGTCGGAGTAGGAGTGAAGGAGCGCCGACCTTAACGCGCACAGTAAATCCACACCTCCGCCTGCCCTACGCTAGGCGGAAATGAGCGCCCAATGATTTCTGAAGACTGCATGCTTGGCGTTTTAGAGTGACAGCGTAGTAAAATTTCCGAAAAGTAGCGCTGCTTCCGGTTGTCTGTCTTCCGTCTTGACTTGGAAGCTTTTGTGTTTGTAGTATGAACGGTTAATTTTTATTAATGACTGGCGTGCTTCTCGGGGCGAATGTGGCACACTTGAGTCATTTGTTGACGGGCGTAAAATACAAACACAACCAGCAACAAAAAAAAAAGTTTGTGCGTGAATTTTATACTCTGCGTGATGTGATTCTAACAAAAGTTGGATAGCAAGAAAGATATGTCTTTGATAAAATAATAAACAACTCAATATAAATGCACGCATAAGTATCCTCATTCACTAGTCAAAAGCAAGAAGCCAAGCCAGGTTTCATTGCGGCTTTACTTGTATATATATATATTTCCCAGCGCTGTCACAAATTATATTTTTTACTGTCATTGTAAGTTCGAAGTTTACAATTGCAGAGGGTGCATCCGGCAAAAAGGTGTTCAGTTGGATTGCGTATCAATTTTCTTTGACGACAAAAAAGAGTAATTTTATGTATTTAAATGTGGAGTGAGAAATCGACGTAGTAGTTCATGACGCTCAAGGTGTACATGTCACTGGCGGTAGGAAAATTGGGTTAGAAGAATAAAAATTAGAGACCAGACAGGGGGCGTGCTACCTGGGCAGGATAGGCCCACTGTTTAATGCGAATATCTCAAGGAGTAGCGGTGAAAGGGGAGAGACACGCCCGATACGAGGAATCACGAGAACAATGCTCAGGCACAAAAAAAGTTATGTGCTGCAGCAACGGCGTTCCTTAAAGCTCACAATCAGATGTCGATGTTTTAGTGAAGTTCTTAAAAAGATTCGGCGTAACCGTTCTTCAAAAAAAAAAAAAAAAATATTAAATAATAAAAAAAGTTCCTTTTTCTTTTTTGTAAAGAAATGTTTATATAAAAAAAAGGTCAGAACTGTCCTTTTCACGACCATAAAGGGGGAAAGGGGGGGATGCAACGATTTCCGGACTTCAGTCAAACATTTTGGGAAGTCGCCCTCAGACACTTCTAAATAAAGAACAAAAAAAAAAGATTTCGCCTGCGTGTCCTGGTTGCTGTGTAAAAAAAAGATAAATATCGGCATTTTTTGCACCCGTCACCTCACTCCCAGCCTTCAGGGTCACACCTGGTCCCCCTTCTACTGATGTAACTCGAGGTGCCGTGTAGCTTCCCGTGTGCTCTCTCGGAGGACGCTTCCTCTCCCTCTCTCTGCTGATATTAGCGGGCGTTAAGCTGCAGCTTAGAGGCGAGAGCGAGGTCACCTAACCTTTTCGCCGTAATGCCTTCGGCTGCCACTCTCGGCTCCAGGGGGGGGGGGGGGGTGAGCTGGACATTTGCTTTGCGATTAGGCAGCGGAATCGCGACGTTTTTTAATGAAGGAGATTTTTTCTCTATTCTCCGGCACCCGATAAACAACGTAAAAATGACAAGTTCTTTTAATCTTAAAATCGTTGCACCCCCCCCCCCCCCCCCCCCCCTTAACTAAACACTCCTTGCTCCGTGCTCAGGGTCAGCTTGCTAGGAACCGGAGGAGACGCAATCTTTTCCAAAACGCTGCAAGAGAAAACACAGTGGCGCCAAGTAGCTTCCTCGAGCGGCCTCTCTGAAAAGATTATGTCTCAGCTACAAGATCTTAAAAAAAGCTTTATATATAAAAAAAAAAAACGAAGCTCTTTCTCTTTTCCCTCCCCCGCACGCGGGAGAACACGAAACAAGCTGCAAGTTTGACTCAAGGCCAGTGCAAAAACAGCACCGCCGTTTTTGACGGTTGGCAATGCAAAACCAGAGATGTAACATAAAACCGCCACACTTTCAAACTTGAGTTTCGCGTTCAAATTGCCGTTTTTCCTTCACGAGAAAAGTAATAAAAGCATAATATTTTATGCGTGAGCGCGGGCTTCTCGAGTAGGTCGTCGAACCGGACCCACACAATATGAAAAACAAGACAAAGACCGTTTCTTTTTTTATTGATTCAGAACGGATCGAAACCGAACTGCATTCTCATATCATGGGTGCGGGTGGTTCGGTGACAACCTCGCTACAGTTAAATCGGAGCGATACAGAAGTTTTAAGAAAATTATTGTTGCGTGAAACAACAATGTGTTAGACTATTAAACGATGGAAATAAACAATTCACGCACCTTCGAAAACATGGATCAAATGTCTTCCTGTTTGTAAGTCGTGTGCAAACAAAACTTAAATGCCCCACACGTGACACGCGAGTAATTAGGCGAAAGAGATGATTCCTCTCCGTGGTATGCTAATATGGAGGAATGGAACTATCCTATAACTCAGGCTTGGTCCAAGTCGGGGTTCTAGTCTTTGGGCAGGAGACATGCGCGTTTACCCGAAAATCGAGCTTGGAGAGGACAATTTCGCTATTGTAACCATTCGGCTCCTCTTTAATGACGTGACTCGCGAGGAATTAGGCGATAGAGACGATTGCTCTCAGCGGTACGCCAATATAGAGGGATGGAACTATCCTAAAACATGGGTTTGATCCAAGTCGGGGTTCTAGTCTTTGGGCAGGAGACATGCGCGTTTACCCGAAAATCGAGCTTGGAGAGGACAATTTCGCTATTGTAACCATTCGGCTCCTCTTTAATGACGTGACACGCGAGGAATTAGGCGATAGAGACGATTGCTCTCAGCGGTACGCCAATATAGAGGGATGGAACTATCCTAAAACATGGGTTTGATCCAAGTCGGGGTTCTAGTCTTTGGGCAGGAGACATCCGCGTTTACCCGAAAATCGAGCTTGGAGAGGATAATTTCGCTATTGTAACCATTCGGCTCCTCTTTAATGACGTGACACGCGAGGAATTAGGCGATAGAGACGATTGCTCTCAGCGGTACGCCAATATAGAGAGATGGAACTATCCTAAAACATGGGTTTGATCCAAGTCGGGGTTCTAGTCTTTGGGCAGGAGACATCCGCGTTTACCCGAAAATCGAGCTTGGAGAGGACAATTTCGCTATTGTAACCATTCGGCTCCTTTTTAATGACGTGACACGCGAGGAATTAGGCGATAGAGACGATTGCTCTCAGCGGTACGCCAATATAGAGAGATGGAACTATCCTAAAACATGGGTTTGATCCAAGTCGGGGTTCTAGTCTTTGGGCAGGAGACATCCGCGTTTACCCGAAAATCGAGCTTGGAGAGGACAATTTCGCTATTGTAACCATTCAGCTCCTCTTTAATGACGTGACACGCGAGGAATTAGGCGATAGAGACGATTGCTCTCAGCGGTACGCCAATATAGAGAGATGGAACTATCCTAAAACATGGGTTTGATCCAAGTCGGGGTTCTAGTCTTTGGGCAGGAGACATCCGCGTTTACCCGAAAATCGAGCTTGGAGAGGACAATTTCGCTATTGTAACCATTCGGCTCCTCTTTAATGACGTGACACGCGAGGAATTAGGCGATAGAGACGATAGCTCTCAGCGGTACGCCAATATAGAGAGATGGAACTATCCTAAAACATGGGTTTGATCCAAGTCGGGGTTCTAGTCTTTGGGCAGGAGACATCCGCGTTTACCCGAAAATCGAGCTTGGAGAGGACAATTTCGCTATTGTAACCATTCGGCTCCTCTTTAATGACGTGACACGCGAGGAATTAGGCGATAGAGACGATTGCTCTCAGCGGTACGCCAATATAGAGAGATGGAACTATCCTAAAACATGGGTTTGATCCAAGTCGGGGTTCTAGTCTTTGGGCAGGAGACATCCGCGTTTACCCGAAAATCGAGCTTGGAGAGGACAATTTCGCTATTGTAACCATTCGGCTCCTCTTTAATGACGTGACACGCGAGGAATTAGGCGATAGAGACGATTGCTCTCAGCGGTACGCCAATATAGAGAGATGGAACTATCCTAAAACATGGGTTTGATCCAAGTCGGGGTTCTAGTCTTTGGGCAGGAGACATCCGCGTTTACCCGAAAATCGAGCTTGGAGAGGACAATTTCGCTATTGTAACCATTCGGCTCCTCTTTAATGACGTGACACGCGAGGAATTAGGCGATAGAGACGATTGCTCTCAGCGGTACGCCAATATAGAGAGATGGAACTATCCTAAAACATGGGTTTGATCCAAGTCGGGGTTCTAGTCTTTGGGCAGGAGACATCCGCGTTTACCCGAAAATCGAGCTTGGAGAGGACAATTTCGCTATTGTAACCATTCGGCTCCTCTTTAATGACGTGACTCGCGAGGAATTAGGCGATAGAGACGATTGCTCTCAGCGGTACGCCAATATAGAGGGATGGAACTATCCTAAAACATGGGTTTGATCCAAGTCGGGGTTCTAGTCTTTGGGCAGGAGACATGCGCGTTTACCCGAAAATCGAGCTTGGAGAGGACAATTTCGCTATTGTAACCATTCGGCTCCTCTTTAATGACGTGACTCGCGAGGAATTAGGCGATAGAGACGATTGCTCTCAGCGGTACGCCAATATAGAGGGATGGAACTATCCTAAAACATGGGTTTGATCCAAGTCGGGGTTCTAGTCTTTGGGCAGGAGACATGCGCGTTTACCCGAAAATCGAGCTTGGAGAGGATAATTTCGCTATTGTAACCATTCGGCTCCTCTTTAATGACGTGACACGCGAGGAATTAGGCGATAGAGACGATTGCTCTCAGCGGTACGCCAATATAGAGGGATGGAACTATCCTAAAACATGGGTTTGATCCAAGTCGGGGTTCTAGTCTTTGGGCAGGAGACATGCGCGTTTACCCGAAAATCGAGCTTGGAGAGGACAATTTCGCTATTGTAACCATTCGGCTCCTCTTTAATGACGTGACTCGCGAGGAATTAGGCGATAGAGACGATTGCTCTCAGCGGTACGCCAATATAGAGGGATGGAACTATCCTAAAACATGGGTTTGATCCAAGTCGGGGTTCTAGTCTTTGGGCAGGAGACATGCGCGTTTACCCGAAAATCGAGCTTGGAGAGGATAATTTCGCTATTGTAACCATTCGGCTCCTCTTTAATGACGTGACTCGCGAGGAATTAGGCGATAGAGACGATTGCTCTCAGCGGTACGCCAATATAGAGGGATGGAACTATCCTAAAACATGGGTTTGATCCAAGTCGGGGTTCTAGTCTTTGGGCAGGAGACATGCGCGTTTACCCGAAAATCGAGCTTGGAGAGGACAATTTCGCTATTGTAACCATTCGGCTCCTCTTTAATGACGTGACTCGCGAGGAATTAGGCGATAGAGACGATTGCTCTCAGCGGTACGCCAATATAGAGGGATGGAACTATCCTAAAACATGGGTTTGATCCAAGTCGGGGTTCTAGTCTTTGGGCAGGAGACATGCGCGTTTACCCGAAAATCGAGCTTGGAGAGGATAATTTCGCTATTGTAACCATTCGGCTCCTCTTTAATGACGTGACACGCGAGGAATTAGGCGATAGAGACGATTGCTCTCAGCGGTACGCCAATATAGAGGGATGGAACTATCCTAAAACATGGGTTTGATCCAAGTCGGGGTTCTAGTCTTTGGGCAGGAGACATGCGCGTTTACCCGAAAATCGAGCTTGGAGAGGACAATTTCGCTATTGTAACCATTCGGCTCCTCTTTAATGACGTGACTCGCGAGGAATTAGGCGATAGAGACGATTGCTCTCAGCGGTACGCCAATATAGAGGGATGGAACTATCCTAAAACATGGGTTTGATCCAAGTCGGGGTTCTAGTCTTTGGGCAGGAGACATGCGCGTTTACCCGAAAATCGAGCTTGGAGAGGATAATTTCGCTATTGTAACCATTCGGCTCCTCTTTAATGACGTGACACGCGAGGAATTAGGCGATAGAGACGATTGCTCTCAGCGGTACGCCAATATAGAGGGATGGAACTATCCTAAAACATGGGTTTGATCCAAGTCGGGGTTCTAGTCTTTGGGCAGGAGACATGCGCGTTTACCCGAAAATCGAGCTTGGAGAGGATAATTTCGCTATTGTAACCATTCGGCTCCTCTTTAATGACGTGACTCGCGAGGAATTAGGCGATAGAGACGATTGCTCTCAGCGGTACGCCAATATAGAGGGATGGAACTATCCTAAAACATGGGTTTGATCCAAGTCGGGGTTCTAGTCTTTGGGCAGGAGACATGCGCGTTTACCCGAAAATCGAGCTTGGAGAGGATAATTTCGCTATTGTAACCATTCGGCTCCTCTTTAATGACGTGACTCGCGAGGAATTAGGCGATAGAGACGATTGCTCTCAGCGGTACGCCAATATAGAGGGATGGAACTATCCTAAAACATGGGTTTGATCCAAGTCGGGGTTCTAGTCTTTGGGCAGGAGACATGCGCGTTTACCCGAAAATCGAGCTTGGAGAGGACAATTTCGCTATTGTAACCATTCGGCTCCTCTTTAATGACGTGACTCGCGAGGAATTAGGCGATAGAGACGATTGCTCTCAGCGGTACGCCAATATAGAGGGATGGAACTATCCTAAAACATGGGTTTGATCCAAGTCGGGGTTCTAGTCTTTGGGCAGGAGACATGCGCGTTTACCCGAAAATCGAGCTTGGAGAGGATAATTTCGCTATTGTAACCATTCGGCTCCTCTTTAATGACGTGACTCGCGAGGAATTAGGCGATAGAGACGATTGCTCTCAGCGGTACGCCAATATAGAGGGATGGAACTATCCTAAAACATGGGTTTGATCCAAGTCGGGGTTCTAGTCTTTGGGCAGGAGACATGCGCGTTTACCCGAAAATCGAGCTTGGAGAGGACAATTTCGCTATTGTAACCATTCGGCTCCTCTTTAATGACGTGACTCGCGAGGAATTAGGCGATAGAGACGATTGCTCTCAGCGGTACGCCAATATAGAGGGATGGAACTATCCTAAAACATGGGTTTGATCCAAGTCGGGGTTCTAGTCTTTGGGCAGGAGACATGCGCGTTTACCCGAAAATCGAGCTTGGAGAGGATAATTTCGCTATTGTAACCATTCGGCTCCTCTTTAATGACGTGACTCGCGAGGAATTAGGCGATAGAGACGATTGCTCTCAGCGGTACGCCAATATAGAGGGATGGAACTATCCTAAAACATGGGTTTGATCCAAGTCGGGGTTCTAGTCTTTGGGCAGGAGACATGCGCGTTTACCCGAAAATCGAGCTTGGAGAGGACAATTTCGCTATTGTAACCATTCGGCTCCTCTTTAATGACGTGACACGCGAGGAATTAGGCGATAGAGACGATTGCTCTCAGCGGTACGCCAATATAGAGGGATGGAACTATCCTAAAACATGGGTTTGATCCAAGTCGGGGTTCTAGTCTTTGGGCAGGAGACATGCGCGTTTACCCGAAAATCGAGCTTGGAGAGGACAATTTCGCTATTGTAACCATTCGGCTCCTCTTTAATGACGTGACTCGCGAGGAATTAGGCGATAGAGACGATTGCTCTCAGCGGTACGCCAATATAGAGGGATGGAACTATCCTAAAACATGGGTTTGATCCAAGTCGGGGTTCTAGTCTTTGGGCAGGAGACATGCGCGTTTACCCGAAAATCGAGCTTGGAGAGGATAATTTCGCTATTGTAACCATTCGGCTCCTCTTTAATGACGTGACTCGCGAGGAATTAGGCGATAGAGACGATTGCTCTCAGCGGTACGCCAATATAGAGGGATGGAACTATCCTAAAACATGGGTTTGATCCAAGTCGGGGTTCTAGTCTTTGGGCAGGAGACATGCGCGTTTACCCGAAAATCGAGCTTGGAGAGGACAATTTCGCTATTGTAACCATTCGGCTCCTCTTTAATGACGTGACTCGCGAGGAATTAGGCGATAGAGACGATTGCTCTCAGCGGTACGCCAATATAGAGGGATGGAACTATCCAAAAACATGGGTTTGATCCAAGTCGGGGTTCTAGTCTTTGGGCAGGAGACATGCGCGTTTACCCGAAAATCGAGCTTGGAGAGGATAATTTCGCTATTGTAACCATTCGGCTCCTCTTTAATGACGTGACACGCGAGGAATTAGGCGATAGAGACGATTGCTCTCAGCGGTACGCCAATATAGAGGGATGGAACTATCCTAAAACATGGGTTTGATCCAAGTCGGGGTTCTAGTCTTTGGGCAGGAGACATGCGCGTTTACCCGAAAATCGAGCTTGGAGAGGACAATTTCGCTATTGTAACCATTCGGCTCCTCTTTAAGGACGTGACTCGCGAGGAATTAGGCGATAGAGATGATTGCTCTCAGCCGTACGCCAATATAGAGGGATGGAACTATCCTAAAACATGGGTTTGATCCAAGTCGGGGTTCTAGTCTTTGGGCAGGAGACATGCGCGTTTACCCGAAAATCGAGCTTGGAGAGGACAATTTCGCTATTGTAACCATTCGGCTCCTCTTTAATGACGTGACTCGCGAGGAATTAGGCGATAGAGACGATTGCTCTCAGCGGTACGCCAATATAGAGGGATGGAACTATCCTAAAACATGGGTTTGATCCAAGTCGGGGTTCTAGTCTTTGGGCAGGAGACATGCGCGTTTACCCGAAAATCGAGCTTGGAGAGGACAATTTCGCTATTGTAACCATTCGGCTCCTCTTTAAGGACGTGACACGCGAGGAATTAGGCGATAGAGACGATTGCTCTCAGCGGTACGCCAATATAGAGGGATGGAACTATCCTAAAACATGGGTTTGATCCAAGTCGGGGTTCTAGTCTTTGGGCAGGAGACATGCGCGTTTACCCGAAAATCGAGCTTGGAGAGGACAATTTCGCTATTGTAACCATTCGGCTCCTCTTTAATGACGTGACTCGCGAGGAATTAGGCGATAGAGACGATTGCTCTCAGCGGTATGCCAATATAGAGGGATGGAACTATCCTAAAACATGGGTTTGATCCAAGTCGGGGTTCTAGTCTTTGGGCAGGAGACATGCGCGTTTACCCGAAAATCGAGCTTGGAGAGGATAATTTCGCTATTGTAACCATTCGGCTCCTCTTTAATGACGTGACTCGCGAGGAATTAGGCGATAGAGACGATTGCTCTCAGCGGTACGCCAATATAGAGGGATGGAACTATCCTAAAACATGGGTTTGATCCAAGTCGGGGTTCTAGTCTTTGGGCAGGAGACATGCGCGTTTACCCGAAAATCGAGCTTGGAGAGGACAATTTCGCTATTGTAACCATTCGGCTCCTCTTTAATGACGTGACTCGCGAGGAATTAGGCGATAGAGACGATTGCTCTCAGCGGTACGCCAATATAGAGGGATGGAACTATCCTAAAACATGGGTTTGATCCAAGTCGGGGTTCTAGTCTTTGGGCAGGAGACATGCGCGTTTACCCGAAAATCGAGCTTGGAGAGGATAATTTCGCTATTGTAACCATTCGGCTCCTCTTTAATGACGTGACTCGCGAGGAATTAGGCGATAGAGACGATTGCTCTCAGCGGTACGCCAATATAGAGGGATGGAACTATCCTAAAACATGGGTTTGATCCAAGTCGGGGTTCTAGTCTTTGGGCAGGAGACATGCGCGTTTACCCGAAAATCGAGCTTGGAGAGGACAATTTCGCTATTGTAACCATTCGGCTCCTCTTTAATGACGTGACTCGCGAGGAATTAGGCGATAGAGACGATTGCTCTCAGCGGTACGCCAATATAGAGGGATGGAACTATCCTAAAACATGGGTTTGATCCAAGTCGGGGTTCTAGTCTTTGGGCAGGAGACATGCGCGTTTACCCGAAAATCGAGCTTGGAGAGGACAATTTCGCTATTGTAACCATTCGGCTCCTCTTTAATGACGTGACTCGCGAGGAATTAGGCGATAGAGACGATTGCTCTCAGCGGTATGCCAATATAGAGGGATGGAACTATCCTAAAACATGGGTTTGATCCAAGTCGGGGTTCTAGTCTTTGGGCAGGAGACATGCGCGTTTACCCGAAAATCGAGCTTGGAGAGGATAATTTCGCTATTGTAACCATTCGGCTCCTCTTTAATGACGTGACTCGCGAGGAATTAGGCGATAGAGACGATTGCTCTCAGCGGTACGCCAATATAGAGGGATGGAACTATCCTAAAACATGGGTTTGATCCAAGTCGGGGTTCTAGTCTTTGGGCAGGAGACATGCGCGTTTACCCGAAAATCGAGCTTGGAGAGGACAATTTCGCTATTGTAACCATTCGGCTCCTCTTTAATGACGTGACTCGCGAGGAATTAGGCGATAGAGACGATTGCTCTCAGCGGTACGCCAATATAGAGGGATGGAACTATCCTAAAACATGGGTTTGATCCAAGTCGGGGTTCTAGTCTTTGGGCAGGAGACATGCGCGTTTACCCGAAAATCGAGCTTGGAGAGGATAATTTCGCTATTGTAACCATTCGGCTCCTCTTTAATGACGTGACTCGCGAGGAATTAGGCGATAGAGACGATTGCTCTCAGCGGTACGCCAATATAGAGGGATGGAACTATCCTAAAACATGGGTTTGATCCAAGTCGGGGTTCTAGTCTTTGGGCAGGAGACATGCGCGTTTACCCGAAAATCGAGCTTGGAGAGGACAATTTCGCTATTGTAACCATTCGGCTCCTCTTTAATGACGTGACTCGCGAGGAATTAGGCGATAGAGACGATTGCTCTCAGCGGTACGCCAATATAGAGGGATGGAACTATCCTAAAACATGGGTTTGATCCAAGTCGGGGTTCTAGTCTTTGGGCAGGAGACATGCGCGTTTACCCGAAAATCGAGCTTGGAGAGGACAATTTCGCTATTGTAACCATTCGGCTCCTCTTTAATGACGTGACTCGCGAGGAATTAGGCGATAGAGACGATTGCTCTCAGCGGTACGCCAATATAGAGGGATGGAACTATCCTAAAACATGGGTTTGATCCAAGTCGGGGTTCTAGTCTTTGGGCAGGAGACATGCGCGTTTACCCGAAAATCGAGCTTGGAGAGGATAATTTCGCTATTGTAACCATTCGGCTCCTCTTTAATGACGTGACTCGCGAGGAATTAGGCGATAGAGACGATTGCTCTCAGCGGTACGCCAATATAGAGGGATGGAACTATCCTAAAACATGGGTTTGATCCAAGTCGGGGTTCTAGTCTTTGGGCAGGAGACATGCGCGTTTACCCGAAAATCGAGCTTGGAGAGGACAATTTCGCTATTGTAACCATTCGGCTCCTCTTTAATGACGTGACTCGCGAGGAATTAGGCGATAGAGACGATTGCTCTCAGCGGTACGCCAATATAGAGGGATGGAACTATCCTAAAACATGGGTTTGATCCAAGTCGGGGTTCTAGTCTTTGGGCAGGAGACATGCGCGTTTACCCGAAAATCGAGCTTGGAGAGGACAATTTCGCTATTGTAACCATTCGGCTCCTCTTTAATGACGTGACTCGCGAGGAATTAGGCGATAGAGACGATTGCTCTCAGCGGTACGCCAATATAGAGGGATGGAACTATCCTAAAACATGGGTTTGATCCAAGTCGGGGTTCTAGTCTTTGGGCAGGAGACATGCGCGTTTACCCGAAAATCGAGCTTCGAGAGGACAATTTCGCTATTGTAACCATTCGGCTCCTCTTTAATGACGTGACTCGCGAGGAATTAGGCGATAGAGACGATTGCTCTCAGCGGTACGCCAATATAGAGGGATGGAACTATCCTAAAACATGGGTTTGATCCAAGTCGGGGTTCTAGTCTTTGGGCAGGAGACATGCGCGTTTACCCGAAAATCGAGCTTGGAGAGGACAATTTCGCTATTGTAACCATTCGGCTCCTCTTTAATGACGTGACTCGCGAGGAATTAGGCGATAGAGACGATTGCTCTCAGCGGTATGCCAATATAGAGGGATGGAACTATCCTAAAACATGGGTTTGATCCAAGTCGGGGTTCTAGTCTTTGGGCAGGAGACATGCGCGTTTACCCGAAAATCGAGCTTGGAGAGGATAATTTCGCTATTGTAACCATTCGGCTCCTCTTTAATGACGTGACTCGCGAGGAATTAGGCGATAGAGACGATTGCTCTCAGCGGTACGCCAATATAGAGGGATGGAACTATCCTAAAACATGGGTTTGATCCAAGTCGGGGTTCTAGTCTTTGGGCAGGAGACATGCGCGTTTACCCGAAAATCGAGCTTGGAGAGGACAATTTCGCTATTGTAACCATTCGGCTCCTCTTTAATGACGTGACTCGCGAGGAATTAGGCGATAGAGACGATTGCTCTCAGCGGTACGCCAATATAGAGGGATGGAACTATCCTAAAACATGGGTTTGATCCAAGTCGGGGTTCTAGTCTTTGGGCAGGAGACATGCGCGTTTACCCGAAAATCGAGCTTGGAGAGGATAATTTCGCTATTGTAACCATTCGGCTCCTCTTTAATGACGTGACTCGCGAGGAATTAGGCGATAGAGACGATTGCTCTCAGCGGTACGCCAATATAGAGGGATGGAACTATCCTAAAACATGGGTTTGATCCAAGTCGGGGTTCTAGTCTTTGGGCAGGAGACATGCGCGTTTACCCGAAAATCGAGCTTGGAGAGGACAATTTCGCTATTGTAACCATTCGGCTCCTCTTTAATGACGTGACTCGCGAGGAATTAGGCGATAGAGACGATTGCTCTCAGCGGTACGCCAATATAGAGGGATGGAACTATCCTAAAACATGGGTTTGATCCAAGTCGGGGTTCTAGTCTTTGGGCAGGAGACATGCGCGTTTACCCGAAAATCGAGCTTGGAGAGGACAATTTCGCTATTGTAACCATTCGGCTCCTTTTTAATGACGTGACTCGCGAGGAATTAGGCGATAGAGACGATTGCTCTCAGCGGTACGCCAATATAGAGGGATGGAACTATCCTAAAACATGGGTTTGATCCAAGTCGGGGTTCTAGTCTTTGGGCAGGAGACATGCGCGTTTACCCGAAAATCGAGCTTGGAGAGGATAATTTCGCTATTGTAACCATTCGGCTCCTCTTTAATGACGTGACTCGCGAGGAATTAGGCGATAGAGACGATTGCTCTCAGCGGTACGCCAATATAGAGGGATGGAACTATCCTAAAACATGGGTTTGATCCAAGTCGGGGTTCTAGTCTTTGGGCAGGAGACATGCGCGTTTACCCGAAAATCGAGCTTGGAGAGGACAATTTCGCTATTGTAACCATTCGGCTCCTCTTTAATGACGTGACTCGCGAGGAATTAGGCGATAGAGACGATTGCTCTCAGCGGTACGCCAATATAGAGGGATGGAACTATCCTAAAACATGGGTTTGATCCAAGTCGGGGTTCTAGTCTTTGGGCAGGAGACATGCGCGTTTACCCGAAAATCGAGCTTGGAGAGGACAATTTCGCTATTGTAACCATTCGGCTCCTCTTTAATGACGTGACTCGCGAGGAATTAGGCGATAGAGACGATTGCTCTCAGCGGTACGCCAATATAGAGGGATGGAACTATCCTAAAACATGGGTTTGATCCAAGTCGGGGTTCTAGTCTTTGGGCAGGAGACATGCGCGTTTACCCGAAAATCGAGCTTGGAGAGGACAATTTCGCTATTGTAACCATTCGGCTCCTCTTTAATGACGTGACTCGCGAGGAATTAGGCGATAGAGACGATTGCTCTCAGCGGTACGCCAATATAGAGGGATGGAACTATCCTAAAACATGGGTTTGATCCAAGTCGGGGTTCTAGTCTTTGGGCAGGAGACATGCGCGTTTACCCGAAAATCGAGCTTGGAGAGGACAATTTCGCTATTGTAACCATTCGGCTCCTCTTTAATGACGTGACTCGCGAGGAATTAGGCGATAGAGACGATTGCTCTCAGCGGTACGCCAATATAGAGGGATGGAACTATCCTAAAACATGGGTTTGATCCAAGTCGGGGTTCTAGTCTTTGGGCAGGAGACATGCGCGTTTACCCGAAAATCGAGCTTGGAGAGGATAATTTCGCTATTGTAACCATTCGGCTCCTCTTTAATGACGTGACACGCGAGGAATTAGGCGATAGAGACGATTGCTCTCAGCGGTACGCCAATATAGAGGGATGGAACTATCCTAAAACATGGGTTTGATCCAAGTCGGGGTTCTAGTCTTTGGGCAGGAGACATGCGCGTTTACCCGAAAATCGAGCTTGGAGAGGACAATTTCGCTATTGTAACCATTCGGCTCCTCTTTAATGACGTGACTCGCGAGGAATTAGGCGATAGAGACGATTGCTCTCAGCGGTACGCCAATATAGAGGGATGGAACTATCCTAAAACATGGGTTTGATCCAAGTCGGGGTTCTAGTCTTTGGGCAGGAGACATGCGCGTTTACCCGAAAATCGAGCTTGGAGAGGACAATTTCGCTATTGTAACCATTCGGCTCCTCTTTAATGACGTGACTCGCGAGGAATTAGGCGATAGAGACGATTGCTCTCAGCGGTACGCCAATATAGAGGGATGGAACTATCCTAAAACATGGTTTTGATCCAAGTCGGGGTTCTAGTCTTTGGGCAGGAGACATCCGCGTTTACCCGAAAATCGAGCTTGGAGAGGACAATTTCGCTATTGTAACCATTCGGCTCCTCTTTAATGACGTGACTCGCGAGGAATTAGGCGATAGAGACGATTGCTCTCAGCGGTACGCCAATATAGAGGGATGGAACTATCCTAAAACATGGTTTTGATCCAAGTCGGGGTTCTAGTCTTTGGGCAGGAGACATCCGCGTTTACCCGAAAATCGAGCTTGGAGAGGACAATTTCGCTATTGTAACCATTCGGCTCCTCTTTAAGGACGTGACTCGCGAGGAATTAGGCGATAGAGACGATTGCTCTCAGCGGTACGCCAATATAGAGGGATGGAACTATCCTAAAACATGGGTTTGATCCAAGTCGGGGTTCTAGTCTTTGGGCAGGAGACATGCGCGTTTACCTGAAAATCGAGCTTGGAGAGGACAATTTCGCTATTGTAACCATTCGGCTCCTCTTTAATGACGTGACTCGCGAGGAATTAGGCGATAGAGACGATTGCTCTCAGCGGTACGCCAATATAGAGGGTTGGAACTATCCTAAAACATGGGTTTGATCCAAGTCGGGGTTCTAGTCTTTGGGCAGGAGACATGCGCGTTTACCCGAAAATCGAGCTTGGAGAGGATAATTTCGCTATTGTAACCATTCGGCTCCTCTTTAATGACGTGACACGCGAGGAATTAGGCGATAGAGACGATTGCTCTCAGCGGTACGCCAATATAGAGGGATGGAACTATCCTAAAACATGGGTTTGATCCAAGTCGGGGTTCTAGTCTTTGGGCAGGAGACATGCGCGTTTACCCGAAAATCGAGCTTGGAGAGGACAATTTCGCTATTGTAACCATTCGGCTCCTCTTTAAGGACGTGACTCGCGAGGAATTAGGCGATAGAGATGATTGCTCTCAGCGGTACGCCAATATAGAGGGATGGAACTATCCTAAAACATGGGTTTGATCCAAGTCGGGGTTCTAGTCTTTGGGCAGGAGACATGCGCGTTTACCCGAAAATCGAGCTTGGAGAGGACAATTTCGCTATTGTAACCATTCGGCTCCTCTTTAATGACGTGACTCGCGAGGAATTAGGCGATAGAGACGATTGCTCTCAGCGGTACGCCAATATAGAGGGATGGAACTATCCTAAAACATGGGTTTGATCCAAGTCGGGGTTCTAGTCTTTGTGCAGGAGACATGCGCGTTTACCCGAAAATCGAGCTTGGAGAGTACAATTTCGCTATTGTAACCATTCGGCTCCTCTTTAATGACGTGACTCGCGAGGAATTAGGCGATAGAGACGATTGCTCTCAGCGGTACGCCAATATAGAGGGATGGAACTATCCTAAAACATGGGTTTGATCCAAGTCGGGGTTCTAGTCTTTGGGCAGGAGACATGCGCGTTTACCCGAAAATCGAGCTTGGAGAGGATAATTTCGCTATTGTAACCATTCGGCTCCTCTTTAATGACGTGACACGCGAGGAATTAGGCGATAGAGATGATTGCTCTCAGCGGTATGCCAATATAGAGGTATGGAACTATCCTAAAACATGGGTTTGATCCAAGTCGGGGTTCTAGTCTTTGGGCAGGAGACATGCGCGTTTACCCGAAAATCGAGCTTGGAGAGGATAATTGCGCTATTGTAACCATTCGGCTCCTCTTTAAAGGGCCCCTGAAAAGAAGAAAAAAGTTTTTCAAAAACAGTCTGGTTGAGACACGCGTGTCGAAAAATGAATTTTACGCGAAAAAAAAATTTTTTTAGGGCAATATTGACTGCGCCAGACGCAATTTAGTCGGCAGTCACCTCCTTTCCACTTTTCTCTCTCTCGGCATCTCGGGCGCGTGGAGGAGAGGTAGTCCCCGCCTCTTCGTAGTGGATCGGCTTGGCTGCTTTCCTGGCTTGGCTGCGCCCCGCACGAGAGCCATTGCTACTTCCTGGCCAGTGTTCCTGGCCGTGTTCCAAAATTGACTCGATCTTACCCCAGGGTGAGGGTTTTGTACTCTTGGCGTTCTAAAACCTACCCGCGTACACCGTTTTTCAATCTGTGCTGTCACGTGATACGATCCGCCGGAGAAACTCGGATCCATTTGGAGATTTGGAACACAGCCCCTGGCCGGCTGTCTGCCGGTCGAACGACATACCGCGTCGTATCGTGCACGTACCGTGGTCACCGTGGTCCTACACACAGTACATAGTCGTCGCGGTGGACCCCGACCTGAAGCGTCGGTTGCTTCAACGCTGCCAGCAGCTGGGCCTTCGTCCGTACGAGGACACACCTCGCCAGCCGGAAGGCGTCCGCTCCGATCGCCGCGAGGCACCCACTTCGCCGCGGCGAAGCGGGTGCCTCGACGAGTTCGTTCGAGCCGCACGATCCTTCAAGCCGCCGCGAGGACACGCAGTGGTAACTGATTTTTTTTTTTATTAAACGTTGAGTGCGGTGCCGCGTGCCTCACTAAACTCTTTACGGGAACCACGGGAACCAACATCTAAACAAACATTGGCACTGGCGCGCGCCAGAAAACAAACAAAAGATGAGGTAAACGGGACACACGAATCGCGCAAAGAAGAGCAGAAAAACAGAAACCTGTCACCCCGCGCCACTTCCTAAGTACTTACTATGACTGACTAACTAACACAAGCAACAAGCCCTCTTCAGAACGCGAAACGCGAAGACGGCGACCACGACAGAAAACAAAATGGCGAAGCTTTTGTTTGTTGTTTTGTTGTGGTATCCGAACGGAAGTTACGATTTTGTAAAACGTTTGTAAATAATTGCGACATTCATTCGATGGATTGTTTCATAAACCTAAAAATACGTAATTCAAAAGGCGATTTAAAAAAATCACGAAGATTTTAAAACCAACATCTAAGCTGTCACTCATTCTATTGGCCAATGAGAAGCTGAGTTGAATGACCATCGCTACCAATGAGAAGCCGAGCTGAATGACCATGGAATTTGCGCGCAAAACTTCAAATAAATCTCTCGCCGTCAATATTGCTCTAAAAAAATTTTTTTTTTCGCGTAAAATTCATTTTTTGACACGCGTGTTCCAACCAGACTGTTTAAAAAAAACTTTTTTTTTCTTTTCAGGGGCCCTTTAATGACGTGACACGCGAGGAATTAGGCGATAGAGATGATTGCTCTCAGCGGTATGCCAATATAGAGGGATGGAACTATCCTAAAACATGGGTTTGATCCAAGTCGGGGTTCTAGTCTTTGGGCAGGAGACATGCGCGTTTACCCGAAAATCGAGCTTGGAGAGGATAATTTCGCTATTGTAACCATTCGGCTCCTCTTTAATGACGTGACACGCGAGTAATTAGGCGATAGAGATGATTGCTCTCAGCGGTATGCCAATATAGAGGTATGGAACTATCCTAAAACATGGGTTTGATCCAAGTCGGGGTTCTAGTCTTTGGGCAGGAGAAATGCGCATTTACCCGAAAATCGAGCTTGGAGAGGATAATTTCGCTATTGTAACCATTCGGCTCCTCTTTAATGACGTGACACGCGAGTAATTAGGCGATAGAGATGATTGCTCTCAGCGGTATGCCAATATAGAGGGATGGAACTATCCTAAAACATGGGTTTGATCCAAGTCGGGGTTCTAGTCTTTGGGCAGGAGACATGCGCGTTTACCCGAAAATCGAGCTTGGAGAGGACAATTTCGCTATTGTAACCATTCGGCTCCTCTTTAATGACGTGACACGCGAGTAATTAGGCGATAGAGATGATTGCTCTCAGCGGTACGCCAATATAGAGGGATGGAACTATCCTAAAACATGAGTTTGATCCAAGTCGGGGTTCTAGTCTTTGGGCAGGAGACATGCGCGTTTACCCGAAAATCGAGCTTGGAGAGGACAATTTCGCTATTGTAACCATTCGGCTCCTCTTTAAGGACGTGACTCGCGAGGAATTAGGCGATAGAGACGATTGCTCTCAGCGGTACGCCAATATAGAGGGATGGAACTATCCTAAAACATGGGTTTGATCCAAGTCGGGGTTCTAGTCTTTGGGCAGGAGACATGCGCGTTTACCCGAAAATCGAGCTTGGAGAGGACAATTTCGCTATTGTAACCATTCGGCTCCTCTTTAAGGACGTGACTCGCGAGGAATTAGGCGATAGAGACGATTGCTCTCAGCGGTACGCCAATATAGAGGGATGGAACTATCCTAAAACATGGGTTTGATCCAAGTCGGGGTTCTAGTCTTTGGGCAGGAGACATGCGCGTTTACCCGAAAATCGAGCTTGGAGAGGACAATTTCGCTATTGTAACCATTCGGCTCCTCTTTAAGGACGTGACTCGCGAGGAATTAGGCGATAGAGACGATTGCTCTCAGCGGTACGCCAATATAGAGGGATGGAACTATCCTAAAACATGGGTTTGATCCAAGTCGGGGTTCTAGTCTTTGGGCAGGAGACATGCGCTTTTACCCGAAAATCGAGCTTGGAGAGGACAATTTCGCTATTGTAACCATTCGGCTCCTCTTTAAGGACGTGACTCGCGAGGAATTAGGCGATAGAGACGATTGCTCTCAGCGGTACGCCAATATAGAGGGATGGAACTATCCTAAAACATGGGTTTGATCCAAGTCGGGGTTCTAGTCTTTGGGCAGGAGACATGCGCGTTTACCCGAAAATCGAGCTTGGAGAGGACAATTTCGCTATTGTAACCATTCGGCTCCTCTTTAAGGACGTGACTCGCGAGGAATTAGGCGATAGAGACGATTGCTCTCAGCGGTGCGCCAATATAGAGGGATGGAACTATCCTAAAACATGGGTTTGATCCAAGTCGGGGTTCTAGTCTTTGGGCAGGAGACATGCGCGTTTACCCGAAAATCGAGCTTGGAGAGGACAATTTCGCTATTGTAACCATTCGGCTCCTCTTTAAGGACGTGACTCGCGAGGAATTAGGCGATAGAGACGATTGCTCTCAGCGGTACGCCAATATAGAGGGATGGAACTATCCTAAAACATGGGTTTGATCCAAGTCGGGGTTCTAGTCTTTGGGCAGGAGACATGCGCGTTTACCCGAAAATCGAGCTTGGAGAGGACAATTTCGCTATTGTAACCATTCGGCTCCTCTTTAAGGACGTGACTCGCGAGGAATTAGGCGATAGAGACGATTGCTCTCAGCGGTACGCCAATATAGAGGGATGGAACTATCCTAAAACATGGGTTTGATCCAAGTCGGGGTTCTAGTCTTTGGGCAGGAGACATGCGCTTTTACCCGAAAATCGAGCTTGGAGAGGACAATTTCGCTATTGTAACCATTCGGCTCCTCTTTAATGACGTGACACGCGAGTAATTAGGCGATAGAGATGATTGCTCTCAGCGGTATGCCAATAGAGAGGGATGGAACGATCCTAAAACTTGGGTTTGATCCAAGTCGGGGTTCTAGTCTTTGGGCAGGAGAAATGCGCGTTTACCCGAAAATCAAGCTTGGAGAGGATAATTTCGCTATTGTAACCATTCGGCTCCTCTTTAATGACGTGACACGCGAGTAATTAGGCGATAGAGATGATTGCTCTCAGCGGTATGCCAATAGAGAGGGATGGAACGATCCTAAAACTTGGGTTTGATCCAAGTCGGGGTTCTAGTCTTTGGGCAGGAGAAATGCGCGTTTACCCGAAAATCAAGCTTGGAGAGGATAATTTCGCTATTGTAACCATTCGGCTCCTCTTTAATGACGTGACACGCGAGTAATTAGGCGATAGAGATGATTGCTCTCAGCGGTATGCCAATAGAGAGGGATGGAACGATCCTAAAACTTGGGTTTGATCCAAGTCGGGGTTCTAGTCTTTGGGCAGGAGACATGCGCGTTTACCCGAAAATCAAGCTTGGAGAGGATAATTTCGCTATTGTAACCATTCGGCTCCTCTTTAATGACGTGACACGCGAGTAATTAGGCGATAGAGATGATTGCTCTCAGCGGTATGCCAATAGAGAGGGATGGAACGATCCTAAAACTTGGGTTTGATCCAAGTCGGGGTTCTAGTCTTTGGGCAGGAGAAATGCGCGTTTACCCGAAAATCGAGCTTGGAGAGGACAATTTCGCTATTGTAACCATTCGGCTCCTCTTTAATGACGTGACACGCGAGTAATTAGGCGATAGAGATGATTGCTCTCAGCGGTATGCCAATATAGAGGGATGGAACGATCCTAAAACTTGGGTTTCATCCAAGTCGGGGTTGTAGTCTTTGGGCAGGAGAAATGCGCGTTTACCCGAAAATCGAGCTTGGAGAGGACAATTTCGCTATTGTAACCATTCGGCTCCTCTTTAATGACGTGACTCGCGAGGAATTAGGCGATAGAGACGATTGCTCTCAGCGGTACGCCAATATAGAGGGATGGAACTATCCTAAAACATGGGTTTGATCCAAGTCGGGGTTGTAGTCTTTGGGCAGGAGACATGCGCGTTTACCCGAAAATCGAGCTTGGAGAGGAAATTTCGCTATTGTAACCATTCGGCTCCTCTTTAATGACGTGACACGCGAGTAATTAGGCGATAGAGATGATTGCTCTCAGCGGTATGCCAATATAGAGGGATGGAACGATCCTAAAACTTGGGTTTGATCCAAGTCGGGGTTCTAGTCTTTGGGCAGGAGAAATGCGCGTTTACCCGAAAATCGAGCTTGGAGAGGACAATTTCGCTATTGTAACCATTCGGCTCCTCTTTAATGACGTGACACGCGAGTAATTAGGCGATAGAGATGATTGCTCTCAGTGGTACGCCAATATAGAGGGATGGAACTATCCTAAAACATGGGTTTGATCCAAGTCGGGGTTCTAGTCTTTGGGCAGGAGACATGCGCGTTTACCCGAAAATCGAGCTTGGAGAGGACAATTTCGCTGTTGTAACCATCCGGCTCCTCTTTAATGACGTGACTCGCGAGGAATTAGGCGATAGAGACGATTGCTCTCAGCGGTACGCCAATATAGAGGGATGGAACTATCCTAAAACATGGGTTTGATCCAAGTCGGGGTTCTAGTCTTTGGGCAGGAGACATCCGCGTTTACCCGAAAATCGAGCTTGGAGAGGACAATTTCGCTATTGTAACCATTCGGCTCCTCTTTAAGGACGTGACTCGCGAGGAATTAGGCGATAGAGACGATTGCTCTCAGCGGTACGCCAATATAGAGGGATGGAACTATCCTAAAACATGGGTTTGATCCAAGTCGGGGTTCTAGTCTTTGTGCAGGAGACATGCGCGTTTACCCGAAAATCGAGCTTGGAGAGTACAATTTCGCTATTGTAACCATTCGGCTCCTCTTTAATGACGTGACTCGCGAGGAATTAGGCGATAGAGACGATTGCTCTCAGCGGTACGCCAATATAGAGGGATGGAACTATCCTAAAACATGGGTTTGATCCAAGTCGGGGTTCTAGTCTTTGGGCAGGAGACATGCGCGTTTACCCGAAAATCGAGCTTGGAGAGGATAATTTCGCTATTGTAACCATTCGGCTCCTCTTTAATGACGTGACACGCGAGTAATTAGGCGATAGAGACGATTGCTCTCAGCGGTACGCCAATATAGAGGGATGGAACTATCCTAAAACATGGGTTTGATCCAAGTCGGGGTTCTAGTCTTTGGGCAGGAGACATGCGCGTTTACCCGAAAATCGAGCTTGGAGAGGACAATTTCGCTATTGTAACCATTCGGCTCCTCTTTAATGACGTGACACGTGAGTAATTAGGCGATAGAGATGATTGCTCTCAGCGGTATGCCAATATAGAGGGATGGAACTATCCTAAAACATGGGTTTGATCCAAGTCGGGGTTCTAGTCTTTGGGCAGGAGAAATGCGCGTTTACCCGAAAATCGAGCTTGGAGAGGATAATTTCGCTATTGTAACCATTCGGCTCCTCTTTAATGACGTGACACGCGAGTAATTAGGCGATAGAGATGATTGCTCTCAGCGGTATGCCAATATAGAGGGATGGAACTATCCTAAAACATGGGTTTGATCCAAGTCGGGGTTCTAGTCTTTGGGCAGGAGAAATGCGCGTTTACCCGAAAATCGAGCTTGGAGAGGATAATTTCCCTTTTGTAACCATTCGGCTCCTCTTTAATGACGTGACACGCGAGTAATTAGGCGATAGAGATGATTGCTCTCAGCGGTATGCCAATATAGAGGGATGGAACGATCCTAAAACTTGGGTTTGATCCAAGTCGGGGTTCTAGTCTTTGGGCAGGAGAAATGCGCGTTTACCCGAAAATCGAGCTTGGAGAGGATAATTTCGCTATTGTAACCATTCGGCTCCTCTTTAATGACGTGACACGCGAGTAATTAGGCGATAGAGATGATTGCTCTCAGCGGTATGCCAATATAGAGGGATGGAACTATCCTAAAACATGGGTTTGATCCAAGTCGGGGTTCTAGTCTTTGGGCAGGAGAAATGCGCGTTTACCCGAAAATCGAGCTTGGAGAGGATAATTTCGCTATTGTAACGATTCGGCTCCTCTTTAATGACGTGACACGCGAGTAATTAGGCGATAGAGATGATTGCTCTCAGCGGTATGCCAATATAGAGGGATGGAACTATCCTAAAACATGGGTTTGATCCAAGTCAGGGTTCTAGTCTTTGGGCAGGAGAAATGCGCGTTTACCCGAAAATCGAGCTTGGAGAGGATAATTTCGCTATTGTAACCATTCGGCTCCTCTTTAATGACGTGACACGCGAGTAATTAGGCGATAGAGATGATTGCTCTCAGCGGTATGCCAATATAGAGGGATGGAACTATCCTAAAACATGGGTTTGATCCAAGTCGGGGTTCTAGTCTTTGGGCAGGAGAAATGCGCGTTTACCCGAAAATCGAGCTTGGAGAGGATAATTTCGCTATTGTAACCATTCGACTCCTCTTTAATGACGTGACACGCGAGTAATTAGGCGATAGAGATGATTGCTCTCAGCGGTATGCCAATATAGAGGGATGGAACTATCCTAAAACATGGGTTTGATCCAAGTCGGGGTTCTAGTCTTTGGGCAGGAGAAATGCGCGTTTACCCGAAAATCGAGCTTGGAGAGGATAATTTCGCTATTGTAACCATTCGGCTCCTCTTTAATGACGTGACACGCGAGTAATTAGGCGATAGAGATGATTGCTCTCAGCGGTATGCCAATATAGAGGGATGGAACTATCCTAAAACGTGGGTTTGATCCAAGTCGGGGTTCTAGTCTTTGGGCAGGAGAAATGCGCGTTTACCCGAAAATCGAGCTTGGAGAGGACAATTTCGCTATTGTAACCATTCAGCTCCTCTTTAATGACGTGACTCACGAGGAATTAGGCGATAGAGATGATTGCTCTCAGCGGTATGCCAATATAGAGGGATGGAACTATCCTAAAACATGGGTTTGATCCAAGTCGGGGTTCTAGTCTTTGGGCAGGAGAAATGCGCATTTACCCGAAAATCGAGCTTGGAGAGGATAATTTCGCTATTGTAACCATTCGGCTCCTCTTTAATGACGTGACACGCGAGTAATTAGGCGATAGAGATGATTGCTCTCAGCGGTATGCCAATATAGAGGGATGGAACTATCCTAAAACATAGGTTTGATCCAAGTCGGGGTTCTAATCTTTGGGCAGGAGAAATGCGCGTTTACCCGAAAATCGAGCTTGGGGAGGATAATTTCGCTATTGTAACCATTCGGCTCCTCTTTAATGACGTGACACGCGAGTAATTAGGCGATAGAGATGATTGCTCTCAGCGGTATGCCAATATAGAGGAATGGAACTATCCTTAAACATGGGTTTGATCCAAGTCGGGGTTCTAGTCTTTGGGCAGGAGAAATGCGCGTTTACCCGAAAATCGAGCTTGGAGAGGACAATTTCGCTATTGTAAGCATTCGGCTCCTCTTTAATGACGTGACACGCGAGTAATTAGGCGATAGAGATGATTGCTCTCAGCGGTATGCCAATATAGAGGGATGGAACTATCCTAAAACATGGGTTTGATCCAAGTCGGGGTTCTAGTCTTTGGGCAGGAGAAATGCGCGTTTACCCGAAAATCGAGCTTGGAGAGGATAATTTCGCTATTGTAACCATTCGGCTCCTCTTTAATGACGTGACACGCGAGTAATTAGGCGATAGTGATGATTGCTCTCAGCGGTATGCCAATATAGAGGGATGGAACTATCCTAAAACATCGGTTTGATCCAAGTCGGGGTTCTAGTCTTTGGGCAGGAGAAATGCGCGTTTACCCGAAAATCGAGCTTGGAGAGGATAATTTCGCTATTGTAACCATTCGGCTCCTCTTTAATGACGTGACACGCGAGTAATTAGGCGATAGAGATGATTGCTCTCAGCGGTATGCCAATATAGAGGGATGGAACTATCCTAAAACATGGGTTTCATCCAAGTCGGGGTTCTAGTCTTTGGGCAGGAGAAATGCGCGTTTACCCGAAAATCGAGCTTGGAGAGGATAATTTCGCTATTGTAACCATTCGGCTCCTCTTTAATGACGTGACACGCGAGTAATTAGGCGATAGAAACGATTGCTTTCAGCGGTATGCCAATATAGAGGGGTGGAACTATCATAAAACTTGGGTTTGATCCAAGTCGGGGTTCTAGTCTTTGGGTAGGAGACATGCGCGTTTACCCGAAAATTGAGCTTGGAGAGGATAATTTCGCTATTGTAACGATTCGGCTCCTCTTTAATGACGTGACACGCGAGTAATTAGGTGATAGAGACGATTGCTCTCAGCGGTATGCCAATATAGAGGGATGGAAATATCCTAAAATTCGGGTTTGATCCAAGTCGGGGTTCTAGTCTTTGGGCAGGAGACATGCGCGTTTACCCGAAAATCAACCTTGGATTGCGTAATATCGCTATTATAACGATTTGGCTCCGATTTAATGACGTGACGCACGAGTAATTAGGCAACTTAAAGGATTGCTCTCAACGTTACTTTAATTTAGAGGACGGAACTATCCTCTAGCTCGGGTTTGACACAAATCAGGGTTCTAGCCTTTGGGCAAGAAACATGCGCGCTTGTCCGAAAATTGAGCTTGGAGAGCGTATTATTTCACAATTTTAAAGAATTGGCCCATTTGTAATTACGTGACACACGTGTAATTAAATGGAATCAACAATTGCTTTCGTTGGAATTCTCATTACACTTCAACAGTACTGTCGTCCAACCGTGGTTTGAATGGATAAAATCCCTATTGAATTTAAACCCGGGTTCGAACCTCGGACCTTAAGACCTGTGTGCAGGTTTTGTGTGTTTGCTGATACTGTTTATGTACTGCGTGAATATTTTGTGATTGCACCTATTACACATTAAATGCGCTCATTTATGCTTTTTCTAAACCTTTAAAGACACATGCCGCGCTTCGTTTAAATATCTGAAATGCTCATGGACCGTCGTAATATGGATTGATCAAAGAAAAAAAAGCGTCATAGTTTAGTTGAGTTCACTGTGTACCCGTTATCGATGAGAGCAATTACGTATAAGCGACAGTTCTTATCAGGACACGGTTCTTGTATGAAAACACGGTCTTTTTTTCGGGTGCTCCCATAGGCGCAATGAGAAAGTTTTCGATTGGCCCTTGGCTAAACTTAATATGCTCAAAGGAGTTTGGAATTTCGTCTGCAGATGTAAGTATTCCAACTCAATAGAACTCCAATGAGAGCAAGCTGATTATTTGCGTTGGTATTGAGCAATTAAAAATAAACTGGTTTCGCCCATTGAGTTACGGTCAGTCCCGTTCCCGGAAGCCGAGAGATGGCGCAAGTTGTGAGGACGCGCCCATGTCCGAAATTCCTGGGGTTAGTTTCCTATCTTTAGCTGGTTTCCTTCTTTAAAAATGGGAGCAACACCGACAGAGAGCCACACTGCCGAAGAGGCTGTGTCGAAGTAACCTGCAAAATGCGATTTTAATATAATAAGACAGCCACTTCGCATATCGCTCTAAGAATTCATTTGGTATTTTATCTGGACCTGCTGATTTTTGTTTTTGCATAAGGAGAATGTAAATTAGCAAAAACTCCTGCTTGGCAGAATGTTCGTACAACACAACAGCCATCATTCAGCACGACCTCACTCTGTTTTTGTCCACACACATCGAAGTCAAAGAAGCTCTCGTCGACAAGAAACTCCATTGTGAGGTCCGTGACCAGCGCGGATTGGTTGCTCATTGTCAAAAAGTCCGCCCACTTTGAAATCAGTTACGACGCATGATACCAAACTTTTTATTACA
The DNA here is from genome assembly GCF_016920785.2 of Ixodes scapularis. Classification (NCBI taxonomy): domain Eukaryota; kingdom Metazoa; phylum Arthropoda; class Arachnida; order Ixodida; family Ixodidae; genus Ixodes; species Ixodes scapularis. Next base: position 113,178,295 of record NW_024609835.1, read on the forward strand.
TCACAAAAAGACTACGCCGTACATAAGTGCGAACTTGAAAGCACCCTGTAGAACGCAAATCAAACTACGAAGTACGATTGAGGCGGAATTCAACGGGAAAGAAGCGAGCACGCCATGCAAATATATCTGGCGCTTCCGCACCGCAAACGCGATCGAACGACAAGTTGGCACTGCGTTTAGAGTAAAAAAAAAAGCATGACCGATTTCTCGCGACCAGTCTTATTACCACTGAAAACGCAGATAACAATTTTAGTTCGTACGCAGTAAACTGAAATTTGGCTAAATTTACCCTCTAAAAGGTAAAATGGGAAGGAAAAATATGCGCAAGTTATGTGTTTTCAATTATTATCGTTTCTTATTGCATACATCACACATTGCCTATGTCGCAACAAGTTTCAAAGTGAAACCGCTCTGCAGAGCACAAATCGCAAAGCAAACAACTTTAGCTTCGGCGGTTTAAGCGTCGCAGCGATTGTACGCTAGAAACCGGAAAGAACACGGCGAACGTCTGTTGCCGCGAGCTTCGGGCAGGTAATGCACTCACGAATAGAGCAGCGAAAATTCCAAACGTATGCGGAGGGCAAGTTCGTCTGCTTCTTGCGCAGGGGGTAGCGGTGACGTCAGAACGCCGATCCCTGATTGGCTGATCGCGACCCCCTATCTGAGCGTTGTCTGCTCCTTCGCAACGTCGTTTGCGTCTGTCTTACCTTTCCTGCGACTTTCGGAAGTGCAGATTCACGAAACGATCTTACGCCAAAAATGTGCGTAAGACAAAACTTAAGAACAGATTCGTAATCACGAAACGAAATTTTCGCAAGTTTTGCGCAGGTTACAACGAAATCCTACGACAGCTCCGAAGCTCGCACTTCTTAACATGGCCGACAGCGTCGCGGTCGCGACGACCCACGGACGTTTATTTTTCTACGTGCGCTTCTCACGCGTTCCGACTTCAAGCAGCAAGAAAAAAGTAAAAAGTACTTGAAACAGACTACGACGAACAAGAACGCTGGATCCACGAAACCCGAGAAAAGCTCCAACGGCCTCGATTCCACCGAACGCGACCAAGCGAGCTTCGGCAGTTAGGCCTAGCAGGCACTCCGCGACTCGGCGACCGGTCTGCCCACGACCGGCTGGCGTGCTGAATGGAATATGCCCGCGCGACCCTTGTGAACCCTTCCCGTATTATACTTTGATCGCTGACCTCAATTTTAGATTAAGAGGTCAATTTCTTCCTCTTGTTATCTCCTTGTTTCCCGAGGCAACGGTGACATCTCGCAGGTGAAAAGGCGGTGAATCTCCGACAGACGCAGGAAAGGTAAAGCAGCCATCGCTTTGACTAGCAGACGTAAAGCAGACGACGTTAACTGCGCCAAACAGCCGACGCCGTTAAAGAATGAGGGGTCTCGCCGCACACGAAAGGAGGGAAAAAGTATTTGGGAGGGAACTTGCGGACACTAACACGCTCACCTCTCGGTTCTTAGCAAACAAACCTCGGCGCCTCGGGACACATCGCCACCTTTGACTTCCCTCCTTGATGCGCGTCTGCTAGTTGTTAGACAAAAACAAAGTACCGCTCGAGTTATTTCGTCTGCCCCCTCTGAAAGGCGAAGTCGAGTTCTCCCGTAAAGTTGCAGGAGAGGTAAGACAGACGCAGACGACGTTGCGAGCAGACGACGTTGCCAAGGAGCAGACGACGCTCAGATAGGGGGTCGCGATCAGCCAATCAGGGCTCGGCGTTCTGACGTCACCGCTACTTCCTTTCTCATGCGCAGAAGACGAAAATGAGCCCACTTGCGAGGCGTATAATCCGAGATCGCTCGTATAGGGAACGTCTCAGAAACACTCAACGTCGCGCGCACAAAAGCAGCACACAGCGCAGATGCGAAGTCGGCACGGAAATGAAACACCTCATGTGGACCATCCAGGCACTGACCAACCGCACGCGTCGAAATGATCCGGTCAAGTGCCACGCCACCCCCTTCGCTTGTAACAATGCGTGATTCCCGGGTTCAAGATGTTCGAACACAGGAACTGCTAATCAAAGGTGACGCAAAGCAAGATCCCAGGCAGCACAAAAATATTGGACCAATAACGGACAAATATCGGTCAAAGTTTTAGGAAATAACGGTCCAATAATTATTTGCACCCCGGCTCCAGATCGGTCCAATAACTTGAACCGATCACGGGGAAAGTTTTGAGACCGATATCGCCAACCGTTTTGTGACCTATGTCGTCAACCGTTTTTCGGCCGTCTTTCGAGACCGTTTTACAGCCGTCTTTCAAAATGTTTTGTGGCTGTTATCGTTGAACCATTTTGGGATTTAAATGTCTTCTTGAAATACGTAAGAATGCGAATGACATACTACGACATCAAATGTGACTCTTTATTTTTAATGGAAACGGATGCTTCATTTTAGTGGGAATCGGAGATGTCTGACCATCTTTGACTTGGACAAGGGGTATGGGAGCACTGCAAAAAAATTTCACTCAATTTTATGGGTAAAAGTTGCGGGTTCCATAGTGCCAGCATGGTTTCCCGTAATCTAGAAACCGAACAGTCTGTTAAAAACAAGGCATATAATTTTGTAAAATGACGGAACGTCTATATTCCACTTAACAGACAGTTATCCGTTTTCCCGTTTTATTGGTAGAAGTTGCTGGTTTTATATTGCCGGCAAGATTTCCCGTAATCTAGAAACTGGACAGTCTGTAAAAACAAGGCACATAATTTCTTAAAATGACGGAATGTCTGTAGCTCACTACGGAGGGCTATCCGTAGGAATTATGAAAGCTGTCGGCACTAAATAATGAAGCACTATACCTTTCGGCCTTAGATAAGGCCAAAGTTACGAGCCTTCCGTACCACCCGCACCTCCGCTACGTCAGGCGACTCCCCTGGAAGGGCTATACCTTTTCCAGGGGTGTCACCTGACGTATCGGAGGTGCAGGATTGGTGCGGATGGCTCGTAGCTATGGGCTTCAAGAAGACAGAAAGGTCTAGTGCTCCGTTATTTAGTGCAAACAGCTTCCATGTTCAAGCAAGCCGAAGTCACATGAAACTTTTGAGGTATGGATTGGTATGGAGAGTCCATAGGCTCTGTCATTCAATATACTAACTTGTATATTTTTTATCCTTACACAAAACAACAAGAGTTCAACAAGAAAAAGAGCACACAACCTCTACTACTCATTGCCAGGATTTTGTTTGTGTGAGATCAGCTGTTCATACAGATGACAGCTGAACAAACGAACCAATTAAGAAGTTTTGCCACAGTGCCTTTATTGGAAGAAGGCATGCCTTGCTTTAAGTTGGGAGAAATTTTACATTACGGTTGTCCTTGCACTCGCCATCTAGGTGCCCCTCCAAGCTTGTGCTTATAGTTGTCCTTCAATTGAAGACCTCTTCGATATCTTCATGGTGCGTATAAAAGCAGCCTGAAATAAAGAGCAGAAGAGGATTCGAAACCAATACACAATCACAACAAGCTGTACATGACATACATGGTTAACATCAGCAAGCAACGTGTTCACTACCTAGCCCAGCTCCCCACCTTTCTACTGCACATGATATATAGAACAAACCTCCCATAAATTGAACCAAAGTAAAAATTTGCATTGATTTGAATACCCAACACAACAAGTGTTTGAGAAATAAAACTAGCAAATTAAAATTTGCATAACCATTCAGTGATATTAAGCACAATCAAGTGAGCCATATCTCCTTTAGAATATACAGTAGGCTCGCGATAAATCAAACTCGGAGATTTAATACCTCTGGTTAAGTCAAACAAATTTCAAAACTTGGGCTGTCCCGCTACGTTTTCAATGTATTCATAAGCCGCTTAATTTGAACGACGTTTTCGTGTAATTCATACTTTTTGTTCTCGCGGCCCCGTTGAGCGCACTTCTTTCCGAGCACCGGTGCACTGCGGAGAAGCAGCACCTGTGGAGCTTGCTTTCACAGGCTTTGTTTTCCTGCGGTGCACTGGTGCTCAGTAAAAAGCACACTCTACAGGGCTAAAGCAGAGCAGAGCCGTACGAATAGATCTTGGTATATGAAAGGAGCAAGCAGAGCCAAGGCCTGCATCAGACGCAGATAGAGGGTTCGACAATCTCTCTTGGCCAACCAGAAGCTGAAAATAATCCCCGAGCTATGGTAGCGAGAAACGGTTTTGATAAGTGCCTAAGAGTTAATTGTAGTAACTCTCCATGGTTGAAAATATGGTGCACGCACTGTTTCGATTATGGTTATGCAAGTAGATGTAGGAAACTAATGTTCCGTATGATTTCTGTTTTGCTCAAATGAAGTCTGACCGCTTCGACGCCTGGTGTACGGATTACGTCAATTGTTCAGCTGGTTGCGCACGTTTTTTATATTTTCTATATCTTATACCGTGATTTTGCATGACCACGATCAAAACATCACTGCACCCCAGTCACTGAGAGTTACTCCGACGAGCTCATTAATTTTGTTTCTCGCAACCACTGCCACGATATTATGCGCGGCTGCTGGTTGGCCACATACGAATTTGTGAAAATGCTCTGGAACACGCCCAGCCCACCGTAAGCGAGAGGCGCCTCCTCATTTGCCCCCTGTACATCCAAATGAATGGTTAAACTATCTCTATATACGTCTCTGAAGCAGAGGACACATGAGCGGCAAAAACGGGCGCCGCGCTGCAGTTTCCATATCAATTTGCAAGGATGCTGTGATGTGGCGGCATGGCTTTATATCGCAGTGTTCACGCAAGTTGCTATAGAAACTGCAGCACAATGCCCGTTTCCCTTACTCATGGGTCCCTGCTTAAAAGTCCCTAATAGACAACTTTTTTTCTGGTTGAACAAACTTAATTTTGTTTTGAGGTGCCATGTGCTGTCTAAACAGTCCCCGATAAACAACATTTTTGAGGGTTGAATAAACTTGTGTCATAAATTTTACCAATGTGTCATGAATGGCATACCAGCTTATGATTAATGGGCCTGTGCAGAGGAAATCATGAAATATCTGTTTTGTATGCGTAGCCATCCATATAGCAAATCATAATTTATCTTGCAACATATTTGGATTAACTTCTGATAATTTGAGCTTTTGATAATTCATGCAAAATTCGTGGCTTCCTGGAGTTTGAAATAATGAGAGTCTACTGTATGTCACATTCAAATTAATGGTTTAGCTTCTTGGGCTTAATTGTATCTGAACCTTTTCCTTTGGCAGTGCATTAAATGTAAAACAATACAGCAATGTATAGGCTCCAGTTTGTGCACTGGCACAGGCTTGTGCAAATAAGTCAAACTAGCATTAAGGGGAGCTTGAAGCACTTTGTAAGAAATCTGAGTTAGGAGCAGACTTACATAGCATTTTGGCTCGTTAATTCAGTAATCGCACTAAACTTGAGCAAAAGTCAACGTAAACTGCATTTATTTTGAATATGTGCAGCAATTATAGCAGGGCATGCACTGAGCCTTTCTTCCACATGTAACCTGTCCAAAGCTTCGTGACATCATCGTTGGCATCCCCAAGTCAGCCTATTGGCAAGCAAGGGTTGTCGGACCCTGCTAATGAAGTCACTTTTGGTAGTCTTTATCTCCATTCTTTTGCTCTGCTTTGCTCGGTGTGCCGCAATGAGTGGGGCAACGCCGACATTTTAATTAACGACTACGACGCTGCTACTAGCAAGATTAACAGAAAACTTTGACTTGACTCGGGATCTCTTTGGCTGGGTCTTTGGTGGCTCAAGGACTGGGAAGCGCAGTTTGTGGATTAGCGTCCCAGCGTGTCCCTACTTGGCAACATGTGCCGCTTAGCATATCCAGTTCAATTCTAGCAGCCAAACACGGTATCCTGGCAACAGCAGTTAGACCAAGGCGTAATTCAAAGGTAGTCTAGATTGTACGTTTACCGTTTATAAATGTCCAGGCACGCCTGTCAATTAGCCCATCCAGAGGCTTTCGGAGATGGTCACGAGAGCCAGCACGTTGTCTTGGGCAGCTCACTGTCAGCCACTCTGTCCCTCTGTGCACAGTGCCACCTTCATGAGCTCCCACTGAAGAAAAGAAACAATCTGAAAATTGCAATGACTGCAATGAGAACCAATCAGAACATCCCAGCAGCAGATGCTACAGCATGGTGTCTGGAATGCACCTCTGCATTCTAGCATTCTATACCACCCACTCATTAAAGGTGGTCTCTAAGCGACAGCATTAAATGACGCCACAGTAGCCAGCATTTCCTGCTGTCGGATGAGACAACCCTGGCGGTTGGTTGTACAACTTCTGGCAAAAAATATGAGCTAAAGGCAAACGTCATTGCTCTCACAACATCCAAAATCCTGGCTACTAAAGCTTCTGTGGACTGTCAAGCTGAGGGATATTCTCTTCCCCGCAGCAGAAACTACCTCAATAGCCATGATGTCCACAACCTGTAAAAAAATCCCATGGAAAGTCCATTCAGGAGCAAATGGGCAGCTCCAAAGACAACCTGTCGCACTATGAAACCATTCCACAAATCTGCCATAAGCAGCCGCACTTCACTTAGAGTACAGAAGTTTGTGTTTTTCATACATTTCGAGATGAAATTGTATCTCTGAATTCTCCCAAGACTCTATAGTTTCCAAGCAGAGATTTACATTGGCAAGCTGGCTGAGTTCCTGAGTAGGAAGGTTTATGTGTCACACCACACGTGTCTTTTGCTGACATTCAGAGAAAGGAAGGCTGAATATCTCTGATCGATGGTGATTAGGGTGGAAATCTTCAGGCTTTTGCAATCGCCAACTTCCTCAACATTACCATTTTTCCAGTTCATAGACACCCTGCACGAGGTTGAGTTGGGTACCAATGGTCATTAACAACTGCATGAGTGACCTGCGCACATATGTGGTAACTACTGGGTGTATCAAGGAGTGGCCAGGCTCTTTAAATGGACCGGAAAATTCGGTTTCTTAACCTATCGCGCTATGACTTGTGCAGCGTTGCCCACAGATGGTGCACTTTTTTGTAAAATTTGCAAAGAGCAAACCTTCCTGAGGAAAAAGTAAAGAAAGAAAAAGGCTTAGCTCCTATGGAAATGCGGCGAAGGCAAAGGTTTTCAAACAATACGGCACCATTTCGCACGGGAGACAAGAGATGGCGCAAGCGGCCAGAATGCCAACTGCGCCAACGAACGAGCATACGGCATTGAAAGCTGGCGTCTTTAGCAGACAATCTTTTCAACTCAAAAGTAGAGTGCATTCCGCAGGCGGCGACAGTCGCAGAAACAAAAACAGGGCCGGTAACAACAAGGAACTGAAAAGCAGATGACATCGGTACTCCGAAAAAAAAAAAAACAGTCAAACTATCCCAACAAACCACTTTTCTAATCGATTATGTGTCCATTCAATATGTTTTATCAGTAAGGATAATAAAATAATGTATTGGCAACTGATATCAGAAAGCTCGTGCCACTTTTGAGTCGAAAAGATTGTCTGCTAAAGACGCCAGCTTTCGGCGCCGTATGCTCGTACGTTGGCGCAATTGGCGTCGTGACCCCTTGCGTCATCTTTTGTCTCTCTAGTGAAACGGCGCCATATTGTTTGAAGACCTTTGGCTTCGTCGCATTTCCATAGGAGCTAAGCCTTTTTCTTTCTTTACTTTTTCCTCAGGTAAGTTCGCTCTTTGCAAATTTTACAAAAAAAAAGCACCATCCCTGAGCAACGCTGCACAAAGTCGTAGTGCGATAGGTTAAGAAACCGAATTTCGCAGTCGATTTAAAGAGCCTGGCCGCTCCTTGATACACACAATATACAACAGCCCAATTCATTCTACTGGTCAAAGTGTTGGCTTACGTCCAAAAACATGGAACGTTGGCAAGTACCTATTGTCGGTGACAGGTCAAGAATGAAGTGAAAGCTCCTGCCACCTCTTTCCCCTTTATCGGAGCAAACGCTGGAAAGGAGGGCGCCTCCTCTCCAGGGTTCAGTCTGCTATAGTGGAAAAAGGTGGGAGCAGCTTCCACTTCCTTACTGACCTGTCACCGACTATAGAATGTGAGCAACCAATGTGGCTTTTATCTTATTCTGGGCTCGCTTTTGTTTTTGAATGTGTTTACCTGTGTGCCTGCATTTCTTTTTTTTTTTTTTTTTTGGTACATATGCACGGGCGTATTTCTACCTTCACGACTGACTACATACCTCCCCTCCCCTCACCCCCCCGCAATAATGCCTTCGGGCAGTGCAGGGTAACCCGAAAGTAAAGAGATCTGAATGTGCCTGCCATGCTCGGCGATCCCAATTCAACTCCCTCAACTGCAATCCTCGTACAAAAAAGATGCACTCTAGCAACTGCGTGGTTGACATGCCAAAACCCAAACTCAAACCGAGACCAAAAGAAGTGCAGAACTACGTGGTGCGCTAACACAGAGCCATTTGCACCTGCCTGCCTGCCTGCCTGCCCCCCCCCCCCCCCCCCCCCCCCCCGTAGCTTTCTTTTTATTGCCACAGAAAGTGGTGTACAAGAAAAGATGGGTTGCTCTTTTGTTCTAACTCAGAAGAGTAAATGAAGGCTCTATTAACAGCCAATGCTAATCGAACACTTTTCAAAATGCTTCTTTGTAAACAAAAAAAAAAAAAAGGACACGTTTTTTTTTTTTTGTGTTTGCATAATTAACTAGCTCCGCAAATGCAGCTATTCGTAATTCCGTGCACAGACCAAGCAAGGGACCATGAACACTTACCAACTATCGTACCTACCAAGTGCTCAACCCCCAGCTCTCTATGATTATCTCCAATTTAGAGTGGGCGTTTGTTTGGTATTTTTCAGTTTGTAATGTTGTTTGTTTTCAAAATCAAAATGTGAGATAAATCCAGCAGAGCGCTGTGGAAGCAGTGCAAGGGCCCTGTTTCACCTTTTACAAAGCATCCTGTCTCCAATGGCAGTAGAGGAACGGGGGGAGGGCTGATGCGCCTGCAGGCCCTTGCCGTGTTGATAGCTGCCATCCGGACTGGCAGCTCATCGGCAGCTTCTAGTCACCTGCAGTTTTTTCGTCATCATACAGACTTCCTGCAACATCATGAATAAGACTCAGACTGACATTCTGGAACAAAAAAAGAAACCAGAACTTGCTTCACGGATCAACAAAAGAACAAGTGCAACATGACGCTTCTCTTGTCGTCGACAGTGCAAAGACCATGACGACACCACCATTAAACTCAACCAAATAAGAAAAATTAACTTCTGCATGAAGTAATTGTATTAAGAACAGTGTGCATGTGGAGCTTAGATACCTACCGGTGCCTAAAAGATCCCCAGAAACTTCAAAACAAATTAAACACCACCTAGAAATAGCACAGCTTGCTTGATAGGCACATGCACAGCAATCAACAAGCCTTTTGACGTGTTCTGTAGTGCTGGGATAGAAATCAAGAATCAACACCGGAGATGTGGTCAAAATACTTTGGGGTAGTACAATGCGCAAGTTTATCCTGAAGCTACTGCTGATTACATTCACCTAAGGTGTTAAAGCTGGTTCACACTGTTGCAACCGACTATGACCAAGTTGAACAAAACAGGGATTTAAGTTGCTTACGAATAACATTGCTGCTGCGCAGCACGATCATAAGCTGTCACAAAAGGCTTGAAGACTGGTTTTGTCAGACTCAGTCCTAGCGGGTAGCAACAGTGTGGACCAGCCTTTTAGACTAAAATTGTACCCAGCACTGGGTTTTGGACATGGTTCCAAAAATGCTTTAAGAGACTCCCTTCAACTTTAACAGAACCTCAAGTATTTAAAAGTTGAAGCAGGAAGCCTTCACATTCAAAGCTGGATCTCCTTGATTTGAATGTCTTTCCACTGTACAAGCGAGAGCGCCTGGCAGGTGTGGGAGTTGGCTTGTGGCTGTCCCTATTCGCACACCGAGTGTGGATAGTGGTGGATTCTAATCCGCACTCAGAGTGTGAATAATTTTGGATTCTTATCCGCACTCCGAGTGCGGATTGTGTTGGATTCTTATCCGCACTCAAAGTGTGTGAGTAGACTCTAGTGTGAGTGCGGATTGCGTGCGGAGGCGCGGACGCTGTACGGGGGTACTAGGAGATTAGGGTACGAAGGCGTTGGCACAAAGCCGTTGGTGTGTTGGATTCTATTTATCTGCACCTCGCGTGTGGTGCGATTGTGTCGCGCTATCAACAGAGTGGTTTAGAAGTTCTCAACTTTGTGTTGTGAATGACACTGGCTTTGAGCCTCGACAAGTTCATAAAAATATTGGTGGTTCTGGTTTCAGAATTATAATAATTTCAAGCAAATGTTTTTGCTTCTATTAAAACAAAATTAATTAGCATTGAGTGGTGCACTTCAGATTAAACGGTACTCACACCACGGGGATCGGACAGAGGCGATCAATGTATGTGTATGTGTTTGTCGCAGGGGGAGGGAGAGGTTAGGGGAAAGGGGTGGGTATCTTGTACCCACTCCAAAACTTAGAGAATCCCAAACACATCACCCCCCCCCCCCTCAAAAAAAAGGAAAGAAAAGAAAAAAGGTCTGGCGATAATTTTTTTTGTAGGGTTAAATATTTTTATCGACGAAAGAAAAAAAAAAAAGCTAGAGCAGCGTGCAATTTCTGACGTGTATTGTCTTGTGCTTAGGTGATGGGGGCAGTGGCATAGGAAAAGGGGACCGGGGGGGGGGGGGGGGGGGGGGGCCTGCAGGAAAATCAGTCATTTCCAGTAAACAATATTATTAAAAAAAAGAACCCCCCTTTCCTATGCCACTGCCCCCCTGACCTCAGCACAAGACTATACACATCTTCTGAACATTTTCAACACTACTAGATGAGGGAATGCTTGAAAAGTCCCTGGCATGGGCGTACCAACCGGGGGGGCAAGGAATGTGTTTTGCAGCCCCCCCCTTAAACAGCCGCCACTGGGCAGGGCAAACACTGGCCGGCGGCGCCGAAGGGATACCAAAGGCACCACCCCCCCCCGGCTCGAAGGGGAGGGTGTCGTTTGCCCCCTCACTCAAAAACAAGTTAGTACGCCACTGGTCCCCAACCATTTGTTACTGTAGATTTTTTTTCTTTTTTAATAGAATGATGTGCACGTTTGTAAGTAGACGATAGATGTCATGGCTGTTTTGGGTGCGGCAGCAGTGGAAGTTTTGAACATCTGTGTGTGTGTGCGTGGGGAGCAATTGCATCTTGAAAATTGTTTGCTTGCCGCCCCCCTCCCCCTTCCTACATTACTGCCCCAACCAGCTAAGCACCACAGAATGTTAATGTGCTGACCATGGCAAAGCTTCCGTTTTCGGAGTGCGAAAAGGGACAGCCGTGCGAGTTTTCATTGCGAGCTGTCCACTATACAATCGAGAGCACCTGCCAGGTGTGCGAATTTTACACTGCAACTTTCTTGAGCATTTTAATCAAATCGTATAACCTATATCTTGTAAACCCTGATATGGGGAACGCTAAAAAAACGAACGAACATCTCAGGGTTTACAAGATATCGATTAATTACCAGCTCGCCTGCACTCTATCACTGCTTACATATAACCTCTTTCCTCAGCCATGTAAAGTATGTGTGCACCCCCGGGTTCTAGAAGTCACGAATATGACCGGGGTAAACTAAAACGCCATTAAGGCAAACAATAATAATCTTCATTAGCTACAGTAGTAGTATTCTGGGTGGCTCGCAAGGCTAGACATATATGCAGGGCCCGTAAGGGAGAAAACAACGGAAGTGACGAGCTTAACAGGGTCCTGTCAACACTTTTAAGCAACTCTCGGCCCGCGCGCCTGAACACCGACGACACGCAGAGCAGGCCGGCGCGGGGCACACGCCGTACGCGAGCGCTACGACGACGCCCAGCTTGGAGCGTGTTCTAACAACCCGCTGAAACCCGCTAAACGCCAGCACCCTAACCGCGCCATCCCGCTGGACGCAGCTCAAAAAGCCAGCGCGCGCTGACCGAGATACGCAGTCGCAAGCGTGAGAAAGGACGAGGCGACACGTCAAAGTAAAAACCATCCAATTCTTCACGCGTGTCGCCGTCCCGAACACATTCAAGGCGTTCGTTCTAAGATCCGTATCCAAGCGTTTGACAGCACAGCTCAGTTTAGCGCGCCTGGCACTTACAGCGTGTCCGAAGGGCTCGCCGATAGCAACGCGAACTTTCGAAACAATCTGATCAGCGTCTCTGCAGTGCTCCGGTATCGCAGAACATTCACGGGATTCTCAAGATAGCGGCTAGCATTTACGCAAGGCTTGAACGAACAGCCTCCACAAGCGATTGAGGAGTTTCAGCGACGGTGTCACCGCCCTGGCGGCCGGTCGCCGAAGGAGAACGAGGGGGATAGGTTCGCTGGGCGTCGGCTTGGTGTAAATGCGTTGGCCGCGAACGTAGGCTTATAAACTTCGGCAGCAGGAATATTACGCGGCTCTAGTGTTCCGGTACGAGCAATAGAGCTGACACGATCTGCTACGACCAGCTACGACCACCCGCCGCAGCGATGCAGGCGTCGAAGGAGCGCAACCTGTGTACTGCGCAGTCAGTCGCCGTCGCCCGACGCAGGTCGTTTGGCATTCAGGGCTTTCCGCCCCGGGTTCTTCGCTTGTACTTGCAACCGAGTATTATTTACTGTGCTTGTGTATGTGCTCAGTGGCTGGATATGGACCTCATAGAGCAGTTCTTCAGACTCAACGGCGACTCAAAGTTGACGGCGGAGGGGCTCGCAGCAATGCTTTCGGTTGGTGCACAGGTGCGACGACTACACGGATAAATTTTAAGATTGCTGCTAGCAAGGTGGGCCATAGTCGCTTTATGTTGACACGATTTTGAGTGTAAGTACTCCGTGCAAAGGCGAATCTATCGCGTTTCTAATCCACCTTTGTTTTTGTTGTTTTTCGCACGCACGACCGACTGCTAAGCAAATGCTTCTGTACCGATCACGGAGTGAATGTCTTCGGCCTTACATTGCGGAACGCCCAATAAAAAATCATATTTGTTCAGCGAGAAAACTTCCCTTTCGAGTGACCTTCTTTGATTGATAATTTCTCCCGTACTTAAGTGTTTTAATCAACACGATCGATTAAGTTTGCTTCCCTAGTTAGGACATTTCTGTGCCACATGCGGCACTAATGCTTGGCACGATGTATGCCACTGGTGGTATTGTGAATTGGTTTACTTCCAAAGCTGACAGTGTGACAGGTGGGACCATTCAATTTGCTAAAAATGTGATATGGGAATATCGTTGCATAACTAGCGTTTTACGTTTAAGATTGATAAGAAACGTGCTCATGTGATGATGCATGTCTACAGCATAAGCTTTGCAGATCCAGAATGGATGTGCTACAGGCTACAGCCTCAAGATGTTTAATGGACCAAATTGGTGATTACGCGGCAATAAATATTGTGGTGGAAAACTGCCCATTGACTCAGTGAGTTTTGATCTTGACCATTGGTGTGCTGTTGGCAAATTAGGTAATGGCACACCTTTTCCCTGCTCATCTGGCTTCAAGGGACATTGCATCTAGATGTGCTTAAATAACTTTATTTCAAGGTTCAGTGGACCCCTCTGCATCATTACAGGAAGGCAGTCTCAAACCACAAGAAACAGCAGTGAATATACGATGCATAATAACAGGCACCAGTGTCCAGGCGTATAGTCCGCAGAAGCCAATTTGAGCCTAAAAATGTTTGTTTTGTTTAGATAGTTTGCATTTGGTGTATAAACCGCAGGGCCCGATTTCCGCCCCCAATGCATAGTCCGCCAAGCTGGTGCGTTGCGTCTTCATGCTTTTTTTCCTGGGTGGTATTTTCTTCAGAAGTTCTTCGGCCAACACTATTGAGCCTGAAGAACTGCTCTTGAGGCCCATATCCAGCCACTGAGCACACACAAGCACAGAAAATAACACTCGGTGCCAAGTACAAACGAAGCACCTGGGCGGAAGGCCGTGAATGCCAAACGAGCAGCGTCGGGTGACGGCGACTGACTGCGTTGCGCCCTTTCGATGCCTGCATCGCTGCGGTGGGTGGTCGTAGCTAGTCGTAGCGAGAGGATCTTCACTTCAAGCAAGAAATCTTGCCATACCATAGTCGAGATATGCGTGCAAGTGTTCGATGACGTGGGCTCTCTCACGTTGGTGCAGTTGTCATCAAGAAAGGTACATGTCAACAATTTTGCGTGTTTGAGGCTGAAACTATGATGCATACTTATCTAAACCTAAATTTATCGGTCTGCGGCTACAAACATTTTCGTTGACGTTGCTTAGATGACGTAACCGTTCAGGCCTCGCAATAAATGGTGTTGCAAACTCCTCGGTTGTGTATGAAAACCTATTTTTGCCCTAATAGAAGACATTTTCAAAAGGACACGTGTGTTCTGCGGATACATATCTCCCAATTTACAATGCAGAGGCAAACAGAAAATCAACTGCGTACATCTACCTCTAAGCATAAGCACCTTTTGCCATTCATTCTTGAGCACACTCAAATATCAGCTTAGGTTGCTCTTGTTTTAGAAGCTTTGCCCTGTTCTGTAAAAAGAAAACAGTTAAAAAAAATTTACTTTCGTTTTCCTTCTCGCATTTAATACAGACTTGTTTGTCAGCAGATCACACACACAGCAGATTTCACCGTGGCACATACAACTCGAATAACAGATGAGACTATTGCTATTACAATAAAGCTTTCCACAAGAGCCAAAACGAGGCTTGTAGGGGTGCACAAGCACATCGAAATGAGATTGGTGCTTCCGGGGCTTGTTTACATTATGCGTAAAAACAGGACGATCAGCGACCAGCTGATCGCAATATAACACCAAGGATACCGATGTTTCGATACATAGAACGCGGGATAAAGACCTCAATCGTCCCTTGTATGCTGTAGCTGTCATACTTCCCATCCAACCGCTTTTTAGCACACCGAAGAGTTCGCAACACCTTTTAATGCGAGGCCTGAATGGTTACATCATCTAAGCAACGTCAACGAAAATGTTTGTCTTCGCAGACCGATAAGTTTAGTTTTAGATAAAGTACTCGTCATAGTTCCAACGCGCGAACATTGTTGATATGTACCTTTCTTTGGACCCGCGTACATTCGGTTCAACTTGATGACAGCTGCACCAGCGTGAGAGCTCACGTCGAACACTTGCACACATATCTTGACTATGGCAAGATTTCTTGCCTTCGACTGGCTTGAACACTTCATCTGTAGCATCACGGTAGGTCTTGGTTGAAACGATGATCGTCTCGCACACGGCAACAAACAGAGAACGACGCGCTTTGTTTTATTTATACGCTACCGGTCTACGGGCGTCGCAAACCTATCCCCCTCTCGTCCGCCATGTTGAATCGATCGGAGCGCCCCCTATATTCGCTGAAACTCCTCAATAGCGATCGTTTCCCGAAGGCAGCCAGCATCCCTCAGAACTGCGAGGCGACACGAAATCGCGGAGGCCGCTCAAGCGTCGAAAAAAGTTAAATATCATCCGAATTACGGTGGCAACGTAAGCTACGGTGCTCGGAAGATCATCCAGCACATGTAGATGATACTCTTCGGGCATGCATTATGAATATGAAATCGAGAAAACTTACCTAAACAATCATTTGCCCCACGCACGTTGAAGGTTGAAACGGTTGAAACCCGGCCAGTGTTGCCAGATGGAGAAAAAAAAAAGTCAGCAGATTGATCCCCAAAAAGTCAGTAGATTTGCACAAAAATCAGTAGATTCCACGAAATATGTGTTTTGCCATGTTTTGCTATCTCCATTAATACACACTTCAAAGAAATAGTATAGAGTAACAAATAACATGGTAATAAACACAAATAAAAATGAAAGAAAAAAACAAGACCAGTTCTCAAGTAACTTTATATGAAGGACAAATTAAAATGACACCATAAATGTTTTTGTTTTAGCCATTATTGACTGTTGCGATGATTATTCTTTAGAATCGAGACTGAGGCACTTTTGGGATCACAGATGAAGGCGACAGTGCGACGTTCACCTGTCGCTATTATTGAAACAAAACCGAAACAAGACGCTCCGGCAAGTGCGCGCGAACATGTCCAATGGAAGTCCTCTGCATGCTGCCATCTTTCCTCACTGGGCTGTGGAAGGTTTTTGAAGCAACGCTGTTGGTCCGGAGCACTGTTGAGGCTACGCGTTGTCTCCTGCGGGCTTATTTCTTTTTCGCCTGACCCAAAGTTTGCATTCAAACGTGGCGAAACTTCATTCGTTAGCTTTTTAAGCCACCGAGGAATAGGATTATATCATTTTCTTGCCACAGCCTGCCAAATAAAAGAAAATAACTGAAATTTGGATGTCGATCCCATGCATTCCGCCGAACGAATGAATGAAAATTGCGGCTCTCTCCGCTCAACTCGAAGCTATTCTAGTAGATTGTATAGGAGCAGCCGAGAGTTCAGGCGCATGCGCAAACACCTCTCGCTCTGCGCCGCGGGCTGATTGGCTCACTCGGGAGAGGGACGTTACGGCGAGATCATAGACTAGCCAAACTCTCTCCATATATGGCTCTGGCCCGGATGTCACCGTCGAACCTGCCGAACCTGCTCTGGGTGAATAGATAGATGAATATACGACTACGTCACTCGAATAGGACGGGCTTCTGGGCCATCTAGCCAGTGCTTCGTTTTTAATTCTGGGACATTATGAGTTTCCTTCGATGGGCGGCACTGGGAACTGAAGGGGCCATATAATAAATTTTTAATATGTTTACTAAAAAAAAAGTCAGTAGATTTTCTTGTTTTTCAGTGAATCAGTAGACCCGGAACGAAATCAGTAGATCTACTGATAAATCAGTAGACCTGGCAACACTGAACCCGGCCTTTGTCTGCACGGACGGGACGGAAAAGAATCCTGACTCCAGAAGCTGCTTGTGGCTTTGGATTAGACTTCGGATTGGCTGTGGCTTGGGATCGGACAAGTATACGACTGCGGCATATAGTTTCGGTTTCGACCCAACTCTACTGCAGTTTATATTTCGGTGGCCGGTGTCGCTACCGTGGCCAGCCATTACTGGAGTTATCTTGTTCTCTACGCAGTTTGAAGTCAATATTTTGGGCGAGCAGACATAACGTCCCAGCTTCTTCTCCTGTTATATGTTCCCTAATAAGCTTTGTTTGCTGACTGAAATCTACGTCAACTTATGTGCAAAAAAGAAAAAAAAGGAACAGGGTGTTCGACATCTTAATTTAACTTGATTTTTTTATATGTGAGGATATGCAATATCTTAATTAATTATTGGATATTTGTTTTGAGTTTTTATATTTTGCTTAAAAATTATTTGTATATCTATTTTTTTTTTTTTTTTGTCTGAAGCTTTGGTCGAGTTGCGGGGCTCAGTAACAGCGGGTTATTTTGATATTTTCATACACAAGTGACGTAGGTAGAGGGGAGGCGGGGGGAGCTGTCAGGGGGGAGCCCTCTTCCTCCTGCCTCTTTTTCATCCTTGTCCCTCCTCCTCCTCCCTCCTCCCCCTTCTCCTCCTCCTCCCTCTCGCTTGGTGCATTGTGGGAGACGTCCCATAATGCAACACGCGCGGCACCGCGGTGCATTATGGCACGTTTCCCATAATGCACCGCGCGGTTACGCCGACGGCGACGCGTCACGCCGACGCGTTACGGCTACCGTTACGGTCGCCGTCGGCGTAACGCTTTTTCGCTACGCGACGCAAAGGCGTGACGAAAAAGCGTTACGCGACGCTGACGTGTCACGAAAAAGCGCTACGCCGACGCATCACGAAAAAGCGTTATGCCGACGCGTTACACGACGCCGAGGTGTCACAAACAACCGTTACGCCGACGCGTCACGAAAAAGTGTTACGCGACGCCGAGGCGTCACGAAAAAGCATCACGCCGACGCGTCACGAAAAAGCGTTATGCGGACGCCTTACGCGACGCCAAGGTGTTACGAAAAAGCGTTACGCGACGCCGAGGCCGAGGCGTCCCAAAAAAACGTTATGACGATGCGTTCCACGACGCCTCGGCGTCAGCGTAACGCTTTTTCGTGACGCCTCGGCGTCGCGCAACGCGTAGGCGTAACGCTTTTTCGTGACGCCTCGGCGTCGCGTAACGCGTAGGCGTAACGCTTTTTCGTGACACCTCGGCGTCGCGTTACGCGTAACGCTTTTTCGTGACGCGTCGCGTAACGTTTCCACGTAACGCTTTTTCGTGACGCGTCGCGTAACGCGTCGGCGCCGCGTAACACTTTTTCGTGACGCGTCGCGTAACACGTCGGCGTAACGCTTTTCTTGTGGCGCGTCACGAAAATGTGTTACGCCGACGCTTTACTGTTAAGCCGACGGCAACGCCGCTCAAGCCAGAAACGGACGCCTAAGAGCAGCGCTCGAAGATGAAAGAAACATCAATCAATTCAGATTTTAAAGTCCGATGGTTAAGGTTTTATAGGCAAAAATGCTTATGTGTCTAAATATTCCTAGTACATATGGAAGAATCCCGGCGATGTTGCCGCGACTTCGCTGGTGCAGTGCCGTCATTCGGTGGTTGCAAAACAGAGCCCGATATAGAACTTTATATTTTCAGCAACATATTTAGGAAGCTGGCAGAAACGGCAAATGTTGCCGTCATGTAGCCAGTTTAGTGCCGGCATCATGAATGCTGGCTCTAGACTGGTCAAGCTGGGCCCATATGGGGCCACCTTAACCATGTTGAGACCAATGTCGGCACAATATCTTGTGCTGCCTGGGATGATAGTGTGTTCTCAGATCATTGATGTCTTTCCTATCCTTTTTTTTTTTTTTTTTGCGCCTAGAAAGAACAAGACAAAGGGATTTCGTTGGAACTATTTTCTTAATCTTTGAAAGGACGTTTTCAGTAGGCCTCATCATCTTTGTCGTTCGCTCGCTATTTCTCCCCTCCGGCGCCAAGACAGGGCGGCCGGCCGGATCTATCCCCGGAGCTGGAACTACAACGTAGGCCCACTGGCAATGATGTGTACACACGTGACCGCGTTGCCCCCCCCCCCCCCCCCCTCCCCCCTCCCCGGATTTCTCTCTATCGACCAACACACCGTTTACTAACAAGGCCGCGTTTGCCCACACCAGGGGTGGGCACTGCGCGTGCGCAGAACCCAAAGTCGAGAGGAGCGAAGTGTTTGCGCACGCGCAGTACCGACAGCAGCTCCACCGCCACGGAGTGACGTCAATGAGTTGAGTTGGTCTATAGTTTGTTTCAGCTTAAGTTCAGACGCAGCCGATGCTACGAGGTAATGGGACCAATCAAGCAGCGCCAAAAGCGCAAGACTCTAGGCCTTTTTTGTTTATGCATTTGTTCAGCGATGACAGAACAGGTATATAGAAACACGACGAACACCACGATGGTGCGCTTTTGACGCTATATGATTTGTCCCATCAGCACGAAGGGTAGGCTGTGTCTGCACTTAAAGCGAAACGAAGAATAATGGAAACCGCGCCGATCCACTTTGAAACCGATATTAAAAAGGCTACCACCAGCTTATCGTCGGGCATTCAGGCGGTTGGCTGTTTGGCAAGCAACCTTGTGCCCCGTCGTTATACTAGTCCCATTCGTACCCAAGCTTGGCCCCAAGCAAGTTACTTCTTCTCACTTCCAGTTATTTCGCCGTGTTTTTCCGTTACGTTAACAGCCGTCCCTGCGGACGATTTCTGTTTCTTATGTTTTAGCGGCCGTCTTTTGTGAGTGCTTCTCAGCGATCGAGCACGAAGATTATTGTCATCCTGCTCACTCAAGTGCGTCGTGGTACCTCAGGTGGCATTCACTGGCGGCCATAGTTCATACCTTTGCTCTGGCCTTTTCTGCATAGTCTCTAATTTGCCTGAAAATTGGATAAACACGCGAACAAACATCGCTGAAATAGTAACCAAAATATTGGGCCGAGATAAATTGTTTTTGCGAAGTTATTGAATTTACAATTTCGAACCTCACTGTTTCTTTCATAGTGAAAGTCTGTACTGGCAACAATGAAAAAGTGACGTCAGCGGAATGCAGGCGTTCATTCTTTGGACTGTAGAGTCTGTTCCCTACTGGTGTCAAATGAATGTTTTGTAAGCTGGCTCCAGCACCCGCGCACAAGCACAAAACAAATGCTCCGCATAGCCCACTTGGGCAGTTTGATACTTCAGACCCATGTTACAAATAATAATAATAATAATAAAAAACAGAACGCGGGATGGCAAAAAACAAACAAAAAAAACGTTTTTTGTGTAAGGCTTGTTAAATTATGAGGCGCTGGAGAAAAGCAGCCTTCTGTGGCTAAGTTCTTATCTGGAACTCGTTTTCCCGTTCCGCCCACTGAAAAGCATGCGGGAAGGGCCTCAGCACGCACCTTGTATCGCTACGCCACAGCGTTCTTCCGCAACATAAAATGGAGTTTTAGTAGATCGTTATCAAAGGCCCGCTAGCGCTACTAGCGCGCGCTTCAGAGCATGCATCGAAGTGGCAGCGCGAGCTCCCGCTACGATTAGCGTGGCCTGAAAACACGATCTACTAAAACTCTCAAATGCCCGGCTGCTTTCATTGCCGTCACCATGGCAACGAATGCCGAGTGAATGAAAGCACGCACGGTACCGCCGTCTGAAGCCAGCAGCAGCTGATGCCATTTTACGAACGCCGTCTGCTAGCCAAAGCCGAACGCGGTGTGCCAGATCGGCCGCGTTCGCCGGTGCGCCGCTGGCAAAGACGACGAAGCTGAGACACGCCGACGGCGATTGAGCAAGCAAGAGCAAAGAAGGACGAGTGCAACGGGGGAATTGAGGAGTTTCAGCGAATATAGGGGGCGCTCCGATCGATCCAACATGGCGGACAAGAGGGGGATAGATTTGCGACGCCCGTAGACCGGTAGCGTATAAATAAAACAAAGCGTGTAGTTCTCTGTTTGTTGCCGTGTGCGAGACGATCATCGTTTCGACCAAGACCTACCGTGATGCTACAGATGAAGTCTTCAAGCCAGTTGAAGGCAAGAAATCTTGCCAGAGTCAAGATATGTGTGCAAGTGTTCGACGTGAGCTCTCACTTCTGGTGCAGCTGTCATCAAGTTGAACCGAATGTACGCGGGTCCAAAGAAAGGTACATATCAACAATGTTCGCGCGTTGAAACTATGACGCGTACTTTATCTAAAACTAAACTTATCGGTCTGCGGCTACAAACATTTTCGTTGACGTTGCTTAGATGATGTAACCATTCAGGCCTCGCATTAAAAGGTGTCGCGAACTCTTCGGTTGTTCTAGTTAATTGTGCTAAAAAGCGGTTGGATAGAAAGTATGACAACTGCAGCATACAAGGGACGATTGAGGTCTTTATCCTGCGTTCTGTGTATCGAAACATCGGTATCCTTGGTGTTATCTTGCGATCAGCTGGTCGCCGGTCGTCCTGTTTTTACGCGTAATGTAAACAATCCCCGGAAGCGCCAATCTCATTTCTATGTGCGTTTGCACCCCTACAAGCCTCGTTTTGGCTCTTGTGGAAAGCTTTATTGTAATAGCAATAGTCTCATCGGTCATTCGAGTTGTATGTGCCACGGTGATATCTGCTGACAAACAAGTCTGTATTAAATGCGAGAAGGAGAACGAAGGTAAAGCTTTTTTAACTGTTTTATTTTTACAGAACAGGGCAAAGCTTCTAAAACAAGACCAAACTAAGCTGATATTTGAGTGTGCTCAAGAATGAATGCCAAAGGTGCTTATGCCAAGTTGTAGATGTATGCAGTTGATTTTCTGTTTGCCTCTGCATTGTAAATTGGAAGATATGTATCAGCAGAAGACACATGTCCTTTTGAAAATGTCTTTTATTAGGGCAGAAATAGGTTTTCATACACAACCGAAAGGTCGCAACACCATTTAATGCGAGGCCTGAATGGTTACATCATCTAAGCAACGTCAACGCAAATGTTTGTAGCCGCAGACCGATAAATTTAGGTTTAGATAAGTATGCGTCATAGTTTCAGCCTCAAACACGCAACATTGTTGATATGCACCTTTCTTGATGACAACTGCACCAACGTGAGAGAGCCCACGTCGTCGAACACTTGCACACATATCTTGACTATGGTATAACAAGATTTCTTGCTTGAAGTGAAGATCATCTCGCTACGACTAGCTACGACCACCCACCGCAGCGATGCAGGCGTCGAAGGGGCGCAACGCTGTCAGTCGCAGTCACCCGACGCAGCTCGTTTGGCATTCACAGCTTTCCGCCCAGGTGCTTCGTTTGTACTTGGCACCGAGTGTTATTTTCTGTGCTTGTGTGTGCTCCGTGGCTAGATATGGGCCTCAAAAGCAGTTCTTCAGGCTCAATAGCGTTCACCGAAGAACTTCTGAAGAAAATGCCACCCAGGAAAAAAAGCACGAAGACACAATGCACCAGCTTGGCGGACTATGTACTGGGTGCGGAAATCGGGCCCTGCGGATTATACACCAAATGCAAACTATCTAAACAAAACAGAAACATTTTTAGGCTCAAACTGATTACTGCGGACTATACGCCTGGACACTGGTGCCTGTTATTATGCATCGTATATTCACTGCTGTTTGTTGTGGCTTGAGACTGCCTTCCTGTAATGATGGAGAGGGGTCCACTGAACCTTGAAATAAAGATATTTGAGCACATCTAGATGCAATGTCCCTTGAAGCCAGATGGTCAGGGAAAAGGTGTGCCATTATCTAATTTGCCAACAGCACACCAATGGCCACGATCAAAACTCACCGAGTCAATGGGCAGTTTTTCACCACAACATTTATTGCCGTGTAATCACCAATTTGGTCCATTAAAAACCTTAAGGGTGTAGCCACGAGCACACCCATTCTGGATCTGCAAAGCTTATGCTGTAGACATGCATCATCACATGAGCATGTTTCTTATCAATCTTAAACGTAAAACGCTAGTTATGCAAAGAAATTCCCATATCATCACATTTTTAGCAAATTGAATGGTCCCACCTGTCACACTGTTAGCTTTGGAAGTAAGCCAATTCACAATACCACCAGTGGCAAACGTCGTGCCAAGCATTAGTGCCGCATGTAGCACAAAAATGTCTTAACTAGGGAAGCAAACTTAATCGATCGTGTTGATTAAAGCACTCAAGTACGGGAGAAATTATCAATCAGAAGGTCACTCGAAAGGGAAGTTTTCTTGCTGAACGAATATGACTTTTGTAAGGCCGAAGACATTCACGTGATCGGTACAGAAGCATTTGCTTAGCAGTCTGTCGTGCGTGCCAAAAAACAACGAAAACAAAGGTGGATTAGAAACGCGATAGATTCACCTTTGCACGGAGTACTTACACTCAAAATCGTGTCAACATAAAGCGACTATGGCCCACCTTGCTAGCAGCAATCTTAAAAGTTATCCGTGTAGTCGTCGCAGCCGTGCACCAACCGAAAGCGTTGCCGCAAGCCCTTCCGCCGTCAACTTTGAATCGCTGTTGAGTCTGACGAACTGCTCTATGAGGTCCATATCCAGCCACTGAGCACATACACAAGCACAGGAAATCATACTCGGTTCCAAGTACAAGCGAAGAATCCGGGGCGGAAAGCCCTGAATGCCAAACGATCTGCGCCGGGCGACGGCGGCTGACTGCGTAGTACACAGGTTGCGCTCCTTCGACGCCTGCATCGCTGCGGCGGGTGGTCGTAGCTGGTCGTAGCAGATCGTGTCACCTCTGTTTCTCGTACCGAAACACTAGAGCCGCGTAATATTCTTGCTGCCGAAGTTTATAAGCCTACGTTCGCGGCCAACGCATATACACAAAGCCACCGCCCAGCGAACCTATGCCCCTCGTTCTCTTTCGGCGACCGGCCGCCAGGGCGGTGACACCGTCGCTGAAACTCCTCAATAGACCGATCTCACCGCCCAACTTGACTTCGCCACCGCTGCCGCAATGCATCGTGGAAACTTTAGTCTTTCTGCACATGCGACAACCCCGCTGGAGCTCTGCGCGTGTAGAGCACGAGACGGCACGATCCCTCGCATGCACGGCCGTCTGCCTCCTGCATAGAGATCATACATACTAACTCTAGAGGAAAAGGTCCGCCATTTTCCCATACATTCTGGCTGCCGCAAGCGGCGGATCATGCAGGCAGACCTTCTGGGTCCCAAACACGGTTACATCATCAGAGCAGTTTCGTGAACTTCAACAATTCACGAACTTACCGGTGGAAAGATATTCACGTTCCTTTCGAAGCTTTCTTTTTGAAAAGCGCGCAGATGTACGGCCTCGCGTCTACGCTAAACTAAACCATATACCCGGCTTCGCCAGTGGGGCGCGGCTGGGCGCGGTTGAGGAATACGAAACTGCGCAACCACCAGATTTCCGAGATTTCGACAGAAGGGAAGTTAATGCAGCGTAATGAGTTTATTGCTTTTTATAAGTGTTAGAACAGCTCATAATTTAGTTTACAACGTTAAATTATCACTGTTTATATTGCTAAGAGTTTTCACTCTTCGCGTTACCATGGCAACGTTGCTTTCTTTCTCTCGTGTTCTGTCGCTCTCTTTTGCGTTCGTTCACTCGGGACCCAGGATGTCGGCGCACGGGATTTGCCACTCCTCCTCACCCACCTTTACCCCCCTGGCCTCCTGCGAACTAAAGTTATGGCGGCGTCACGCATGCGCCGAACGCTTAGTAAGATCGGTCTATTTATTAGAGAGTTTTAGTAGATCGTTCCCATGACTCCGATAACGATACCCGATACTCCGCCACCGCCTCCCTTGTGCATGCATAGTATCGTTATCGGGGCTATCGGAGGTATCGGAACGATCTCCTAAAACTCTCTATTGTAAAGTTCCTCTATCCTGGGAAAAGTGGCGCCATCCATTTTTGTAAAAATGCTCGAGGCACGTGCCGCGCGCCACTTCTGGGAAATTCATGGCGTCTGAAATTTAGCTAGTACACTCTAATCTAGCTCAGTGCTGCGCTGTGCCGCCATGAGCTTCCCAAGGGCTGCACGTTGCAGGTGACTCGTGCATCAATGAGCATCGCGCTACTTGGCATCAAAAGCGCGAAATAGGCAAGATAAATTTTTATTAGATATAACGCGTGATATTACGTAATTGGGGACAACATTCTTTGCTGGATCTTTCCTGCGAACTTTTTACGGAGACAGGGGTGCCGCATTAAGAAAGCAGCTCCGTTTGGAAAATATGGGGGCCCTAAAAAGGACAGTTTAGACCGCTACCAAAACCTAACTGACGTAACGCGCAGTGGACAAGCCGTTAGCGCATAAGTCGTCTTAATGCACGCAGGGAGGCGACGGGCTCAACGCCGAGGATCACTCGTAGTCACTGGGGCCGTCAGAATCCTCGTCCTCGGCACTATAAAGAAGGTCCCTGTCTGCGTCTGGACTGTAGATTTGGGCGGTTTCGGCAACGATTGATTAGAATCTATCAGTGCTTCCGCGCACCTTCTCTCTCCTCCAAAACTTTGCAAGGTGACCAGTGAAATGGTAACTCTCGTGTCGTCCAGATGGAAGAGAATTTTTTAGGTGGGCCCAGGTGCCCTCCATCGCATTGGTGTGCGCACCAGTGATCGGGTCGACAAAGTGCAGCTTGTGGTTGACGGTGAGGAGCGTGAAGCGAGCGTCATCTGCAAGTTTGCGATATAGCCAGCCCAACAGTCGGTGATTATTCTTGTTCCAGTGCAGACCCACCTGCAGTGTTTTAGCGACACGGGTCTCCACGGGTACAAGAAAGCAGCACCCGCTGCCACGCTCCACACCGCCGAAAACCCACTGTCCAGGCGTTAAATACCCGCGATGGTACTTTCGCCGCCCGAACATACGCTCGCCTTGTTCTACGCGCAGTTACGCTCAAGCCTTCAACACCAATCATCTCTGAATGCGTAAAGACCACAACCTCCCTACAAAGGCTCGTCCAATCAGTTATTGTCTTACTTGTGACATCACTCACCCGCTGAATGACGGCACACGGTGGGTTCTGGTACCAAAAGTAAACAATTTTCATGAGTTGGGGAAGCGTCAGGTGCGATCCCTCAAAAAAAGAACCGCTCCGTATCAAAACCTCGCCTCGGCACTGAACCTTGACCGGCTTTCTCTTGGACACCTCACGAGTCATCCACACACCGCATCTCCATGAGTAGCCATCCGCAGATCTAGAGCGGACTTGCAACGTCATCGCAGCTTCGCACTCTGAACACGCACGAGAAACCAGGAGCAGGCCCATACCCTGAAGCAAATTAATTGCTTCCAGAGGGTCCTTCATGGCGTCATGAAGACGGCACAGGTTAAACGCCATGGCACTGGGATGCTGGCCTCTGGAAGAATAAAGCGTCGGGAAGCTGAACGTTCAGTTCATAATGCGTTTATTGGCCATAATCTAGGAGAAAAGGAGAGGGAGGGCGTCGGTAACTACGCGGTCTGGACGCTGGCACGAATTAAAAGAGAAGGGATTAGATGAAGATGTCCAACTTGGCGTCATAGATAAAATCTAGGAGGCCGTTCAGGATTCTCCTTTGGTTGTCCTGGGATCCAGGCGGGTGGGTCCATCCCTCCAGGGAGCTAATGTCTGGTGGTCGGTGCTTTGTCCTGGCTTCCTTTGATCTGGGGCACTCCCATAGGATGTGGTGAGTGTCGGCTTTCTTGCCCATGGTGCACCTTGAACAGGTTCCAGACCTGGTTCCTTTGCTCCATGATGCGATGCGGGCGGGCGTGCAGGTAGTGTCCGTGCGTATTTTCGTGAGGAGAACGCTGGCTCGTCTGCCGAAACCCTGGGGAAGGGGATCTGCGTTCGGAGGAAGTTTCTCCCACAGTGTGGTCCGGTAGTGCTCTTTAATCTGGGCCCGTTCTTCATCCGGGTCGTATCCTTGATCTGTTTGGCCAGCCGTGTCCTGATCACAGGCGGGGGCATAGCCGTGGTCGTGTATATGTGGAGGGACGTCAGCAGCTTCGCGGAGAAGGGAAAGGGACGCGCGAGCTAGCTGATGAGCCTTCTTCATTGCCCTCGATGCCTGTATGCGCAGGGACCCAGGAGATTTTGGTAGTCGTTCCTTCCTGCAGGAGTCGGGAGGCGAGCTTCTTGATTTCCCGAACTATGCGGCTCGGGCTTCTTGCTTTCTGGCATTCTTTAATTGCTTCTCTTGAGTCCGAGAACACTCGAAGTTCGCGAGGTAGCGGGTGTTGTGACTTGAGGACTGTTTCGAGGGCGAGGTGAATCGCCGCAAGTTCACCCCCTTTGATGGAGGTGCGCATTGGAAGTGCGTTCGCGGCCGAGGAGCCGAGAGCTGGAAAGTAGACTGCCGCGGTCTTCAGCGGAACCGGGGAGTCTTCTGCGGCGGTGTCGGTATATGCGGCCATGATGTGAGTGGGGTTGGTCCATGTCTCAACCATTCTGGAGTGCGCTTTTGCGATTCGTGCTTGCTGTTGGGAGTCGCCTTTTCGAGCAGTCGGCTTGTTTTCAGCAATGTTCATGTGATCTTCCCAAGGAGGGAGTTGCTCGGGAAGGTTTGGGAGTCCTTCTGTTGCGCGCCATAGGAGTTTCAGGATTTCCCGTCCTTGCTTAAAGTGCTTAAGACGTTCGCCGTGTGCAACCGTGCGAGCGACGACGGTGTCATGAAGTGAGTTGATCTGTGCGTGCTCCTTTAGTTTCCCGAGCGGGGTGAACCGAGGGAGGCCCGTGATGATCCTCATAGCTTGGTTATTCAGGGACTCAAGTTTTCGCCACTGTGCCTTGGTGAGCCAGTAGTGTCGGGCTCCGTAGCAGACTCGGGAGACTACCATGGCCTTTACCATCCTTCTGGCGATCTCGTCCGTTGCACCGCCCTTGGCGCTGCAGATTCTTCTGATGGCATTGAGGGCAGAGTTGCAATACTTCAGCGTGTCTTGAAGCCATATGTCCCCTTTGCCTGTCTCCTCCACGGTAATTCCCAGGATCTTGACAGACGTAGAGGGCTGGATTCGCTTTCCCGCGAGCACGAGATGGAGCTGGTCGCCAATCTTCATTACTCGTTGTCGTTTGGGTGCTATGGTGACATAGTTAGTCTTGTCTGGGGAGGCTTGGAGGCCTACCTTGTGAAGGTGGGCTTCAATCATGTCTAGGCCGGCTTGGAGTGTGTCTTGTTGCCTCTCGATGTCTTCGCTCTTGGTCCAGATCGATACGTCGTCGGCGTACATCGTAAACCCTAGCTTGTTAATTTTTTCGAGTTCGTAAGGTAGGGCCGCCATCACGATGTTGAAAAGCATCGGTGAGATGACAGAGCCTTGCGGGACACCTACTAGGTTGGCCTTGGGTTCACTGCAGTTGGCTCCGCAGCGGACCGAAAAGGTTCTGCCTTCGAGGAAAGTCTTGATGAAGTTTAAGGATCTCCCAGTGATGCCAAGGCGCTGAGATTCTTTTATGATTGTTGAGTGTGGAACAGAATCGAAAGCCTTTTTGACGTCAACTGTGATGATGGTTCTGATGTTGGAGCGGTCAGGGTTGATGTTGCGGATAATATCCGCCGATATCAGAGCCAGGCTTTCCTGGGTGCCGATGCCGGGTCGAAACCCCGTCTGGGCCGGGTGGAAAGAGTTGTTAGATTCGAGAAACCATTCTATTCTTGAAAGTACCATGCGCTCCATTATCTTGCAGGTGCAAGACGTAAGGGAGATCGGTCTGTAGTTTGTGAGGGTACCTTTGTCCTTGCCCGGCTTGGGGATTGGGATGACGAGGGAGTGTTTCCAGCTTTTGGGGAGCTTGCCAGTTTCCCAGATCTCATTAATCCACTCTAGAAGCTCGGATTTGGTAAGATCTGGGAGATTTCTCAGCATTGTCATGGTGATCTTGTCGGGTCCGGGGGCTGTGTGGGTTTTTCCACGTTGAAGAGCGCTTTCGAGCTCGCCCCGCGTGAAGGGCCGGTCCATGCCGTAATCCGGAGCCAGGACTTCGTGGTGGTATGGCGAAGGACAATTCCTCAAGTCGGGCTGGGGAAAAAAGAGGTCCCCTGCCATTCCGGCGAGTTGTTTCTCAGTCTTGTTGAGCTTAAGGGCAAGTGTGAGTGTTGCCCCTTTGCATTTCTTCTTTCCAAGAAGCGCGCGATTCGTGGCCCACAGTTTGGATATCGACGTTTTCTCGGAGAGCGATGCGCTGTAGTCGAGCCAGCGGTGTTCGTCAAGTTTTTGTGCGTAAACCTTCGCTTCCACCGTAGCCCTGGTGATGTTGAGTCTGGCTTCGGTGCTTTTCGGCCCTTTACGGTACTTTTGTATCTTTTGCAGTCGCTTGGCCCACAGCTTGAGAAGGTGGAGATCGGGTGTTGGAGTATCTTCACCGATGTCCTTTTTGATGGTTGCAGTCCTCAAAGCGCTGTTGAGGCGCGATTCAAAGTCAGCGTCTTCAAGTTCCGCGCTGTTAAGGGCTTCCCTAAACTTGTCCCAGTGTACAATGTTCGCTGTGCGTTTTTTAACCTTGTCCTTTACCCGTCTCGTTGGCGAGAATTCGAAGCGGATGGGGAAGTGGTCGCTACCCCACGTATCCGGTAGGCATTTCCACTTGTGGAGTTGAATGTATGGGTTCGTGGTCCAAGTGAGGTCGGGTGTGGTATCCGACTGCCCGGAACCTCCTAGTCTTGTTCTGACTCCTTTCTTGTTGACCAGGTTTAAGCGGAAGGTATGCATCTCGCCCACTAAGTCTTTCGCCCCCGGAGATTCATGGTTGTATCCCCACATGGGGTGGTGGAGATTAAAGTCTCCTCCGTACAGCTTTTGTTCTTTGGGGTAAAGATCGTGAATATGGGAGATCCATAGGTTAGTTCTTTGCTGTGTCGCGGACTTGAGCGGTCTATAGTAAATGGATGCTAGGACGATGTGGTACTGCTGGACCTGGATCCGCACCGCCACGATTTCCTGCCCATCGTTGGAGTACGGGGTGAGGTCGACTTGGTGCTGAGGCCAGTCGTCCCTCACGTAGACAAGGGCCTTCCCTGGAGGAGAAGTCATTTCTCCAGGGCGTTTGGTGGTTATGGAGGGACTGGAGTATACCAGGTATCCATAAAGATGGACGGCTGTGGTGTTCGTTTCCTGAAGTAACAGTACGTCAGGGCGTTCGTCAGGCTTATCCAGAAGGCGTAGTCGGAGCTCCGCTGCCCGTTTGCGGAGCCCCTGACAGTTCCACTGGAGAACTCTGATCATTTTTCGTTGAGGATTTGGGCTGCTAGCGCCTTTTGCCGGTTAGCAGTTTCCCTGTATTGCTTGATTTCCTCTTGCTGAGACTGGACTGTGGCTTTAAGCCTGTCGAGTTCAGCTTTGAGGTAGCTGCACATGTTGCGAAGCTCTTGTGTTTCTGACCCTCCAGTGGGGGCCGGTGGGGGTGCTTGGATGTTCTGGTTCACCTTGTCAGCCCATAAAGTGCCGCTCTGTGTTTTCGCAGTATTTTTTACTCTTTCTGTATTTTCCGACGGCTGTTGGAGTCGGTGTTGTTTTTTCAATTTCTGGATGTCCTCCCGCATCCGTTTGTTCGTTGCCGACCACGTTGGGCATTTGCGATCGGTACCCAGGTGGCCTTTCTTCTTGCACCCCTGGCAGTAGGGAGTAGAGTCCGGACATCCTGGTCCCTTGGCGGGGTCAGTGTCGGCTAGGTGAGAAGTTCCACAGGTCGGGCACACCGCCTGATTCGGGCAGATGTCAGGTTTGTGGCCCAGCCTGTGGCAGTTACGGCACGTAACAGCCTTTGGCTTGTGTGGAAATACCCTCATGTAGCGCTTGCCGTAGAAGATCGACCTCGGTAGTCTCTCTCCGTCGAATGTGATGACAGCCGTATTCGACTTGCCTAGCCGACGGGCGGCCACGATGTCGACCTTCTCCGATTCGAGTTCGTGGTTGAGGACTTCGTCGCGCGGGTCCTGCTCTTTAGGGTAGATATCATAGATGATACCTTTGGTGTATGACGTGCCAAACGTGCGGAAGACTTGTACAGGAAGTGCTTCGCGCCCCTGCACTTTGATTTCTGTAATCTCACTCAGCATTTTTGCCAGCTCCTCCGTGTCCGTGCGGACCGAAACGGTGTTGGCTTGCTCAATGAGGTGCATCGAGAACGAGGCTGTAGTGCGCAGCATGGTGCATTGCGTCTTGAGTGGTTGAAGGTAAGGCTTTATCGAGACTTGAGAGTTCGTAGGGCGAACCTTGTACTCGAACAGGCGCTGTCGGGGCCGTACCGCTCCGTGGGCTTGGAGTGAGGGGTCTACTCGTACCCGCTTTCTTCTCTTGTAGGTGACTTGTGTCCATTTTTCGTCGTCTGAGGGCAATGGACCTTGCCACTCGGTTGCGGCCGCACCATCTTGCGCACAGCCAGCTGTAAATATCATCAGCGCAGTTGTATCGGCGTCTTGGCGCCGACTTGCCGCTGTGATCGGCGTTTCTTGGGCTGGCGTTGTTGCTTCGGGCATAGCAACGCTTGCTGAGTTCGGCGATGAATTCGCCGTCGGCGGGTTTGTCTTGTCCGATTTTTTCTTCTTGCCCTTGCTGGGTTTGTTTGGACTGGACTCTTCGAGAAAGTTCTTAAAGATGTCAATGAGGCGTTCTCTGGGAATCGCCGCAAATAGAGCCTTCAGCGCGATTTCCGCTGAATCTATGTTATTGGTAGTTGTGGAAGATTCACCAAGAAAAGGTTTCTCCACCGCAGTGCGTTTTGCGGGTGCGATCAGCGAAGTGGTAAGCTGGTCCGTCGCGGCGGCAGGACTTGCTTGGCTTGCTGGGCGCGTGTCCATCTCCTCAAGGTTCCCGTCCACGGATAAGGCCGCGGCGGGTGAGAAGCTGGAAGTCGGTGGGGTGTTCGAGGACATCGGTATTAGGTACTAGGCCTAATAGCGGGAGCTCAAGAAAACGCGTCCGAACTCGTCGGTAGCTTCTTCTTTCTCCAAGCTGAACGAGCAGAGCTGCGCGCTCCTTTTCATTTATTATTTTTATTTGATCTGCCATTTTATACCTCATGACACCATTCAAGCAAACTCATTGGTTAATCGGCCGGACCACACCATCGCGTGACAAAAAAAAACAAAAAAAAACGCCAATGGTATGACCACAGAGGTTGCCACGGCATCTTCACAGGGAAGGGAGCAGTCGAACCCAACAACAAAATAAAATAACCAAGTGAATAAAAATTTAAAAAAAATAAAAATAAGAAGGGAGCCGTTGGACTCTACGACGGCGTGTTTTTTGGCTGGTTTCTGGCATCGGCTAAAGTCTGAGCTTAACGATGCAGGGAGTACAGTTCGTTCCTGGGGGGCTAAGCTCGCCTCCGGCGGGAATCTCTCCGATGCCACGTCACGAGGGAGGGGAGGAGCTTCTTTTGACTCCGCCTCGGCGAGTTTCCCACTCCCCCTCTTACATTTCCGACCCCCCCGGCGGCGGCGAGTTCCCCAGCGTAGCTCCGATTTTTCCCTACGCTCCGCAGTGAAGGGTTTTTATTTTATTTAAATCGGGGGATCGGTGGCCGGCTGGGCTAGCGCACGCCAGCTCGGAGCACGTCGAGCGAAAGGTCCGTTGCAGAACCCAGGATGCTGGGTTCAATCCCCACCCCTGCCCGTTTCGATGTTGATGAGCATCGTACCGGCGTGCAGTCATGTAACACTACTGCGGGATGGACGTTAAAGACCCCAGGCTAGCGGTTGTACGGCACTGCATGGCTAAATTTCTCATCTACAGCTGAGAGAATCTTTCCCGTTGAGGCACAACAAGTTTTAGGCAGTATCAACATACATACAGCCCAATTTTTTTTTATTTAAATCGTAAATGACAAATAAGAATAGGTAACAGCAGGGATGCTAATTATACAAACATTGCTTGGATGTGGGCTAGTTGATTAGACATTGTGATGGTTTGCTGCGCCACGTAGATGCAAGAAAAACGCTCTTGATAAAGATATAAACTAAAGCAGAGTATAGACGAAAAACAACATACAGGAATGGCGCAGACTAACAACTGTGTAATTTCTTTCTCATCTTTCTCCCCCCACACCGCCACACAGACACAATTTTTTTTTTTTTTTTCAGAATAGGATGCACGTGGAGCGAAAGCTCGCGCTGCAGAACCCAGGATCGTGGATTCACCCCCACCCCTCCCCTTTTCGATGTTGATGAGCATCGTACCGGCATGCGGTCGTGTATCACTACTACGTGGTGCACGTTAAAGACCCTAGGCTAGCAGTCATACTGCACTGGCTAAATTGCTTACCTACAGTAGGTAACAATGTCGCAATGTTCTGGCATGTTCTCCTGCTGTATAAACAACTAACGGCCAATTTGTTTGTCAAAATACGGTGTGGAGGGAGAAAGATGAGAAAGAAATTACACAGTTGTTAGTCTGCGCCATTCATGTTCATTGCTTTTCTTTTATCATCTGTTTTAGTTTCAATTTTATCAAGCGCGTTTATCTTGCATCTACGCAGCACAGCAACCCATCAAAATAATTGTAAAAGCCTGTAGGTAATGGTAAATAGCGTTCCTGGTTGCAGATTGCCGTAAAAACACATTTGTTTCTAGGATTCACTTTGTAGAATTTGGATGTAGGATTCACGACGGGGACGACGGTCCATTCACGGCTCCATCGCCTCAAGCCCGGTTCGCCACGCAGTTCATCGCACAGATACCTTACCACGTCTTTCGAGAGGCGATAGTGCTGTTGAAAATGAACGTCGTCCATGTCCAACACATTGGCGTGGTTTAAATACCTATGCCGACGGCAAAACACGAACGAAAACGCTGCCATCTTGGACGCTTCTCCCTGATCTCGCGCCCAACTTGCCCAAACTCGCCTAGGTCGGAGCCGGCAAGCTTTTCCCATCCGCGGCGGCTTCTGCCACGTCACAATGACGTCACCGCATCTCGCCGCGAGTTCCGAATATGCAACTCTCCGACCGCCTCAAACCCTCCGTTTAATGTCACGATCTAGGGAGTGCCGGCGCGTGTCGTCATGCACGGCGCCGACCAATCGCGGCGGTCGGCGCCGTGCATGACGGCACGCGCAGACACTCCCTAGAATCGTGACGTTAAACGGAGGGTTTGAGGCGGTCGGAGGGTGGCATATTCGGAACTCGCGGCGAGATACGGTGACGTCATTGTGACGTGGCAGAAGCCGCCGCGGATGGGAAAAGCTTGCCCTCTCCGACCTAGGCGAGTTTGGGCGAGTCGGGCGCGAGATCAGGGAGAAGCGTCCAAAATGGCAGCGTTTTCATTCGTGTTTTGCCGTCGGCATAGGTATTTAAACCACGCCAATGTGTTTGACATGGACGACGTTAATTTTCAACAACACTATCGCCTCTCGAAAGACGTGGTAAGGAGGCTGTGCGATGAACTGCGTTGCGAACCGGGCTTGAGCCGATGGAGCCGTGAATGGACTGTTGCCCCCGTCGTGAATCCTACACACAAAATCTACAAAGTGAATCCTAGAAACAAATGTGTTTTTAAGGCAATCTGCAACCAGGAACGCAATTTATCATTACCTGCAGGCTTTTAGAATTATTTTGATGGGTTTCTGCGCTGCGTAGATGCAAGATAAACGCCCTTGATAAAATTGAAACTGAAACAGATGATAGAAGAAAAGCAATGTACATGAATGGCGCAGACTAACAACTGTGTAATTTCTTTCTCATCTTTCTCCTTCCACACCGTTTTGACAAAAAAAAAATTGGCCGTTAGTTGTTTATACAGCAGGAGAACATGCCAGAACATTGCGACATTGTTACCTACTGTAGGTAAGCAATTTAGCCAGTGCAGTATGACTGCTAGCCTAGGGTTTTTAACGTGCACCACGCAGTAGTGATACACGACCGCATGCCGGTACGATGCTCATCACGGGCAGTGGTGGGGATGAATCCACGATCCTGGGCTCTGCAGCGCGAGCTTTCGCTCCACGTGCACCCTACCTTGAAAAAAAATAAAATACAATAGGTCTGTGTGGCGGTGTGGGGGGAGAAAGATGAGAAAGAAATTACACAGTTGTTAGTCTGCGCCATTCCTGTATGTTGTTTTTCGTCTATTCTCTGAGTTTCAATCTTTATCAAGAGCGTTTTTCTTGCATCTACGTGGCGCGGCAAACCATCACAATGTCTAGTCAACTAGGCCATATCCAAGCAATGCTTGTATAATTAGCATCCCTGCTGTTACCTATTCTTATTTGTCATTTACGATTTAAATAAAGAAAATTGGGCTGTATGTATGTTGAGACTGCAGAAAACGTGGTCTGCCTCAACGGGGGCGATTCTCCGACAAATTTAGCCAGTGCCGTAGAACCGCTAGCCTGGGGTCTTTAACGTCCATCCCGCAGTAGTGTTACACGACTGCACACCGGTACGATGCTCATCAACATCGAAAAGGGCAGGGGTGGGAATTGAACTCAGGATCCTGGGTTCTGCAACGGACCTTTCCCTCGACTAGGGAGCCTCGACGTGCTTCGAGCTGCTGTGCGCTAGCCCAGCCGGCCACCAATCCCCCGATTTAAATAAAAAAAAAAAAAAAGAAATACCTTCACTGCGGAGCGTAGGGAAAAATCGGAGCTACGCTGGGGAACTCGCCGCCGCCGGGGGGGTCGGAAATGTAAGAGGGGGAGTGGGAAACTCGCCTGGGCGGAGTCAAAAGAAGCTCCTCCCCTCCCTCGTGGCGTGGCATCGGAGAGATTCCTGCCGGAGGCGAGCTTAGCCCCCCAGCGCAATAAGGAGAATGCAAGGATTCGTGTTCCACGCGCCACACGCGCACGCCTTCCCGTACAAAGGATTCGAAGTAAATAACCAAAATAAAACGGTGACGAAAGCGCGTGCCAGATACAATTTGTTTTACGTTTTTGCTTTAGAAAATTTACTACTGCTGAGGCCAGCACGTGCGGCGCGTGCAACACCAATCCCTGCATTCTTTTTGATGCTTGGGTAATATAGCAATAGGTCTATTGAGCTTACAATTAGCTTCCACAGCGCTTCTGCAACGTGCATTGCACACCACCAAGGTTGTAGTTCTTCTCAGAAGATAATTGGGGCTCGTTCTGAGCCTGCGTTCATTATGAAGAACGTTCTTTTTGGCCGGCAACTTTATGAATATGTATTTATACTTCCTATAGATGTTTGATATCACCAAATCAAATCAGTAAAACAGACGTAGCATCTTAGGGGACTGATCCGAACTGCTCCTGCGACTATAGGCCAGTTGTACGTTTTGTGGCATCGCGAAACGAGATTTGCGTCACGTACACGATGGCAATTTAGTTAATCATCAGAATTGCCATCATGCTGGAAACATTAGATTCGGCTTCGCCATAGAGTTCGTAAACAAAACTTTGATGTAAAATATCTATAAAACTATACAAAGCATAGAAAAAAAAGACAGCTTGCCATTTGGGGACATTTTTTGTTCGAAAATCAGTCGTGAGCCCAAAATCTAAAAAATGTACCGGAGTTACTCTTTCAATAAACGAGATCACACAGAGCTATCTCGGATCGCCAGTTTGGGGACAATGATTACTCTTCAGCTCCTGTTTCGGCCGAATATATCTCTGACCGATGTATTTTGCCTGCCAACGACGTTTCAATCATTCTGATTGCGATTAGCTTTCACGCAGCAACTAATGCTCACGCCTTAATTAGACACTTCACGAAATTGGCTGATCTAGCCCAATTCGCAAAATTGCCGTGCACCTGTGACTATAGGCGTGATGTAAACTACCAATTCAAATTCTAAGTGCGATGCCAGCTTTGTACGCAAGAAAAGCGACGGTAAAAGTAGCTGCGGAAGTTGTGGGAACCGATAAATTATTCAATTATTTTATCATTAGCTGGCGCGCGAGCAACATTACCTTGATTAGGAAGGCCTGTACACTCGAAACTTCAAACCATCGAAGCATACAATCAAGTGCGGGTAGAAATTGGAAACCAGTGCTCTGTCATCGTTCGGTTGGGGTTTCTTGTCCAATGAATGCGTCGACGGATACTCGGCGTCTGGCTCGCAACCGCCCATACCCATGATTGCCTCTATTTCCTTTTCTCCTGCCTACATCACTTACCACCGCCACCATCGCCGAGTTGTAGTGTGCCGACGCTTTATAAAGAAGGGAAGGTGAGCGGGCTTTGAAACTTCTGTACGAGTGAAAACTAAAGGAGAGGACGTCTATCTGGAAGAATTAGTGGGTAGACGCAAAGCTAGTTGCCTTCGTTTCTGCCCACTGCTCGAACTCAAACGCCGGCAGCCGGCGCTCGCGTTCCAACAAAACAAGGACCTCTGGCTGTCCTGCTCCTGTCAGTGAACCTTGCATTACCTTGTTTTCGACTTTTCTAAAATTAACAACCACTTTTTATTTCTATTTCGCGGAATTGTGCAAAGCGGACCGGACCGTGAGCTTTTTCGAGTGTTGAAGTTCATTACATTTTGCTGCCCATGTCTCGCACGCCAAATTTAGTGGCTGTGTGACTTTTTGTTTTTCCCGTGACGCTTTTTTTGCAACGTTACGCTGATCTCAGGGAAGCCAACCCCAGATATTAGAGAGTATCTGTTACAATTGCAAACGAGGCATACTAAAAGAAGAATGCACTGTTTGTGGGGGAGACCCACAAGTCTCCGTACTATTTTTTTTTTTTTTTTTTGTTCTCGTTGGACTACAATTAAAACAACAACCACGCATTATTCTCTATTTCTCGTGGGAGTTGAAAAGTAAGGGCTCCGGTGTGCAAATAGCCCCCAACGACTTCCTGTTATGAAGATGACGGCGGGTTTCGCAGTGTTTACGAAGTCAAATAGGCACACTACCTTCTGGAAATGGCCACCTATGGCACTGTTAGATTTAATTTACTCTTATCATAAAATAATGATAAGTAAAAAATGAAAAAAAAAAAGTGAACCGGAAGTGTGCCAGGGCTACCCAGTATGTGGCCCAAATGATTTTTTTTTTGCCGAATAAAACAAAAGGCCAATACTTGGTGATAGGTTGAGACATAGCCTCTTCTATGCTCACAAAGCCTGGCAGTTCGACGACGGAGCCGTAGAGTGCCCGGTCGCAGATTTGGAGCGCGAGGATCTGGTAGCAGAGAGCATTTCTCGGGGATAGGGGAAGCTGCTGTTCAGGGCACAGCTTTTGCAGCGGCGAGGACCCGACACATGGTTTTCAAATACGACGAGAAAAGAAGCGGTAGGGCGAGGAACGCGAGGAGCACGAACGGACATTCTATCGCCGGGACAGGTGTGTTTCGGCTTCTCACCACAGCTGGGCACCCGTTACATGACTCTCATTTCATCCGCTGTCTGCCGCT
The DNA here is from genome assembly GCF_016920785.2 of Ixodes scapularis. NCBI lineage: Eukaryota > Metazoa > Arthropoda > Arachnida > Ixodida > Ixodidae > Ixodes > Ixodes scapularis. The sequence goes on from NW_024609835.1 coordinate 113,216,484, forward strand.
CTACCTTTTCACTTTCGGCGGCCGCGTCTTGTGGCGACTGCCAGGCTTTGTCAGTATAGAAAAGGCTAAGGTTGAGAATGCCGCAGAAGCTAGGCGTCTCCAAAACACACTCGCTGCGATCCGCAGGACTCTGGCTGCGCGTGCGCCGGTGTTACCATAGACCGAGGACTCGCGCTGTCTGCAAAGTATCTGTTGCATTTTTAATCTGTCACTGATAATATTTACACTGACAGCTTAAAAGAAAGCTGAAACACTTCTTGAAGAAATCGAGTTTGAGGTGAATTTCGACCTATTTTTATCCCGTGACTTTGAATATCGCGTTTCTTTTGCATGAAGGTGTCCACTAAACACGAGAAAACACGAAAAACTTCCGGCCGGTCATGACGTCATAATAGGATCTTTGGGCCGCCAAGCGCGTGTCGTTTGTGTGAGCAACGAGTGCAATTGCAAGCTTGCCAGGTATATCCCCCCGCGCTGACACCAGCCGTGACCTCCCTTTCTCAGCTTTTTGAAAACAGCGATAGTGCACGTGCCTAGCTTTGACAGGCGCTCAATATGCGCGAGAGCGGAGATGCCGGAAAATCCTAATATGACGTCACGCCCCTGGAAGAAAAGGCTTCGGCGGTACTTTAAAAATTAATTTCTGCAGCCTCCATGTACCAAAATGAAAAATAATCTCGATATTCGTGATCCTGGAGGCCAAATTAAGATGCGTTAGGCTGTTTTTTTTTTTCAAATGCGAAACAGCTTGAGGTTCCCTTTAAGACACGTGAAAGGACGCCAAGATGGCGTCCTCTTATAGTTATCGAGCAGAATTTTTCTCGCCGTGACATCATAAGTTACGATCTCTGACTACTTATCATCAGTTGTGAACTATACAAGTACGATTGTATGTGTGCAGAAATAACACTGGAAGCTCGGAGTCATCGCATTCTTAAACCAACGTCGTCACAGTTGAACATTTTCATGGAGCTGATTTTTGTTGATGCGAGAGAAACTAATTGGGATAAAGACGTCACATTGAGCGTTCGACCAATCGGGAATCGCGACCACAGCGACGCTTTTTGGTCGAGGACGTCGCTCAGGGTACTTCAGCCTTAGGCAGTCTTCGGAAAATATTTATACTTTAGAGCGTTCTTTTTTTTTCTTATTTCTTGTCTTTTTAATACAGGATGTCATCGGCGCTTTAATTTTTTTCCTTGCATTTTTTTATGTAAAATATCCGTTTTCAGCATCACATGCACTTCCCCCTGGAAACAGGTGGTCCCCGACGCACTCAATGTCCAGCCACCCGGTCGATTTCTCTCGGAAGCGTGCTCGCGCCACGCTCTCACCGCCAGAACCCTGAACCCAGACCCTCCAGGGCAGACTCGCTGGAGCGACAGGCGCGGCCAACCGCGTTTAGGCGCTCTCCGCTCTGCACCTCGGTCAGGCCACTCGGCCGCAATCAGGGAACCCCGTTCCGCACGAACAGCTTCCGCTGCCCGCCTTCCGCAGCCCGCACCACTTACTTCCGACTCGTGACGCTGGCATTCTTCGCGGCGCGGATCCAATTTGGAAAGTTTTAGAGAAACTCCCATAAAATCGCCGGTCGCCTTTGCTATATGCTTCGTTTCACCTTACGATGGTGCGCAGCAGACGGTATCGGCGACTCCTGTAAAACCAACGCCGCATAGCGGCAACACCGAGAAGCTCAGGAGAAGAGGTCGCTTCGGGTTAGTCGTCTGCTATCGCTGCTTGGTTCTTGCAGGCAGCATAGAAGCAAACATCGCTTCCAGTAATTATTTTTATGCTACCGCCGTGTCATTACTATGTACTGACAGAAAGAAGGTTTCTGCCGTCGAAAAATCACTTTGGTTTCACAGGTAACACCGATTTTACGCTGCAGTGCAAGCATTTTACGGTGGTCCGCGTGCTGAGCGACGAAAACGACATCCTTTCGTCCATCATTTTGCCTGACTGACCCTTTTTAAAGCTTCAAAGCTTCGAAAGGGCCATTAAAACTAGTCGCACCAAGAACTCCATGAAGCATTATCGTACTGAGAACGTTCCTTGCCCAATCTGGGTGTCTTTGGCACTGTGCATCCGATAAACTTATCACTCATGCTTATTTCCCCAGATCTCTTACAACTATGTTGCTCTTGCGTGCTTGAAGACAGTAAAATTATTTTTTCAATGCATCCAAGCACTGACGTTGCCTGCGATGGCGGTACGAAGATCTACAGCATCACATGCGGCGTCGCTGTGATGCTATAGCACCTCGTACCGCCTCTCAAATATCCTTTCAAGAAATTTATAGTTTCTTGAAAGAATACTTTTAGAAACTGGTGGGTTTTTACGTAACTAATTTGAGTGTTCCTAAATCAAAAGTTTAGTTTTTGATTAAAATTTCTATTTTTTGCTCTAAATATCTATCATATCTTCAGTTTTTTCAACCTTTATTTCCAATTAATTGCATGTCAACCACGTACTTAGCTCTATCATCCAGTTGTTCGCTAATATTTCAAGCTGATCTATGTTCGTACCCGAAAAAACAATACATTCGTGTCATCTGCATAGAGTGCAATATCAGGTCTATGTCTCGTGTCATTAATACATACATCAGAAATAAAAGCGGTCCGAAAATTGATCCTTGGGGAGCCCCATAATGTATATTAACAGTTTCCGAATTTTCACAACCAAGAGTGGTGTATGGGACACGTTCTGATAAATCATATTGAATAATTTGTAGGGCAAGTCCTGTTATACCATAATTATCAAGCTTTTTAAGATATATTTTATGCTTGATCGAATCAAATGCTTTTCTGAAGTCTAAAAATACCCTTAATGTATAGAGCTTGGTTTCAAAATTAGTATTTTATTTTTAATATTCAGTAAAGCGTCTTCACTACATTTCCTTTTCTGAAAACCATATTACGGCTTTGCAAGAAGGTTATGTTCTCTAAAATGATCGGACAGTCTGGAATTTATTATCATCTCTATTAGTTTTCAGAATATTAGTAATACGAATGTAGGTCTGTAGTTATTTAAAGTATTAATTGGTCCACCTTTGGGCATCATTAATACTCGGGCGATCTTTATTCTAGGACGAAATAGCCCTGTGCCTAATATTTTATCATACACTGCAGAGAAAGGAAGTCTAATTATACTAGCAATTCATTTTATTGGCTTAATTTTGAATTTACCATCGCCTCATGCACCGCTGTTTTTTAATGAATATGTCACGTTAAAAATTTTGGTCTCCGTGGTTGGTGATAGAAATATAAATCCTGGTGGGCGTGTCGACATATAAAACTCAAAGCTTTTTTCGTGGAACGAGGATGACGTTGAAGCGCCTGAATGTAAAAAAAATTAACATTACAATATTTGCAAGTTTTCCACCTGAATTATGAACACCATCTATTCTAAGGAGACTGGGGACAGTGCTACTCAACTTAGACATCAGTTCTTTTGCTGTCTTTGATGCTTTTATTATATTATATTGAATTGAAATGAATTTATTTTTGTAATAGCTTAACTTGGTCCGTATCTTTTTGCATTTCATCAATCTATTTATGTCTTTAGTTCTTATCAATGCATCGTAAAGCCTTTCTCTTGATTTATCCGTCTGAAAAGAGATTCCGTAATTCAGAGTTTCCGTGACTTGTCATGCCTTTTGACTTTTCTAAACGGAAAAGCTGTTTCATAGATACCTTGTATATATCATTCCAGTTTATATTTGATACAAGCGCAACCAAGCATTCGATACTATAGTCGTTGTTATCTCGATAGTAAGGGCTTCTGATATTCGTTTAATTGCAGCTAATGTTTTCACATGGAATAAAACTAAACAGAGGTAAGTAATCTCTTAAATCAACTGCCATTACACCGGATACTATATCGTTAGTCATTACATTGGTTACACACAAATCAATTAATGTCTCAGTATCAGACGTAACGCTAGTAGGCCAATGTATATTTTCAAAAGAGTTTGATTGAACAAGATCTAGAAATTGCAACTGCCATAAGACATATAGCATGAGACTGATATTAAAATCACCAACAAGTATCACAGGCAATTTACTATCACAAATATACTAAAAATAGCTTCCAGGGATTCAAGAAATATGCTAGGGGACCCAAAGGGTGGTCGGTGTGCAATAGTTATAATGTAATTACGACACACCACAAAAAAGGCGCTCAACATTGGAAGATACATGATTATATTCGAAAAATAACACTGCATACCAGCTTACTTTCACCGTAAAGGGATACTCCCCCACCTTTCTTTGCACTAAGAAATATGCCTACATGGTTGTAACTTGTAACCATTAAGTTCAGGAATATGAGAATCAGAGCTAAGCCATGTTTCGGTGAATGCGAAAATATCAAAGCGGTGGTTTAGGCAGTCAAGAAATTCTTTAATGTCGTCACATTTGTTTCCAATACTTCTTGTATTTAAATGAAATAAAGATAAGGGGAAACGGAACAAATGGTCCCGGAACAAATTGTCCCGGAATAAATGGTCCTGGAATAAATGGTCCCGGTACAAATGGTCCCGGAACTAATGATCCTAAGTGCAAACTAGGAAAAAATGGTCCCAGATAAATATTTCCATTATGGGTTTCATGTTTTCGAATAAATCCGATAATATCCAATAACACTTGCCGGTAAAACATTTTGCAGTTTCCAATATATACGAAAAACTCTGAATTTCGATGCTGCCGGTTGCACGAACTCATCCGGTTTTTATATTTTTCTGTGAAGCTCAGAAATGTTTTGCGCCGATTTTTTTTAATTTAAACTTTTGTGCTACAAGCGTCATAAAATAATATAATTTCAGCCCATGTAAAAAAGAAAAGTTAAGTAGCTTCTCTACGACACTAATCGAATTGGGCTCGCTTATATAAATATACTGCTCAAAAACACTGCTATATAAAAAAGATGCTCAAAAACAACTGCGAGGCATGTAACCGGGGATTCAGCAGCATAGTCGGGCATAGCTATCCAACTTTATGGAAGGCAATCGACGATCTACGGGCGGAAGCTTTATCTGCCGCCGTAACATTTGATCAGGAGTTTTTACGGAGAAGAAAACAAAAACAGCGCTGGTCCATATGCAGCGCCGACTGCAAACTCTCCGCCCAGTAAAACCAGGGAGCAAAGACGATGGAGGAATTCCTTCGAGGTGTCAGTCGCACTGTTCGGTTTTGAACACCAGGAGAAAGATGTTAAGGCACGTCCATATATGTGCTATCAATAAATTGTATAATTTCTGAACATCTTGTCGTAAAATATTGTTTAACCTAGCTAGTGCAGTTGCTGATCTGGTTAAGGAGACATGGAGGAACACCAAATCTGCATAGAAACCTAATGCACCTATAAAGGAATCGAGCTTCGCTCGTTCTGTGTGCTACCATCACGTGTCATGGCGAGATGGAAGTAATTCGAGCTTTAAGGGTTCAACAGAACGACTAAGGGTACTCATTTTTGTTTCAAAAGAGTCTACTGATATTATAAATATCCTAAAGCCCATTATATGAAAATAGTAATAACTCATATAATATCGCAGAAGGTCACTAAATTAACAGTTAGGAGATAACTGTTGGGACAGTATTCATTTCGAAAATATTCTGACGATTTTTAAGAAAATTAAGTTCAATACCCGACCACTTTTTTCGAAGTAACCGGACTTATAATAGAGACGAGATCCTTCATTCCACCAGGAAATCACTGATTGCATAGCAGATGAAGTATATTCTATATACAATATACTTCATCAGTTATGGAATCAGTGATTATCGTTTAGAAACTAAGATACACCATATGGTGCATCTTAGTTTCTAAGCGATATTTTTACGGGACCATTTTTTCCTACCTTGGACTTGGGACCATTAGTTCCGGGACCATTTGTTCCGGGACCATTCATTCCGGGACCACTAGTTCCGGGACCATTTGTTCCTACACCCAAAGATAAGTTATTGTGACTGCGTAAAATGTTTTCTTGAACAAGATTTGTGAATAAAGTTCTAGTATATTACCCGTGTTCCGTAGAACTGTCCATTAAAAAGAAAGAGCAAAAAAGAAAGAAATAGCTTGAATGCAGTTCTGTTTATCGTATCAGTTTCAGGTCTTCTTCTTGTTTTATCCTGATAACACGGTTACCGGCCGCTCTCCTCGCGAACATCTTGTCTTTCTTGTGCCATGCAAATTGATACCCCTTTTATGCCGTTTTAGTCCTTTTCTGCCAAAATATTTTTTTTGTTTTTCGCGGTTTAGTGATTTTTTTTTTTTAAGAGGCTCTGCAAAGCGGCTCTGCAAAGGGTGGGCGTGCAGTCATGTGATACCTTTAGCGCTTTGAATTGGCAGGTTTGGGTCGAGTAGCATCGGCAACGGTTGATGCTAAGGGTGAAAGAAAGGATGGCGTCTTTCCGGCGCCGGTGGCCGCATAATCGAAGAGAGTTGTGTACGCCTGACAAAATGTAGTAGGTTTGGGTTGATCCGGTCTGCCGAAGGTGCTGAGAGACCAATCGGGGCAGGGGGGGGGGGGGGGGGGGAGGGGGAAAGGGGGGGGGGGGAGGGGGGGATAAGCTAAGTGCTTAATTTTGATGCCCACGCCGGTACGTTTTCCAAGCAAAACGCGAACAATCCCAGAAGTCGCGTTCGTGCCAACAGTATCACCCAAGATTAATAATCAGCATGACGGAAACGCATATCTAAAATGCATCATAACTAAAGCGGCGTAATTACGATAGGAACCACAGGGAAGAGAAATAGAAGAAATGCTACGAGGGGACCTTTTACCCCAGCCCCTGAATTGTGGGTGGGTGGGGTCGGTGGTGGCTTGCCTGTCTGCGGGTAGACGCGTCGCTGGCAGGATTAGGGAGAAACGGGTGGGATGAGGAAATATGTTTCTGCGAGGGGGGGGGGGGGGGGGGGGGGAGGAATTGGGGCGGCCTCGCATCCCACCCCGACACGAGGATTAACTGACACTATAGTGCGATCGAGAGAATTAATGCTGAGGCATATCCTAGCCGCATTGCGCGCGGCCGGCGGGATTATATTTGCGTGGATACATACACCTGTTTGTCTGTTTCTAGTAGGCACTCGCTCGCGGCTGGAATTTCGCGGGGCTGGATAAGGGACGTCTAAATATTTGAAGAACTTTGATACATCCGGCGATCCTTGGAAGAGACAAAATCAAGTTTTATTCATTTCATACCTAGATGCTCTAAAAAAACGTAGTTTATAGACACCTTTCTGTCTGCTGTTGCTAGCGGCTGGAAATACTGTTAAAGAGATATGCATACTGCATACTCTAAAAAAGCCCGTGCGCCTACTTTCCCGCACAACACTTGGAAAGCCAATCACCGTAACTTACGGAAGCAGCTCGGCGAATGACGATGCCGAAGAGCAAGTTTAGACCAAACAGCGCTGCCTGAGTTGTGACACTCAGCAATGCAAAACGTCACGCTTGCACAATTGCTTCAGGTCACAACTCAGACTGTGTTTTTTGGTCTAAACACATGTTTCTGCAACGTCCTTTGCTGAACTGCCTCCGTAAGTTGCGGTGATTGGCTCTTCGAGCGTGCGGGAAAGTAGACGCACGTTTTTTTTTAGAGCGCACAGACGCGGAATTTAGAAAAAAAACGTGCTCTGGAGCTATTCCCTTTTGTCATCGATAACGCAATTTGAAAAGCACAGCTGTATAATATGGTACTACCGAGTTTCGAATAATTCGAAACACTTATAAACCTCTTTACTCCACTTTTTTTTTCTTCTTTTTTACTTGAGAAGCGAGTTTTCGCATTTCAAATTTGCTGAACGCCAAATATTTTTTTTAAGTAACCGTTTTTTACTTTCCGTGGAACGCTGTTGATCATGAACCCAGTTACTCAAATTTTTTATGTGCTGCATGTCGGGGGACGTACTGATGCATATGTTGTTTACTTTCGTTGAATGCTAGAGCATTCACGGGGTAAGAGAAATATTAACACAAAATGAAAAGACAAAAGGCAAAATTTTTTTTTTCGGTTTTAATTAAAAGTTTGTGAGTTTGAAAGGACCGTGAACGTGTTCGGAATTCGGCTGAACGGTCATGTGTGAAAGTTCAATCGCCGAGTTAGAAGCATTTATGTTGAACCACCATTTCAATGTTTATGAGTGCACAGCCCAGCACACGCGTGTTTTGCCTTCGGACGAGAGTTGAAAATGACAGCGGTCAGAAGTTCATTTCTGAACTTTAGTTTTATAGTTATTGAGAGGTGGGGAAACGACATAGCGCGTCTTTCGGATACCCGACCTTCAGAACACGCGTATGCCCTTTCGGAATGCTTTGGTTGCGGTTCAGGAGACGCCTTTAGCGTTGCTTGGTTATGTGCGAGAAAACTAACGGTTCTCCGTGACGTTATAGTCCTTGGCATTTAGAAAACCGTTGCCGTGCTCCCCGTACTGCACTACCGTAGCCTTTGAAGCATGCTTTTAAGCGCAAGCCTGAGTAATACCGTGACCGCAGGGCGCGCTCTTAAAAGCGAGGTTCAAATGCTTTGGTAGCGCGGTACGCTCAACAGGGTAACGGTTTGCTACTGTTCCTAGTGACTATTCTTGTTCCCGCAGGCAACGAAAGAATAGGCTCATCGCTCTCTACATTAGCATAGTGAAACATAAACTAAATTTAAAAAGCTCGAGGTACACCTAAGCATTTCTTACGAGTTGTGAATGCGAAAGCATGCAAGCCGCTCGTCCGCTCCCTTTGCCGTCTGCTGCGTACAGGCGTGCGCGCGCTTGGTTATCTCGGAGGCCATGGCTCAGCGGCCAATGGAAGCCCCGTTGACGCGCGCCAGCCAATGGAACCGAAGGCGATTGCGGAAACCAGGAGCCGTTTTCGCGCTTCAAATTGATGACGCCAGCTGGCTCTATGAAACAGGTAATGCTTTCGCATTAAAATGTGTATTGCGACAAGAATGGGAAAGTAGCGTCATTGCCCTCCCTGCCTGCTAGCAAGACACAAACAGATATTTGACATGCAGAGGAACACAACCTTGCAAGGTGATTGGCTGACTGGTATCTGTTGACACGAAAAAAGTCATTCTCTTACTTTTCAATCTTCAAAACTTCGAAAGCGTTGTTCAAAAACCCGCCGCGCAAAGATCGCCATGGAGCGCTATCGTAGGGAAGGCAATAATATAAAGGCCGGTTCACACATGCAGCGAAGCGCTAATATAGCGCTTCTCACGTGTCGTCCGCTACTTATCGTCTGCCATGAGCGATAGTTTAGACAGTGGGATACAAAGCTGGTAGACGCTGCTGTCCGCACGCGCTTGGCACGAGGTGAGCGCTACGCTTGTAGCGCTCTACTGCATGTGTGAAGAGGCATTAAGCGTCTTTGGCTCTAAATCATGCACACTTCCACAGATTTCTTACAATAACAGTTGGCTCAATAAATTTACTTGCACCAGCCTGGGCCGGTACAGGAAAGTGGAGGGGAATGGACTTTTGATTGTGTTTTGAGATAGACTGCACTAGTAAACCGAATACAGCGATGTGCACCGAGTGCATGCAGTCGGTGCTTGATGTGCAGGTAAACCAAACATAGCCATAGACAATTTATTTATTTATTTATTTATTTACTCTCAGGGCCAGAGGCGTTACAGAGGGGAGTGGGTATTAAAAAGTACAACACAACGTACAGCGTACAACAGAAAATATTATACACTAGTTCTGGCTCTTTACAAAAAAAATATTGGAAACGGCAGTTTTAAAACACTCGATATCGGGGATTTTGGCAATGGCTCCGGGAAGGTGATTCCACATTGTTGAGGCACTAGGAATAAAAGACTCAGAAAAATGTTTAGTACGACAAGAAGGAATGGCAAGCTTAGCGCCCTGACTGGTGTTCCATGGGCACCAACACGAGAAGCGTGCGCGTGAACGTGGCCTTGAAAGGATTGCAAATGCATGAGTAGAGATATGGCGGCGGACAGATGCCCTGCTTTCAATCGTCTATAAATCGATCTCACGTAGAATTTCATAACGCCGCCGCTGCCGCCATGCATCCTGGTATCAGTAGAAGCATAGCTTCCTCTATACTCACAAAGCCTGGCAGTTTGACGACGGAGCCGCGAGGAGCTGGTAGCAGAGAGCATCAAAGAGCCATTTCGTCAGCGCACAGCTTTTGCAGCGGCGAGGACCCGAAACACACTTGTGCGCTCGGGAGAAGTGTGTTTCGGCGGCTCGCTGCAGCGCGGCGCCAACCACGTGGCTCTCCTCTCATCTGTTGTCTGCGCTCCACATTTTCCATTTCGGCGGCCCATGCTCGCGGCGATCTGCCATGTTTTGTCAGTATTAGCGGCGAGATGTTTTGGTGGCGCCCTCCCATGGTTCCTTCTCGTGACGTCATTACCTTGCAAACAACAAGTTCCATGGTGTTTGTAAGGAGCATGGTGGAAGCTTGAAATCATTGCGCTTTGAAACCAACGCTGCCAACACCGCCAAAATTGAAGTTCTTCCATTCCTCTTATTTCCGTCGAAGAGAAACCCTTTCCTGACGTCATAGTCAGTACCGGTTGAATCGTGAAAAACCGATCACAGCGACGCTTCTGTTCGCGCACGTCGCCAATACACCATTCGCTATATTACCCAAGCATCAAGGAGAATGCAGGGATTGGTGTTCCACGCGCCACACGGGCACGCCTTCCCCGTATAAAATATTTGAAGCAAATAACCAAAATAAAGCGTTGACGAACGCACGTGCAAGATACAATTTGTTTTAGGTTTTTTCTTTATAAAACTTACTACTGCTGAGGCCCGCACGTGCGGCGAGTGGAACATCAGTCCCCGCATTCTCTTTGATGCTTGGGTAATATAGCAATAGGTCTATTGGCGACGTGAACGATCAAAAGCGTCGCTGTGGTCGGTCCACCACAATTGACCGAATGCTGACTTTGACGTCAGCAAAGAATGTCTTATCGACGCAAATAAAAGGAATGTTTGAACTTCAACTTTGGTTGTGTTGGCAGTGTTGCTTTGAGAGTGCTATGATTCCAGGCTTTCACCATGCTCATTACAAACACCACCGAGCTTGTTGATCACAAGGTAATGACGTCCCGAAAGGTAACCAAACGAGGGCGCCACCGAAAAATCTCGCCGCTAATAGAGGAGGCTATTGCAGATGTATCTGAAGTCTTTCTGCACCCGCGACAACTCCGCTGGGGGTCTGAGCGAGCAGAGCACGAGGCGGCACGAGGTGGTACCAGCTGTCTCGTGCATTGCGGCATTCCTCCTTTTAACTACATGTATGGCGGTGTCACGCGTGCGTGGAATGGTTATATTCTGTTTCAAACTTAGTTTAGAACGCTGTCAAAGCTGCTGGTGCAAGCATGGGGACAGATCTCGCAAATAATTTGTACGCGTTCTCCCACAAATGAAGCCATAAATGAAGCCACGCTCTCGCGCCAGTAGCTTTGACAGCGTTGTATACTAAGTATAAAACGAAGTATAGTGAGATTGGTCTATTGTTTTCTTTTTGCAAATTTCAAGACAGAAAATTTACTTCTGAATGTTGCCGAACACCGACGCCGCATGAGGTAGTGATGCGAAGATGTCCGCTTGTTACGCCGGTGCGTGGATAACAAAATCTAGACATTCAAGAAATGTCTTTATAAAGCAACCTATCACCGCGTGTCTCGATCGGCTCACTAGAAATTGAGAAATCGAAGAGAAATCGCTCATTCCATGAAGCAAAATGGCGACCAGGCGATGGTCATTTCGCGCTACTTTCTTAGGGTTTACTGACTTTAGCCTCAATTATCAACTAATCTTCTTTTCAAAATTATTCCCACCCTGCAGGATGACCAACTGGGAGAAATGACCAAGGAGAGAAATCGCTGGACACATGCACGTCGAAATGTCTGATGGGTCGTTTGGCGCGTCTGAGGGTTTCGAAATGCGAAGTGCAAATTTCACACTGGAAGACTCGGAGACCACGATCCCACTTAACTTAGCTCCGACGAGTCGGCAGTTTTGTCGTGACTTGTGCATTGTACAAGGTTTCGTTTATGTTTCGTTTATGTAGTTTTTTTAATCTACTTCGATAAAATGAGCACATTTTACAACGAATGGGAACCGCCAAATTCAAGTGTAAAGGAGAACTCCTGTATAATTTCGGTGACGCGGATTTGCATAAAAGTTGCACCATATATGAAATGCGTTTTCCTCGGTACAACTACAAGTTATTTTGACAAAACATTTGTTTTCTTGGAAGAAGATGAATATTAGAGTTCACACGCTCACGTTTCCAGTTTATGGCTTCTCTACCGATAACATTGTGCAAGAGCGGCGCGCGACGCAACATCTTCCATCCAAGATGCGCCACGGACGGCGTTATGCGGTGTCGCGCCATTTCGTGCCTGTTATTTTGTACGCTTTGTCGGGTACAACAACGTGATGGGGGGAGCACAGTTTTACTTGAGTGCTGGAACACGACAAAACAAACGTAGAAAGCAAAATGTAAAGCCTTAAAAAGAATGGCAGTTTTTTTTAAATTATTTTTAGATTAAATCGGCGTGTGTAGAATGGCGTTTTATGAGAAAGATTCCAACTTCTGTATCAGCCTTGCAGGCTTGCGATGCCGTGAACGGCGTCCTCCCGTCCTCCTTTTGAACTGTTTCTTAATTTTTTTTTTCTTGTGGATTTTAAAGCTTTTGCAGCTTCGAAACGTTTGCAACTTTTGCAGCGTCTCAAAGTCCTCTCTTCAACCTCTTATTCTATTTTTTTTAATTATTACTAACATTTCAAAATTGCGATGAGAGGCCGGAGGATCTCAGGGCGCAGGTGTTTGGCACTGGCCAACACTTTTCGACCATGACAAACAACTTTTCAAGGCTAAATCAGAGCTAGCTTCACTAAGAATTCAATTCTGCATAACAAGAAAACTAAGAGCATGGCATCGAACAGCACGGAATTTGTTCTACGAACGAAAGATTTTGATTTTGACCTCGAGCTGTTTCTGGCCTTGATAGTGACCTCCCTCAAGTAGGGCAAAGAGCGGTACTGAGATATTCCTAAACTGAGACGGATAGCGGCATGGTCCCCAACTTGTCTGAAAATGTTCTAAACGCACCATCACACATCGGCTAAATAGTATCTCAAATATTAGACCGGAAAAAAAAGTCTTTTGCGAAGTTAATGAATTTACAGTTTTGGTCCTCATCGTGTTTTTCAAACTGAATGTCTCTACTGGGGTGCTATCCTGGTCACAAACGGTCACGTTCGTGTTTCTCGAAAACTCCTCCCCCCTACGAACCGCGCGCTCCTATTGGCCACAGCCCGCGTGATAATTCCACGCGGTTCCCATGGGAACGTTCGCGAAACACGAAAGCAACTGTTTGCCGTAACTGTCACTCTTCGAGCTCGGACCGTGACGACAAAGTGACGTATGACCACGTCCGACGTACGTAGCACATAGCGGAAGTCGCGTAACTAGATTAACTGCGGTATTACTCGACACACCCTACTCTCTGTTTCACTATGAGTGCGAGCTAGTGCGGGTGCAGGAACTACAAGAACGTGCTCCGGGCTTTCAACGTCCCTGTCGAGCAGGCGCGCCCGCGCAGTGCAAACCAACGTTCGTGCAAGCATCGTTTGGGGTGATGTGCTCCTGCTTTTAACTTCTGTTTCCATTGCACGAAGGGGAACAAGCTTTGGGCAGGATTCTAGAGCGTAGAAAATGGCGGCGATGCTTGTTGCGCAAGGATGGCTCGATTAACGCGTAGAATGACGGGTTTTCCGCGAGCGCCCGGTAGCCTTTGCGATGCACGACGACTGTTTCTGACGACAATACCGCTTGTCGAAAAGCACCGTGTGATCGCAGTGTGACCAGCTGCGAGAGACGGCGACGATGAGAGATGATGATCGTCGAGCAGCAGCAGACGAATTGAATCGCACTGAGATTTTTCGCAGCGGGGAACTACAAGAGCGCGGTTGCCACCGATGATCACATAGCTAATGCCCAGTGGATGGTGATCAGAGCCGTGACGGCCGTCGCGAGTGTCGCTGTCAACCGGCTGGGAAGAGACGGTTAGGTCGACGAAACCCCGAACCGAGGCAGCTGAGGCATGTGCGAAAGAAGGCTTTTGTCGCCACCACGACAAGCACTCGACGTCGTGGGGTGCGTTGACGGAACCTAGAATCTAAAAGAACCTTCCTCACCATCATCATCGGTCTGAAGGAGATCGTCACCGTTCTGAAGGACTCCAACACTTTTCCGCAAACACCACTCTGTCATTAACAACTTGGTGGTAAGTTTACGTTAAAATTTCAGGGTTTCTACCGCTTCGAAGTTAGTGCACGCTTAGTACCTATGTCTTCAGTTGACCATTTGTTTCGGTTTGTAGCTACTGTCAATCACGCAATAAAATCTGAATTGGTTGCTGATGGCATTTTATTGTATCAACTAGATATTTTACCTTTTCACGCCAAGCTTCTGGAATTGCATGTCAGTCATCGGACAGTCCTAAGAAACACTTTTCGACGCCCTGCAATGAACTACGAACAGTGTGTCCTAAAATGAATCGTTAGCTGTTTAGACAGCAGGAGTTTAGTCTGACGGAGCATGGTAACATTGTTACCCACTGTAGGCGAGAAATTTAGCCAGTGCAATCTTGTGGATGGTCGTCATCTCCATAACCAAGAAAAATAATAAAGATACAATTGTCCTCCATTCAACACCCGTGTGTTTAATGTAAAGGTTATCATAGAAATTAAAAAGATTGTCGTTTCAAAAGTGACAGTAACTCGTTGAAATTATAGAGTAGTGCGAGCTGGATTTTTTTTAAAATTTGCTTGTAATGCAGAGCAAATACGCGCTGTTGAAGCAAAGTAGATGTGTGAAGGAAAAGCGAGCATATCTACTAAAGAAAGAACCGCTACGTAACGTGAAAAATGTCAGCAACTATCTTGTGGTGGTACGAGTTCAGTGGCTCTGCACATGCTTATGGCAGCCTGTGAATGTAGGATGCTCCCCTTATGGTATCATCCAGTGGCAAAGCCAGGGAGGGGGGGGCTTATCTTCGCCCCCCCCTCCCCAAATCCGGCGGGCCCTAGAATGTACACACGAATTTCGACAACAACCCCCCCCCCCCCCCCCCCCGCTCCCCAAGTCATAAACATCCCAGCCACCTCAAACCCCCTCCACCCTCACCCCCTTAAAAGTTCCTGGCTACGCCACTACTATCAACAGCTAGCACTCAATTGATAGTCAACATTATCAAGATAAGCGAAATTTTCTTTATTTTATGCACCATATAGGCAGTGTTTCTGTCTTTATATGCGTGCAGGCAAAGCACACACTGTAGAAAACACTTGTGTGAAGCCTGCGTTCACAATGCAGTCCCCGTCAAACGTTCAAGGCTTTAACAAATTCCACAAATTAAAATTTTCAACGAAACGCATTAGTTTTGCAAAACGCTGGAAAACTGACGTTGCGTTTTACATCATTCACCTTTGTCGTCCGATGAATCAACAGTCAGCACTACACCAACCTCAATGAGCTTGTGGTTTGTTTTCTTGCGATTGGGGCGATCGCTGGCGGTCGTGGCGGCGGCACAATTCTTTCTCAGACCGTTGGCTGCTTCCTCCGTGCTCGCGGAAACGTAGTTTCCTTTGTGTAAAAGGGAGGTTTTGAATCTTGATGCATGGCAACGCTGAATGAAGGTATATTACTGTTTTCATAATCTCAGCAAGGCTACCGTACGAGCCACTGCACCACCACCACTTTCAGGCTTCATAACACCGGCACAAATAGAAGCCAAGTCTTGCATCTCGCCAAGTGTTATATTGGAGACGTTAAACGCCAGCTCACTGTGCTCTTCGACCCGGTCCTGCCGCCGAATGGGCTCATCCAACAGCACGAAAGCATTCGTGTGCGCGTTGACCGAGTGACCAATCGCATGTCAAACCCCAGCCATGGTCGATCCGACGAGCATCGCGGCCATGTTCTTTCGAGTTTAACTCGCCAAGGGTACGGTTGTCGTGTTAAAACAATGCAAATAGTCCCGTGCATTCTTGTTCTTACGTCATTTTGTCGTCACAACCCGAACTCGAAAAATGACTGTTAGCGGCAAACGGAGGCTTTGTAGTTTCACGAACGTTTCCATGGCAAAGAGCGTTGAATCGTCACGCGCAATGAAGCCAATGGGATTGCGAGGTACCTATGTAGGGATGTGTAAAAACGTGGAAGCCGTTTTCTTTTCTTTTTCTTTTTTTTTTTTTTGCACGAGCTTTTTTGCAAATATAAAAATAAGAAAAAAAGACTGCCCGAGATTATGCAGTCGCGTCCATTTCTTCAGCGCCGAAAGAGAAGAGCATGGCTTATGGGGACTACCGTCGTAATCACTGCGGTGAGCAAAGCGAGCAAAGCATTATTAAAACTGCACGAAGAAACTTTCCTGCATCATCCACAGCATGTTCACAACCGGTGCACTCTGCGTCGATCTCATGACTAGTCATATATTACCACAGAGTCGTCGTCAGGGGGGCTATGTTGCGCTTTTTGCACTCTCAGGAGACTAGGGAGAGGGAAGTGACGTCAACGACACAGCAAACGCAGATTGGGTGTTGATTTCGTTTTCTTCTGTCAACATCCAATCTGCTCCAATGAGCGCTCCTTGGAGCGCCACATGAGCGCTCCAAGGAGCGCTCATGTGGCGCTTCCTAGCGCGTCACTTAGTTCTAACGTAGCGCGCGACTAGCGCTTCTGTAGCGCCTTGTTAGCGCTCCAGTAGCGCCTTGTTAGCGCTTCAGTAGCGCTTTGTTAGCGCTTCAGTAGCGCCGTGTTAAGGGGTGTCCAAACAGGACACTACAAAACGCACGACTCCGACAAATCGTGAAAATTGAAGCGGACGCGCCCGCTTCGCGTCCGCTTCAATTTTCAAGATTTGTCGGAGTCGTGCGTTTTGTAGTGTCCTGTTTGGACACCCCTTAACACGGCGCTACTGAAGCGCTAACAAAGCGCTACTGAAGCGCTAACAAGGCGCTACTGGAGCGCTAACAAGGCGCTACAGAAGCGCTAGTCGCGCGCTACGTTAGAACTAAGTGACGCGCTAGGAAGCGCCACATGAGCGCTCCTTGGAGCGCTCACGTAGCGCTAACTTAGCGCTCCGCTGTATGTGTGAACAGGCCTTAACTATGTTGCATTTCGCGACACTATGTAGCATACTCGAACGGGTAAAGTCTGGGGATTCAGAAAATATAGTTCCTTGAGGTAGCTAATACAAATAATAATAAAATCACCGGAGTACTTCTTGAAACAACAAAAAAAGAAAAAAAAGAGTGGGATGGTTTAAAAGTTCTGTTCGAACGATTTTTTGTTCTTGACCTTGCCCCGTCAGAGTAGGGCGTTGCGTTTCGAGCAGGACACCGTCGCCTTTCGGTCTATACTCTGTTTTACCTATACGATGAACCGCGGACGACGCCACGAGCCGTTGCAGCCAATTCCAATGGCGTGGGAGTGCCGGGTGATGGGGGAATGGCGCAGCGACGCGCGATACGCGCAGTCACGTGATCCATTTGCAGCTTTGGATTGGCGGCTCGTGACGTCCGTTGAGGTCCATCTCAAGGAGAAACCAAGTATAGGAGTGGCGCGTGGCCTTTCGTCCGCCGTCCTCGGGGGACTCATCTTTTGGGTCTGCCGTCGCCGCCGAAACCTCTTTAGAAAAATAGCCCTCCGCCGTGCCGACATCTCTCCACCCGGGTGGCGACCGAGATTTTAGAAGGAACGTGCTTTCTGGGTCGAGGCGACGGGCTGTTGCAACAGCGGATACTGGGTTTACCCTAGGAAAAAGATTACACGAGGTTGATCCTGCTGCGATTGACATCGAGAAGTAGGAAATCTGTTGAGCGTAAACTATATACTCCGTTCACCTTTAGGCTGCGACTAGAAGCTCCGCCTTCAGCGCGAGCTCGCTGGCTTCCGCAGTGCTTTGGTTGCGCGTGGCTGCGCGTTCACACTTGTGTTAGTAAGGGCGAAAGCTCGCGCTGAAGGCGGAGCTTGTAGTCACAGCTTAAAGGGGCTGTGCAACAATTTGCGGACTTTCTCCTATTTACTGCGGAAACTAATCTGTGTCACCTATCAAACGAAAAACAGAAAACCGTATTTTGTTGCGAGGACTAATTTTTATTTAAAAAGAATGAAATAAATCGAAGGTCAAAGTACCTCGCAACTCTCTACGTCGCCTTTCGAGTGACGTACTCTGGGGAATCATGTGGTTTCCTCATGCGTTCTCTCTTCAGAAACCCCAGCAGCTTCCTCCGCGATTGTCAACTTTTGAAGGATTAGCATTGTCGAAGGACGCTGCGAACGATCGACACAAAAGACTGTTCGCCACGGGGCTGACGGCGAATTGAGCCGCGGAGTGGGACAAGTTTTTGTTTACTTCCGCGTGTCCCCTGAGAGACGCTATCACCGTAGTCCCCGTAACCACCACACGCGGCTGCAGGTCGGCAAATAATTTGCTTTTTTCTTTGCGATTACGCAGCGGAATAGAAGTTTTTCGAGACCAGGTGACGCATTTTTGGCTACTTGTGCTTGGATAAACCATATAAAAAATACAAACTGCCACTACTTTTAACATTACAATTGTTGCACTACCCCTTTAATGGTGAACGAAGGATACCATCTCGCAGAACCACTTCGGAAATATAGTTATAACCCACTGTTCTGACTCTAATCGTCCTAAAAATTCCTAAATCATGCAATACACACGCAATTTTTCTTAAAAAAAGAAAAAGTCCGAGGACATCTAAGTCCTTATTATGAGTTGTGAATGCGAAAACATGAATGGCCATTCTTCCGCTTCCTTAGTTCGTCTGCGGAGTAGTATCGTGGACAGCCACGTTTCGCTACTGCGGAGGTTTCTGCTAACGGACGAGCGCGCGCTCTCGTGAAGTGGTCGCGCCGGGCTGGCATTGCGGCCAGGCCCGCACCGCCGTAACCTCTTACTGGCGACCGGGCTGCTGCGTGCGCTGCGCCGCCATGGGTAGGGCGTCTCTGGTGGCGTCGTTTGGAACTACGCTACTCGAGAGCCAATGGGAGCCTCGTTCCTTGATCACTCCCGTCAGCCAATGACAGTCTGTCCAGCAGAAATCGGCTTCACTCCGTTCCATTCGGCAAGGGCCGTTTAGGTGCCGTTTGGCGCGGCTTCGAAAGCTAATGACGTCGGTTCGCTTCATAAAACAGTTTATGCTTTCGCATTAAAAGGAATCAAAGATCGCAACACACCGCGGTCATCTCTGGCGGTGGGAGGCACATGTTTCGAAACCAGGACCACTGTCAGCCAATAGCAAGCGAAGAATCCTCGCGCCTCCGACCGGTGGAACCGTGGAGTGATATATTTCGAATGCGACCAGCTCGTGGTCCGTACAGTCCGGTCTAGGATTCAACCCAGCAAGCGAGCACTCCCGAGATAACGACCGGACATATCTATTTCGCGGAAGTAAAAAAGAAACAACAACAACATAGTTCGCTGTTGTTTAGACGATTATTGCAGTATTATGTTCCCTCAACGCGTAAACTGAAAATTTTTTGACCACCCTAGTTGCTTTTATTATTTACAGAAGCATAGAGATTTTGTAATAACACCGCTTACAATCTCAACAAAATGTCGCATTTTCATTGGTCACATGTAGTCCTGGCTGTGTGCACAATGATACTCCCAACCGCTGAAGATGCCCTCGGTGTGTTCGATCTTTGATTGCTTTTTTAATAGTGAAATTGGCCGCGCATCGTTGTGATTTATATATATCAAGGATGCTTAGAGCACGCAGAGTAAATTATCTCAAAATTTTGCAATCTGAAAAATCTTCTGAAGGCACATTTAAGGTCAGATGACATGATCACGTAACATTACACAAATTTTGCACTGATTTGGCGGAACAATCACGTGACTCGAACTGATAGGCTGTAATCACGTAATGTAAATCTAATCGCTCAATTTTGCGGAAACATAGCGTGACGAGGTCAAATGAGGGGATGTCGATTTCTTAGCTAAATGTGGAAAACTTGCATCACATAATACATATTTTCCCGCTAAGTTTAGCGGAGATATCGATCTCATATGATGCGAGTTTTCCGGTTTAGCGAGGAAATCGAGGTGAGGGTCCTTCGTGGCAATTTCGTCATGCTATCCGTCTAATAAAGCTCAATCTGCGTTAATCCCTCTCACCCCCCCCCCCCCAAAAAAAAAAGAGAGAAGAAGAAACAACATTAACGAAATAAACCGAAAAAAAACTTATCGTTTCATTCGTTTATTTGCTTAAATATTGCCCATACCACTGTAAAAGGGAAGTATAGGCAAAACTAGTTATATGGTAAACACCGCAATGCAAAAATACAAGAAAAAAACAAAAAAAAAAACAGGGTGACTTCTGCATATGGAGCACAAAGGTTTATACAAGCCTCTCCCCCAACGTCATCGCGCCATCCTGTTTACCATTTCTACTTGTTCTTGCCAAGAAGAAACCAATCCGGAAAGCAAGACGTCTGCTTTTTGTGCAGGAGTTGCGGTGACGTTAGAATGGTGTTGATCTCTGATTGGCTTTGACTGAAAGCATAGCGGGTAGACCTCAATGCTAGGTGCCTCGAGGACTACCCACTATTTTTTTCAATCAGGCAATAAGAGCTCGGAGTTCTGACGTCATCGCTACCCTCGTGCAAGAAGCAGACAAACTTGCGCTTCTTATTCAATGGTGCGAAGCGTATGCTGCAGATGGCATGCGCCCTATCACTATGGCCGCTGGTGTGTCGTCATGCAAGCCACGTATCTGTTTGGCTTAAAGGGTAAATGCAAGACAAACAAAAATATTATTTAAAGGGCATCAATAGTACACGTATCTTTTTAAATACTTTTTTTTTTTTCACGAAAGCCATAAGACGCAATTCAGGTCCAGAAGGTGGAGGTCCCAGTCCGCTAAGCCCCGCCCAGTGCTTACAAGGTGCTTACATCCCTCAACAGCTGGAGAGATAATCGACGTGTGAAAGGTTGGTTGAAAATTGGTATCTCCATGCAGTAATACTATTTTAATCGACTGTTATATGTTTGAGAAGTAAATATTCAAGATAGAGTCATTATTGCTTTGAAATGTATTCTTAGATTGCTTCTCCCGCTTTGGTTTAAAACGTTGACAAACATGACTGCCACCGTTTGCGGAGTGGTGAACGAGCGAAGCTCGTTGAGCTCCTTAATTTTTATCAGTGCGAGTGGTTTTGAGTTTACAGAGATGTTTAAAGGAAGATATCTTCGACCGGCGTACTCCGCAACAAACAACTGCCCCAAGTACGCGCCTTGGGAAGTGGTGTCCGAGTGCTTGCTCTTGAAGCGGGACTGGCTTAAGCTTAGAGTTTTAGATCAACTATTGATGCGAAAGCGTTAACTGTCTCATGGACCGAGCCGACGTCATCAGCTGCCGCGCCAAACGGCAGGTGAATTCCCCTCTCCGAATGGAGCGAAGTGAAGGAGCGATCTGAGGTATCCCAGCTTTGAAGCCGCGCAAAAAGCCGGACCAAACGCAAATAAATTCACCTTTTCTAGTAAAGCCAAAATCCCATTGGCTTGCGCGCGCATGGTTACAAATACGAGGCTCCCATTTTTTTCATAGATCTGGCTTGATTTCTTTCTTTGCGCGTGTTGGTGTTGAATAAAGACCTGGGTCCTTGTAAAAGCTGCCCAGCTGCTCTGAGAATTGTGCAACCGTCGTAATTTTGACCATGGTTTCAATGCCGAGAAGATACCTAGACAGGTAAGAATTTGCGAGCAATTTGGTTGGAGGCAATCGGGCGTTCTGCTCGCATCAAGTTTGTCTAATTATGTTCCTGTCCTTGCGCCTCGAAAAGCAAGCTTTTAGGTTTTGCAGTGCACCACGGTCTACCAAAGAGAATATTCTTGCAATCTCGTTTTAATTGTGCACCATGAAGCTCACCCACCTTGCTCGCCGATGACACGTGAAAAATAACATAATAAGAACAGTAAATCTAAATAGACTGCATATTTATTTCGTTGATTCCTTAGACCGGTCGCTTTTTACCGCACATCAACCGACGCTGACAGACGCGTGTATTGGACCGTGGCTCGTGCATGATGAAACGCTAACACGCCGATTTCATGGTTTCGTCTTCTCAGCGTTGTAGATGTTTTTAGATGGTGGATGAATAGCAGACGGACGGAGGCGAAAATGGACGCCGACGCGCAGCTTTGGTGTCCGCATCTCACGGCTAAGCAGACGACGATAGACAGCGGTGAAATTGCAGATGATATCGGAAGCTGGGGGCCGCTCGTCTGCTCGCACAACAGCAAGCGGTGTTAAGCGGGATCCAAATCAATGTGTTTTTGTGTGCGTGTGCGCGCTTCCCGGAAGTTGGATATTTCGTGAAGTCGTGCTGATTCCTTGCGCTTTTTGGGCGCGCATAAGAAAGTTGGATGATTTCAACTCTCTGCTCGGCCTAAGGCGCACGTCCTAACCAACGCGCATGCTTGTGACTCAGAAAGCACCCCGGAAACAGCAAAAACGACACGAAATACGCAATATCCGGGAAGTGCATGACCTACGCGCGCGCAAAAAAAAAACGCGTTGGTTTGGATCACGCTTTAGACTTCCAGACTAGTTGCACCGGATGACGCGAAAAGGAGACACTACTCTTAGCCTGTTCCGTCGAGCAGCCAAGCCAGTCCACTAACGACGGGCGGGGCCATTGTTCCGTGGGCGGGGCTTAGAGCGGGCTGTGACCTCCACCTAAATTGCATCTAACGGCCTAAGTATTGAGAATAATTTGTTGTTTTTTGTGGAAAAAATATTAAAACAAATACGCGTCCCATCCATGTCCTTTAAAATATTTCGTTTTTGTTTTCTTGCAGTGCTTCTTTAACGTCGAGCTTTGTATGAACTTTGTTTCACCATATGCGCTTCCCGGATATTGCGCAGTGGAATGCACGTACAGAATTAAATCGCAAATCACCGGGGCTTCGATTTAGTGAAACCCGCACAGAAACACAACGAACACCATAACGTTGCCATTTTGGCTCCATTTGATTAGTCTCATACGGCATCAGAGCCCCAAAAGGCGGCAGTAATTATGCGGAGCTACGATTCTTTCGCTCCGTACCCAAAGTTTGGAGTTAAAAAACAAAAATATCTGGCCCAACAAAGACCACGGCATACTTTAAAAATTGCGCGTGATGCTCTAGAAACAACTTCGTGCCGTGATATATTAATCGCACCGAAAAGAAAACGAAAGAAACAATAGATGTACACAAGTCGCATTGCACATAAATTCCCACTTCCCCACTAATGGCATCGATGCCTCCCCAGTAATGGTGGCTAACTCGATTATAGGACGACGGCGCCAGGGGTCGCTCCGCTTGGTCTGTCTCGCGCCGAATGTTTCTTATGGATATTTTTCATTTCACCCCGAATTCTTTTCGTGTTGCTCGGATTTGATTTCTTCCATTTCGAGAATTATTTTTGTTTTTTTCGATCTTAATATATGACTGTTTCGCTCTGGGAGGCAAAATGTACGTCCCAAAATTCTTTACTTTTTTTTTTTTTAACGAAAGAAGTTTTTTTTTTTTTTTAAATAAATATCTGGGGCATATGAAAGTTAGATACGTTAGGAGGAAACGTCTTATCGCAGTGGTGTTTAAAAAAGAAAAAGAAAAAAATGCGTTTTATGTATTAGTTTTGCTCTCGATAAGAGTCTAGGAAGAGAGCTCGCCAAGTTTTGTGCTTCGAAAGGATGTGCGAGCGACTAGAGGAAGAAGCAATAGGATGGAAAAGAGAAAGAAAGAAAGGAAGCAAGAGAAAGAAAAGAGGCAGCGAGAGAAAAAGGGGGAGATCACCTTCTTCGGCGTGCAAAGCAAGGTATAAATGTCTATACATGATATTCGCGCCGCTTTTGTCCGCCATGAGAGGGAGCTGAGAACGCTACCGATTCGGGTTCTGTTTCCATGCCTTTAAATGGCAACATCACCGCTATATTTCCTGTGTCCCGCAATTAGATTGGTCATTCGTTATGATTTACGCGTTTACTGGCTTCTTGAAGTGCTGTAACGCTTTGCAACTGACTTGACAACTTTGCTCTTAAAGTTTTCGGCGAAATATAAGAGTTAACGAACAGCGACTACGCGGCCATCGAGCGCGGAAAGTCTTTGTAACTCGCGCATCGATTTCACGCTTAGCTCTAGGATCACTTAATATTGAAATCAAACATACACAAATCCGGTTCTTCCAGACGGCGAAGAAACTTAATCGAACGAATCACACTTGAATTCTTATTCAAATAAAAGTTTGATATAAATATTATATCATAATCGCCCAAATATAGCTATATTTTAGACAAAACCCAGGTTTTCATAACACAGACCACTGATACAAACTAACTGGGCACTGAATAAAATATTTAACGAGTAAAAAAATACATTAGCGTGAAAACTCGCCGAAGACACTTAAGACTGCTTACGTATAAGAATGTGAAAGCATTCCTGGACGCAGCACAATTTTACAAGCAGCGCTCCATGTCTTCGTTTAGCACATGGCGCTCCGGCGGTTACGCCATGCTTTGTCACTGCCCAGGAGCGCCGAACCCCGCCGGCCTCACGACGGCTTCCCTGACAAAGCATCTGCGTTGCTGTGGTTTTCTTTGTGTTTTATTTCTGAGGCGAGACCGCTCCAGCTACCGTGACGCAGCATCTGCGTGGCTGTGCTTTTCTTTGTTTTTTTATTTCTGAGGCGCGTGTTGATGACGTACTTTTATGGCCATCTTTCGGGGACAACGCCGACAGATTTTCGCGTAATAAAACAAGTAAGGCCTTCGCCTTAATAGAGGATTTTTTGTTTTGTTTTTTAGAGCAGCATTTTTATTGACGTTAATTTTTGGGTGCATGCTGGCTTGCAAACAGGCGGTTCACGTAAGAGTCCTGAACAAACTCCAGAAAAACCCACTGACGCAATAAAACAAAAATACGTAAATTTTGAGCGTTTGTGTTAGCGGAGGACTTCAGATCTTCTCACATAAAACCCAACTTCCACATCACTTTCAGAAAAATCAATCCCAAAATTTGAAAGCCTGATATTTTTTTTAAAAACTTGCATAAAGGCGTTTGTTTGTGACACGATTAAAGCAAGACCTGAAACAGCACGAAACCACTGGTACCGTTCTTTGAACTTAATTGCTCGCCCACGCCGTCAAACACAACAGCACTTGTGTATGTCTGCCCAAACAGAACAGCTCGAACAAATGGGCTATGTCTCAAGGCGTGTCGCCTGATCGTTACAAGTCGGTCGTGATACTAGTTCTTTTGCCTCGTGGCCTGGGTTCGAGAATCTAAAACAGCCTTTTGACGTCCGCGTCTGCAAATGTATGCAGGTGAATAATATTCACGGGATCACCCCGGTAGGTCGACGTCGTCGCAATCACAATATAGCAACTCGTCGTCAAAAACGGATTCTTTTTTTTTTTTTTTTGCTTGGAACAAGCGGCGCAATTGCACAAACTACTACGGCTTTGTCGCAATCACATCTCTACTCGTCGTCAAAAAGGCACCGCTCGCTCTTTGCGGGGCACGATCGAGCACGAGTGGCACAATCCCTCCCACCCTCCTTCTACCACGTCCGACAGGCCAGCGGACTGGCGTAGCGTAGTTTTGCTTTGGCCAGCTCGAACACTCACGGTGACGGCGCGCAGTAGACGGAGTGGTGTTGTGCTCGCACACGCTCTCCCGTCCACGAAAAACACGAAACAGTTACATGTCTCGGTTGGTTTGTGGGGCGTTTAACTTCGTTAAACGTCTCACGTGTGCACAAGTTTCCACTGGGACGTCAGGTAGGGCCACGTAACTTTTACCACGGAGGCTAAATAAAACGAGATGTGGTACTTTTTCTTGTCGCCGTATGGTCCAGAAACATATATCTATCTGTCTCTAGGCCGGAATTTGACATCCTATTTCTGATTTGCCCCGAAAAAAAAAAAAAAAAGAAAAAGACGCACTGCTCAATCTTGCACATTGAAACATAGGCTTCTTGCACCTGACGTCACTTTGGGTTAGACTCGAAATAATCGAAACAAACACTGTCGTCTGCTATCGGTGCCTTGGCGCCATGTTGGAAGCATTCGGTGTCTTATTGCGGCAGTGAAGTTAACAAACCTTTAGTTCGAGTACGAAACTTTTCTGTCGATATCATAGAGTTAATATAATAATCTAGAGAAAAATGTCCCACGTATTTGGCTGCTTCAAGACGGCTGGGCATATATAGAAGCAGACATCAGGCGGTCCCTGTTGGCGGTGCCGATGAGCTTACATTGCTGACGACGACTTGATATGTACAAAGCAGCAGCAAAACATCACCCGTGATGTCAAAATCTTGTTATTTTCTCACTTTCTTTCCAGAAAACCACCAGAATTGCGCAATGACAAAATTAAATAAAGTTGAAGAGCGCTCGTGTAACTTCAACTTGTCGCGGCAAAACGGATACGCCTAACCTTTCGTCTGGTTTCTTTTTCTGTTCTTTTGTCCCATTTTTTCTCTCTGGGTCAGAGATGTTAGTACCCAGTATTTGCCGTGTTCTGCTCCTGTGTTTACCCGTCTGGCTGAGGTTGTGCTGGCGGGGTGGTGTCATTTGAACCCGTTCGCATTTCTACCTTCTCGTTTTTACCTTCTCATTTCAACCCAGCGCAAAACAACTTTCGCGTTTCTCCCTTTCTCATTTCAACCGTTCTCAAAACAAACTTTCGGGTTTTGACCATTCTCAAAACGACTTTTCTCATTTTAACCTTTCTTATTTCAAATTTTCTCAAAACATACTTTTTGGTTTTGACCATTGTCATAAAGACTTTTCTCATTTTAACCTCTCTCATTTCGAACCCAAACTAATCCAACATCATAATCTCGCAATTTTTCTGCGGTATTTATGGCGAATTCGTGTAATTAATTGCCTTGAGCCCTCGTCTGTGGCACCGGCGACCAAAAACGCGCCAGCGGCGCATCACGTGACCCTCTCCACCCGAATGCAAAGCACAATGAACTGGCGTTTTTATTTGACTGGGTCGCGAGTGAGCTCTGTTAACTTCTTCTTCGATCATTCTATGGTACCATGAGCACGCTGCGTACGCCAACAACATAAATTACGACTCTGAGATGTGTGTAAACAGAAGCGGCTTCACAAAAACTTTTCAAAATATTGGCATTACCACAGTCCGTACAGCTGACAGATTATTAAAATATAAACCATTGAAAGGGCAGATTATAAATCAGTGTGGTTCTTCCCGCACACGCGTCAAATGTCAATAACTTCGTTTGGATTTTGTTTGGATTGAAATTGTAATGCGTGTTCAAGTTTCAAACTGCATCAATATGCATACTTTTTTTTTCAGTGGTGTAATAACTTGTTAATACAGAGTTGTAAAATAAAGTGATGTATGATGCAGCCCGTGTCTCAGAGCAAACATACCTTGCTAAGGCTGGATAAATAATTCCAAAAATGTTGACCTTCTTCGAAACATAAATTATCTTTCTCTTCGTTGTTTTTGCTATCTTGTCTCAGAGAACAAAAGGGTGCCTGTCTCGATGGCTTCGTTTGCCACTCAAACCCGCTATTTGCCGCCTCAGCGAGCATTGTTTCGTTTGGTTCCCTATCCCGATTCAAATGTGACGATACCGGATACAGTCTGGCAGACAGGCAGCCCGACCTCTTGGAGCTCGGGAAAACTTCTGCTGGTAAATTGCCGGTACACGCCTGAGAAGCGCAACCCGAAAAGCTTGACCCGCCAGCCTTTGACCACGCGAACGCCCTTGCCGAAGATATGGGAAAACTTTTTTTTTTCAGGGAAAATGATTACCCGAATTGGCCATAACAAGCAATAACACACGACTAGCACAATGATCCATCCGCTCCACACGACATCTTAACGACATACAGCGACAGAAGAGAAATGAAGTACCGAATCTGCGCTAGCACTTTTGAAACCACGTCACCATGTGACCACGTAGCTACGTCAACAGACTCGGGGTGGCAAGCAGGATAAGGAAAATTGTTTCATGTGCTATGCAAGCGATGGTACCGCTTCGCTTCATCTTCAACCTTCATCCTCAACTGTTTTTCCTTCTTTCTATGCCTCACTACGGTGTTCAAATGACAACGGGTTCAAATGAGAAAGGGTCGAAACGCGAAAGGTTAAAACGCGAAGGGCGTTTTGCGAATGGGTTCAGACGAGAAGGGTTCAACTGAGAATGGGTTCAAATGAGACGGGTATAAATAAGAAAGGGTCGAAACGCGAAAGGTTAAAACGAGAAGGGCGTTTTGCGAATGGGTTCAAACGAGAAGGGTTCAAATAAGAATGGGTTGTTTTGAGATACACCCGTCCTGGCGTATCCGCCGTGAGCCATTCATCAGGCGAACGAACCGATTGCTCGAACGTCCGCTTGTCCTGGTTCCTAGTGATTTCCGGAATTCCAGAAAATTCAATACTGCTGGCCGTAGGTCCGCTTTGTCCCCGACTTTAACGGCTGGAACAAATAATTACGGCGTAACTGACCATTTTATACTCACAGTGAGCTGACAAACGAGTGCGAACACGGCCCTAAAGCACGAAAAACAAAGAATGTCCCGACCAACGACTCCAACATGAATATTGGCGGATTCTGGTGAGATTTACGTACCGGCAGCAGCGTTGTATTACGGTCTTCTGCAAGAACCCTATACTAATGTTACGGTGGCGTAGCAGTGAATTTTTTGTTTGAGGGGTGGGGGGGGGGGGGGGGGGAGGGGGGGGGGGGTGCTGAGGTGGCTTGGATGTCCATGACTTGGGGTGCGGAGAGGGGGAGGGGGGTTTAAAATGCATGTGTATATTACAGGGTCGGCTGGATTTCGGGGTGGGGGGCGGGATTGCATTCAGACTTGGTAAATAATCCGTTACAAGTAACGGATTACTTGTAATCTGTTAGTTTTTCAAGTAATTTGGTAATTGCCTCGTTACTTTTTTTCGGAAGTAATTTGTAATGTAATTTCGTTTCAAAATATTGGCAACGGATTACTTTAATTGCTCGTTACTTTCTAAAAATATGAGCATAATACAGTAACTGGAGCAATAGGAGCAAAGCATTCAGCAGCATACAGAGAGCAAGTTCAACAAGATACAAAACATCGGTAGGGAAAAATAGCCGAAAGTAAAACACGATTTTTTGTAAGACTGGTCACTGGAACCACTAGAAAAACAGGCAAGGCACGTACAAATAAACGAAAGACCAAGATCAAGTAAGACAACGCCGAGCAGGCTCTCCGTCGCCTTCTATCGTGTTTTTCTACCCTCGGGCAGCAGAAAGCTCTTCATGTTTATTGGTTTTTGTCATTTACACCGTTTCACCCTTTCCGACTTCTTCGACGTCTCCCGCCACCTGCAGAAGCATCAAACGCGGGTCCGTACCCCCTCGACTCGCGGGTTGATACTCGCGTAACAGACGATGTAGCCTCGCGCTAGGGGTCGAATTCTTTTTGTCTTTGATGTGCGCTACTGCATTCTAGCATGGTCCTGTGGCACGGCTGAAAAGCGCCCGGCGCAAGGCTAAGAGCACCGTCTTCGACGGTACAGACGATACTTCTTTTGGTTTACTTGTTGGGCATGGTGGTCGAGTCCACTCCTCGCTTTACAGTCAACTGTCAAGATAAAGAGGGGAGGGGGGTTAGGCCATCTGAGGAGTGCCGACAAAGAGAGAGAGAACGCGTAGAAGTGGTGTGATCCTCTATTGATTAGTGAGACCGATGGCCACCGCTTCTCGCGTTTTCTATGCTCTCCCCTCCCGAGGCCTCCACGAATATTGGTATGAAAGTGGGAAACGATGAACGATCGAAAATCCGTAACCGCAACTTTCTCTGACTGGTGAAGTTTTCGGTCATAGTGTGTCCGTTGTCTCCATGGCCATCTCTTAGTGAGATGTTCAAAATTCAGGGAATTAAGGAAAACGGAAACCTAGTTTCAGTGCATACTTTGCTTGCCAAAAAGCACACATTGTCATCAACAAGAACAACAAACTCTAATTTACGGAAACATATCAAGGTAAGCTGGGACACCTGCATTCTGCATTGGCTATACATCGTAACGTTAGAACCAAGTTTTTTTTTTCTTGCGATTAACAGGCGAAACTCCCGAGTCAAAAGGGAGCTTTTGTGGATCGCTTCTTAGCTCCGAATCTCGTAGCGGAGGCTGACGCTGCTACTGAGCATGGGCACCGCTACCTTTGTCTGCACAATTCCAGAAATTATTTCCGGAGGCCGTAAGCTAGCGGGATGTTCGGTCTGGTTGTAACTTTCGGTGCGTTGTCAACTTACAGGTAAACGGAGTGCACCTACACTCGTTCTCTTAAATTGAGCATTTTATTTTTACAAGGACTACCATATTACGGGCTAATGAGAAAAGAAATGTAGTGGTGCAAAACATTTTCGAAAAATATCAAAATTGTTTCTATTGTTTTCTGGATAAGTGTACGGAAAAAGTCACGTGAAAGTAATTTGTAAAGTAACGAGTAAAGTAATCCATTACTTTTCAGCGAAAGTAATTTGTAACGGTAATTCGTTACGCTTGAGGCTCGGTAATTTGTAATTGTAATTCATTACATTTTTCAAGTAATGAGAACAAGTCTGGTTGCAACGGTACTAGAACAACTCAGTTGGGAAACTGCCATAGAGCCTGCTCTGAAAGAGTGGCACCGATCCGTACTCGAATACCGAGCTAATGGCGATCACAACGGCGCCATTTTTCCCGCAGCGGCCACTTGGGGAACGGCGTGGCTGCTTGTATTGGAGTATCAAAGTCAATAGCGGCCACTGTTGCTATCTGTTCTATTTGGGCTTTAATCGGCCATTTTGCTGCCAAAACATATACGGTGGAAGAGGTTTCAGAGATGCAACCACAGTCTCCCAAGCGGACGCTCTGAGAATTGCTGCAGAGCCCAGGTCGGGACGCGCTACCTCAAATCACCGGTGTGACATGGTTGTATAAAAACAATATTAATTGAGCCACAAAACCTTGCAAACTAAAGATTTTCGAAAACATCACGAGCCTGCCATTCTGTACTAATCTCCAGTAAATGTTCTTACAAAAAGATACTTTTCTGTCTGTTTTTACGAAAAAAACGTGCTTTCTAAAACCTCATGGTGACCACAGTAAAAAGAAGAGTGAGCCGCCATTTTGGCATTGCGAGCCTGATAGTTTTGGTAGTCTGGGAACATTCAGTGACTCTAGGAGTGGCCATATAAAACAGCTTTCATGTTTCAACTCGTCGCTAAATGGTGGCGCTGTTATCGTATTAAGCTCGGTCTCGGTGGATGCCAGCGGTCCAGGTTTCAAGGGTGAGTTTTCCAACTGAGAGCTTTAGTAACGTAACCCTACACAAAAGAAGCTGGCTAACCAGAATGTATCTAAGCCGCAGGAAGTTTCGACATTACTTTCTTATGCGTACCTCGGAATGCCATGTTTTGCGCTCTGGAGAGTGCGAAGAGTAGAAGGGGGCGCAATAATCAAGAAATATCAAACTCTAAGACCGATAAAGATTTCATGCGGGGAACGGTTACATTTATCATCGCGTTAACCGCTCACAGCGACTGAAAGCGAACTTGACGGAGTGCGTTAAACATAAAATAAAAGACACGGCCTTTTGCCGTCTTAGCGTGGCGAAGGCAGCGATAACACAGAGTGTGATGTGGTGTGAAGGGCCGGCAGAAGCTTTGGACGGCCGAGTATTAGCGTGTACACCGCCGCACAAGGTGCATGAAGAGGAATTCCATGCCGCCACAAGACTGCAGCTTTCCTTGTAGAGTGTCATCAGCTCGATTGAGGACCCGGGACAACACTTTGAAATCTCGGTGCGCACGGCTGGCCTCGCAGCCCTGTGTCGAGCACGGTAAGCGCGTGAGCATTATAATACTTTTTTACTTGGGGATGCCATCTTCTGCTGTGGCAATGAGCATGCGACCTCCTCAAAGCCTGCTGCAGTGTGAGATACAGTAGACAGAGCGTGCGGAAAGCAGAGCAATTGGAACGCGGCAGCACCGTAGAGAGCCTAGATTACAGAAAGGTCTTAACTGCTCGATTAGGGACGCGTGAATTACGGGCCGCGTTTGCAATACGAGCTGCGAGGACGTGGCAAATGCGTTGATCGTTTGGAAGCGTCTCCACCCTGCTGCCTTCTTCCCCACTCACCACGCGATTACGCAGCACATACACACTGGCGACCAATCTCCGCAGAAGGCGTCCTCCATGAAATTGCAAATGCTCCATATTGGTGTGAGGTGGACCCTCTGTTCAATCTACCTACAGCATGTAAATTAACGCTTTTAAGGCACTATAGACGGCCCGCGAAAATCGGTTTCTCTACGTATCTCGTTGCAATTTAATACAGAGGTAGAAGCAAGTGCTTGAAGTTTACAGTGAACAAATCAAGAAATAAATTTGAAACCCGAATCGGCCGGTGCTACCTCGAGTACATATGTCGGCAGCACTTCTCTCTACGTGTACATCGTCTGCGAAGTGGCGGCGCAGATTGCCTTAAAAAAGTTTCTGTTTTTTTTTTTTTTTTTCTCTTCAGATAGGTAAGAGAATTCCTTGATTTTTTCGCTGTAAACTTTCACTAATTGCTTGCACCTCTGTCATATTTTGCAGCACGATACGTTGAGAAACCGATTCTGGCTTGCCATCTAAAGTGCCTTAGGAAAGCGTTAGTCCACGTCATCGTGCAGACACCTGGCGTTAGCTCACGGTCAAAGAACCAAGCACTCTATCTATCTTAACCCGTTAAGGCAAAGGGAGCAAGCGTTAAGGCAAAGGGAGCAAGCAAGAGTAGGAGGGGGGGGGGGGGGGTGTAAGCTAAGCTTTTCTTGGTCTGCTTTTCTGTCGCTTTCTCTTGTACTCTTTCTGGACGCCCGGAGCACGCTAGTTTCACGAAGCAGAGCGCTAATGTATATGTGAACCCGCGATCTTTTACCCCTGCTGGCTCTGAACCTAGCCATGACGACGCTCTGTGGTATTTTGTTAGCTCGGGTAGATTATGTTTTAATGAAATTCGAAGTAGGCGCCGAGCGAAGCTGCTTACCTACTTCGGTAAATATCCGCCACGTTTTGCACAGGAGTGACGTTACATCAAGGTGACAAAATTGGAAAGAGCCTGTGCACTCATAAACATGGCCTTGGGAAATAGTTAGCCTTAAATATTAGTCGGAAACGTAGTTAGCAGCTGGTTTGGCGGAAAAACTGACAAGACGGGACTCAATATTGTTAAGAAACACGGCCCTAACTTATGAAATACTTTTTACGTTACGGCTTGACAGCAAAACAAAGTTGGGATTGATTATGGCAGATACGACAGCATCCTGCATTTACGCACCTTCAGCATACACATCGTGTACAGCAACAGGCCCGACGCGTCAGAGAAGCGCCCAAAACGCGACAATAGAAATAAAAATGGAGTCGAATAATGAGCCTTCGGATGAAAATTGCGCACAGATTCGTTCAATAAAATGACCGAAAGCTTCGGGGCAGACATTTTTGATGATATGGTTGATACTTTTAGAAGAATAGCGGCGGTCCACATCTGCAAATTAATGAAGCGACCTTTTATTCGGTGTCATAAAAAACTGTGGAACTAGTTGAACGTCAAGTAGACCACCCAAGAAGCAATAGCTACGAATTTCATATGTATTTATTAGGTATCGAACTGTCCGAAAGCTATTAGTACTAGAAGATTTTAAGGTTTAATCGGTTAAGGACCGACAATAGACGTATAGCGTCCTGGTTGGGGACGCTACGTCTATTGCTCGCCTGTTTTCAGGGACGAATCTCCTTTTCTGAAGAAACATAGGTTACAAAGATCGTTCCTCTCCTCATTGAGGAAGATATGAACCCTTTTTTTCTATGGGCGAAGGCTTTCAGCAGTCCCGCTACGAAAATAAGCAGCCGCACAGCGCTTCCGCAGGCCTGTAGTTGCGACAGTTTGCTGCAACCTACGTCGGTGCAGGTGAACGCGACACGATATCCGCCCTCATAAAGACAGGCAAGCTCAACGAACTACGCAACATGTCAAACGCTCACGCAAAAAAAAAAAAAAAAAAGAAGAAAGAAAATTTGGCAGTTATTTTTGTTATTGTTTGAAAAGCGGAAAACAAGATCTGGTGTAGCAATGGTGAGGGTGCAGGCTAGCTGGTGTAAATTGAGCATAGATGTAAACCCGAGACTGGGGATACGGACAAGAGACAAACACAGAACGACACGGACGATATTTTTCGAAACAAGAATGACTCTATCTACATAACTTGCCTGTCAGACATAAAAAGAAAATGTTGAATAAAAGACTATTCCGGCATGAAGAAATAAATTCACAACGAACATTTTACACGTCAATCATCCCTTAAACATTTGAGAGCCGAGAAATGTAGCGCAGCTGTAGCAAAGTTCTTGGGCTTGGCCTAGAGCGGGCAACCTTCGTTTAAATTGCGTCTGACGGCGTAATTATTGCACAAACATTTGTGTTCAATATAAACTTATAAAAAAGGGTTTCCCTTATTATCTAAGTGTTTCTTTGAGGGTTTCCCTTATTAGTTTAAGTGTTTCTCTTAAGGTGCAAATTTTTTGCTGAGTATAATCTCACAATTTTTTATTTGAGACACAATGTCTCCCAACGCCTGCAAACACACACACACACACACACGCACACACACACACACACACACACACACACAAAAGAAACTATATTTTTAAAAATCATATTGTGTCCGTAATGTCTTCTTTAATAATACTTCTTTACGATTAAAGTTTGCCCTTTATTTTTTATACAAAAAAAAAAAAAAACAAGAAAACGATTCACAGTATATGTTTCTTTTTCAGCAAAGCTGAAACGAATCAGGCTGCTGCTTGCTTCGGTTTGCTAGCTGGAACATATGTTTCGCTTCGCGTTCTCGTGAGCGCGAATGAGTACGAAACCAAGACCGCGAATGAGGACGAGACACGAGACCGCGAATGAGGACGAGAAAGCTCACAAGCCAGGATCGAGAGAAGTACGACGGCTCTTATAGGATTTCTTACATTCAGTCCTCGGAAAGCTTTTAAGTCCACGGTAATGCGGAAAGACGAAAGTGCCCAAACGGGCTTTGGGACATAAAAAAACAGGCAACTCTCTCTCTCTCTCTCCCCTCCCCCCCCCCCCCCCCCCCACACACACACACAAAAAGAAACTTTTCTCAAACACTACTTTTTTTTTTTTTTTTTTTTTTTAAGGAAAGGGCACAAACGACTTTATTTAGGCACATCAAAGACGCTAGGAGCCGCCCTTAAGAAGAGCCTGCTGGCGGGATGAAAGGAGTTTTGTTTTTGAATGTTTAGCGACGGCTCCTATTCTTCCTAACGAGTTCAAGAGAAAAGAAACCGGCGTGTATCTCTGAATGCAAGTCCTTCCCTGTAACGACGCAGACTGCATGACGTAGTTAGCGTAAATTGCACAACTGGCGCTTTTACGCGTTTCGTCTCGGCTTTAGAGGGTCATAGAACAAATTTTATAATCTAAGTTTCCACAGCACGTGCACGTTTGAATGCACTCTAGTCGATAGCAAATCAAGAATGAAGTAGAAGCTCAGCCTTCAGTACGTGCTCACTGGCTTCAGCCCGTCTTGTCTTCGTGTGCGCCAGAGCGTTTTAAAAACCGGAAAGCTCGTGCTGGAGGTGGAAGACCTAGGGTGCCTTCATGTGCGCTTTGCTTAGGGTGGTGGCATCTCGCCATTTTGTCTCACACGTTTATTTTTATTTTTTGTTCAGAAGCGCGTGAAAGAGCCTGGCCCTGCACGCGTTTGTGGCGTTGACTGTATTATGGCGACATTTTGTTTTCGTTGATTTCTTTGTATTTTCCCCTTGAGCTCGTGCTGTCGGCATCGGGTACTACAAAGGGTGGCATCACCCTAAACAGAAGGACATTGAGGCACCCTAAAAAGACCTATTGCATTCTTAACAAAAAAAAAAAAAAAAAAAGAAACTGAAGCGGTTTTTTATTTGAGAAAAAAAAGTTAAATATTCTTCATTTGACCTCCAGGATCACGAATATCGAAATTATTTTTCATATTTGGTGCACGGAGGCTGCAGAAAATAATATTTTTTGAAGTACCGTTGAAGCTTTTCCTTCTCGGAGCGTGACACATATACAGAGTTTTCGGAATCTCCGTTCTCGCGCACCTTCAGCGCCTATCAAAGGTATGTACGCGCACTGTTTTTATTTAAAAAAAAAAAAAGGTTAGAAAAAGACGTCACCACAGGTGTCAGTGCGAGGGAATATACTTGGCAAGCTTGCAGTTGCACGCGCTGTCCACACGAGCGGCGCCGAAAGATCTGCATGTGACGTAAGGACTGGTCGGAGGGTTTTCGTACTCTCACCTGTTTACTTACATCTGCGGTAAAAACAAACGTGAGATTCAGATGCACGGGATAAAAATACTCTAGAATCCATCTCTGACTTGCTTTTTTCAAGAACCCCTTCAGATTCCCTTTAAACATTGCACAACCTAACCAACCGCGCTCGCGAAGTTCCGGGAAGAGGAGCGGGTTCGCGGTGACCTTACTTCGGTGGAGACGGCCTTTCACCTTACACTCCGCTGTTACATTCCAGTATATGGGGCGCTCGCTGACCTCACGATCCTTGAATGGGCTACTGTTTGTGTGTCAACTTTCCCATCTTGTGTTTTTGTGCGAACGAACATTTTGGTAAGCAAAACAAGGTTGCAGAGGAAATGCGTAAACAAAGAGAAGTAAATTACCCTACGTTTTACTTTGTCACGGACGTCTTTCAACTGATGTGTGCACGGTCCCGTCATTCGGGTCGGATGAATGTTCGCGTATCGCATAGTCCACGTTGTGGTAGTTGTAGGGGTGGGCGATCACTCGGTGTTTTTTTGTTTGTTTGTTGTTGTTTTGTGTTGAAAATCAATTTTTAACCATGAAGTGGGATGGGCTGTAACTTGTGGATGGATGACGACTCGGTATATTACAGTACACGCCTGTTCGCACATAACTGCGGCCTTTACCGTCCTCATATGGATTGTGACGACATGTCCCTGCTACTGTTTACTCTTGATAACGTT
The DNA here is from genome assembly GCF_016920785.2 of Ixodes scapularis. Taxonomy (NCBI): domain Eukaryota; kingdom Metazoa; phylum Arthropoda; class Arachnida; order Ixodida; family Ixodidae; genus Ixodes; species Ixodes scapularis. The sequence continues at coordinate 113,253,613 of NW_024609835.1, forward strand.
TCTCGCTGGTGAAGAACAATGTTAGTTTGGTTGTGGTTAGTTCGGTTTTAGGCTAACGACAAGGTGGCAATACTTCTACCACAAAAACGTCGACACTCCCTTGTAACATCTTGTTCTCTTCTCCAAAAACAATTTATGCTACTTTTTATATCTGTATTTCTTGTGTTGATGCATGATGTTGCTTCCCATCTTTTATACCGAACATTTCTATGCTGTGTTATTGCAAGTATGGTTAAGTTTTTTGTGTTTTTTTTTTAATTTTTAGCGAAATAAAAGCGAAAAATGTATGCCTACCCGATCGCACCTCCACCATCATGTCAGTGCTAAAAACCGCCTTGGAAAATTTACAGCCATGAGCGAAGAGCTGTGCTTAAACCCTCCACCCCAAAGTTGTCGCTAGAGTTTGATATTCCCAATATGACGGCGTCGCCAGTCCCCCATCTTGTTTATAAAAATGCAAACGAAGTTAACATGAAACTACCCAAGACCACCAACAGGATTAAACCGCACCTTCAAGTCATAACGTCACTCTAGGCCACCAGTTCTTGAAAGTCAATTTGTTGTTTTGAAACCCAAGAATGCACAATCTGTCAGGTTTTTTCTTCTTCACCCCCTGTTGTTTGTATAATTTTGTTTCGGGAAACACCTTTCACGGACGTGGATGCATACAGTTGTTACGTACCAGAAGAGAAAGAGCGATTTAGCAGGGCACCGCACGTCTAGACTCACACACAATGCAAAGTTAAACGAAAAAAAAACAAAAGGAAACATCGAGAAAAATATAGGGACGCTTCGACAGTCTAGGCTCGTTTATCATGTTGGCGCTTGTCCGCGGGGAAGACACGTCGAAGCCGCGTTAGCGCAGCACACCTTCCCTAAACAGGAAACGCCGTTATTGGAGTGAACGTGCGCCGTCCTCTGGAGTTCTCGTCAGGCTTTTCTTTTGCCATTCGTGAAAACACTTAGAGTACTTAAAAAAAAAAAAGAGAGAGAAATACCTCTTTTTCCTCGTGCACAACGGAGCAAGTGTGTCGAAGATTCGCTCGCATGTCTTTTATCTTTATTCACGCATACGTTTTCAAGGCCGTGCCGCGTCTGCGCGAGATTTCTTTATAAACCGATGGTTCCCCTGCAGGAGATGCGCGAAGCCCAACTGAAATTTTGTCCCCCTTTTTAATCTTGTTCAGAGTCCAGACACCCTCTTCACCCCCTGTGATTTAGAGCGAGTGTTACCATTAATGTTGGTTAACACCATACTTATCTCTATTATAGGGGGCTGGATGGCACATAGCTGCTTTCCGAGCCTGGCGCAAGTGAAGCCATCTGAAGTTCGATCCTTGTCCCGGAAGTTGGGCGTCTATTGGGCTTCCTAGTGCATTCAACCAGTGTTTTGGTCCATGTCTTCTGTGTGTGTGCGTCTTTAAGGGTTTTTTAATACTTCCGTTTTGAATTAAATCCCAAGAATAAGGCATTTAAACGCGGAAACACTTGCTCAACAAGATTTTAATAACATTTAGATAGAATGGCTTACCAGGAAACTTCTCGGGTCTGCGTGCGCTGTTACCATGCAACAAGCAGGCGCTCTTGACATCACAAGAAAAAAAAAACGCATCTCCACGTGGTGAATGATGTTGATTGGGGCGAAGCTCTGGTGGTGCTTGTCTGCGTAGACGCTGAGGCGCAGCATGCCGAGCCTTTCGTTCGTTTTCATCCATGTCAAGCTGCGCTCAAATGCTCAAATGCGTATATAACCACGTTCCATACCACACATTCTATTTGTGACATGGATGAAAACGAACGAAAGGCTCGGCATGCTGCGGCTCAGCGTCTACGCAGACAAGCACCACCAGAGCTTCGCCCCAATCAACTTCATTAACCACTTGGAGATGCGGTTTTTTTTGTTTGCCCTACACGAGCACGGGAGCACGTGCTCACGTGCTCGTGAGCACGAGCACCCGACGCCGGACATCGGACGGACATACGGACATGGCTAGCCCCTAAGGAGCTTCGCCCCTAAAAATCCAGCGCCCTGATCGCTGTTGAAACCAGGCTATGCTTTAGGACATCTCTAACTATATCATGGCGTCAACAACGGCTTTCGCTTATACTGTAGAAACAGCAACTACCCAAAGGAGAACAAAGCGTAAGCTCTTGAACGCAGCGTGCGTAAAAGTTTTTATTTTTGAGGATAACTGGTGTGATTATACGCATTGTATCGCTAGTTGGTGGTAAGGTAATTTATCCACCAACAAATCGGCGAGCGGAAATACCCATAAGCGTATTGAACGGATACCGAGAGCACACTGGGCAGAACACATGGTTCTTGTATCCAAACCTCTGCACCACTCGTCTTCGGCGACCGGTAGTGTAACTGTTCGACGCAGCCGGTGCATCGAAGTTAAATGGCTTCACGAAGGAAACATAATTTCTCGCTTTTACTTTTAAGACTTACTTGCGGAAATCAAGTTCTTAGTGTACTTCAATCTAAGAAATGCCTGCGCGTCTGCTTACCCGTAAAACACTCAAAGAGCCAATCATTGCGATCTAGTAAATCAGCTGAGCAAATGATGGGGTGGAACATCTGCTTAGACCTTAAAATTTAGTCTGCGCTGTGGCATTACGCAATGCAAGCATGACGCTTTGCATTGCGTAATGCCACAGCGCAGACTTAATTTTGAGGTCTAAACAGATGTTCCGCCTTACCATTCTCTGAACTGATTTACTAGATCACAATGACTGGCTCTTTCAGCGTTTTGCGTCTAAGTAGACGCGCAGGCATTTCTTAGAGTGCAGTGTTCTTGCGGGCTTCTGTCACGCAGAGTGTTCAGGTATGCCGTGAGTAAAACTCGATCGCAAAAACTCTTGATGTTCTGTTTATTACATATAGTTACTTTTTTCTTTCAGTTTGTACTAAAGCAACGTTCTTCTTTGATATTTTTTAATTCTACCGTGGAAGAAAGGATGTCCAAGATTTTCCAGCTGTATAATAACATCTTGTTGCTTAAGTTTATGAAAAAAAAGCGTCGAACAATCCATATTCGGCAGTACTTTACGCGTCGCGTTCAAATAGGCTCTGTGGACTTGAACCTTTGCAGACATACTTGTAGCCCAATTTTCTATACTCATTACGCGTATAGAAATTAAACGTTTTAGACGCTAAGCGCAATGAACGTTTTTTAGACCACTATCACATTTCGCCTTCATCGCGTATGAAGGGTCTCTTCAAGATATTTTTGGTGCGTAGCTCGGACGTTGTCCATACCCCATCACTAAATAGATCCATGTAAAAAAATTTAGAAAAATCAAAGATCACTTTTCTTTATTGCCTCTCCAAACACTGAACACATGTAGAGCCTAGTTCACACACTTGCGACTGCTTACGACCGGAGAGGCCTCGTGACTGCTTACTACCTGCTGAGCTGCAGTGCAGCCGGTAGAAAGCGGTCAGAAGAGGCTTGAAACCAGTTTTCAGGCCTCTCCGATGGTAAGCTATCGCAAGTGTGTGGACCAGTCTTGACTGACCCAGAAAAGTCTCTTGGGCATCGTTGGAAGCAGAAGTGGAGTTAATTATGGAGCCAGTAAAAATGAGCACGCGCCGACTTCGTACAAACATTACAAATGAGCAACTATTTTTCTTTCATCATCCACGAACAAAGAAAAGTCAAGGAACCAGTTGACCTTTTCCACACTATGCCGTACTATACGTCTTCTCCTCGCGTGGGTGTTCATAATTTTTTGCGCCTGTAGCCCCGGGGTCTCAGTGCACGCTGACTTTCGGAAAGTGAATCGGCCAGCCTCGCTGGGCCCAGCGGCGCCCGGCGGCCAATTAGGCGGAACCCACAGGCCGAGACCCTAGCCGGGGTTTGGGGCGAAGGGGAGGGGGGGGGGGGGGGGGGGTACGCGGGTCACCGTTGCAGCGTCCCTCGAGACTCTATGCGGCCGCAACTGAATCCGTAATCACGGTGCCGGCAGCTCTCTCTGCACGCTCGGCGGTCCAAATCACATCGTAGGCCCCAGGGCCGTCTCTAAGAAGAGAGAAAAAAAAAAGTGTTGGAGCGGGTCTTGGATGCTCACCGATCCGCGATGAACAACTTGGGGCTTGTATCTACACTCCAAAGAAGAAAATATGTCCCCTTGGCCCGTACCGAATAAAAGCAGTAGTTCGCGGAATGTCTTTTTTTTTTATGTTCTGTTTTGTTTCTTAGCCGTCTTATTTGATGTCCTATTCAACGCTGTCCCCGAAACGAGCGCCAATGTTTGCTCGCCTGTATTTTTTCTTTTTCATTGACGCGAATATTGAAGTTTTTCAGCAAACGATCTTCGGTCTTTTGCTGTTATTCTTTATTAAGCGTGATTGGTTATATCCGTGTTTCGCATAAAAGAAACTCGCACCCTTCTTTTTCTTTATGTGCAGGCCATATATATATATATATATATATATATATATATATATATATATATATATATATATATATATATATATATATATATATATAAACAAAATATGCAGATGAATGAACCGTACTTAATCCAATGAATCAAAGTTTTCAAGAACCCGCCGAAAGCCAAAAAACGGCGGAGCCAGGATTTGAACTCTGGGCCTCCCAATGTCCGGTCGGGTTTGATTCTTTGATTCATTGGATTAAGTATGGTTCATTAATCTGCATATGCTCGTTTATATCCTCCTCGGAGACCACGTACGATAGTGTGGACACGGCCACTCGATTAGGACTCCCCTTGGGAGCGGCCTGCCGTATGCCTCACTCCGCCGGTGAGAGCGACAGTTCTACTTTACCCCGCAGCGCCAGCCGTGGCGCTCGTTATCGGGGAGGGATACCTTTCGGGGGAGCATATCGAAGAACTCTATACTTCGTTTCACGTTAGTATGTACTTGTTAGCCGCGCGTGCTAAAAGCGCGAGATAGCTGCTTCGAAGGAAGCCTCGGCGGCTGCATGAGCGCTCGTGCAGCGAGTGCTCCAGTCAAGGCAGTAAAGGCTAGCCGCTCGCGCTAGCACAGCGTTCGCGGTTAGTCCATGCTAAGGTAAGACGAAATATAGTGAGAGAGGAGCGGTACGCCCGGCCCGACCCGGTGTGGCTCTTTAGATTTTTTTTTTTTTTCTCGTGAAGCCGCAAGTCTCAATAGACCCTTTACGAAAGTCAGTCTACCCACCTTGTGCAGAGCCAGACCCGACGCTCTAATGGCGGAACTACACTGTTTCTCCACACCAGAAAAATCGAACGTCTTCGAAAGCAGAGAGCAGAAAAAGGAAAAGATGTTGGTCCTTTCACGTCACCTTCGATGCACGGAATCGAGGGTGTTTGATTTAGCCGCGCATGATCTCCTATCACCGCCATTAGAGCGGCAATAATGGAGCTTTTTATACTGCCACAAGAGGACTCTGACTTTTGAAAAGGGTCTATTGAAACGAGTGCCAGATTGCACGAATGATGTGACAAATCTGTGTAGAATAAAAGCACATAATTCTTTCTGCGAAAAGCTCCCTCAGCTGCAGGCTGCGCGTTAAAGCTCCATTCTGCTGGCACTATGAACGAATTGTCGTTTTCTTGTTGCCGTAACTGTTGCCCTGTTACTATTACCACTGTAATATAGGAGTCATAGTTGGATATTGCTAGGCCGTATGATTTCCGGTTTTAACCGACGCTCGAGCACGCGCGAGCTGTGCCATTTATTCATCTGTGAAGGACAATATAAAATCGGATTCCGCGTGCATAACTTCAGGAATATAAACTTCATTGTTTACAAAAAACAGACCAAAGAAGTCATATAGTTCACAAGCGGAGTACTTTTCGGGAAGGCTTCAGCGAAAGCCTCAATATATTCTCTAGAGGGCTGTTTAGGTCACCAGTCCAGTTTGACAAAAAAGGTCTGAGGAGTTTTCTGAGAAAGAGCTCGCAGAGCTCTTCGATGTGGTAGGAGTCTCGGCAGTTAACACACCACATCAGCGGGCAGTCCATAAGGTGTGGAAGCACAGCGCTCGAGAGGACCTTGCAAATCCTTCCACAACCCCGAATCTCTGCCGACTGTAGAGCCATCCCGACAAAGGTGCAGACGAGCTTGCACAGCCAGACAGCTTCAGGTCGTGGATAGCTGAGTCCTCCTTGGTCAAGGCTAAACATGAACTGATATGCTCCGTCATGTGATGCATTTCCCTTAAGTTGCGCTTGCATTCAGGACACGTCACCTGCAAAGTTTAGCGGGTTCTACACATTAGCCTTCCTTGCTTTCACTAAGAAATTCTTAATGCTTTGCTAGGTTGAATGTTTCAGCTAATTACTTTGAAATTACGACAATTTCTACAAATAAAAACGGTCACCCTTTGTTCGGAAACGAAGGCCAAGTAGCCAGCCATGTAAGTCAGCGGTGCAAACTCAAGTTTGAAAGAGACTTCATTGTACTTCATCAACTGCAGGATTTCCTGCTTCCTGAGTGGAGTTGGTACATTTCATCGCCGTCTGGCACTCAGAACTAGAACGCGCATTTACACTTCCGGTAGCTTCCAAAATGCCAACAGAAACCACACACGCGAGTGCAGAGTGACACTACGATATTTTCGCCGAGCACAGCGGTGCATAGGAGGGGGGGGGGGAAGCGAGTTTTGCTGCCTTTTGCAACCGCGGCAGTGCCTCGGTATCGGCGAAGCCAAATACAGGTATCTTATCTGGGTAGCGAAGCAAGAGCGCGTTGGGCGCCTTCTTTATACTCCGTTTCACCTAGGGTGCCTCAATGACCTTCTGTTTAGAGTGATGCCACCCTTTGTAGTACCCGATGCCGACAGCACGCGCTCACGGGAAAAATACAAAGAAATCGACGAAAATAAAATGTCGCCCTAGCACAGTCAGCGCCATAGACGCGTGCAGGGACACGCTCTTTCACGCGCTTCTGAACAAAAAATAAATGTAAAAGTGGGAACAAAATGGCCAGATGTCTCCACCCTAAGCAAAGCGCACATGAAGGCACCCTAGTTTCACCTTATGTTGTACCGCAGCGAAGGCTGGAAGCGCGAGCTCATCGCGTTGACAGCTGCCCTTACTGCACGAGAGCTTGTGCCGCCGAGATCTGCCCCAGAGCAAGGAGCTCGCGCTTACAGCCTTTCCTGCGGTACACTGGGTGAAACAGAGTATACCTTTCAGCTCACAAGACCGCTCACCACCGCTCACTAAAGCCCCTTGATAAAGGTGTTTTCACAAGTACCGCCAACCATTGTTGTGGAAATGCGCAAGACACGTGCCACGAGCGGGCGCTCCGCCGCCATTCGCTTCCAAGGGCCGCTCATTTCAGTGCTGCGCCGCCATTTGCTTCCAAGAGCCGCTCGAGACCTGGGCCATGTGCGCTCGCGCATTTGGCGCTACTTGCAAAGACAAACGAAAACATATCAAGGGGCTTTACCGCTCACCGATGTGCAGCGCCCCCACGGAAAATGGGAGAAGTTCTCCTCTCACGCGCGCTCTTTTGTTTTCGGAACGACATCGGCAGGCCGCACCAACAGGGGGGATCGAGTGGCCGTGGTGTGAAAGTGCCCGTGTTGTATGCATATATATATATATATATATATGGCGATCTCATCTCAAATCATGCAGGCGAAAAGTGTCAAATTTTTAATTTCGCCGAAAACTTTTTTTTATGGCGCCGTCTCTAAAAGCGCAGTACAAACCGCAAGTTCGTCGGATTTTTTCTTCTCGACTAACGAATTTTAGAAGAGGCCGCGGCGGAAAGCAGTGTTTTTCACATCCGTCGCATGTCGGATATTTCGCTCGTTCTCCTGGGCAGGTTTGCTCATCTTGTGGCCGCGGACGCGGCTGCGGCCAGGAGGGTTTTTTACATCACGTGACCAGCTCCATGGGGACAAGGAAGTACCTAGCGTGCCTGCCTAATAGCGGAGAGATCCGCATCGCTTCAAGCACAAGAGCCTAATTTCGCTCGCAGAAACTGATTGCAGGGACTTTCAACTGGAGTCTAATTGACCGCCCCTTTATACTGTAGGAGCGGCAGGTAAAGTTCGGGCCAGGGAGGGCAAATAGGAGCCAAAATAAAAAAAAAATCCATACGAGATAAAAGCGGTAGCACTATTGTGATATATCTCCGCCGGTACCCCCCATTCACACTGGAAGCGGATCCGCGTTCGCGAAGCGGTTGCGAACGCGGTTGTATAAAGATCCAGTGCAATTGCACGCGCATTTGATGTCATCAAATGCGCGTGCAATTGTACTGAATTCTTATACAACCGCGTTCGCAACCGCTTTGCGAACGCGGATCCGCTTCCAGTGTGAATGAGCCCGTAGGGAGGCTCAAGTGAGGGTGGGTGCAACTGCTAGATCGGCGACCACGGGACATGGACGCCATTTAATTGCTAAATTTTGCTGGGAGTCTATGGGGCAAAGGGTCGTTTTCTTTCACACATAAAAGCCCATTAAGGTGCTTGAATAATTTACACAAGGTATAAATGACTACTTTTCCATAGCCACCAGTTTTGTTGCGATAGGTTAAGTATTTTTTTAAAGCGAAAAATGGTAAATTCCGCCATCTTGGACGTTGCTGCTTGTCTGGCAACTTTGCTTTTTTCGCTCGACGTTTGCAATTCTCAGAGTGAGAAGGAAGCGAAAGAGGCTGCGCCAAGGCGCTCGTTGCTTGCAATGGGAGGCGAGATGAGGAAAGGCGCATGGAGCAACAGAGTTGCAACAGAGCGGGCGCCTGCTCTCGTGCAGGCAACACTGGCGCATATCCTTTCTCGAATCCTCTCCCTCAGGCGCCGCCATTAAATTGCAAACGCTCTCCAGGTTGCGCCCACCCTCACTACAGCCTCCCTATGCGCCGGCGCCGCGCCTCGTGCCTTCTGTCGTGGTCGAGAGGTTGAAGCGCCGGTACTTGTCGTCGCGGCGTGAAAGTTCCGGGTTCAAATCGCGCTAGGGACTTTTTTTTTTTTTTGTATTTTGCGCGTGTCTTATTTTTCAACTGTGATCCTTTTTTGGAAATCATCCACTTGCACTACTGCGCCTTACACGCTTTTACTGTTAGTTCCACCTGTTCAATCGAAACACCGGGAAGAAGAAAAAAAAAGATCAACGCAAGTTAACGCGCTAATGCTATCATTTTATTATGTTCATTAAAAGGAAACCAAGGTAACAGCATCGGTATGGCTTTCACACAAACGGAGGCGAAACAAGCATCCTTACCCCAGCATTTACAATTTTATCTGTTTTTAAATAACGCTCTTGCTACGATTCCTTTCAATAACAAGAGACGCCTTTTTAGGACTAATAAAAACTGCAGAGTTAGCAATTAAAAAAAATCCAAAAAACAAGCAAAAAAAAAAGTCTAGCAGTTGTGGATACATTGATTGAGCGAAATTCTACAGGCAAGGCAGCAAGTCAGACGTCTGAAAAAGTAGTAAAACCGAAATAAAAGAGATCATACTCTTACTTGCATGGAATGAGATAAAAAAGTATATTTATACTCTTTACATTTTGTTGTGGCAATCGTTTTGTAATATTAACATGTTACTCATTGAATTTTAGTTAGAATAGCAGACGATCACGACCATATGCAAAAATGAATCAGGCGTCGACCATCGCAAACCTCTCTCCCATGCAAACACCTAAACTGACTTTGGATCAACAAATGAAATTAATTATAATTAATTCCATTTCTTGATCCCAAGTCATTTTAGGTGTTTGCATTAGAGAGAGGGTTTGCGATGGTCGACGCCTGATTCATTTTTTGCATTTGGCCGTGATCGTCTGCGCATTCTAACTAAAATTCAACAAGTAATGTGTTAATATTACAAAACGAGTACCACAACAAAATTTAAAGAGTGTAAATATACTTTTTATCTCATTCCATGCAAGTAAAAGCATGATCTCTTTTATTTCGGTTTTGCTACTTTCTCAGACGTTTGACTTGCTGTAGGATTTCGCTCAATCAATGTATCCACAGCTGCTAGTCTTTTTTTGCTTGTTTTTTTTATTTTTTTTTAATTGCTACAACTGCAGTTTTTATTAGTCCTAAATAGGCGTCTCTTGATATTGAAAGGAATCGTAGCAAGAGCGTTTTATGAAAACAGATAAAATTGTAAATGCTGGGGAAAGGATGCTTGTTTCGGCTTCGCTTGTGTGAAAGCAATACTGATGCTGTTAGCTTGGTTTCCTTTTAATGACCATTATGATATGATTGTATTAGCGCGTTAACTTGCGTTGATCTTTTTAGAGCGCAGCTCTTAGGGGCCCGTTCCCGGCTTGAGCGGCGTCGCCGCCGGCGTCGGCGTAACCAAGGTCACCCCAAGGTCACGTGACCCCCCAAGGTCATCCCAAGGTCACATGACCCCAAGGTCACCCCAAGTTCACGTGACCCCCAAGGTCACGGGACCCCCAGAGGTCACGTGACCTCTCCCCAGGGTCACGTGACCCACAAGGTCACGTGACACCCAAAGTCACGTGACTTCCCAAGTCACGTGACTCCCCGATGAGTGACGTCATCAGTGACGTCACTGATGACGTCACCGGCATCCGCATCGTCATCGTCATCATCACTGATGACGATGACGGTGCGACGACGCCATCATCACTGATGACGTCACCGGCATCCACATCGTCATCGTCATCATCACTGATGACGTCACCGGCATCCGCATCGTCATCATCACTGATGACGTCATCAGTGACGTCACTGATGACGTCATCGGCATCCTCATCGTCACGCGACCCCCTAGGTCACGTGACTCCCCCAAGGTCACTTGACCCCCCCCCCAGTACCCTTCCCTCCTCCTCCTCAAGAGCTGCGCTCTAATTCGGCGGTACAGGGAGTTGTAAACAGCTTTCACTTTTTTCTTCTTCCCTGTGTTTCGATTGAACAGGTGGTACGAACAGTAAAAACGTGTAAGGCGCAGTAGTGCAAGTGGATGATTTCCTAGAAAGGATCACAATTAAAAAGTAAGACACGCTCAAAATACAAAAAAAAAAAAGCAATCCCTAGCGCGATTTGAACCCGGAACTTTCACGCCGCGACGACAAGTACCGGCACTTTAACCTCTCGACCACAACAGAATTTTTTTTTTTCTTTATTGCATGGAAGTAAGTACGATGAGTATACAGAATACCTTTTTAGGTCAATATCTTATTAACATCATTGTTTTTACATCAAAAATCTTTTATATGTTGAAGAGTATTAAATAAAGATACCCATTCAGGTACAACAGTTTGGGTTTCATAAACACTTTTGATGCGGGTAACAAGCTCAATGAAATGAAGTCTTACAGTCTTAGGGTGTAAGTTCTCGTTTCTAATGTCCATACGGGACTTCCACATGCTGTATAATGAAAGCAGCATTACAAGGTCATAAGGGAAGGCGTCTCTAGAGGACACAGGTAGAAAACGAATGGTGAACAAAGTGATATCGATATCTTTTTTTAAAGTGCGTTCCAGAACATCCCAGAAAAATACAGCATCCCAGCAGTGGATGAAAACGTGCTCAACTGTTTCTGGCGATTTACATAGCGTACGATTTTCTGACCATGGAACAAATAAACCCTTTTCTCTGAGCCATGATTTTGTAGGTAATACTAAACAATGTAGTTTAAAAAAGAAAGTTTTTGCTGCGGGTGGGATGCACATCTTTTTGACTCGGCTTAGGACATCGCAACTGGATCCACCGTCAGCCATCGTTCGGTAAATTGGTAGAGGAAACAAAATACTTAAAAGATATCTTGCCAACTTCTTCCGCGTTACACTCGTTAGGTAGTCTCTAGTAAATCTTACCGATAAAAACTGAAATGCCTCGACCACCTCTTTTAAATATCCGACCAGTACAGTTTCTTGGTATCCACCCGAAGATACAATATAGTCAGTAAGAGAGCTTGCCAGTCTATTCTGTACTATTTCTCGAAGAAAGGGATGTTCTTGGTCTCTCAGAAAAAGAAAGCGGGAAACCAATTGGCGAACAAACATATGCGGAAGTCCGATCCCTCCGTCAGGTACCCGGCAAAATAAGTTATCTCGACGCATTGGTTCCCAAACAGATTTCCATACAAAAACGGCGAGCACCCTATGTCGACCACAACAGAAGGCGCGAGGCGCGGCGCCGTCGGAGGTATATCACAATACTGCTACCGCTTTTATTTCGTGTGGTTTTCTCTTTATTTTGGCTCCTATTTGCCCTCCCTGGCTGTAACTTTACCTGCCACCTCTACAGTATAAAGGGGCGGTCAATTAGACTCCAGTTGAAAGTCCCTGCGATCAGTTTCTGCGAGCGAAATTAGGCTTTTGTGCTTGAAGCGATGCGGATCTCTCCGCCATTAGGCAGGGACGCTAGGTACTTCCTCGTCCCCCTGGAGCTGGTCACGTGACGTAAAAATCCCTCCTGGCCGCGGCCGCGGCCGCAGCCGCAAGATGAGCAAACCGGCCCTGGCGTGGATTTTTAGTACACATTATATTCAATTTTTTCAAGCACTCTGTGAACATATTTAAAAGGCTCTAATACTATGAAATAATTTTAGACGTTTTGCTTTTTTTCTGTAAAAATGTCAGACACGCCCCCTCGGTTAATTGTTGACGAACCTTGACAATTAAATACTGGCGATCCACTTGGGTTACATCAATATTTATTATGTCTACAGAGAGCCAAAAACACGCTCTTTATATAAATTATAATATGTCACGGCTGCATGAAATATCCTTTGAGGGACGTTTACGTTAATGTTAGGCGGAAACCAGAAAGTACCAAATTTGAAATCGATTTTCTCAAAAAAAGCTATTTTTTCATTTTTTTTTCATTTTTTGCTCAAGTGTAGATATGACAGTTGTCTACTCGAAAATTAAGTCGAGAAAGTGTGTATTTTGTTTGTATGTTCTATATTTAAGCATTAATATCTTACAAAAAAGTGTATTTACGGCTCAGGGGTGAGGATACAGTTTAGGCTGATATGTACCAAAATTAACGCCGCGGTGAATCCCTGAAGAAAGGATGACAAAGTCAGTCGTTTTAACGCCATCTTGGTTAGCAGAGGAGGATAGAGCCGACTCATTTGTTTCAGCACGTAGCTGAACGAGACAACGCGATAATCATGATCTAATGAAGCAGTGTCATGGCCTCCTCGTAGACCTCCATGGGACGAAGCGTAACGCCAAGGTTGGATCTTCTTCCTTATCTTGTCTTGCGACGAGAGATCAAAATCATCCAATTGGCGTAAAGGTCGTTCGAAGCGTTGTTTTGCAACGTGTCTTTATTCTATACACAAACTATTGCCGAGACATTCAAGCCGCTTTACTTTAACATTTTACGTGTCTAATCGTACTTTACCTATTGTAATCGCCGTCATTTGCTAGAGACATTTGAAATGACATTCGGTGACAGTTGAAGTGAAATTCGGTAAGCTGAAGTGCACTCGACCTGAAGTGCACAAAAGTAGCCCGTCTGACAGGTGTATAACGACGAACGCGACGCCAGAACACCCGGCGATGCACAAGACGGACGCGTCTGCCGCCTAACGGCGGCTCTGGCCGAGCTTCGGCGGGATTGCCGCTTGGAGCGGGTAGAGAATCTACTAACTATGACGTCATCTGCAGACCTTGTGTTTTTTGTGGAATTGCGTTGAAGCCTGCGCTTCAATATTTTCTCCTTAAACAACACCCACGCAAAACAGTTCAAGTTCGTACGTGACCGTTTATTATTCCTTAACGTTCGCTTCCATACACATTCCTTCTACAGTGCGGCCCAGCGAACGTCAACTTTATTTGCAGAGGTCCTATCCATGTCTTCACCTCGCGAAGCCATATATATATATATATATATATATATATATATATATATATAGGCTATCAACTATGGTCATAAAATAAAGTGTCAGATAAAATAAACAATTTGTGTTTTTTTTATGTTTTGTCGATGAAATCGCGATAATATTGAAAAATAGAAATGATTGGAAGTTATATTTCGCAGCCTATTTCCAGGTGAATGGTCTGTGTGGGCCTTTTTTTATTTAATAAGAGACGGAATGCTCCCGGTCGACCGGCTTTCTGCAATTCGGGGACTGGAGGCTCCGTGTTCGTCCTCCAATCGTTTTGGGAGCGCGCTCATCAAATTATGCATGCAGCCCCTTCTGTCTTGCGCACCGAATTCCGGACCCTTTTCCGAGTTGGTCCGTGCCATCTTATTTCCGTATTTCTGACAAGGCGCGCCTTTTTTTTTTTTTTTACTTTTTTTTTTTATTGCGGTTCGTGCGTGTTTTCACCGTAACCAAACCTCATATTTCGTGGAAATGTTTTTTTTTTTTTTTTTTTTTTTGGGGGGGGGGGGGGGGTTTATGGCATTCGAAGACAGCAGACAGTTGCATCCGTTCATACATCTTAGGCTTACTTGTACAACATTCCAGACTATATGTGTATAAAATTTGTGATTTTGTTTTACTTTTTCGTTTGCAAATTTCTGTGAGCTCTGCCTACGCGTATTTGAACCGTTTCTAGATTTATTTGTCTTAGGATGGGGCGCATGATTTTTTTGCGCCATCTCGCATTGCGGCACTTTTTTTAACCATCGTTGTTTGTTTCTTCGTAACTTGGTTTTTGAAATCTAACTTTCTTGATGACAGCTATGTCGTCGCTGAAGGAACATTTCATTTTGTGTTTCTTTTTTCAGACATTTTATATGAAAACGCACTAACCAAAACGCTATGTTTGAAAGCCATTCATGGGAGGGGAACTGTTTCCCTTATTCTAGTCGATCTGCACAGACGGGAATGGTTATGAATTGCGTGACGGACGTTCTTTTTCTTTCTTCTTTTTTTTTTTTTTATGTACATCTCTTTGAGTACGAGCCGTGCACTTTTGAAAAAAAAAAAAAAAAGAGAAAGAATAAGAAAAAAAAAAAGGAACGGGAGAGCGATTCCAGCATGGTTTCGATTTAGATCAAGAGTTTATTTGCTTCTGCATTTGACTCTTGAAAAGGCGCAGTCGCCTTCGATTGGAACCCAACAGGCATCTAATAAATTGAAAAAAATCAAGAAACAAAGAAACGTGAGATAAAACTTTAAGAAAAGCAATAATTGAATCTTCACTGGTTTTAACTCCGCTCGGGGTGTTCAATTCAATTTATAAACAGGTAATTTTCTTGTGTGTGTGTGTTCATACAGCCGGAAGTTAGTCAGCCCAATGGGCATCTGTTGTCTCAGCTGTATATTAGTATTTAGCCAGTACGGTACAACCGCTAGCCTGGGGTCTTTAGCGTGCACCACGGAGTAGTGACACACGACCGTACGCCGGTGCGATTCTCATCCAGATCGAAAAAGGCGGGGGTGGGGATTGAACCCAGGATCCTTGGGTTGTGTCCTGCAGCGCGTTCCCTCCACGTGCTCCGAGCTAGTTTGCGCTTTAGTGTGCGTTAACTTACTCGGCCACCGATCCCCCTATTTTCTATTTTTTTCTTGTCAGAAGTTTGTTTTGTCATGCCCGAGTCCCAATAAACCAACCCCCCCCCCCCCCCCCAAAAAAAAAAAAAAAAAAAAAAAAAGCAAACAAACAATTAAACAAACAGCACCGACAAGCCTCAAACACGTGCAGCAGGGACACGATGGTACCTTCGGCAGGATTGCAATCTTTCGGTGGCCGTAAATAAGCACGAAGGATTGCAAGTCTTCCATGATACCTTTACGGGCATGCTGCACGGGCTTAAGGCTTGTTGTTTTTGGTTGTTTCTGTTTGTCGCTCTAGTGGGACTTAGGCATTAGGAGTTTATAAGGAAACAAAACTTAATAGGGGGGTGGGGGGGGGGGCACTTAGTATATAGACATTCGCGGCCGACTAAAAACATGGCGTAATATTGCGGTGCTCAAACAACTTAATTTTGTCAAAAATAACGGAAGACTCCAGCACGCGGGAATTTGGTGTTTGCCTGTCTTAGCGCACGATTCCCCCAAGAAGAAGGCGCACTTCGTACTATAGCCAATTGTCGCTTACTCCTCTCGTAAAGTTATAAATTAAGATCTTTAAAATTCAGCCCCGTGAGAAAGAAAAAAAACTTTAATTCTATACAGCATCTTCTCGTTCTGTCCAGTGTAGGGAATATTTACGGTACGCGATATTGTTGACCGTTATTCGCAGCGCATGCTCAGCGCTATGCGGAGCGCAAGTTCGTCCGCATCTTGCGCAGCGGTGGCAGTGACGTCAAAACGACGAGCTCTGATTGGCTCTCATTAGAAGGATAGAGGGCAGACCTCACGGCAGGCTTGCTTTAAGGTCTAACCACTATTCTTTTATCACAACCGATCTGAGCTTGGTGTCATTCTGACGTCACCGCTACTCCCGCGCGAGAAGCAGACGACTTGCTCTCCAGATATCTCCCATTCATCTTCTGCAAAGAAAAAAATATCTTGATTGCTGACTTGTCCGGTATTCATTACAAGTAATAATCAAATTACTTGTAATCGATTACTTTTTGAAGTAAGTTTGTAGTAATTCGAATACATGTATTGTGGACTACTGGCAACAGTAGTCAAGTACTTTTGGACGTACAAAAATGACTCGTTGCCGGTATTATTTTCCGTCCCCTTATTCCTAATGGTGCCCTTTGTTTGTACAAGTTTCCTTCCAAGCAGTCGTCAAACTAAGTCTACGACAAAAGAATGGTCTATCGAAATTGGTGGCGGAAGCAGATATGTAGCTTATAGTTCGGTGATTCTAACCAAATAACGGAGAGTACAAAGGGCCCGTTTAAAAACTGGCAGAAGAGGCCGCTGTTTTAAAAAGCAGAAGGAATCGGAAAAGTAACGGTTAATTTTCATGTAACGGCCAAATACTTTTCTCCTGAAGTAATTGAGTAATTTAAAAGAATACTTTTTAACCGAGGGTATTTGTAATTGCAATCGATTACTTCTTTTCTGTAACGTGTACAAGATTGCTTGATTTGGGGGAAGGCAGGATTACGCGAATTAGAGGGTGTACTCCGGCGATTGATTGAGCTACCCAAACTAGCTATACTTCCTGAATCCCCGGCGTGTACACTTTCCGGTATGCTATTTAGTATCGCGAAATTCGTAATAGTGATTGTAAAATCGGCGTATGACAATGAAGCAAAAACCAACATTCAAATATACCCGCAAGTTCAGAGCCGTGACTTCAGTGGAAGGCAGGCTTGCCAGTCGAGCAAGTAGTCTAGAAAATTGACTATGCCAAGCATCTCTCCGTGCTGGTGCGCGGGTACTGGAGCGAGCTTCCGAAGCATTCATTTTACACCAAGAAACTGCTTGGAATCAGTCGGGGAACAAATCTACAGTTCAATAAGTGAACCCATGCTTTCTACTGGCGTCACGTTCTCGTTGTTGCCAGTAGAGACTTTCAGTATAAAAAAAAAACACGGTGAAGACTAAATTTTTAAATGCAATAACTTCGCAAAAAAGTAAATATTTTTACCTAATATTTGGGATAGTATTTCAGCAATGCTCGTTGGCTTGTTTAGCAAATATTTACGCACATCGGGGACCATGAGGAAATTGCCGGAGTACCCCTTAAAGGGACACTGACAGGGTATTTATGCTCGCCGAGGTTTTTAGTTGTACGTGACATATGAGAACCCAATTACCCAGAACACAATTTGCGGCTCGAAATTCGGTTTCTTTCCGCCCGGAAACCGCCGATTGAGAATTGGCCGGTTCCAGCCTCGCTCACTCTCTTTTCTGTGGTCGCGGGCCGTTTTCTAAGGTTTCGACGCGACAACCGAATTTAATCAAAGTCGTTGGTCACTGAAGGCACACACTCAATATTAAAAAAGGAAAACATATGAAACCAATTTTTTGTGGCTCCTAAAAAGCTGCAAATACGTTGGTTTAAAAAAAAAAAAAGTTCCACAGAGAATCGGAAGTATTCTGTCCGTTCGTCGTTTCGCGTATCGTGGGACTCGCGGAAACGGCGATGGCAGCGGACGACGGGCGTGGGACCTCTATTTCAGAACTGTCGTTCGCGGTACTGGCGAATTCTGTCTACCGTTAAAAGAGAAATTTGAGACTGACCAAAAGAATTGGTATTCATTCCGTACGACACGCCCGACCACCAAGCCGATTTGCAATAAGACGTCGCCGAGCCGTCGCTCCCTTCTCGTGGCTGAAAACATCACTCGCAAAAATGTCAAGCACGAAGTGTGTACTTCGAGTTGAATATGCACGCGAACGATTTCTTTAGTAGGTGCGAATGTCGTCAATGCGTAGTGCTTCTCGACTTCGATCCGGGAGTGCTTTTGCTGGAGGAAAATCAGCAGCAAACTTTCCAACTTACAGTTTACTGAATGCATTATTCCTGAGGATAGAGTTCCCCTAGTAGATCTGCGGAAAGACGTCCGCTTCACACGCGTCAAGAACGAGTTCGATCGCCAGTGAACGCGTAAATATTTTTTTTTTCAAACATTTTGCGATGTTTACATTTCTTTTTTTTTTTAATTATCACTGAAGAAACAAACAAAAAATAATAAACAAATGTTGTGGAGGAAACGTCGCTGAACTAAATTGTAGGGGATTTTCTTTTTGACACCTTCGAACTCAATGTAATCACTTCCCACAAAATGCAAGGAGCATATAAATCAGGTAGCGTCCGCTTTCCGAGGTGCCCGTAAATGTTCCACAGGAATTGCAGCCAGCCATTGGTCCCGATCCCGTTGATCTTTCGGAAACTCTGTCGCACAATGCCACTTTTTTTCGGACGCAGGACATGTGAGCCAGCTCTTCACGCAACAACTTAGGTGTATTCTTTTCGGAGCGATCACAGAAATTCACCACGGGCACTCACTGCTCGTCTCCAACTCCTCAACTCCTCAATGTACAAAACAACTCATCTTGAAGTACAGAACAGCGAGCGGAACAAACACAACTGCAAAAGAATAGTACAGCAAACAGTTCCCGCAAAGTCGTCACGTATGTCGTCTGCTATCCAGAGGGGGAAAAAAAAAGCGCACGGTCGGGTGTAGCCACGTGACTACCGCCACTCACAATCTCCTCTCCACATCTCCAACCTCCGTGCGCGGGTTTCGGTTACGGTTTTGAGCAGTTGCGTCTTTTGGTTTTATTAAAGTTATACGCTGAACGGTTGCAAAATATTAATTGGGTAGTCCTCCGACACCATAATAAAACGCCTGGCAAAAAATGAAAAAAAAAAAAAATTGGGGGTGTCGTCCTTTTAAGACGGGACTTGCACAGAATCATGACCGTTGTTCACGGCAGACAATAAACGAAAATTATATCACTCCAATAAATGCCCGCGCCTCTACTTACCCGCGAAACGAATCTCTGTGATTTAGGAAATCAGTTCAGCGAGTGATCAGGCGGAATGTCCGTTTAGACCTAAAAATGAAGTCTGCGCTGCAGCATTACGCAATGCAAAGTGTCATGTTTGCATTACGTAATGCCACAGCGTGGTGCACGTTGAAGACCCTAGGCTAGCGGTTGTACTGCACTGGGTAAATTACTCATGTACAGCTGGGAGACAAGTGGCCCTTTGAGGCAAACTAAGCTGTAGGCTGTATAAACATACACACAACCCATTTTTTGTGGTTTATATAAATGATTCGTTCAGCTGATTTTGTAGATCGCAGAAATTGGCTCTTCGAGTGTTTTGTGGATAAGCAGACGCGCAGGCATTTTTAGGAGAGTATATACTTCGTTTCCCTTGAGTCCAGACTCCGGACGCAGCCGCAAATTTACGAGCTGATGGCCTCAGAGTATTGGCGTGTTTCTGTCCGCGCTCTTTCATCGCTGAGCCAATGATAAGCAGAAAATGCTTTTTGACTCGACCATTTGACACTGCTCGATATGTCCCGTTAGCTCGTAGCGTCGGCTGAGTCTAGGACGCTGAGACGAAGTGTAGTCGCTGACAACTGTGAGAATTGCCGGGGCATGGTTTATTTCGCTCACTCCTTCTTCGTGATTTGTTTTCCAGCGTTCTTACCGGGTAATGCCCCGATCTGGTTTGCTGCGGAGCATCCATGATATGCGCGGAACTTGCTATGCCCCGCATTATTTAAGTTGTCATAACCGTGGTTCTGTGCACGCGTTTCCAACAAACGACCAACCATACGTCGTCCCGTGAGTCCCGCTTACACGATTTTCAAAGATGTCTCCACTAATCGACAGACTCAAGCGCGCGCGCGTTGAACTGTTCAAGGAAGGGCGCAATCGGTCTATAGATTATCTCGTAGCATCAACCTCTGCACTTCGCTTAGTACGCAATTTATCTAGGTTCTCGAAGCGTTAAACGCGTCTGGCTTGATTTTCATTCGGTATATTCACAGAGATGGTTTCTCGACACACTCAACATGCAAGCTTGAGTCGTGACTCGAGTGACGCCCATTTTTTGCCTATGCGGCGTTTGAAGTCACCGTCGTTGCACGTATCGTTCGGTGCCGGAGTGAAAGAGTATTTTTTAATGATGGGAAGCGGATGAATGTTTCACATGCGTCTACAGCTGCCGAGAAGATGCAGTTTGCATCGATTTACGTTTTTTTATGCCACTCGATAAGAAAGTTCTCCTCAATAATAACTGTACGTGCGTATCAAAAAGCGCGATTGCTCGAAGGGATCAATAAAAGGCGAAGTGAAAAAATATGTGCATTATATTTTTAAGTTATATTTACTAATTCCCCATTCACACCAACGTAAAGGTACCTTTAGCTAAGGTACCTTCATTTTCTTCGGCGAATCTGTTTACGACCATCCGGGCGTGGCGTATACTCGCGACCCAAGACTGCGCGCTCATTCGCTGATTGCAAAGGAACCCACGTTAAAGGTACCTTTAACCCCCATTCACACTGGAAGCGGATCCGCGTTCGCGAAGCGGTTGCGAAAGCGGTTGTATAAAGATCCAGTGCAATTGCACGCGCATTTGATGTCATCGTGTGCGCGTGCAATTGTACTGAATCCTTATACAACCGCGTTCGCAACCGCTTTGCGAACGCGGATCCGCTTCCAGTGTGAATGAGCCCTTAGGCTGGCCGTGTGATTGGGGTATGAGCTGGAATAATGTCGAGTTATTTCTTTCTTAACAGAAATGCTGCCGTTTTTTTATTTTGCGGTTAGTTGTTAACTTATTGATTGTTTCATTTCTCTTATCTTTTGTCTTCACTTTTTTTTTTCAGAGAACGAGGGAATCGAGAACAGACATCGCACAGCAAGTAAGTTCAACTCCCATGTTGACATCCTTTTTCCGCACTTCATTAACCTTGAAACGCATTCTGGGCTGGGATAAATAATTTTTAGATTGGAATTTTAGTAATCGCGTATTGCTTAGTGTGCTAAAGGAAATAAGGTAGAATGTGAAAAGCCTGCTTTTGTGTACAAAGAGTTTTTCTATTGCCTGTGTTTCTTAGTCACGTGGGTTCTGTATCTTGTATGCGGAACGAAAAAATAATAAAACATGTCAACCTGGAATTTGCGAGAAAAAAGGGGTGAGGCAAAACAAGGATGTGGGACAATCACGTATTTTTCGTAAACAACTTCCAACGGCGTGTAGAGATCAAAACACTGTTTTATTGCAAGCCAAAGTGACGACATTCAAGATAGCTGCGCCCTTGTAGGAAAGATGTATAGCGGACTATTTCGTACCTAGTTTCCTTCAAAAGCTCTCCGGCTCTTCATTCTGGTACATCCGCGGTACCCAAAACACGGCACTGAACCCAGCTAACGCATTGAACACCAGCTCTGCATCGGATGTATGCGCTCGTCAACAATCAATCCGTCGACGAATATTTGGATTCGTGTTCGTGGCCAGGAGTGCCGTGATGGCATTTATCATAACTTGCGAATGACAAGTTTTGTTGTGTGCTTAAAAAGCACGGTGGAAGTTTGGTGTTCTCGCATTTGGTAAAACTCTACGTCATGACTACGTGATTTTTCATTTCGCCTTTGAGGTGATGTGGAACGCAAAGGAGGAAGAAGTTGAGAGAAATCACTTTTTGGACCCTCTAGGGGGGTCATGAAACGGTTTTTCTACTTTCGCTAACTACCTAGAATCACTTTCTAATGTTGAATAAACTTGCCTTAGTTTTTATCTCTAGGCAATGGCAGTCGCCAAACGAATCCGAGAAATATGAGAACGTTCATCCCCCCCAACTCGGAGCCAGAACACGCGGCCACGTGGCCTAAGCCTTATCCTATTCCGCCAACGTTAATCATAACCACGCGCTGGGGTTGGTATAGTAGAAAACACGTGCTGAGCTCCAGGCATTGTTAATGTTCGGCTATTCTTATCATTGCAGTGGTAGGACACGTGCCACTACCTGAGTGTCCGCCGAGGCATTGATTGTAACTAGCCGAAGTCGAGTGCTCACACAATTCTCGTGTACAATTAATGAGCCGCGCTAAATTGTCGTCAGGCGGGTAGTTTCAATCTCACAATTTTCCCATCAAGCTTTGCGAAGGGAAGACTGAAAGAAAAGGACCCCTTTTATTCTCTCAATTTCACCGCGACGAAGAAGTTCTTTAATCAGTGTCTGTGTGTGCGAGTATACTTGGGCCAGACTAGGACCAGTACGCCTATGCAAATTCATGAACATTCCAATCCGAAATCGTTTCATGACCTATTTAAGGCTGCGCATTTGTGATCCAGAGCCCATTAGTTGCCGCGGGAACACTTGAGCGTAAAGCCTGGGTCACTCTGCTCAGACATCATACAAAAGACAGTCTGCAAACACGAGTCAGCGCAATATCCGTGGTTTAAATCCCGCGTGCCAAGTTTTACAGCGAAGACGTTTATGAATTGGCGACGTGCGCGACCGAAAGCGTCGCTGTGGTCGGCCTTTCACGATTGGCCCAAAAGCTGACTATGACGTCGGAAAGGGTATACCATCGACGGAAATAAGAAGAATGAAGGAACTTTAATTTCGACGGTGTTGGCAGTGTTCCTTTGAGAGCGCAATGATTTCAGGCTTCCACCATGCTATTTACAAACACCATCGAACTTGTCGTTCGCAAGGTAATGACGTCACAAGGGGGAACCATAGGAGGGCGCCACCAAAACATCTCGCCGCTAATAGGGTTCCGTCGATTTTTTGTGCGCGTCAAAAAAATTCAGAGGGCTCGCACCGCGCGCTTGCGTGCCTAGTTTCCTTTCCTTCCGCCAAGTGGTGGGGCCGTCGCGCGTGTCTAGTTTCCTCCGGCTCCTCGGGGCGGCGATAGTCCTCGACATGTGTGTGCGTACCTTTCGTCGTGATGACCGCCGATCAAGACAATAAATGCGCCGATACCATTGTTCAAACTTCTGTGTCACGTCTGTGTCGTGTGCTAAACAGCTTCGCTGGTCATCCAACTTCACAGAGACGAATGACTCATGATTTATTTTTTATCCATGCGGCATTCAAAGCACAAATCTCGCGTTGATTAGTGTGCAAATCTGGGTGCAGACTATCTTTTGTTTGATGTATAAGCGGTGTGACCCCGGCTCAAAAACACTTGAAAAACGAATACGAAGTTCGGCACTTGAAAACCTAGTTTCACTTACAAACCATACAAAAAGAAAGCAAATGAACCAGATGAGCCTATTTCCGGAAGTGAAATTGCGAATTCACTCTTAACAAAAGTGTCTTTTTAGGTTCTCTAGCAAGAAATACGCTCGGTTTTTAAATATAGTAACGTGAAACGATTTTCACATATTCCAACTTTTATAACATTTTTCGATGTCTAATCGGGTTTATGTCATGGGGTATATTTAAATGCGTTTATATATCACTTTTAGAAATTTCCTTGCTGCGACCCGTCTCGAAGAATGACACAACGCACTGGTTCCACAACACCTTGATATTATTGACCGCTATCGCCCGCGCCACGATCCCAAGAGCCCCCGTGCAAAGCTGTGACGGCCTTTTTTCAGCGGTGGAGCGTCGCTCGCGTGGCAAATTGCACTTGAACCTCTCGCGGTGGAAATGAGTGTGAAATATTTGGCACACGAGCCACCTGGTCCGACCCTTTGAATCTCCAGGCTACCCACACATCTCCCCCTTCCCAAGAAACAAATAAGGGACGTCCAAGGAGGTCTTAGGGTGGCCTTCCTTCCGGGTCAGCAAGGGTCTTCGCAGATGGGCGAACGCCGGTCAGTACTTCTCGACGGTACCGATGCGGCAGGAGGCTCTAAAAATTAAGAACTAAATGAGGCCATGGCGCGGCAGGAATGCGTGACTGCGTCCAGTGACGACGTGTGCCCAACTAAAATACAGGGCAGCGCTACTTTCTTTTCTTCCCACCAAAAAAATTTAAAGCCGTTTACAACTCCCTGTAACGCCGAATTGGAGCGCAGCTCTTGAGGAGGAGGAGGGAAGGGTACTGAGGGGAGGGTAGACCCCTCCTCCTCCTCCTCCTTCTCCTCGTCCTACCCTCATTTTTTAATATGCTCCGGGGGGGTCACCTGACCTCGGGGAGAGGGGGTCACGTGACCTCGGGGGGGAGGGGGGTCACGTGACCTCGGGGAGGGGGGGTCACGTGACCTCGGGGAGGGGGGTCACGTGACCTCGGGGAGGGGGCCACGTGACCTGGGGGGCCACGTGATCTCGGGGGGTCACGTGACCTCGGGGGTTGCGAGACCTTGGGGGTCATGTGACCTTGGGAGGGATCACGTGACCTTGGGGGTAACGAGACCTGGGGGTCACGTGACCTTGGGGTGACCTTGAGAGGGGTGACGTGACCTTGGGGGGTCACGTGTCCTGGGGGTCACGTGACCTTGGGGTGATCTTGGTTACGCCGACGGCGACGGCGACGCCGACGCCGCTCAAGCCGGAAACGGGCGCCTAAGAGCTGCGCTCTAAAATGAAGAGGGCATAAATATAACGCACCTAGGGCTCGTGCTGCTTTCGCCGTCTTTTCCGCCGTCGCAGGTTGTACCTTGGCAGAGACGCTATGGAATCTTCCGAGAGTGGTCCGGATCGTTGTCATCGGGAATCTACGACACATCTACCACCTCAGGTCCATAGAAAGCTTATAGGTCGGCGACATGAATAAACGTGCACATGTCAACAGATTCGCAATGCACCAGCTCGTAGGAGAAGTTAGAAATTTCCTTGGTAACGCGGTAGGGGCCCTCCCATTTCTTTGCTAACGAGGCCATGCAGCCTCAAGCAGCATTACTCAACAAATGAGTTCGCCTCAGTACCATTCAGATCTCCTACCTTGAGCTGCAGATTTCGACTCTTCTTGATGTACTGGTTGGCCGGTTGCAGTCTCGAGACGTCGAGGCTCTCTCGAGCTTCCCGAAAATTCTCCGCGAAGCGCTTGCGGAGACCTTCGAATTGCGTAGCAGTGCGCTGCATGCTTGCTGGATCTGTGCAAAGAGGGCCATTTCCCAAAGAAAACGCGAGCTCTTTCCCCCCAAAAAAAGGTTAAGCTTGACTAAAACCCGTGGACCGGTTGATCGTCGTGCGGGTAGCGAATGCCATTTCTGCCAGTTTTGCGTCCCAGTCTTTGTGTTGCTCTATATGCGCAACAAGCATCAGTTTCAAGTTACGGTTGCCTCTTTCCATTATATTTGGCTGTGGAAGGTACGACAACTTATGCTTGTGCCATATTCCTAGTGCCTTGCACGCATTCACGATCACCTTGCTAACAAAATAAGACGCGTCGTCTGCAATGAGCTTTGCGGCAAGGCCAAAGCGCGCGAACGTCTTAAGAGCACAGTCCCAGATTTTCCAAGATTTAAGCTTGCGCAAAGGTGTTGTCAGGATGTCGATAAATGTTATTCGTCATAATACCCGAAAGAAAACAATAAATCAACCACCAGTGTCCGCAGGAAGTTCGCCTACGCATGCTGCCAGAGCCCATTGACGAGAAACGAGAAAATTAAACCACAGCCCAGCGCAGTCAGCCAACACTGCCTTACACTCCCAAAAGCAGGGACGCGGGCTGTACATCGACAGGTTCGAGACTACCGCTGGAGAGGTGTATACGATGAGAAACTGAGGGAGACAACTAGACGAGAATGCGTTGGGACGTCAGACAGACCGCCTAGCTCTGACTGGAATGGAGAAGAAAACGAAAATAGATGGTGCTATGGAGGATGATTAGTGGTTAGCGGCAAAAACGCATTGTCTCTACTCACTGTTCGAATGCGTTCGAACGCCAAGCACCGGCGTAAGTCGTTCGAACGCGAGGCACCACGTAAAGAGCAGATGACGGTTTTGTTCGCTTCGATTGGAGGGAGGCAGTGGGATAGAGCAGCTATTAGAATGCAATTAGTTTATATTGATGGCTATTCGTCAAGTTTGAAGCGTATTCTTACTGGTGCTCCCCAGAGAAGTATATTTAGGTCCTTTTCTTTTCAATATTTACGTTAATGACATTGTGAATGATAACTCTGATGCAGCACTTATCACCTATGCCGACCACATTAGTTTGCTTTTTTTCAGCAGGAAATGTCGACGTGTTATTTGACATGGCAAATCATATATTATCTGCATTAGAAATTTGTAGTCGTATTAGTCCACTCCAAATCAACATGGATAAAACAAAAGCAGTGCTTTTTCGCCCGAAACATAAGCTAGTCACAATAACAAGAGATATCGTTTTGAACTCATCCAAAATAGAGGTTGTAAAATCTTTCAAACTCTTAGGTGTCATTTTTACCGAGAATATGTCCTGGGATAGTCATGTCGACTACCTTACTTCTAAGCTATCACAAGTAGTAGGTGTGATAAACCGCCACAGGTACATGTTACCAGCAAGGGTAAACTTATTATTACATAATTCGTTATTTTACTGCCACCTCAATTATTGTAATTTAGTTTGGGGTTCAACAACGTCAACGAATCTAGAAAAAATACACTTGTTGCAAAAAAAAATAGCTTTAATTCAATTAAATTTTATTCAGTTCAATGTTTATTTTCGCGCGCTTACCAACAGCTCAAAGGCCTTTGCGGTAAAGCACGAAGCATAAAATACATAATCGTAACAAATATACATGCTTAAAATTATACACATGTTTTAAAACTTATACAGATGGTTTACATTAATACACATACAGACAGTTTTGGCAATTTTAGAGCAGCCCTGTACAAACAAGAGGCAATTTTGTACAAAAAATATCAACATTGCAAAACTTCGTGTCTAAAACATGTTGAATTTGTGATATCGGTGACAAGTTGCTATGTATATCTGGGAAAAAAACTCTTTCCAGAGTTCGCACTGACGGGAACGCGGAAGTGGAAATAAGCAAGAATGCAGGACTGTCTATGGACCCATGGACCAACCTGTGCAAAAACGTAACATCCCGGACAGATCTCCTCTTATGCTGAGTGCACAGTTTTAGTTTGGATAAAATTAAATTATATTCAAAATAACATTTACGACCAAAATATCTGTCATAGACAATCCGCACAAATCATTTTCGTTTTTGTTCATTTTTTTCACTCGCTGTACTAGAAATAGAGTACCGAATAACAGATGCGAATTTAAGTCTAGAGCGTACATAAGTACTGAAGAGTCGCAACAGACCATGATGAGTGCTAAATGGTCTAGTTAGGCGGGGCAATTCTTCCCAACATTCGCAGACTCTGGCTAACAATGGAGCTTATGTGAGAATGAAAAAGAAGGGGATCATCCACAAACACCCCTAAATCTTTAACTACTGTGGTCCGACTTATAGTTTCATTTCCCATACAGTACATATAATGTGCGACGCTTTCTGAACAAAGAGGTCACTTGGATTTTGCGGGTGTTCAAAACTAAATTGTTCAGAATACACCATCTTTGTACTAAATAGACATCTTCTTGCAGCAAAAGCACAGTCAGTGACAATGTTCACCAGCTGAAACAGTTTAACGTCGTCTGCAAACATGAGCACCTGCGAGCGTTTCACGAAGGACAGTAAATCATTTATAAAAATAAGAAACAACAGCGGACCAAGATTCGAGCCCTGAGGTACACCCGAAATAAACATGAAAGGTTGTGACAAGTAGCCAGAAACCCTAACACAGGTCGGTCTTTCATGTAGATAACTCCTGAACCAGATAATATATTCAGGACCAGGCCTGTAGTTCCCAAGTTTCATCAATAAGAATGCATGATTGACCTTGTCGAAGGCTTTAGACATATCCAAATATACTGCATCTACCTGACCCGGCTCTGAACAATTGGCATAGAATAATTAAGAAATGTGCATAAATTTGTTTCAACGGATCTTCCTGCTACAAGCCCATGCTGTATAGAAACTATCTTTCGTTTAAAATAATTATATAGGCGGTTTTACATCACCTTCTCGACTACTTTTGATAATGCACTTAAAAGAAATACTGGACGATAATTGCTGACGTAACTAGAATTACCAAATTTAAAAATTGGGACAATAATTGAAGATTTCCAGTTTTCGGGAAATACACCTGTTTGCAGCGACAAGTTAAACAACTTCTCAAGGACAGGAGCGAAAATTTCGCTGCAGCCCTTCACAATAAATTGGGGAATACCATCGCAGCCGGTCGGTAGTTTAGAGTTTAGTTTACAATAGCCGAAAGCACCTCATCGACTGTAATTCTCGTAAGAGGCAAATAGTCATCAACCTCCATGTCACAGGCGCAATGGTGTTGACACTAGAAAAACATGAACTAAAATTATGTAAAAACTGCTCACAAACGGACTTTGGGGACATACGAACACCAGATCTACTGCGTAGCGTTATATTGCCCCGACTCATTCCTGGTATGTTTTTCTTACAAAGCGACAGAATCCTTCAGGTCGTTTGTTTAAGCTCAGCTCCACTTGCTTACGATGCATATACTGGTCATTAACGAGGAGCTTCTTTGTTAGTTCACGGCATACGCTATGCTTTTCATACCAGAAGTCCAGTTTCGTCTTTTTATACAATCTATGGTAATGCAAAATTCCCTTTAAATAATGTCGTAGATCCTTAGAGAACCATTTTGGATACTTCTCGGGACGCTCAAGGTGCCTAGCAATAAACTATTCATTGCTTTCTTGAGCACTGATCTAAGACCGTCCGCCATTAAATCAACATCCGAATTTTGTAAAATAATGTCCAATCATATTTTTTAAATATTTAAATAACCCAAAATAATCATTAAGATCGTACGCATATCTTAGCACGCAGCAAGGTGGTATCCCCCTTAAAGACATTGAAAACGAGACTGCGAGCGGAGGGTGGTTAGCGTCAGCTATTACCAGCGGATCACTTATGCGAGTCACTTCCGCGACATGAAAGTTAGATAAAACTAGGTCCAGAATATTACTGGAGCAGTTCGCGAGCGTATTCTGCTGCGCAAAATTATTAAAATTGAAAAAGTTAAACAAGCAGGACACTTTCTGACGCGTGCATGAGTTTGCACTGTTAATTATACCGGAAGGCCTGTCCACCTTTGGCAGATAAAAATCTCCGTGAATATTTAGGCGATATTCAGTCATTTTGAAACTGTTTTCCAGGAAATGGAAGTGGTCTATAAAGATAGCAGAATCTGAGGCAGGGTGAAAATAATATGATCCAATAAGAAGGTTGAACCCATCAGCGGAAGTTATCTTCAGCCAGACCGATTCTTGATAAGTTTCTAGATCGTGACGTCTATGTGCGTTCAAAGATTGCCTGCAAGCTATAAGTACACCTTCGCCGTATCTCATCTCGGAAGTATATTCACGATCTATTCGAAACACAGAAAAACAAGAAGAAAAATAGTCACTTCTGGCGATACCGTCATGAAGCCAGGTTTCCGACAATGAAACAATATCATAATCACTGCCTAGTAGGTTAGACATAAATTCATCAGTTTTGGTTCTAAGACCACGGACATTTTGGTAGTATACGCTAAGATTTCGAGCCAAGATCAGCGTGACCTATGCCATTCGGAAGGTCTATAGAACGTCTTCCATAGACCTATCAAGGTCTATAGAAGACGTTCCATTTGACTTCCACACAGCTAGTTTATTTAAGAAGTTTCGCGTTATCAATATACATGCTCTATTTAGCTATAGACTTGTCACTAGTATAAATCTAGAGCAAATTAGGCGTACAAACCTTTTGATAAACCTTCGACAGCTCTGAAAATATTCACGCCTATTCTACCCGTCGTGCAGAATGTTGGGAGGTGGTCACTACAAGAACGAATTATGATACACAAATGCTTAAACATACTATACCAAAAAATACTTAACCTACCTGAAGGTGTAGGATTCGAATTCAGTGCACTGTCCCATAGAGACATTAGACTGATT
This sequence comes from Ixodes scapularis, assembly GCF_016920785.2. Taxonomy (NCBI): domain Eukaryota; kingdom Metazoa; phylum Arthropoda; class Arachnida; order Ixodida; family Ixodidae; genus Ixodes; species Ixodes scapularis. Next base: position 113,283,786 of record NW_024609835.1, read on the forward strand.
GTCTCCACAAATGAGAATGAGTATAAACCAAACTTTTGGGGTCTCATAACTTCTGTCCGCAAATAGATCACTTTTCTGTTATAGCCGATGATAAAATTGATTATACCTGAAGCACGCTTTGTTAAATTGCGTCAATCAAAATTTGCGATTTTTTGTTTTTTGTTGCTGCTGTGTGTTGTAGGCGGTCAAGGACTTGTCATGCTGTGCCATACAGCTTTTTTTCTTAATCGCCACCATCAACGTTCGATGAAAATAAACTCTTTATTACTATTATATTATTATTGTTCTTTCCGTCAACCCACTGCCCTTCCAATCAGAGTTTGGCGCTCTGACGTCACCGCTCTCTCATTTCCTCCTCCCCCAGTTTCTTTCATATAGTGCGAAAAGCGCCGTTAACGTATACGGGGCACGTTGGAGCCGGAGCTGCAGCAGACTAAGCACCCGTCACTTACGTGGGGGTCGCAGAGGACGGCCGTTTGAGTTACGGACAGTTTTATTAAATGAGACAGGACGGTAGACGTTGACGAATGAGGTCGCTGGATTCATTAGCGACCAAGGAAACAGGGGAAGATTGTCTCCTTAATGCACCCGGGGGACATTTTGTTCGACGCAGGCTCCGCGCTCTCCGCGAAAGTGCTCTTCGCCTAAGCGCGTCTCCGCAGCGAAATCGTTTCCTGCCTGCCGAAATTTCCCGAGCCATCTAGCAGCGAAGTAAACAGAAGCAACAAACTCGCCGCGTGTGCGACTGTGCGTTTCTAGCTTGAGGCGTAGCAACTTCAAGCTCGGCGTTCCGAGCATTCAGACATAACAAAACACGCACACGTAAAGGATGTCGAGTGCAAGGCTCATTGTAAGTGAAGAGTTTCCTTCTTACCGCAGGGTGTTTGCTTTTTTTGGGAGAGTAATCTGCCACTTGGGGGTTAGGCTGTCAAAAGTTGCGTTTTGTTGATTCCGTAAAAAGTAGAGGGGCCTTGGATATGTTAAAGGTGACGCGCCTTTCAACAAAAAACGAAACATGCGACTGCAATTATAACTTTAACAGGAAGTTATGGCTGCTGAGAAAATCGTCTGACCGAGGGTTGGGCGTGCAGCACTAGCATATACGACGCAACCCAAGGGTGCATAGGCACGCAGGCACGCACACACACACACACACACACACACACACACACGCGCGCACAGCTGCACGTATTTGCACACACACACACAAACACACACACACACGAGCGCGCTAAGTACACTGCGGGACACTGTTAGCTCAAACAAAAGAGTACCATTTTTTTAAAGTTTTTGTTTGTTTTTTAGAATAAAAAAGGCTGTCATCAAACCTGTTAGTGCGATGAAAAGTGCTCATTTGGGGCTCTACCCTTAGTGGTGAATTTCTGTGCCCACCAACACCCTTTCAAAATAAAACGCCAGAAAGCGCCGATGTTGTGTCCGCGCTGACGGTGTCGCGCAACAATGCATTGTCTTCCGCAGCTCCCGTAAACGGATTTTACGCTGCTAACGCTGTTTGCGGAAACCCTAATTTCGACGCAAGCTCTAGCATGCATTCACACTCAAGGATCGAGTGCAAAATTCAAACTTGTCTTCCAACATCTAAATGGGCATCCCGTTAGCTGTTATAAATCCACTACTGTCGCCGACAGTTTAAGAACATTTGGGCCACTCTTAAGTGTTTGATTATAGCCCCGCAGTCCATCAGATTGGGGCACTGACCGACAAAAACGCAAAAAAAAAACAGTCATTATGCAAACAGCGTTGCCCTAATAAGCCACGTCCCGCGTTTTTAAAGGGGCACTCAATCGGATTCTGAGCTCGTCTATTTGTGGTAATAACTCAATCTACTGGTTCTGAGCATTCTCCAAAACCCGGAATCACACTCATTAATGGTGAATTGCGGTATTAAAAGTATATTCAAAAATCGTGACACGCCCCTCTTTCTGCGCCCTGGGTAAGACACCGGGAGGCGCCATCAGACGGCGTCTTCAAACAATTATTGCTGCATTACTCCTCGTACGTCCAAAGATTGGACGTTTTTGTCAAAATATAATGCACAACGTGGCTAAGAACAGCAATAATAGCAACGTTCGGAATCTCCACGCGATTAACTACTTTCATTTATCAAATTTTATAACGGTGGTGGAGATCCAAGGACGTGCCCCTAAAGCGCTGGGCATTCGACTTATCCAAGTACCGCCATCATTTAATCGCGCCAAGGGCGCTCTTATTGGATGCCGGGGACGCGTCGCTATTTTTGGCCCATGGCGCATCCTACATCCAGGCACGCACGCACCTATTGGTCTTCTGTGGCCGCCGGTGACGCGCCGCCGTTTGCCAGCACGCTCCTATTGGTCTCTTTGTAGATGTCGGCGTCGCGCCGCCGCGCCAAACTAGATTGGCGTCGACTCTCCACCATTTTCGTCTCATGTGCGTCCCAGCGTGCTCCAACTTGGCGGTACTTGTTTATAAAATTCAAATTCACCCAGCTTTTTACGTGCTCTCCCCCCCAAGTGTAAATATTGACCGTCCATTTCTGTTGCTGTGAGTTGACTAGGACGTCCCTCCATCTACAAATGGTCATTTTTGTTGTCTAAAGCCGAAACAACTATATACTACTGATTTCACAGCGCACAAATATCGCACATACACTAGCATTTTGGACAAACACACAACAAACACGTCGCACTGAATTCCCAACTCTAGATTGGGTTTCATTTTTGTTGCCAATATCCAGGTGCTATTACACCGTATTTTCGCAATTATCTTTTTGTGGCCAGTTAAACTAACTCTTTTCTTTGACAACGTGAGGGACGGAGTACTGACACGTTTATAGCCAAGCCTAGCAATATGCTCGGCCTCAATTATCTCCCTGGTCACCTGATTGCCATGCCTGCTTAAAGGAATGATGCAACGATTTTGTACTTCGCGCAAATACCGATTAAAATGGAAACTTGACGTTAATGACCTGTGAAACACCCGTTCGTTTTTCACCACTCACGACCCAAGTCTCAGGAAAAAAAATAAGAAAAACGAGCAGCGTTCACCCCCTCAACTTGCAGCCAGAACAAGCGGCCACGTGACCTGGAGCCGGTTACATGCCGCCAATGTTAATCACAGCCACGCGCTGGGCCTGGTAAGGCACAGGACACACGCTAAGTTCCAGATATTGTTCTGGTTCGGCTATTGTCGTCATTGCAGCGATTCTACACGGGCCACTACCCGAATGCCTCTCGAGCTATCGATTTTCACGAGCCCGAATTGAGTGCTTATACACACACTATCCTCGGGTCCAATCCATGATCCGCATTCAATTATCGTCACTGGAGAATAATTGTTTCCAGGGGGACTAGGAAACTGGACTATAGTCGGATGCAACCTAAGAACAATCTTTTAGCTCCACCCACAAGCGCATTGCGCCCATCTGAAGTGCCTCCGCCGTCGAGAAAGTAGTTCGCTAGCAACGTTGCTTTTTCTTCCTCCAGGAAACCTGCCTTAAACTACTACAATATTTATTTAATTCATTCAGGACATTTAAATAAGTTAGAATACGTTTTTGTCAACGAAATAGCTGTTTAGTAAAGAAAGAAAGAAATTCATGTCCAATGTACCGTCTTCCCAATTCATTTTCTGTCCAAGATACTGTCTAACATACCGTCTAACATACCTCTCAGCAGTGCTAAGCCTCGCGCCAGCTTCGAAATTTTCGTTGGCGATAGCGTCGCTGGATTCTCACGTTGTCGCGCAAAAACTGCTGCAAACGCAAGCCGATACCATCAAGATTTCGTGGCGTAACCTCGGGCACGTAAAACACGGTGCAAAAAATCAGAATAATTGTCACGAGAAACTATAGCATCGCGTTGCTAAGCCCAGCAGCCATGTTGAGCTTTTTTTTTTCAAAAGGATCGCGATTGGTCCACAGAATCGTGACGTCATGAAAACAATTGGCTGGCGTTTCTCGGCGTAGGATTACATCTTCCTCTGAGAGGCATTTCCGGTTTTTTCTTAGCTTGCAACCGACTATAGTTCTAGTAATCTTCATCATAGCCTCCCGTATACTCAAAAGCCTGGCAGTTCAATGACGGAGTTATAAAGTGCCCGGTCGAAGATTTGGAGCGCGAGAGTCTGGTATCTCAGAACATTTGTCGGGGAGTGGGGAGTCTGGTATTCAGCGCACAGATTTTGCAGTGGCGAGGACCGAAACATGGTTTTCAAACCCGACGAGAAAAGAAGCGGTAGCCCGAAGTACGCGAGAAGCACGAGCGGACCTTCCAGTGCTCGGAACAAATGTGTTTCGGCGTCTCGCCGCAGCGGGGCGCCCGATACAAGACTCTTGTCTGCCGCTCTACCTTTTAACTTTCGACGGCAGCATCACGCGACGATCTGTCAGGCTTCGTCAGTATAGAGGAGGCAATGTCTTGATGAATACCTTTCTTAAAGGGGCGATGCAACAGTTTCTGTACTTTGCGCAAATACCGCTTAGAACGGATCCCTGACGTTAATGACCTATAAAATACGCGTTCGTTATTCACCCCACGCAATAGATGTCCCAGAAAAAAATTAAAGACAAACGAGCAGAGTTCACCTCCTCAACTCGCAGCCAGAACAAGCGGCCACGTGATCTGGAGCCGATTATATGCCGCCAATGATGATCATAGCCACGCGCTGGGGTTCGCCAATCACAGGAGACGCGCTGAGTTCCAGACATTGTTATGGCTCGGCTATTTTCGTCGTTGCAGCCATTGGACACGGGCCACTACCCGAATGCTTCTCGAGCTAGTAATTATCACGAGCCCAAGTCGAGTGCCCACGCAATGCTCGGATACAATCTATGAACCGCATTAAAATATCGTCATTGGGGTGTTCTGCGATCCCCACGTTACGTCATAAAATTTTACAACGGAGAGATTTAAGGGAAAAGATCACTTTTGTCCTTGAAATTATACCGTAACAAAAGAATTTCTTGGCCAGTGGCGTTGCGCGTGAGTATCCTTGAGTACCACTATGCTCCGTTTCACCTTATGTTGTACCGCAGAGAATGCTAGAAGCGTGAGCTCATAGCATTGGGAGCTGCTCTTATTAAAGGGAAGATGGGGCACTTCTACATTTGAGAAAAAACGCATGCATTGCGTTCATTTGGCCTTTATAATAACAGATATCAAAATTATATTTCAATGCGACGCGCCGGAGAGCCACAAGAGCAATTTCAAAAAAGGGCAGAAGCCCCGCCCCCCTAGCCTTGGGCAGCCAAAAGAGCCGTCGATGACGTCACGGACAGCGACTGTCTTTCGCGTTTTTCTCGCGTTTAACAATACTTACGTAGCAAATGGTTTGGGTATTCGGGTTCACGGGGTAAAAATACACTAGAATTCACTTCTAACTCATTTTTTTCAAGAAGCTCCGTAGCTTCCCTTTAACGCACGAGAGCTTGTGCCACCGAGATGTGCCCTAGAGCAAGGAGCTCGCGCTTGTGGCCCTTCCTGTGGTGCATCATCAGGTGAAACAGAGTATGGTGCCAGTCGTGTAAAGTGAAAAACATTCCAATAGAATATCGTTGCACCGCTCCTTTAAGTTGAGACTGCAGCTTAAGCTACAAGCGCGAGCTGGCCCGCGTCCCGCTTTGAGAGTATTTTTAGCGCGAGTGCCCGTTCAGCGAAAGAACACTTCCAAGCATCTCCTCCTGCTCTCGTCCTTGAGTCATTGGCGACAGTATCAGCTCAAGGGTGAACGTAGTATAGTAATTCGCACGCCGGTGCAATAGACCTATTGCTAAACTACCCAAGCATCAAAGAGAATGCAGGGATTGGTGTTGCACGCGCCACACGCGCACGCTTTGCCTGTATAAAAGATTCGTAGTAAAGAATCAAAATAGAGCGTTGACAAGCGCGCGTGCAAGAAACAATTCGTTTCAGGCATTTGCTTTAGAAAAGTTACTGCTGCTGAGGCCAGCAAGTGCGCCGCACGAAACACCAATCTCCTGCATTCTCCTTGATGCTTGGTTAATTTAGCAATAGATCTATTCCTGGTGATTTCGCAACCGGTAGAAACGGTAATTCAGCCCAAAATCATCGGGTTCTTGGAGGCAACCCGAAAGTTTTATCCATGTGGTCCGAACAGCGGTGCCCGCTTCCGCTTTCGGCGCGGACCCCCGACCGCCTACATTGCGTCCGAAATAGTATTTGCCTCGGGAGCACACGGGGCTCTAATTAAGCTCGAGTTGGCTAATTCTTCGTCGCAATCACCGCGGAGTTTCTATTAGAGTTAGTCAGCTGCTTTCTGGTGCGAGAAGACAACGTTTTCAAGCTTTGTGGTTTTGTGTCGTTTCATGTACACTATTCTCTCGATTTTCGGTGCATTAAACAGGAAGGCAATGAGTTTAATTTACTACTAAATTTATAAATAAAATATGGAAAAACAGAAAGGCGATGTTGGATTCAGCAGTGTCAATTATTCACAATATGGACTGCTAGGCGATGTAAATTGAGTGAGGTTTGAGGCTGAAGAGTGGCGCTGAAAGAAGGGGTACTACTACACTTTAAGAAATCTAAGCGTAAATTCTGCGTTAAAAAAAAAAAAAAAAACTATCTGGCCTTGAGGCAGTATGCATGTGTCATCATGTTCAGTGCTACAGCGCCATGGAGGCACGAAGCTTTTAGAGGTGACATAACGCATCCAGAGGTGAATCCGGGCACCCGAGGTTGACCAAAACAATTGTCGTTTTGGTCATCGTCGGTGGCTTGTCCCTCCACACTTTTGGCTTCATCCCTGGTGGCATCATGTCGGCTGCAGAAGCTTCCTGCCTTCATGTACAGCGCAGACCGTTTGGAGGGGGGGGGGGGGGGCGTTTAAAAATAGTGTGAGCCCCGTCATTGGCTGAGTTTCCTTCGTAGGTTTCAGCGATTGGCCCTCCCAAATGTTTTGCGGAAAAGTAGACCCTCCAGATTTCTTAGAACGAAAGATTGAGGATTCGTACACTTTCATCTGTCGATTGGTGGGTAGTAAATATGTAACATTCTTTTAGAAACAACTTTCGACGAAGCATTAAATAACGATTATAAATATGATGAATCGAGCATATAGATGAGCTAGATTTCCCGCGAAAATAGAGATGAAATGAGGATAGAGAAAATATGACTGTGGAGTAATATGTTGAAGGCGTGAAGCGAGAATCGAGTGTGACGCGAATGTAATATCAACGTCATTCATAAAAGATTCCTATTCAAATTTAGTGCCAACTTATAATTGTACAGTTTTCTAATGAGCGATTTACACTGCTAGTGATATACAGGGTTTCCCGCCTCAAAGTGTACAGTGCATTTTTAACCGCAAAAGTAATTAGCTATGCATCACCTAAACGCGTATTCTCCGCCCTAATGCAACGCTAAACATCCCAATCAAATGAGAAAGATTCAGCACCAATTGCTATCTTATTCAAAAGTTATCAGTTATTTTTGAAATTTTTAATAGGAAATTGTGGACCCATTTTCGTCCGTTTTTGGTACTGGTGCCATAGAGCTCCATGTATTTGACAGCTTGGTCGCCCGCCGTTTTTCCAACGAAAAGTTTAGAAAATCACTTATAACTTTTGATAAGATAACGGTTGATGCTAAAACGTTTGCATCTGGATCGAACCTCTAGCGCCACATTTGGGTGGATAATGAGCCTTTGGCGATATTTACTTTTGCGATGAAGAAAACCTTGTAAATATTTTGGGAGATACCTTGCATTTGCCAGTGGCATTTTAGGAGAGGCATCTGCTACGTAAACCCCAAGGCATTTATGGGGAAAGGGGGGAGGGGTGGCAAAATTGCAGGGAAGACGTGTTAATGCATTATATGACAAATGGTTTCATTAAAAAGCCATTGCCCCTTTTAAATAACGTCTGTAGGAGTTGATGTTTTTTTTTAAGGGGAATTCTACAATGTGAAAACCTAGCGTTGAATTCTTTAATGTGTATACGGCTGTTTCTGGGACAAAAAAAAGTTTAACAAAAAGCTCAATTAGAATACAGTAATGATTTTTTTAATAACGGCATAGACCGCGGTGGACATCAGGAGAAAAATCTAGCGTGAATATAAGCGATCTAAGCACCTAGAAATTCATCATACTAGTTTTAGTCGCCACATTCCTAAGATCGACTAGTAGTCCTTCGTCAAAATAGACCATAGCAGATGTAAATTTTCATAAAGCATGTACCCATCGGCGTATGATGCCCCTTTGCAGCACCTAATACTACTGTCACTTTTTGAGTTTGCTGTCGCCTATTTAAGGCTAAGGCGGATTATGTCGGTCACTAAGAGTTAGCAGTACAAAGAAAAAAAAAAGACATCGAGATATTTAGAAAAAAACCATTGTGACATCAAAAGGCAGTGGTTGTTTCCGTAACACGCGGTTGCGCTTTATATAATGAGAAACGCAAGTATAACATAACAACAAAATATATTACGCGAGTGTTATAGGACCATATAACTAGCTTGGGGTTCAGAAAATTGTGTATTCTATGCGCCTTTTATTCGATAAAAAGGACTTATTTAACAAATGTCGATTTGTAAAAGCCTTTTTGCTATTTGAAGATAACCTCCAATCCAGCTCACCTCTCTTCCTTATTTTTAAATGGGCCATTGCGGGCATATACGGCGCCCCTAACGTTTGCTTCACGCATTATGACGATACGATATACGTCACGTAAAAGAACGCCCAGGAATAAAAGACGAAGTTGGTGTTGCTTCATCTGTGACTTCAAAACGCGATAGAACTCAGAAGAAAAAAAAAAGTATACATTGATGACCTTCTCCTGTGTTTCTTTTATATTTTATGTCTTCCGGACTCGCAACGATAAGTAAAAATGAATAGCGTCGCTTTGCGGATATACGAGGCGACCGAATTAGCCCGAGCTTACATGGTGCGGCCTTAAAGAGCCTCTGACACGGCAAAAAATATATTTTATTTCATGCTAGGCGTTGAAATGACGTGTCAGAACATTACAAAAAAATTGTTTCACTATAGAGTTGCGAAGTTTTTTTATAAAAAGAATAGAAATAGGAGGCCCAATTCAAAGTTCTCGCCAGTGGACTGTGACGTAACAGTGTACCGCAAGCTGTCGCGGCGGTCAGAATAAGGTCAGAAGGGAGGCATCGACCAACGCCATTAAAAGTGGGTTCGCAGGAAGTCACGTGAGTTTCACTCCTCGTGCTCTCCGTGACCGTGCCTACGACTTTTTTTTCCTGCTCTTTGTACGAGCGATTGTAGAAAACAAAATTTCAGTTCCACTAGCTCTTTATCGCTGCACCGTTGGTTAGTTTGCGTGATGTAAAAGTTGAGGACGAAGGGTCAGTAGATCGACGTGATGGAGGTCAAAAGCGTAGCGAGTACAACCCAGTGTACGAGTGCATGCCGTCAGTCCGGTGATAGAGAGCTATACTGGGCACAAAAGAAGCTATCAAGTTTTGAAAAAAAAATTTTAGGACGCTCGCAGAAATAAGGATTGCTTGCGTACGACACGCCAAATTGCATTGCTGAAGGTTCGGACACCGAGGTCGTCGAATCATCGTATATTCTCCAGGCTGAAGATGCATGCCGTGTGATCTCCTCTTCAGTTGCTGAAATACCAGGACAGTCCCTCACACAGCACCTTCTAGGCATTGTAGTTGATCACGTCAATTCACTGACTCCTCTTCTTCTACCTTTACAGCAACATTAAGCGATGAAAAGCAAATAAAAGAAACCTTGTCTGCTTGGATCGCTCGTGGAGGTGCGGAGAATAACAAAAATAGTTAACAAATATTACACGCGCTCGCGGTAAGCACGAGGAGGGGTACAACTCACGTGACTTCCGGCGATGCCTCCCTTCTGACCGCCCCGACACCTTGCGGTACACTGTTATGTGACAGTGCACTGGCGGGAACTTTGAATTAGGCCTCGTATTTCTATTTTTTATATAAAAAAAAGCTACGCACCTCTATTGTAAAACAATTTTTCTGTAATGTCCTGACATGCCATTTCAACGCCTAGAATGAAAAAAAAAATATGTTTTGGCGTGTCAAAGGCCCTTTAAGGACTAACTCATATGGCACGCCAGACGTTGTATTTATATTTTAGAGCTCAATTCTAAAATAGTAAAATATTAAAAATAAATCGAAATCGGAGACTGTGTGGCTGTTTGTCGTTTGCCCACTTGTTTATGAGCTCGATCCCTGGTGTCTTGCTGAACGCCAAAACGCTAAAAACCAATAGCATGGTTGGCGATGAGCAAGATAGTCGCGATAATTATTACTTTTAACGAAATATATACACAGCGACACCCTGGGTGCAAGATCACAAACCAGTGTGTAGACGACAAACATCCGGTGTAGAGCATAGGAAATTCACGATCACCGATTTTGCTCTATTTTTAATATTGTACCACCTATGACCTGAGCTCTGAAACAAATTGACAAAATATCTTGCGAAACTACGTTCGCGTGTCTAATTCGATCTGTGTGCGTTTGAAATTTGAATTTTGCGAAGCCTGCCAAATTTGTTCGTCTTTACAGCCGCACCATCTACGACGATCAGTGCAATGTGGAGTAACCTCGAAGTCGCTTGTAATATTTCCGTTGCTCTTTTTTATGTGAGTGGACTGACGGTCTGAATGAAGTCCAACTGATACATGTCTGTTAGTATAAAAGGGGAAACACTATGAGTTAGGAAAGTTCCTCACTTTACACAAGCTTACTGGCACTGGTGGAACCCAGGTATAATTGAACTCGATGGGCCAGCTGAATAAAGATTACACCACACACTAAAACGAACACTTTTTTACGAACAGTAACAGCAGCAGGACACCTAGCAGCTCACTGCCATACATGACAATGTGAAGCAAGAGTACACGAAGTTCATCTTGTTGGAAGAAACAGAAACCAACTCGCACGTGAATTGCTGGAGGCTCTAACCATCAAGGACAAAGGGGTGGAACGTGTCAGTGCCCCTTTGGTTGCACTTCACCACAAGGAGGACGCGTTTGTCCGGGGAGCCACGGCGTCCGGTCAAAAATAAAAGGAAGAAGAGTGTGAAACCCCCTCATCCCTCCCCTCCCCCCAAACAAAAAAAAAAAGAAAAAAAAAGAGGAGTTGAAAAGCGGCTCAAGGAAAATAAATATATGATTTAAGCGATAAAAAGAGAGATAGAAAATATTAATTACTCGGGAAGAAAAAAAAGAGAGAAAAAGAGGAGCATCATACAGTTTCAAATCCAGCAGTGCGAATGTTTTTTTTTTTTTTTTTGTGGTGTAATTGTGTTCAGGTGGCTCATCGTAAACAATCGACAAACAAGTTCAGCTGAAGCCCGTGACAATTTAATTGCACGCAAGGCCACTGACCAAGAAACTTTTTTGTCGCCGCGTAATTTCAAAAACAAAAGCGGACGTTTTTTTTCAGTTATCTCCTTTGCGAACCTTGATGACGAAGTGTGTGGGGGGGGGGATCGCACATCATACATAGCATACAACGCTGTCAAAGCTACTGGCGCGAGTGTGTGACTTCATCTATGGTTTCGCCTGTGCGAAAACGCACGCAGAGGGTCTGCGAGATCAAACCGCATGCTCGCGCCAGCAGCTTTGAAAGCGTTGTACCATGGCCTCCTATATACTGAGAAAGCCTGGCAGATCGCCACGAGAAACGGCCTCCGAAATGGAAAAGGTGTAGCGGCAGACACCGGATGAGAGGAGAGCCACGTGACTGGCGCCCCGCTTCAGAGAGACGCCGAAACACACTTCTCCTGAGCAAACAAGTGTGCTTCAGGTTTTCGCCACTGCAAAAGCTGTGCGCTGACGTTCAGGTTCCCCTAAGACCCCTCCATCCGAAGTAAAGTTGCGCCATTCATTGTTGTGGAAATGTTCAAGACAAGTGCAGCGCGCCACTTCTGGGAAGAACATAACGTCTGAAATCTAGCTCAGGGTTGCGCTGTGCCGCCATGACCTTCTCAAGAGCTGCAGTTTGCATGTGCCTCGTGCATCGACGCACCTTGCGCTACTTTTGAAACATGAAGGGGCTTTAGGTTCCTCGAGAAATGGCTCTTTGATGCTCTGTGGTACCAGATCCTCGCGCTCCCAATCTGCGACCGGGCACTCTATGGCTCCATCGTCCAACTGCCAGACATTGTGAGTATAAAGGAGGCTATGGTTGTACACTAAAGGCCCATACGCAAAAAAGGGGTGTGTGTACGTTTATACAGGGTGTCACAAAAGAAAATTTACATGGTCTTTTTTATCGCAAAAATAAACTAGGCATCGCCGAACGCTCATTCTCCGCCCAAAGGTAGAGCTAGAGGTCACAACCAGATGGCAAAGTTTCGGCCCGATCCGATAACTTAATCAAAAGTTATAAGTGATTTTCTGAAAATTTAGGTGGGAAAATGGGGGCCGGCGGACTTTTCAAACACATGGGCTCTATGGCAGTAGAAACCGAAAATGGGCAAAAATGGGCTCCATTTTCCCATTGAAATTTTCAGAAAATCACTTATAACTTTTTACTAAATTTTCGGATCGGGCTGAAACTTTGGCGTCTGATTGTGACCTCTAGCTCTACCTTTGGGCGGAGAATGAGCGTTCGGCAATGCCTAGTTTATTTTTGCGGTAAAAAAGACAGTGTAAATTTTCTTTTGTGATACCCTGTACATGCTAGAACTTGGCCTGACTCAACGGGCAACGAGTCTCCCAGCTGTAGATGAGAAATTCAGCCAGTGCTGTACAACCACCAGCCTGGGGTCTTTAACGTACATCACACAGTAGTTATACCACACGCCGGTATGATGCTCATCCAGATCAAAACGGTCATGGGTGGGGATTGAACTCAGGATCCTGTGTTCTGCAGCGCGAGATTTCGCTCCACGTTCTCCGAGCTGGGGCCCTAATCTGGACCACGGTGTAAGATGCACTCTTTAGGTGAGGGCACGGCGGGGCTGAACGCGCGGCGCGAGGAATCAGATAGCGTTCGTTCGACGGGCATCTGAAAGGCTACATCATTCCGCTTCCACCGTGCCCGCGGCTGACAGTGTCGCCGGCGGCCAAACGGCGAAACTGTGTGAGAGCGAAAAAATGATCTCATTGCCATGACACCCCGGTACACCGTGGTATTTCTGCACGTGCGACAACCTCGCTGGAGCTCTGCGCGTGTGGTACATGAAGCGGCCCCTACTGAAAAAAACCATTTGAAATTCAAACGGGTGGCAAACTGGTCGCCCGTTTGAATCAAACCTGTCGATCCGTTTGGATCAAACGTGATTATGGGATACGGGTACCCGTTTGGAAAGGGCACCCGTTCGAAACGGTACCCGTTTGATACAGGTGCCCGTTTGATACGGGTGCCGTATGGTACGATTACCCGTTCGACATGGCACGTGACCACACGTTTTAACGTGCCCTTCGAAATGGCAAATTATGCGCTAGCCCTAAATGGGTATCGTCTGGGAGGTTGGTTATCTTAAACATATTTAAGACGTCCCGAAACTCATAAACGTATTTATAACATGGAGAAAACACGTAGAACAAATGCACTCGCGTAGGTGCTTGTAAGTGGACAGGAAAACCGACACAAAAGATTGTTTTCAATTCTCCTCGAAGTTTATTACCTCTTCTGTAGACAAGTACAAACGTGCAAGCGATCTGTGAACACTAGACGGGTAGACTTTCGGGGAAATTATTCACCTGGCTGCCGCGCGAATAGGCGCTGCATAATTCTTTAGATAATTTAGAAGAGTACGCGTAGAAGAACGGTCAATCGTTGCCAACACGTAGGTTGCAGTGCACTTACCATAACAATAGCGGACTTGAAAGAGGTAATCCGTGATATTTGTCGACACGGTCAAAGCAGGACAACCACACAAACACAAACGAGAGGGAACGGCTCCTTGGAAGTTTCAACACTATGCGGCGCACAAGCTGTCATTTGCCGAACCCAACCAAACCGCGAGAATTTGCGACTTCTTTGAAGAATCGCTCGTTGCCGACATACACGTGGGTCTTTTCGAACACTGATAGCTTTGGTGCACATCCAATACGTTGTCGAGAGGCGTCCCAATAAGACCGCAGGGTTAGGCGACAGATTGAAGCAGGTAGGACGAGCGAACTTCGAGCAGCAACTGACAACAAGCAGACAAAGAAAAAAGCGGCTGCAAGGCGCGCCCTTCCGGATCTCGATGCTTATCAGCGTGTAGCTCGCGCGCTGCTGTGGGTCACGTGACAGGGGTGACAAGAGAGGAGGGAGGGGGCGAGGTCAAGGCGCTGGGACCACCGGGACAGCCCCTCTCCCTCTCCCTTCCAGGGAGATGCGTTTTTGTAGTCCCAAAGAACGAACGCGCGCGCGCGCGCGCGCTCGAACTTTGGAAATGGCGGCGGGGCTGCCAGAAGCTCGGCTTGCGCCCGAGCGAAGAAAGAACTCAGCGCAAGCTCGTAGTTTGAGCGCTGCAACGGCGGGCGTGCTCTCGCAGTGTTCGATTTTCTTGCAGCCGCGTGTCCGCGTGCTACCTTCGCTGCGTCTTGAATTAAAGTGAAACGGAGTCTAGACGTACATTCTTTCACGCGGTCGCGTCTTCTGCGAGAGAGATTCGAGCTGAATAAGTAAATTGAGGCAACAAAGATGGACAAAGTATTAAAGGTCTGTCAAAAATATCGGCTCACCAACGTCGCGCGTTTACGTAAAACAAAAAAAAAAGGTGTTAGTTTTAGTTGCAGTATAATCGAAAATCAGCGCAATTGAAATATAAATATAATTACTTGCATTACGCGGACGATCTGAAATCGATGAACCGGCGCTCCCAGCCTTCCGGAAAACATTGGCTGCCACGGCTGAAACGCTAGGCGTGCCCACGCCGCCAATCTGTACGTTCAATATCAAACGGGCTCCGGAGAGCCGTTTGATTAAACCGGTGCAGTTTGCAACATGGTCGCCGGTTTGAGCAAACGTGCGACAACTTTTCCCAAACGAGTCGCCCATTTGCCCAGACGAGCGACCCGTTTGCCAAATAGGTGACCGTTATGGCTCATACGGGGGACCCCTTTGAGCCATACGGGCGACCCCTTTGACAAACTGGTGACCAGTATGGTTAAACGGTTACCGGTATGGACCCGTTTATTTTCATATGGGCGCCAAATGGTTTTTTTCAGTAGGGGCACGAGCCGTCTTGTACATGCCCACGGGTCGACGAGTCACCTGCCGGCGCCGCTCAGGCTGCGCTGCGCCGCCATGATCTTCCTAAGGGTTGAACATTGCACATGCCTCGTGCATCGACGCACCTTGCGCCACATGAAAAAAACAACAAAAAAAAACATGAAGGTGTTTTACCCAATCATATCCGCCGGATTTCTCGCCAACGTTTTCGCCAACTGTTCAGATTAGGACCCCTGGTGTGCGCTAGCCCACTCGGCCACCAATCGCCCTGCCCCTACGCACAGTTGCGCTTGAAAGCGGTTGAATGCGTTTGAGCGCGTTTCACTGCGTTGCGTCGAGAAATGAGAGAGTCACCTGCACGTCTGTGCATCGTATGAACTGAGGAATCCTATTGAAGGAGTGGTAGCTTGACACGCAACATAAGGAGCAGGGCTGTCCTGGTTTTTCGCAGCCCGCGCGTGAAGCCAAACCCAGTCAAAGGCTCTCAAACGCAGCTGTGCGTATAAAACGCATCAAACGCGTTTTCTTTTTTTTTTTGGAGGGGGGGGGGGTGTTGTTGCGCGTAGTTGGTACATTTTCTTTTCTTTACCTGTGTATAAATATATAAAAAAACTCAGTTTGTTTTAACAACGTTTGAAGACCGTTAGCTCACCTGGATGCATGAATGGATTAAGAATGATGCTGAAGTTCGAGCTCAAGTGTTGTTACTTTGAAGTTACGCTTCAGAGTAACGACACTCGGTCATATTGTGGCTTAAAATTATGGTTGCCAGTTATCTGAAGCTTTATCTGAAATCACAAGAAACGTTTTTTTCGTCCTCCACAAATGCTTAAGCAGGTCGCGACAATGTAAAGCGATATTACATGAGCTTCTTAGTACCGAATCTAATACTAAGGAAGTCGCATTTTTGAATCAATGCGATCGGCAGTTGCGTCTGCTCTGCACAAGTGCCAAAATGGCGGCGCTGACAATAATGTCGGGTGTCGGAGTGTCGATACTCTAAGCACACTTCATATAGTGGCTCTAGTTCGAGCTGTAGCGTGCACCACCTAGCATGTAAAAACTCGGCTAAGCTGAACTTGGCTTGGCTAAAGGGCGCAACACCCTCACAATTTCCACAATGCCCCGGAGCGCTCACTTGTGGCGTTGGCGTTTCCAGAAAAGTTCATTGTGGTCAGCCAGAATGTGCGCGTTCATAATACACAAACACAGCAAAGAACACGCCCTTATACGCTTTTGTAAAAAGGTGTGGCCTCAAGATTTCGCCATCAAGATCTCCACGGTGACTATATTTAAATAAGGCATATAGTGGACACGAGCACTGCGTGAGCATTTGATTTGGCCATGTGACACTCCATGACTCGACATGCCAATTCCAGCAAGTTCCAGCGCATCGCTATGATAAATATTGGCGGCATATGACTGGCTTTAGATCACATAGCCGCTTGGTCTGGCTGCGAGTTGAAGGGAAGAATGTTGTTCGTTTCTTTTTTGGCGACTGCCATTGCGTGGAGTAAAATACTAGCTGCTGTTTTATAGGTTATGAAGATCAAGCAGTAACTCTAACCGGTAAATAATTACTGAAAATAAAAAAAAATCTTGCTTACAAAAAAAAAAGTTGGACTACGGTAATCAATGTAACCGAAGCTCGAATTAAAATGAACAAGTAAAGGCCGGTCCACACATTTGTGCCGGTTGCGTTCGCAGCAACGAAAATTACAGCAACGACAGTCACCGGGACAAGTGTTTGCCGTACACAACGAGGCAGGCGACACAAGAGGAAGTTTGCGAAGCAATCATGAGCCACGGTTGTTCCGGTATCCTGGTTGCTTCTGCTATTTTGCTTGTTGAGAACGCAACCGTGACAAATGTGTCAACCAGCCTTTCTTGACGCGCAATCCCAGTCAGTGCCACGATCGATCAACACGCCTGACACAATCCTGCACGCTTCTGGGGAAGATAAAACGGATTAATGCCGACTGAAATGAACGTCCGAGCAGAGGGATAAGCGCTTAAAGACTAAGACACCTCATTTTTCAAAGTTTATTCAGTTTAAAAAAGGCAAACTGACCAAAGCGCCTCGACGCCACACGTTACGCGCTTTTAGTTTTGTTTTATCTGCAGCAAAAAAATCCCTTTTTTACATTTATATTTATTGCGCACATTATGCTGAATTGGTTTTCCACTTAATGCCCCCGTGGTTTACAAATGGATACATTTGAAACTGATGAGAGAAAAAGAAAAGAAAAAAAGAAACTAATCAGATGTCGATCGCGGTATTCAAAGGTACGAAACAACCACAAAAAAATCTCTCGGGCGTCGGATGGGCAAAAGGATCCGACGGGGCACTTAGGCGATTCGAAACCTCTTAGACTGGCGGGCGTCATCTGTCGTAATTACGGGAGATTGAATCCTTGACGTCGAAGGGAATATTAAGACATTTTCGAGACAGTTATATCAAATAATACCGGGGCACAAAAGAAAAGAAAAAAACGACGGTAATATCCGGTCACGTCTATTACTTATGCTCCGCTGGTCATCAATTGAATATTTGTTTAAATATTATTGCCCTTCCCTTCGTGTTAATCTTGAAACAAAAAAATAAACCCCTTCCCCCCTCCCACAAAAAAAAAAAAAAAAAAATGTCATCGTTAATGTTTTATGATTTGAATCTTGGAAAAGCTTTTAGCTCAACATTAAGGCTGAAGCCTTTCCAAGAGGGGGTATTAACGCCTCAGTTATGCTTTGTCACGTGTTACTCCACCAATGAAAATTTAAGAAGCTTAGGCATCGTTTTTACGCTAGTACTGAATGAGTTAGACCACAGCATTTCCTGTTGTCGTTGTTGTTGTTGTTGTTGTTGTGGTTGTTGTTGTTGTTGTATTGCAAATTACGGGAAAGGGGGTAATGCCCGCGCGGAACAGTTATTCTCATATCACGGGGAACAGACTCGCACGGACGGGGGAGAAAGCAGTTAAAGGGGAGAGGATGTGTTTGAGTGAGATTTTTGCGATGCGTGTAAGGGGTTTCTAATAGCTAACTGCATTGGTTTGAGAAAATGTGTTTTGTAGGGGTATGTTAGATGTCGCTTGCCGGGTCTGTTTGCCTGTACGTCAATGTAGACACGAGCGAAAAAAAAAAAAAAAAAAGAACGGATACAAGAAAAAGAGAAAGGAGAACCACAATCTCGTCAGCACGAAGGTTGTCGGGGAGCTGTTCCACTCGTGTCGTACATCGACATCCACATGGTAGCTATGGTATGGCGCGTTCAGTTTGTAGAGGTCGCAAGTGGCGCTCCCTCACTCTGTCGCTCCTCCGTTGCGAGTCTATATAATCACCGGCTTGAATAAAGCACTTCACTTGCCGACTGGAACCCGATGCGTCTGCGTGTCACTCAACTCCGCGACATGGTGTCAGAAGCGGTCACGACAGCAGCGGCGTAACGCTCGCTCGCCCGCCCGCTCGCTCGCCTCGCCTCGCCTCGCCTCGGCTCGCTCGCTCGACACGGCCGGCATGGCTCCGCCAGCTACGCAGCAGGAGACAAGGCTTAGCGGACAGCCGCTCGACAGTCCCCACACGTCCCTCCCGTCGCCGCCTCCGTTCGACTTCGCGAACCCCAGCACTTGGGAACAATGGATTACAGTCTTCGAAGACTTGCGCTTCGCTTCGGGACTACACCACGCCGCCGACGAGGTCCAGGTACGGACTCTTCTCTACCTCATGGGCTCCCACGAGGCTCGGCGCGTACTTGAGACATTCGGCCTGTCTTCGGAAGCGCTACTGTCCTTCGACGCCGTCAAAGAAGCCTTCACACGCCACTTCGTGCATCCTACCAACGAGGTATACGCAAGCGTCGTGTTTCATCGTCGCATCCAAGAACCTGGCGAAAGCGTGGACGCGTTTTTCACGGGGCTCCGGTAGCTCGTCAAGAAATGCGGTATTGCGTCGACCGCAGTTGAAGACCGACTCGTAAGGGACCGCTTCGTCGTGGGGCTTCGCGACAAGGCACTCGTCGACAAACTCTGCCGAAGTCCCAAGCTATCGCTGGACGAAGCCCGCCTCCAGGCTCGTGTCCACGAGGACGCCGGACGTGCACGTGACACGCTCTTCGCAGAGTCTGTTCCCGGCCACGTGGTCGCCGAGACACGCAAGCACGACTCCGAGGGTCGACAGCGCTCCGGGAAAAACCTACAGCGCAAGAACACTCGCACTGGCAAGCACGCGGCCCGCGACAAGCACGACGGCGACAGCCCCTGCCGTTACTGCGGCCGCACTGCTCACCCCCGTGCGAACTGCCCGGCACGGGACGCCATATGCAGCCGCTGCAAGCGGAAAAATCATTACGCAGCCGTTTGCGAACAGCGGGACCGACTTGGCTCTCTTCAGCTGCACGCGGTGACGCCGCGCCCCTTAGCCAAGTTCACGCAAGTCTCCGTCGACGGTCACTCCGTGAACTTCAAGATCGACACCGGCGCCGAAGTCACAGCCGTACCCGAGACTTTTCCAGGCCTCCCTCCACAACTTCAACCGGCAGAAGGCCAGCGTCGAAAGTGCCCAAAACGGTCAGTTTTGGGCACTTTCGACGCCACTCTCACGAGGAAGGGAACGACCACAGTCCAGCGTATCTACGTGCTGCCAGCATCGACCACGCCATTACTTGGGTTCCCCGCAATCCAGGCCCTGGGCGTCGTCCGGTTCGCAGATGCTGTCACAAGCTCCGAAGGGCCACAGCAGCGCACGCTTCTTTCCCGAGACATCTTCGACGGGTTGGGCGAACTGCGAGAGGAGTACGTCATCCGTCTCCAACCCGGGACACGACCCTTTTCGTTGAGCACGCCGAGAAGGGTTCCCCTTCCACTCCATGACGCTGTCCGGCGCGAACTTGCGAAGCTTGAAGCCGACGGGGTCATTCGCCGCGTTGACGGCCCCATAGAGTGGTGCTCCGGCATCGTCGTCGTTCCGAAGCAGTCTGGCGACTACCGAATTTGCGTCGACCTGACCCGCCTCAACCAGGTCGTCCTACGAGAGCGACACATCCTCCCCTCCGTCGAGCACACCCTGGGACAACTTGGACAAGCCCAGGTCTTCTCCAAACTCGACGCAACGGCAAGCTTTCATCAAGTGAAGCTTGCAGAAAGCTGCCAAGAACTGACTACGTTCATCACCCCTTTCGGGCGGTTCTGCTTCCGACGCCTTCCCTTCGGCATCTGCTCGGCGCCGGAATACTTCCAGCGACAGATGAGCCGTGTCCTGGAAGGCCTCGAGGGTGTGGTAAACATGATCGACGACATATTGGTCTTCGGCAGCACTCAGGCTGAGCACGACCGTCGCCTGAACAACGTCTTGCAGCGTCTCCAGGCAGCCGGGGTCAAGCTCAACCGCTCCAAGTGCGTCTTTTCGGCGCGTGAAGTCAAGTTCCTGGGCGTCATAGTCAGCGACAGAGGCATCAGTCCCGATCCGGAGAAGATCAAAGCGCTCGCAGATCTCGAGATCTCAGACGTAAGTGGAGTGCGACGCCTGCTGGGGATGGTTAATCACTTGGGACGTTTTCTTCCCCACTTGTCGGACACGACAGCACCCCTCCGGGCTCTTCTTCAGAAGTCCAGTACATGGGTTTGGGGTTCTGCACAGCAGCAAGCGTTCCAGAAACTGAAAGGGCTGCTCAGTTCAACCGCCTGCATGGCCCGGTACGACCCTACCTACCCCACGACTGTGTCCGCCGACGCCAGCTCCTACGGCCTCGGAGCAGTTCTCCTGCAGCAGCAACCTTCCGGAGAGCATCGTGCAGTGGCATTTGCAAGTCGTTCACTAACTCCGACGGAGTCCAGATACAGCCAAACCGAAAAGGAGGCACTCGCCGTGGCATGGGCAGTTGAACGATTCGAACAGTTCGTGCGGGGTATCCAGTTTGACGTCCAGACTGATCTCAGGCCTCTCGTCACACTTCTGGGCAACGCCGAGTTAGACCTCGTCCCTCCAAGAATTCAACGGCTGCGGATGAGGCTCCTTCGCTTCCAGTTCCGGGTGCTCTACGTCCCTGGGAAGCTTATCGCCACCGCCGATACCCTCTCCCGGGCTCCAGCCACTACGCAGGTTGCCAGTCTGGAAGTCGACTCAAGCGACGTAGAGCGCTTCGTAAACAACATCGTGAAGGGATGGCAAGACCTCACTGCTCCGGGTCTTGAGCAACTGCGCAAACACCAGGAGGAAGACGGAACCTGCACGGATCTGGCTCGTCTCTGCGAACGTGGGTGGCCGCGGCGAGCGTCGCAAGTTCCTGCCCATCTACGTTGCTTCTGGAGCACGAGGAGCAACATCACAGTCTGCGAGGGGCTGCTGCTCTACAACAACCGGATCCTGGTTCCTGCGGTGCTCCGACGTGACATGCTGACCAGACTGCACGAGGGCCACCAGGGGATTGGCCGTTGCAAGGCACGGGCGCGCGAGTCCGTGTGGTGGCCGACACTGAACTCTGAACTGGAACAGCTGGTGGCCGGCTGTGAGACCTGCGCTCTGACTCGGGTACAGCGCCACGAGCCACTCATGGGTTCCCAGACTCCGAGCCGGCCCTGGTTTCGGGTGGGGGCCGATTTGTTTGAAGTAGGTGGACGTCACTACCTCCTCACGGTAGATTACTATTCGCGCTACCCGGAGGTGATTACCCTATCATCGACATCTTCCTCGGCTGTTATTGCAGCAATGAAGAGCATTTTTGCCCGCTTTGGCATTCCCACAGTGGTCGTCTCCGACAATGGGCCACAGTTCTCCTCAAGGGACTTCGCCTCCTTCGCTGCTTGTTACGGCTTCCATCACGTAACCAGCAGCCCCCGGTACCCGCAGGCCAACGGAGAGGCTGAACGCATGGTGCGGACAGTGAAGGACCTGCTGGCCAAGACGAAGGATCCCTACCTGGCCCTGCTCGTCTATCGCGACACCCCGGGAGTAAGTGGATGGAGCCCAGCGCAACTCTTGGTGGGGAGAAGACTGCAGACCACGGTGCCGAAGCTTGAGGAGGCCCTGATCCCTCGAACGCCTCCAAGGACTCTCTTCCACCAGCGAGACTAGTGTGCACGACGCCGACAGGCACAGGACTACAACAGGCGCCACGCCGCTCGTCCACTCCGTCCGCTGTCTCCGGGCGAAGATGTTTGGCTTGCAGATGTACCTGGAGCTGCGCGTGTCTTGGGGCCAGCAAGACGACCTCGCTCGTACGTTGTGCAGACGCCCACAGGCATACTTGAGCGGAACCGTCGTCATCTGGTTCCATTTACACCATCTCAGCCTGCAGTGGAGTCTGCTAGTTCGCCGGTCTCCGACACTCCAGCTGCATCGACTCTACCTCCAGTGCCTCATGCTGCTTCGCCGCCTCCGCAACCCCTACAACGCTCCACTGGGTCTCCGCGGTCTCTGGCGGAATCCCCATTGCTGGGTACAGCGTCGGTGCCCTCGCCGCAGTCACCAGTCTGCCCTCAGCAACCGGGCAGAGTTTCTCGCTTCGGGCGACGCATCAAGACGCCCGAGAGACTTAATTTATAAAGACAACAAGTTTGTGTCTTTTTCCCTGAAGGGGAGATGTAGAGGTCGCAAGTGGCGCCCCCTCACTCTGTCGCTCCTCCGTTGCGAGTCTATATAATCACCGGCTTGAATAAAGCACTTCACTTGCCGACTGGAACCCGATGCGTCTGAGTGTCACTCAACTCCGCGACACAGTTCAGTCGATGTTTTCTCTCATGGAGATGTTCAGGCCACATTAAAAGTCACAGCGTGAGGGGTGCCAAGATCAGAGCCAAGTTGCGATGTCACTCTCTTGAAGGAACTCCAGCAGGGCTTTGTAAGTAAGTTCAACGCGTAGCTTTCCTCCAGTCGGGAAGATGAGCTGGTGGTACGTCATAACCGCTACCTTAGCAGTGTGTAGAGTGATGTGAAGTGTGGCTCT
Source organism: Ixodes scapularis (assembly GCF_016920785.2). Lineage (NCBI taxonomy): Eukaryota > Metazoa > Arthropoda > Arachnida > Ixodida > Ixodidae > Ixodes > Ixodes scapularis. The sequence goes on from NW_024609835.1 coordinate 113,306,865, forward strand.
GGCGCTCTCATATTTTGAATATGTCCAGAGTACGTGTTGTGTCCTCTGAAATCTTGCAAATGTCGCAGTTGGGATCTATTGTTCGTGAAATCTTGTGAAGGGTCTTTCTTGTGAAGTGATATCGAGCTCGCAAACAGTGAAGGAGGCAAGAGTCTCTTCGGTTGAGCTTAGACTCCGGGACGAGAGGAGGGGGCTTACCCACGGCGAATCCGCTGTTGGTGTGCAGCATCCTCGCAATCATATGTACGAGTCGTCTGGCCTCGTTGAATCTTGGAATAAAAAATCTTGGGACGTCTTGACGATGAGCCTCAACGGCAAGAAAATCGAACCTATGCTCCTCAAGCTTCGAACCAATGCTCTTCGCAGCTTTTGAGGGTCCCACGCACCTTAGCGCCGTGTCATCCGCATATATGGCGATGTGAACTGTTGGAGAGCATTTAGTGAATGACGTCCGCGTTTCCGAGAGGGCGGCCATTGCAAGGTTGAAAAGAAAAGGGCTCAAAACACTGCCCACCGGGACCCCTTGAGTGACTGAGCGACGAATGATAGTGGCGCCAGGAACTTTCACGTAAAACCATCTGTTCTTAAGAAATGCAGATATGTAATTGTAGAGCTTACCGGCGATACCAAAATGTTGTAGCTGTCGGAAGGTTGTTGCGTGCGGGAGAGCGTCAAACGCCTTGTGTATGTCTACGAATACACACTGCACTGTCTGATGGGAGGCTCGAGCTTGCTCCAATGTAGACGCGATATCACCGATCGCGTCAGCGGTGAATCGTTTTGCGCGAAATCCAGAGAGTTCAGTAGGAAGTGCGCGCACAGCATCTAAATACGAAATAAGTCTACGTAACACAAGCCATTCCAAAAGTTTCCCAACGCAGCTGGTAAGAAATATTGGCCGGTGGGAGTCTGGTTGGTTCGTAGGTTTTCCTGCTTTGTGTATAGGCACTACCGTAGACGTCAGCCATGCCTCCGGAACCTTAGATGTGCGCCAGATGTCGTTAAATGACTCCAGTAAATTAGAATACTGGGAGGGTTCAAGGTTTCTAAGAGCCTGAAACGTTATTCCCCGTCGGGTCCCATAGCGCTCTTCCTTCGGCAACGACGCAGCGCGAATTCAAGTTCCGATATTGTAAAATCTGAATAGATAAAAAAAGAGGCCAGCAGCAGGAGTTGGTAGTAACATTTTGGTCGCCTTGGTAGCCTGAAGGAGATGGTATCAGAGTTGAGAATCTGTCTGCCATCAGTTCAGCCGCCTCCTGCATGGTAAGTCCAAGAGCGACTGCCAGCCCCGCAATCGAGTGAGTTGGCGCCTTTAGCGATGAAAGTGTTCGGGCCATTCTTCATGCACGAGAGATGCCTGAAAGAGATCCGAACGAGGCACAAAGTTGATCCCATTGATGTCGTTGAAGTCTTGACGTGTGTCTGTGAAAGGCGGCATCATTGCGTTTGGGTTTAGTCTAGTCTGCTGGATCGTCAGTCCTTCGTTCGCGCCGTCTGGTTCTCCTACGCGCTGCCCTTAAATTGAGGTACGTCAGGTCAGGTTTGGGACGAGTAATCGGAACTCTAATTATTTTTGTAGTCATAGTCATGGCATGATCAGTTGTGGCAGACGGGTCATTGGAGAGGTTGGCTGTAGCACCTTTCATCTGCGCTCGAAATTGTTCCCAGTTTGTGACACGAACGTTGTTGTATGTGATGGTTTTAGTTTTGTGCCGTAGTGGCTTGATCAGTATTCGAATCTGGTCACTTCTTCATGTGTCCGGGCCAGTATTCCATTTTCCGCGAATATCTGGAGAGATAAAAGTAAGGTCCAGACTCCAGTACGCTTCCGCTAACTCCCCGTCCTATGTAGGTTTCAGCGCCAACATTGAGAGCTTGAAGAAGAAGAGATGCCTTTACGTCTTCCACATGGATGCCTCTTCTTGTTGTCCGTCTATCCCCCAGATCTCGTTGTGGGCATTAAAATCGCCGCAGATAATGACATGCCCTTTCGACGCAGCTTTCACCAGTCGGAGCTCATCTGGGTCCCATGAGAAATTTGGTGGCACATATACCGAAATGATAGAAACCACTTCTTCTCCAAGGCGGATGCTTACGCCAGCGTAATCAGCAGAACCCATAGCGATAGTAGAAAGGTCTATGGGGGTTTGTTTGATCCATCACGGGCAAAGACTGCCGCACGAGAACGGTCATCAACTTGTTTTGAAGCACTCAGGTAAATGACGTAAGGGAAAGTCTGCAGTCCCTTGGCCGAATGCCGGGTTCTTGAACGGCAAGTACATCCGTTCTATTAGTAAGTAAGCATTTCCACAAATCAGAAAGGCGAGGTCGAGGGTCGTTGGCGTTCCATTGGAGAAGCGTGGGAATCTTGCGCTTATGAGTTTGGAAATTTCTGCATTTGTTGGTGGTCCGTGGTCCAGGTTTATTGTGCTGATTAACGCTATGGGTGATAGCAGGAATCATTGAAAGGAATTATGAATCTCTCCATAGCAAGTAGAGCCTGTACTTGCGGGAGGTTGTTCGAGCCAGGGGAAGCTTGTATGATAGCCTTTAGTGCTACGAATAAGCTTGTGCGGGAGTACCTGCAAGAGATCTCCTGTTTGTCTAAGGTGCTGTGACGGGCTTTCCAGTTAAAGTGATGCTTGCGAGCCGGGGCAAAGCGTTTGATTATTTCTACTATTTCGTGATGCTGGCTTGTTACGCGGTGCTGGCATGGGTCCTGTCATTGGGAATAATCCTGGACGTAGCTCCAATGGAGGAAAGGTTTCCGCCTTGTTTCTTTTATTTCTGTGTATTTTGCGAGAAGGATGTTTTAAGACCGTGGAATAACCTGTCTGCGCAAGTAGTGCGTGCAAATTTGCTGGCGGTGGTGTGCAGCGAACTACGGTTGGATTCGGTGACGGAGCTCGGCGCCCTGAATGCCTTCCGGTGGTGATGGAGATTCTTTTTGCTATAGTGGCAGCTTTCTTTCGAGGACAGCCGGAATATGTGGCCTAGTGTTTTTCACCACAGTTCGCACATTTAGGTTCCTTCCTAGAATTGCATTCTTTTGCGGCTGTGTGGTCCTGAACATACCTTACAGTGGCGTTCACTTCTGAAGTTTCTGGCAATGTGGCCATGCCTTTGGCAGTTGAAGCTCTGAATTGCGTGTCCGAAGTATTCTTCAGCAGGATGACTTGTGAATCCGAGGGACACGCGCGGAGGCATGGCTCGGTCGCTCCGGAATCTGAGTACCACTGTCTTAGAAGGCCGTTCCTCCACGGTTCAATCATCCTGACGACGGTATGCTACCTGGTGTTGAACGAACACAGCACCGAACTCTTTCAAATATTGTAGGAGCTCGTCATTGGTTTACTCAAGTGGAACATTTTTCGCTTTCCCGTAGTTCCTAGAGTATGCCTCCGGAACATGTGCTGTCACTGGAACCTCTCCGAGCGAGGTGACGGAGAGGAGTTCCCCGAGTCTAGGGAAGCAACGTTCACTGAAAGGTTGCCATCTTTGTCGACCGTGTGGGATATTACCTTTTCCTAGATAATTGAGACGATCTGGTTGGCGAGTAAGTTAGGGTTAGCTCGCCAGAAGGATGTGTTTGCCGATGTGGGCTTGAAGAGCACAGGAATTCCTGTTGCTCAATCTTTACGGTATGTGACGACGATAAATGTCCCGTTGTCGTCCTCATCTGCTTTGCTTTCCAGGGAATACACTGAGGTGTCGTCGTCTTCGACCTTCTCGGTATCGGCGGGGACACGGTCGCTTGTATGGGCGTACTGCGCCTGGTGCTTTACCAGATATTACTTGAAGGATCACTTGTGGAGGTTGAATCAGACGCCGTCCGTCATTTCCATGATACATTGAACCTGCTTGGTTGTTGATGGCGTCCATTTTCTCAGGCAATGCCGATGTCACGAAACGATTTCTCCAACTCACAGTGGAGCCTGGCGGTCCATTTTTCTTCTGCGGGGCGTCGCCTGATGTGGTTGAGGGCCGTAGCTAATTGCTGATAGGATGATAAGAGGGTTAATTGATTATGAGAGTTTGCTGACCGGAGCGAGAAATTCGGGCTTCTTGCTCAGAGCACTTCGTCGTCTTCCTTCTCCCCAGCATGGCCTGCTTTTATCTTTGGCTAGGCACATTAAAAGAATATCAGTAATTCGAATTTCAAGGGAAATCAGGGACACTGTACGTTGTGCTACTCAGTTAACACGAAGACGGCGTTCGTGTAAAACCGTTTATAGTGGAAGAGCTCGGCAGAATTTTGAAGATCCCGGCACTCAAGCAACTACGGCTTAAACCTGGCAACCCGAAAATGGTTGCCAGACAATGAACAGACGTAGTAAAAATCACTCTCTTGCGCACCGTATTTACGAAGAACTTACTAATGACAATACCATAAAAATTGGATACACAGTACACCTTCAATGGGTTCCTGAACTCAGAAGTGTTTTAGGAAATACCGAAGCAGACCAAATAGGCAGAGCTGCGCATTCATATAGGAGTATACACCTCACGCCTTTTACGAAAAGTGACGCCAACAGACACATTCATCTTCTGCGCGAGAGAATGCCGAGCGACACTTGGCTCGACCCCGTCTCTGAAAACAACCTAGTTTATGTCGTTCATATAAATTTTTGCCTGGCCAGTACATACTTATTTAGCAATACCTACTGAGGCGTGAATGCATCGATTCCAACTTAGAGTTGCCCCTAAATGAAGCTTTCTATACTGGATTCGGCAGGTGGAGGCATCGAGTTGCACTTGCGGCCATTCCGTGAAAGTCGTTGAACACATAATAATGACTTGCCCCAGACACTATGAGCTGCGAAGTCGATTACGGGTTGAACTTGGCACATTGGACACATTCTCTCATAATTCTAGGTTTTTCGCATTACTTGCAAAAAACAAAAACGTTAACCGACTTTACTAAATTAATTCTTGACTGACAATAAATATCGATTAAACATTACGTAATACAAAGAGGAAACAATTAGCGTGCCTCACTTCCAAATGTTTAATACAGTGTTTAGTTCCAATTGTAATTTTTAATATATACCATTGCTATCTATTATACACATATCTTTATCGCGTTATCTTTCGATGCGTAAGTTCTCATAATTTCCGGATGTGTGTACATATATAAATAGTTCAGTGCGTTACTAACTGTTTTCCGGTTTTATAATTGAAGTTCATATGTCATATATTTTATTTATTTCTTGAGTTTGAGGAAGCCGGTTCCACAATATGGGAACAAATCGTTCACTTCATCAATAAAACATTGAATCGGTGTGCTCTCTCTTTGCTGTCCTGTGTTTTTGACGCATAGCAAACAATGATCATCTCTCGATAAGATAACGCCCAATTTTGCCTTATCGCAAACTCGGTTTGTTTAAGTTAAAATTACCGGATCCTAGAAAAGTAGTGTCACTGTAACAGGCTTGAGCTGAGCTAGTTGGTTCATACTTCAGAATGTTTCCGTCAAGTGGGACTTGTAGTAGAATAGGAGGAAAAAGGAAATCAGTTGTTAGTTCAGCGGTGTGTATGGTATTTTCTTTCTGTGTATGTTTCTTCCTAGTTCAGCTGGCCTTACCTGAACTAGTGCCACTATTTTTCCTGCCTGCTAACATGACACAAGCGGAAACTAACATACAGGTGACTAAAACCTCGCAAGGCGATTAACTTATTCGTTTTTGTTGGCGTGGCAGTCGCCAATTCAGCTTCGCAAAATTTTTGAAAAGGTCGTTTTGAACCAGCCTCGCCAAGACTGGTATGGAGTGTCATTGCATTAGAGGCGAGATGATTTGGTGGCGCCCTCCTACGGTTCCCCCTTGTGACGTCATCACTTTGCAAACAACAAGTTCGATGGTGTTTGTTATTAGCATGGTGAAAGCTTTAATTGCGCTTTAAGCATTGCGCTCTCAAAGGAACACTGCCAACACCGTCAAAATTAAAATTCTTTCATTCCTCTTATTTCCGTCGATGAGAAATCCCCTTTCCGACGTCATAGCCAGCGTTCGGCCAATCGTGGAAGGCTGACCACAGCGACGCTTTAGGTCGCGCACGGGGCTAATTAACAGCGTTCCTCGCCAGTATAAGCGCCTTTGTCACTCTGTATGCAATAAACTTATTAGAGAGACCATGATGATGATGATCATTAACTTTATTTTCAAAAGGGTGGCGCCATGGCCTTATTGGAGGAAAGGGAACATAGGTAGGGAAAGTTTACATTCGGCGGTGCACACCTGTCGAGCGCGCGAACTCCCATCGGGAGAGTAGCGTCTCCCTGACCCGTGCCTCGTTAACCGGTGGGATCCAGGCCTCTAAAGTGTCGATGTGAGGCCCCAGGTGTGCGGCTCTTTTGTCTCGCAAGCCAGCACAATCCGACACTATTTAAAGAGACCATGAAATAATCTTTAACTTCTTCCTCCTTTGATTTAACTTTCAACTTAAAAGCGAAATGAGAAAGCAAGTGGCCGTGACGAGCTTGGGCAGAGGATACGATGACACGTCGTATCCTCTGCCCACCGATCACCGTACTTTTTAAGTACACCGCGAAACTTGTCATTCCCAAGCGACGATAAGTGCCGTCACGGCGCTCATCGGCCACGAACGTGGATCCAGATATTCGTCGACGAATTGATTGTTGACGAGCGTATACGTCCGAGTGACGCAGTTCTCGTGTTCAATGTCTGAGCTGGGTTCGGCTGACGTCTTCAGCACCGCGGATGCATTACAGTGAAAAGGTGGAGAGCTTTTGAAGATGAGGAGGTACGAAAGAGTCCGCTATAATTTAAAGTTTTTGTGCTGAAGATCAGGCTTTCGACGTTCTACCCTTTTTCCTCTTGGCCCACTAAACGATATGCGATTCTTAGGAGACTAAGCCCAAATCATTTATCTCAATCTAAAATTCATTTTACTGTCACTTTAATTCTGCTCATCTCCGCAGATCTCATGCAATTATATTGTTCGTCTTGCGCATACATCGAGACAGGAGGATGTTTGTTCAATGCCTCCAAGCACCGACGCGGCATCTGGTAGAGATGCGAAGATGCGCGCATGTTACGCCGATTTGTGGATAACAGTCTCTCGATACAGAATAAATATGTCTATAAAGAAACCGGTCACTGCCAATTTGTGCCGGCTCAACAGGAATAGGAAGAGTCGAGGAGACACACTCTAAAAACGTCTCTGCGTCTACTTTCCCGCACAACACTCGGAGAGCCAATCACCGGAACTTACGGAGGCAGCTCAGAGAATGACGATGCCGAAACATATGTTCAGACCAAAAAACGCAGTCTGAGTTGTGACATTAAAGGAGCGGTGCAACGATATTCAATTGGAATGTTTTTCACTTTACACGAGCTTACTGGCACTAGTGGGACTCAAGGATATTCGCACGCGACGCCACTGACCAAGAAACTCCTTTGTTGTGCTGTAATTTTGAGGACAAAACCGAGTGTTTTCATTCAATCCCTCCTTCGCAAAACCTAATGACGTAGCTGGGCGGTAGCAGTACCGCCCAGTGACGGTATTTGAATGTGTCTCATAGATTGGACCCGAGCATGGCGTGGAGCGTGGACACTCGATTTGGGCTCGTGATAATCGATAGCTCGAGATTCATTCGGGTAGCGTCCTCTATTCAATCGCTGCAATGACGACAACAGCCGAACCATAACAATGTCTGGAACTCAGCGCGTGTCCTGTGCCTTGCCAACCCCGGCGCATGGCTATGATCAACATTGGCGGCATTTAATCGGCTCCAGATCACGTGGCCGCTTGTTCTGACTGCGAGTTGAGGCGGTGAACTCGGCTCGTTTTTCTTTATTTTCTTTCTGCGACTTCGATTGCGGGTGGTGAAAAACAAACGGGTATTTTACAGGTCATTAACGTCAGGGATCCGTTCTAAGCGGTATTTGCGCAAAATACAAAAATCGTTGCATCGCCCCTTTAAGCAATGCAAGCGTGACGTTTTGCATTGCTTAATGTTACAGCTGAGATTGCGTTTCGTGGTCTGAACATATGTTTCGGCATCGTCATTCGCTGAGCTGCCTCCTTAAGTTCCGGTGATTGGCTCTCCGAGTGTTGTGCGTCAAAGTAGACTTACAGACATTTTTTAGAGTGCACTGCTCATTCCATAGACCAAAGAGGCGACCATACGAGCTGCTTGGCGCTAATAGCCCAGGATCCAGTGACTTCAGCTGCGGGCCACAAGCTTTGCCTATCGGCCAAACTACGGCTCTGCATCCGCCTTTTTGAATCTTTCCCGCAAAGTTCAGTGTTCAAATCGGGAGAATCGGTGGCCGAAGGAGTCAACGCACCGCAACTGGGAACATATCAAAGCTCGCACTGCACAACCCAGGTGTCCTTGTTTCAATCCGCACCCCCACCCGTTTTGATGTCGATGAGCATCGTACCAGCGTGCGATTGAGTACCGCTATGTTTGATGCTCGTTAGAACGTTGCAGACTCGAGTCTAGCAGTCGGGCTGCACTTCCTGAATTTCTCACTTACAGTGGAGCCAGCAGACACACATCGGGGTTAGATAGCTTCCGGCGCTTTCTAAACAAACGCTGAACACGTTCACAGTGTCGAACATAATCTTCGTAACACGAAGGTTTGCGCCGCTCTTCTGTTGATTTCACTAAACTACAGCTTTTACCGCAAATTGTTTCGCTAAGTTCTTCGATATTGGTACATGCGACGCGTTTGTGATAGCATAGCGCCCCTTTTTAAGCGGCGGTGACATCTGTAGCGCTGAAGACAGTTGCTGGGGCTCGAATCAGCAGAATCACTGCCTGACAGTGAAACAGGTACAACTAAGGGGGCGTCGAGCTGTTTGCGGGGTCCCTAAAAATAAACAAAAATAAAATATAAAATATTTGTTTTATTTAAAGATATTCAATGATTGTGTTAAATCTAATAAACTCTGAAAATAAAAACATGTATTCATATTATATAAAACAGGGGAATAAAACAGCACACGGGAAGTTGAAAATAAAATAAAATGCACCTTCGGTGTTGCAGCAATGCCAGAAAATCAAATACGAGCTACCGAAGCCAAGCCCGGAAATGCTCCCATCACCTCTATGATTATCTTTGTCTTTCGGAATGCAGCGTATATAGCTATTGAAGCGACGAACGTGCACCACAATGCGTTCAGGGATCAGGACCGACCGTCGACGTGTTCCACTGGGGCCCGTTTTTGTTCACACGGCAACAAATACATACGAAGCAAGAAACATTGTTTGTACTGTTTCGCGGGTCTCAGATACGAGTCTCGCCGAGAGCACGTCTGCGACGCCAGCTATACGATGGCGCGAACTTTTAGGAACGTGGTCCCGAGTGAGAACGACAACAGTCTGCATTCTTGGCTCGTGGGCAGGGTCATCAAAATGCCGCTCGGCGCATTTCATCCAACATTCATATCTACAGATGTCTGTACGAAAAAAAACAAAACAAAAAACAGCTCCCGAGAGGAATAAATTCACGAGCGTCCGCCCCATCTTCTTGGCGTTCTCGGGGAATACCACCGTGTCTTAGTTGTTTGAAATCCCAGGGTAGTTGACACGCGAAGTTCGCTCAAATGCTGTCTCTGCAGAGCCGTACCATTATACGAGGAAAGAATGCAATTATGCCAAGCCTCAGAACAAACACAAATGTGTGCTTTCTTAAATTCTTTGCGCCGCGGGGAACGACTGCAAAAACCAGGCGCCCTAGAAAATTAATACTTACCACGCAGACTTATTGTCTATTTTAGAGGAAAAAAAAAGAGTTGTTTCGCTATAATATTAACCTCTTTTTCCAGTTTAACTGATTTTTTTTAATACAATTGTTGCGAATTGGTGTCTTTTTTAAACCATACTTGTCTTTACTCTCGAGCTTTAATATTCGAATTTACACCCACTTGCAAACCTCTATCAGTGAACTTCCAAGTAATAAAACGTATAGTTATTCAAGTTTTTGTTACCTTTCATGAAACTTTGTAATTCTCAAAGTTGATGGACGTTTTCAAGTTTCTTTATTTCTTGTTTAAATATAATCAATTATTGGACTATTTGACGTTGTTGTAGTATTCGCTGCTCTCTAGGGAGTTTCAGCAGTCTGTTTTTGTTTTCATTCAATATACTGATATTCTCAGCCTTTGTCGCCACTGTATGTCGAATCGTGCGTGAGCAACCGCCTCGTATCTCGACAATCTTGAGACGCCTTGCAGCAGCTGAGCATGAGAGCCTCCATAACCGACCTTCAGTTTTTGTTTCCCCTTATTTCGTTGACATCACTTCATCATTACTATAGCAGGCCAGGTTATTGTAATTTCAGACTATTGTGCTATTCTCCCCAGCCTTGGCCTTTGGGGTGACCCGTCAACGCCCGTTTCAGTGGCGCGGTATCTCGGTAAGACGAGGGAAGGCCAGCAATGGCGGCTGCAACCTGGAGGGTGTGTAAAGCGTCTATACTGAACCACCATAATGCACTGCAGCTACTTGTAATAGATTACAGCGTTTATAAGATCGCACTAAAACGTATCGCCTTATTCTCGAAGTCTATTTGAAGGTACGCCCAGCCATTGGAAGGTGGATGCATGGTAATCTAAACTTAAATCATCAAACAAAAGCGTCAAAGACTACGAAAATAGGACAAAACATGTATGTCCTTAAAACAAAATGTTCTTTGTCACGTTCCTGCCCTCTCTGTTGATTTCCCCTTATTTATTTTTATTTGTTCTTTTAAGAAATCAACTGTAATTGTTTTACTCCAATGTCGGAGTTCAAGTCGATGAGTCGTTCTTGTCAATAATTGTTTTGTGCGATGCACATATTTATTTTTAAAAAGGAAGTATGATGTACACATTGACCTTCATATGCTTACCCGGGAAAAGCGTCACGACCTCTCAGATATTGATTCACATTCACTCGTTGCCTTTCCAAGCATATCCTTAACTTTTATCTTCATTTATAGTGGGAAGTATGAGGCATCCACATCGTGTCTGGCTTCGAGGAAAAAAAGAAAAACTACAACAATGAGGCAAAGAGAATTTCTCGCGACATTAGCAGACGACATATCACGCCATTTTTCGCCCTGGGCAAACGATCGTACAACGTGACGTCACAGGTGTCTGCCCTGATGCATTTTTAATGCGACTAATGCGTCCGTTTGAGGCGCTCGCTCTGTCGCCTCATCTCCCGCATGACTTTTTAACGAGTATGTCGGCCGGGTCACTTTGCACTGACATCCCCAAACGAGCGCGCCGCTCGCGTGCCTGGGTGTGTCCTCTTCCGATGACCGTCGCGAGGGAGGCCGAGTTCGTAGTGAGAGGCAGCCAGGGAAGGAGGCGGGCGCCCTAGTTTGCCCGACGCGAAACGACGCCGCCTACGAATAGATCGGAAAATGTCTGACGATGTCATCATGCAAATGGACGCTCTACTTCGACCCCGTGCATGTTTCGTAAAAGCGTTGCCAGGGTCTGAGAGCCTCTAGCAGCGCTCGGTGTTGGCCTATAATTAAAAAGTTTTAGTAGATCGAACGCTGCGAACTGCGGGTCTAGCGGGCGCGTACTCAATTCATATCTTCAAAGTGACAGCTCGTGTTACCGCTTGCAACGCAAAGCTCTTGCGTACTGTCTACTAAGTGTTCCCAATGTCAGCATACTGTCAAAGTAAAAAACTGGATTTGGATTCGAGAGTCGTTCTTGATGAACGCTCTAAGAAATTTGGGGCGCGTACTTTCCCGAAAATGATTAGGGAGACCCAATCGCTGCTATCTGCGGAAGGAGCTCGGCAAAGGACGGGTTTAATTTCGTTTAAACCTAAAAACGCCAGTCTGCACAATCGAACTGCGCTTGGTGAAACATCAAGCTTAGTAACAGAACTGAGACGGCTTTTTTTTTTATCTGAACATATTTTATGTATTAAAATCCTTTATTTTTTTTTTTTTTTGGCCCCATATATTTCGCGATTTGGTCACAGAGGACATAAGCGCGGTAGCTAAATTTCGCGAATTCCAGACGCCTGCATTAAAACTCTTAAGGACCGAAATTTTCGCGTGTCCTTTAATTTCGCGAATTTTTCAATTCGCGAATCTTGCGAAAATTAAAGGCTCGCGGCCATTAAGGGTTTTCCACTAAATCAAAATGTGCTGATCGATTTGTCGAACATTTTTTCTTCTTAAAGTTTGTGGATTCATTTTATTTCTAAAATTTGTCGACCTTTTTTTTTGTTGTTTACCGTGAAAGACGTTTAAACAATTCGACAAATTTCTTTCTCATCAAAACGAAAATTTCGTCTTTCTCTTCTTAGTGCAGTATTTGAGAGAACCAGCTTTCCATAAGTTAAAAAAAGTGAAAGTCGTTTACCACTCCCTGTAACGCCGAATTGGAGCGCAGCTCTTGAGGAGGAGGAGGGGAGGGTACTGAGGGCCACGTGTTCTCGGGGGGGGGGGGGGTCACGTGACCCCCCCGAGGGCACGTGACCTTGGTGGGGTCACGTGAGGGCAAACACGTGCCCCCTCAGAGGTCACGTGACCTCGGGAGGGGGTCACGTGACTCCCCAGGTCACGTGACCAAATTTTTTCCGCTAGATTTAGCGTGAAAATTTTTTCCGCTAGATTTAGCGGGGAAATTTTTCCGCTAGATTTAGCGGGAAAATTTTTTCCGCTAGATTTAGCGGGGAAATTTTTTCCGCTAGATTTAGCGGGGAAAGTTTTCCGCTAGATTTAGCGGGAAAATTGTTTCCGCTAGATATGACGGGGAAATTTTTCCGCTAGATTTAGCGGGGAAATTTTTTCCGCTAGATTTAGCGGGGAAATTTTTTCCGCTAGATTTAGCGGGGAAATTTTTTCCGCTAGATTTAGCGGGGAAATTTACCCATAATGCACCGCGCGGTTACGCCGACGGCGACGCCGCTCAAGCCGGGAACGGGCCCCTAAGAGCTGCGCTCTAAAACGGCGATTTAACAATTTACAGAGCCGAACATACAGGTACTTCGCCAAACCACCTTTATGAAGGTTATTCTCGTGGCGGGAATCGAGGATACTGTGACAACGCCCTTCCCTACCCGAAGGACTTGGGACAATATGGCCGGATCTCGCAATATATCGTCATTTATATGTAACTGTTTTAGAGCGCAGCTCTTAGGGGCCCGTTCCCGGCTTGAGCGGCGTCGCCGTCGCCGTCGCCGTCGCCGTCGCCGTCGGCGTAACCAAGATCATCCCAAGGTCACGTGACCCCCAAGGTCACGTGACCCCCAAGGTCACGTCACCCCCAAGGTCACGTGACCCCAAGGTCACGTGACCCCTCCAGGTCACGTGACCCCTCCCAAGGTCATCTCAAGGTCACGTGACCCCACGTGACCCCTCGAGGTCACGTGACCCCTCCCAAGGTCATCTCAAGGTCACGTGACCCCAAGACCCCACGTGACCCTTTGAAGGTCACGTGACCCCCGTCGTGACCCCGCTGAGGTCACGTGACCCCCGAGGTCACGTGGTCTCCTCCCCAAGGTCACGTGACCCCTCCCAAGGTCATCTCAAGGTCACGTGACCCCAAGGTGACCCCCACGTGACCCCCAGGTCACGTGACCCCTCTGAGGTCACGTGACCCCTCTGAGGTCACGTGACCCCCCTCCCCGAAGTCACGTGACACCCCCCCCCCCCGAGGTCACGTGACCGCCCCCCCGGAGCATATTAAAGAATTAGGGGAGGAGGAGGGGTCTACCCTCCCCTCAGTACCCTTCACTCCTCCTCCTCAAGAGCTGGGCTCCAATTCGGCGTTACAGGGATTTGTAAACGGCTTTCACTTTTTTTTATTAACTCTTACGTTAGATCTACGCATTAAGAACTTTTATACCCTCAAGATTGTAAATCAACTTGTTCCAGGGCTAACACCCTAAGAACGTTACAGCAGCACACCTAGGACGCCGGTGAACACTTTAAAATTATGATGCTGGCGATCTAACCTGCCTTCTAGAAAAAGTTTTTTACGAGCAGCATGTTTACGAGCAACAAGCACCGCATACGGTTCTTATATGCAAAGAAACTGCAAATACAAGCTCAAGGTATCATGCACGAAAGAGAAATTCAGACCCTGGTGACTGCGCCATCGCTTTATATACTCTAATTTTCAAAGATACTCATCCGCAGGTGACCGCCTCCGCAATTATGAAGGCTACACGTGCGATGCTTTGCAGTCGTCAATGTTTTGTCAAGGCATAATAAATGTGCAAACGGTATTTCGGCACACTTTTCGCACATCATAAATTCCCGGACAGTAACTTTATTCTTCTATAACTTTTGGCACCAATCCAATCGCATGTGTGCATACTACAATCAAGATGGACACATCCAGCCTCACGCAGGAAATGAAAAGACGTACCGTACTCGTCGCACTTGCAGCCGACCTGAACAATTCAAAGATTTCCACTTGTTTAATGTGGCAAGATAATTTGTTTTCAGAGTCAGGAAAGAGCGCTTTGACTCAGAAGGGGACGTGTAAACAGTGGCCAAAGGATAGTAGCATTCACAGCGATCGGATACCAATAGGACGGCTGACTTAATCGACCAAGTCCAGAAGATTGCCAATGATGACTTAGCAACTCAGTCAGTTCTATTGCGAAGCAACTAGAATTGATCAATGTTACATAAGGCGTGAGGTTCACGAAGGTATTTGGTAAAAGACCTACATCATGCGCAAAGTGCAGCTCATTACCGACAAGTCCCAGCAGAATCCCTTATCCTATCGAAGCGCCGGCTTAATAAGCTCGAGCATCCAGAAAAACATTACATGTTTTGGTTTTTATCAAGCGAGAATTTCATTCAAGATCAAAGTGTGAACCGAAAAAATGACAGGCAGATTGGTTCTAGCCCCTTAGAGGTAGCCACTATTATACACACCAAGTTTCCATCATCTCTGACGGTCTTGGGGATGGCCAGCAGCGAGGGTATTAGGGAGTTTTAGCAGGTCGTTTCCCCACGAGCGGTTCGCCCTCGAACACATCGGCGATGCCAGTGCGCATGCGCGAGTCGTTCGGGGCGTCGGGAGGCTCTTCTCGTTCGTTTCGCCCATTCCGGCCGCTGGCGTCGTCACCGCAACGTAGCCAGCACCGTTCACGACTCGGGTGAAAGAAAAAAAAAAAAAAAGATGGCGGTCGGTTCGGCGACTGATTTCGCCGACCCTGCCGAGCGTTAGGCTTAGGACACCGGGAGGCGATTTTCCATCCTATTAGTCTGCTTCATTCGAGAGTCTGAACCAAATCATTTCAAGGACTGCTCACAATGGTAAGCGATCGTGAATGCTGTAAACTGTGCATGCTAGTAAATTTTTGCGATCTGCGGGCAGACTAGTTGTCGTGGCGACCGCGAGCAGACGAAATGGTTTGGTTCGACGGCACACAACGTGAACGATTGTTCAAGTTCAAAATGACGGAGACACACCACATATTTTTGCGGTCGTTCAGGTACTTTTTACTCTATCTAGCTTTGCAGTTCTTGAGATTCCGACCGGCAAATGTCGGACAAGTAACAACGAAAAGTTCGTTGTACCTTGTCCGGAGTTTGTTTTATTTTTTCTGTTGCCAGACAGATTTACACGTTGCAGAATGTTTCACATATATACTGGAAAATGGCGCCACCGTCAAACACAATCATCACCATCGTTTACACGGTTGCGCCAGTTTCACGATTCGCTTAAATATGTCGAATTTCACGTAGGGTTCCACGGAACGGACCAGCTGCGCCGTTCGTGACTTCGGAACCGTGTGCTCGAAAAACGACTCGCTAAAATTCCCTATTGTCAGGCACCTCATTTCCTCTCACAAAGCCTTACAGTCAACGCTAATGCGTATGTTGAGGTGCTAGTCAAGACGCTGAAGTCTTTGATTGAAAATGTCACCCAGGGGCGGTTGTACGTGTTTCACCAAGATGTTCCTGCACATATGGCCTTTTGACGTAAGAATGGTTCGCTGAATATTTTCAAGAATACAGCAAACCTAACATTGTGACATCCTAACTACCCGGACAGCCTAACCCCCACTGGACTATTACGTGTGGGGTGATCTTGTAAGGGAGACCGAACGCAGCCTCACAATAGCAAAGACTCGTTGAAGGCTGCCATTGTGGTTGTGGTGGCCGATGTCAACCGTGGCCATTTCACCAGAGCGTGCAGTCGCTTTCGAAGCCGTATTGAGGAGGCTCTCATTAATGCTAATGATGATTGTATTGAATGAGCTTCAAGAGCCAAAATTTGGAGACTCATGTACCAAATTCGGTGCTAGTCCTTTAGTTTTAGAAGAAAATACATAAGATTTTGCTTTATTTACGTACTTCTCATCAAATACCTTCCGCACTAATTTATTTCAGTTAAATTAAAGTATCTTACAATAAAGAGCATTGATACAGGCAATAATTATTCAAAATCGTAAAAAAAAAGCAAAAAAAACGTCTGCTAAAGCGGTTGTCCCTGCGGCAAACATCCGTTAAAAATGATTCTCACCACACTATTGCAGATTCGCGTCACACTTTCGCACACCATTTTTACTTCATTCAAAAGGGCGTTCAATGGAACTGCATCGTATTTTATGATTGAAATTGGTGTATTATCTTAAATTAAGGGTGGTGAAAGGTTTTCACCGTGTATCGGGAACAATTTTATTTTAGAACTGGGCTTCTATTAAAGTTTTTATCCCGATTAGTCGCTTCATCGAATAATTAATCAATTAATCGGTTCACTTGACCATTAGCATAATATCTCCAAAAGTGTCAAATTGTACTAATATTTATGAAACATTTTGTAATATTAACATAATCTTACAATCGCTCTTGCTGACAGTCATACGGAATGCCAGAGATGTCCCGCGGAAAATTACAGTGCTGCTTCGTAAAATAAAAATATGAACGCAAACTAATAAAAACATTTTTTTCCCCGTGAATGTTTTGTAAACTCTCCCCAGCCGATTAACCGGTTAAAAATGTTTCGCGACTAAAGTATTAACCAATTAATTGGAATGTTAACCGATCAGTTGCCCAGCACTACTTTTTATACATTTAAGGGTGTACAATTCTTTCGTGGTGATAAAACCCGAGACTAGGAACACAGAACGGGACGAACACAACACAACGTGTTGTGTTTGTGTCCTTCTGTGTTCCTGAGTCTCGGGTTTTATTATCATGAATTATCACTAGCTCGCTTGTTTTTTAAGTGTTATTACAATTCTTTATTGTGTTAAGTAATGTAAGTGTGGACTTGCATTGAAAGATTAATCATTTTTGCCTGTATTATTTTTTACTTGAAATTATCTTCAGTCCACATACGACCAATTTCTTAATGACTGTAATAAAAAAGACCTACGGCAAAATTAAAAGAAAAATCACCTACCTCGTATTGTTTCTTTTCCGTGTCTTTACCGCGGGTTGGCACACATTCGGTAGAATGCTCTACTTTGTCCGTAACCATAGGGGTGTACGTTCAGGTGTGGGATTCCTGTTTCTTCTGCTGCAGGCGTTGGATTCTACATCGGCGACCCGTGCAACCTGACTTGCAGCCGCGTGCTCTACCACGTGTTCTGCAACGTCACTTCTCGTCGTTGCGAATGCCGGCCTGAGTACCCGGTCAACATACGCAACCGACAGTGCGTCAAGGGTAAGCACCACGCAAGCACGGTTTTCTGACCACGAGTTCAGTAGGCCACTTCCGATAGGCTGTGAACTCTGCAAAGTGCTAGTAGGACCTTAATGTTTTGTTTATCTTGTGTGTGTGTGTTTGTGCGGGGACGGGGCGGAAAAGTGGGGAAAGGGACAGTTTTTTTAATAATGTTATTCCTTGCAACAATATAGATGGAAGAGGTGAGAAAAAGAAAAAAAAAAGCATACCCTGGGCAGGTCCACAGTCCACGTTGCCATAAAAAGGACAAAGCAATTCCTTATACTAGAACGACAAGATGATGCAGTAAAGAAATACCGAGAGACAAAAAAAAGTAATTAGCAAATTTTTTTACAGTGTGAAGCGCACAATTACCTATTTATTTAGTGGTGCAGTGGAATTTTAGGTAATTACGTAGTGAGCATTCCGGTCAAGGTCACGAGATGCGCAATATGCTCGAGTTCAAGATAAAATCCTTGGGTTGGATATTATTATTAACTTAAAGTTTGTGAATTGGTTGAGAGCCCGGTGTGCTTTCTTATGCATGGACTCTAATTCCAAACTTATGTACTGCTCCCCACCCTCCGCGGCAAAGCAACCAGTTACTAACCGCGGCTCATATCACCATGTTTTAGTTGAGCATTTATCTATCCATCATAATTAGAGCATATTTACGATTCATCATCACAATCGCCAACTGTCCTCTAATACTAAACGGATGTTTCCCTTTAGTACGTGTAAGCGTGTCGGTTGGGGCTGTGCCATAATATGTGCCCGCACTTCTAGCTGGCTTTACCGGTTAACCAGGTCTGAGCCTTCCCATCGTGTTGAATATGGTTTCTGTCGAATATATGTTGTTAAGACCAATGGCTTCGGTAGTTGCAAGATATTAAGAATTTTCCATTTCCATCGCGTATTTTTGGTCAGACTCACACGGCGCAATCTCGTTACAAACGCAATTGCTGCTGGATTGCCTATCTCTGAGGGGGGAACATTCTCTCCGGATATTGGTTTTGGGAGTGCTTGGAATAAGCACAATGGGCTGGACTCTGGCGCTTCGCTCGAATTCCAAGGAAATTGCTTGTTGGAAAATAACGAAAAAACAAGCAAACGAGGAACTTGAATTGAAACACAAACAGAAACCGTAATGACAAGTGAATCGATAGAATGAAATAAAACGTAGGAGGCAAAGACATACGAAACGAAAACCAATTTCCGCAACGATATCTAACGTTTTTTTTAACGATCCCATTTGCGTACAAAATAGACGCCACCACAAACAACTGTCTTATCTTTTTTTTATGAATATTTGAAGCTGGGATATTGGCAATAACAGTGAATCGATATCTAGGGCTATTTTGTTTTGTTTACACAAAGTTGGGAAAAAAAAAAGGCAGACCACGCGTACGAAATCGGACAATATTCTTGTGATACTGACTTTTTTTTGTTGCTTTTTTTGAGAACAACAGAAGAGCGCTACTTCGAAGGTTGCCCAACTTTCCAAACAAGTTTTTCTTTCTCTTTGTTTCTTTTCCTGTCTCTGTTTCTGATCGAGGAGTGAAATTGATTGACATAAGGTGTATTCTTGGCAAAGTTTCACGACGGCGTGGGTCGCCTACTGCTTGCTGCTGCAATCTTCGGCACTTCGAAAGTTTCTCCTCGCAAACCTTGCAGGCATTTCGTATCACCAACAGTTGTTTTAATGCGTTACCGCGTTGCCAACTGTGCGTCCGAGTAATTTCTAAATGACTGAAAGCTGCACCCAAAGTTCAGATCACCGTTCCTTCTACATCAGTCATATACACATACGTTTGTTGCTTTTCAATGCAAGACCGACCCCCTTCCACCTTTACATCACCAAAAACAAAGAAAAAAAATATTGTTTTAATATATGTCAAAAGCAATTATGTGTCCTCACAGGATACTTTTTCCAAGGCAAACCTGTTTTCCTAATGAAATATCAAGTGGTCAGTATTTTTTATCAATGTACAAAGTGTCTAGGCGCGACAGTGACCGTAAATTTACCGGAGAGCGCTGTGGGGGTGATGTTTCAACCTTAGTCGATAAGAACATAATGGTCTGCCAAAAGACCGATCTTAAAACGTACTCTGTGTATTTGGTTCTAAAGTTATATCAAGTAACGGTATGCATTACATAAGTGGCACCTATATCTTCCGCCTTTTTTTGGTGAAGCGTCTCTGTAACAAAAGTTTCTTGAAAATGAGAAAGATTGTTCTATCCTTGATGTCCATATCTATGGCATCTTTAATTTTATGAAGTTTAACTAGGAGATTGGTGTTGAGTGCCAGTAAATACAACAAACACAAATAAACTTTACCTGTCCGATGGACTTTGTGAGTTTAAACGCCTTTAAGCAACTCGCTATTGTGAAAACTTGATTTGGAAACGTTCTAAATCTCGTCCTATTTACATAAATCGATACTCCTCCTGCAAGTGGACTTCTCTCAGATGCAGGCGGCTATTACAAACTATTTGTTAATTTTTTCTGACAAGTAGTTTTGGTTTTGTAACTCAGGCACAAAGCGATTACTTCAGTTTGAAACAGTATATTTTTTTTTATGGGAGCGTTTTTCTAAAAGACGCATATGTCGCGGGTAATTAAGCAAGAAATCGATATGTATATATATTACAAATTACACGAGCTGAGTTTGAGACGTCGTCTTGTCCTTTTCTGTTCCTTCGACTTACGTGTTCATTTCAGCCCCGGTCTCAGATTTATTCAACATGGTTAACACAAGTTTGATTACGCTGACAGAGACAAAGGGGAACAGAGTGTGTCCCGTTCAAACAACGCACATATTTTTATTTATTTTTATTGGTGTTATTTTCTTTTCCCCCTAATTTAGCGAGAAAGAACTGAATTAATTTATTGGCCCCGTGATGTTGATTTTCCCCGCTAAATTTAGCGAACGAAATGGATTGGTGTTTAGGCGACTTGGCGTCAATGTCCCCGCCATATCCAGCGGAGGAACTATATTCTTTTGTTGGTCAGGTGACATCAAGTCATGTTACATATATTTTTCCGCTAAATTTAGCGAAAAAACTGGAATATTGTTTGAGCCAGGTGACGTCGTAACGACGTCAATTTCCCGGCTATATTTATTGGAATAAACTGGATCGTGTAACACTGCCAGCGTGTTGCTCGCTCATGGCGCTCGTTCAAGACGCTCGTTCGTGACAATTTTATATAAAAACACGCAAAAACATTGATGAAACAATTTTTTTTTGTTACAGAAGGATATAAGGAAAATATATGTCGTTCGTATTTTTTGAAGCCGTCCAGGCAATACTCAGGAGGACCCGGGATTATTGCTGAATTTGAAAGAGAGAATACATGACTAAAAAAATACGAGGTGTGATTAAAATGTTCCGGTACTGACTTTGTAGCGTAGGAAGAAATGCAGCACAGTGATGCGCGCGCACCAGTCAAAGGCAGGGACCTTCCTGCGTCATTATGCCAAAGAGCGTTGCTCTGTGAACCTTTGGAACTGCGCTACATTAGTATGTTTGACCCTATGCACGAGCAAAATGATGATCTCTCCATACACTGCAAACCAAAGCGAGAGAGAACATCATTTTTACGTCGAACTCGGCAACTCTAAGACAGAAACCTCTGAAATTATTCAGAAGGCTTATGTGAAAAAGCAGTGAGGTGTGCGAAGTCTTTTGAGTGGCACTCGCGCCTCATGAATGGCAAAACGTCGCTGAAGTCAAGGAAAGGCTGGATAAGGTCGCCTTACCGCTCTTCGTCTTCCAGTGATATTCGGCCGTTCCTGAGCCGCCAGTGCCAATCCAAACAATTTGCAAATATTCACTGCGTTTTGACAGAAGCCTGCTGAAAAATTTCAAAGGTCTCTGTTTTATATTTGCCAAGTTCGACGCAGAACTGATGTTTACTGTCGCTCTCGTCTGCAGTCGATGGTTAAATCGCCATTGCGCCCGTGCATGTGCCCATAAAACCTCGTGTAGCGCAGCTCCGAATGTTCACAAAGCGACGCCTTTTGGTATAACTAGACACGAAGTCCCTTCCTTTGACTCCTGCGCGAGAGTCACTGTGCTGCCCTCCATTTTAACGCTACAAAACCAGTCTCGGAACTTTTTGACCATACTTCCTATACCCGTTTTCACCCCTAGAAACGTAGTAAAAAAAGTCCGGCTTCTTGGGGAGTACTACTTTTTTCCACCGTCATGTTAAAAATTAAGGTATATGTACGTGCAATTTAGATTAGTTCTATGTTACCTTATCAACACGAACACGCTCCAAACGCCGAAAGCATCGCTTTTTTTTTGCGGACGACCAACTCTCGTGTAAGGATTATTTCGCACCACGTACGAACAATGCGCAAAACCTGATTTTTCCTTGAGGTGAAAACGGATATAATTTCAAAATGTTCATCCCGTTTTCTTGTTCGTTAGTTCTGAATATTTTTCAAATCTGACTCGAGGTATTCGAAGAAAAAAAAAGTATTTTAATCCTAGCAGGGTCCCGCGACAACATGCTTTTCGTGCAAGGCTCGTCAAACTATGAGGCGCTGGAGAAATGCAGCATTTGGCGTTAAGTCCTTATTTCGAACTCTTTTTGTTCGCCTTCCGCCCATTGAAAAGCATGCGGGAAGGGCCTTAGAACGCACCTGGTATTTCTGCGCCGCAGCGTTCTTCCGCAACATAATGTCGTCTGCTTTTTTCGGCGTCTCCATGGCGACGAACGCCGAATGAATGGAAGCACGCACCGTACCCCCTCGTGAAGCCAGCAACAGCTGACGCCATTTCACGAACGCCGTTTGCTATACTCTCTTCCACCTTATGATGTACCCCAGGAAAGGCTATAAGCGCGAGCTCCTGGTCTAGGGCACATCTTGGCGGCACAAGCTCTCGTGCGTTAAGAGCAGCTCCCAACGCTATGAGCTCGCGCCTCTAGCCTTCTCTGCGGTACAACTCAAGGTGAAACGGAGTACAGCCAAAGCCAAACGCGATATTTCAGATCAACCACCTCCGCCGGTGCGCCGCTAGCAAAGACGACGAAGCTGAGACACGCCGACGGTGATTGAGCAAGCAACAGCACCGCTGGACGACTGCAACGGCGGCATTTATTGGGATCAAAGGCGCAAAATAAGCAAGAACAATTTTTATTTGAATCATAACACTCGTTATCCAAGTTGGGGACCTCATACCTTTGCTGGGTCTTTCCTGTGAACGTTTTACAGAGACGCGAGGTGCCGCATTCAGAAAACAGCTCCGTTTGCAAGATATGGCGGCCCTGAAAAGGGCCGTTTAGACCGCTACCAGAATTTATAAAACGAGCACTTGACAACCGAATGGCGCACAAGTCGTCTTCATGCACGCAGGCGGGCGACGTGCTCAGCGCAGCGGATCACTCGAAGTCACCGGGGCCGTCAGAATGCTCGTTCTCCGCACTATGGGGAAGGTCCTCTCTGCGTCGGGGCTGTATATTGTGGCGGCCGCGGCGACGAACGACTGGAATCTATCAGTGTTTCCGCGCGCCCTCTCTCCTCCAAAACATGAACTTTGCAAGGTGTCCAGTGAGATGGTGGCTCACACGCCGTCCGGATGGAAGAGAGTTTTTGCGTGAACCCAGGTGCCCCCCACCGTATTGGTGTACGCACCAGCGTTCGGTACGACAAAGTGCAGCTTGTGGTTGACGGTGAAGTGCGTGACGCGAGCGCCATTTGCAGGCTTGCGATAGCCAGCCCGTCAGCCAGTGATTACTCTTGTTCCAGGACGGACCCACTCCGCTATTAGCCCTTGCAGGGTTTTAGCGTCACGCTTCTCCACGGGAACAAGAAAGCAGCACCCGCTGCTACGCTCCACACCACCGAAAACCCACTGGCCAGGCTTTAAATACCCGCGATGGTACTTTCGCCGC
This sequence comes from Ixodes scapularis, assembly GCF_016920785.2. Lineage (NCBI taxonomy): Eukaryota > Metazoa > Arthropoda > Arachnida > Ixodida > Ixodidae > Ixodes > Ixodes scapularis. Next base: position 113,330,392 of record NW_024609835.1, read on the forward strand.
CCGAACATACTCTCGTCTAGTTCTACAGTCACGCCTTCGCCGCTAATCATCACTGAATGCGTAAAGACGGCATATTTACCAGAACCTCCCGACAAAGGCTCGTCCAATTAGTTATTGTCTTACTGGCGACATCAGTCTCCCGCTGAATGACGGCGCACAATAGGTTCTGGCTCCAGAGGTAGATAATTTTCATGAGTTGGGGAAGAGTCAGGTGCGATCCCTCGAAAAATGAACCGCTCCGTACCGAGACCTCGCCCCGGCACTGAACCTTGACCGGCTTTCTCTTGGGAACTTCACGAGTCATCCGCAAACCGTACCCCCACGAGTAGCCATCCGCAGATCTAGCGCGGACTTGTAGCGTCATCGCGGCTTCGCACTCTGGGAACACACGAGAGCCCAGGAGCAGGCCCATGCCCCGAAGCAAATTAATTGTTTCAAGAGGTTCTTTCGTGGCGTCATGAAGACGGCACAAGTTAAACGCCATGGCACTGCCATGCACGGCTCTGGAAGAATACAGCGCCGAGGTGGAACTGCGCGCTTCTTTGCATTTATTATTTTTATTTGATCCGCCATTTTATACCTCGTGACACCATTCGAACAAACTCATTGGTTAATCGGTCGGACCATACTATCGTGTGACAAAACAAACGCAAATCGTACGATCAGAACGGTTGCCACGATCGACATCGTTACAAAGAAGAAAACAGTCGGACCCAACAACAAAATGAAAAAACAAAACGAATAAAATAAAATAAATGTGAAGGTAGCCGTTCTTGCGCGGCGTGAACTTTGATGAGAGGTGTTGCTTGCGATGTTCCTTGTTTGTTTTCTTTTTTGCTTCTTTACCCTAGAGGATGCCACGCCCCTCATTTGAAGCTGATTTGGTTATTCAACAAACAACGCGTTGGAACGAAGGAGGAAAGGGGTCTTGGCGTCAGAATTTGGCGTAGTGTAAAAGAAAAGAAAAGTAAGAATGCACAATATATACCGGACTGCCAAGGCCGTTATACTCCGCACTCGGCGAGGCCTCATGACGCCGCTGACGACCGTTAGGCTATTTATTTTGTTTCTTTCGATCTTTTATCGCGACGACTACTCCACCGTGCCTCAGAGTTTCCATCGGAGGTCCGGCAGTTTTGAATGATTATTATTATTGTCGTTTGAAGGGTACTCTTCCTATGCAGCTTCGTCTTCGTTTTTGACGCCATAAATATATAAGTATAAAAAAAAAAAAGTTTAGTTCATGGTCCGATTGGTTGGTGGATACAATTAGTCCAATAACAATTGTCCAATAATTATTTAGTACAATTATTTAGCTTTGTTATTAGCATCTTTTGTGTGCATGCGGAAAATACAGCACCCAACGAGAAGACGTGAGAAGAACGCTGCAACTGTTGGACCATAATAAACCATTTAATGTCACCAAAATCCTGAGCCGGAGAACACTTGGCGGTATCAGTGTATCGATTTGAAAGCGCTACAAAAACACGTCGGGGACACTGGACTTCTGGACTACCTTTGAGTGCGTGCGCGTGTGATGTGTGTGTATGCCATTCTTTCTTTTTAAATTGCAGGCGCGAAAACTCCACGCGGACTAGGGCCTGAGTAATGCAGAGTTGTTACTGAAGCCCCAGTCAGTATGGATTTTTCGCGCCTATAATCTAAACAGAAAGAATATCTTTTATGGCGTCAGAAACGAGGCAGCATAGGAAGAGTGCCCTTCAAACGACAATAATAATGATCATTGAAACTGCCGGACCTCCACTGGAAACTCTGAGGCACGGTGGAGTAGTTGTCGCGATAACAAATCTAAAGAAACAAAATAAATAGCCTAACGGTCGTCGGCGGCGTCATGAGGCATCGCCGAGTGCGGAGTATAACGGTCTTGGCAGTACGGTATATATTGTGCATTCTTACTTTTCTTTTCTTTTAGACTACGTCGAATTCTGACGTTAAGACTCCTTCCCTCTTTCGTTCCAACGCGTTGTTTGCTGAATTAACAAATCAACTTCAAATAAGGGTCGTGGCATCCTCTAGGGCAAAGAAACAAAAAAGAAAACAAACAAGGAACATTGCAAGCAACACTTCTCATCAAAGAACACGTCGCCCGAGAACGACTCCCTTCTTATTTTTTTTTTTAATTTTTATTTGCTTTGTTACTTCATTTTGTTGTTGGGTCCGACTGTTCTCTTCTTTGTATCGATGCTGACAGTGGCAACCGTTCTGGTCATACGATTGGCGTTTCTTTTGTCACGCCATGGTGTGGTCCGACCGATTAACCAATGAGTTTGTTAGAATGGTGCCACGAGGTATAAAATGGCGGATCAAATGAAAAGAATAAATGCAAAGAAGCGCGCAGTTCCACTTCGGTGCTGTATTCTTCCAGAGCCCAGCACCGGAGTGCCATGGCGTTTAACTTGTGCCGTCTTCATGACGCCACGAAAGAACCTCTTGAAGCAATTAATTTGCTTCAAGGCATGGGCCTGCTCCTGGGTTCTCGTGCGTGCCCAGAGTGCGAAGCTTCGATGACGCTACAAGTCCGCGCTAGATCTGCGGATGGCTACTCGTGGAGGTACGGTGTGTGGATGACTCGTGCGTTGCCCAAGAGGAAGCCGGTCAGTGTTCAGTGCCGGGGCGAGGTCTCGGAACGGAGGGGTTCATTTTTCGAGGGATGGCACCTGTGTCTTCCCCAACTCATGAAAATCATCTACCTCTGGTGCCAGAACCTACCGTGCGCCGTCATTCAGCGGGAGACTGATGTCGCAAGTAATAAAATAACTGATTGGACGAGCCTTTGTCGGGAGGTTGTAGAAAATGTCGTCTTTACGCATTCAGAGATGATTGGCAGCGAAGGCGTGACTGTAGAACTAGACGAGAATATGTTCGGGCGGCGAAAGTACCATCGCGGGTATTTAAGGCCTGGCCAGTGGGTTTTCGGCGGTGTGGAGCGTTGCAGCGGGTGCTGCTTTCTTGTTCCCGTGGAGCCCCTTGACGCTAAAACCCTGCAAGGACTAACAGCCGAGTGGGTCCACCCTGGAACAAGCATAATCACTGACTGCTGGGCTGGCTATCGCAAGCTTGCAGATGACGCTCGCTTCACGCACCTCACCGTCAACCACAAGCTGCACTTTGTCGACCCGAACATGGTGCGCACACCAATACAGTGGCGGGCCCCTGGGCCCACGTCAAAAACTCTCTTCCATCTGGACGGCGCGAGAACCACCATTTCACTGGTCGCCTGGCAAAGCTCATGTTTTGGAGGAGAGAGAAGGCTCGCGGAAACAGTGATAGATTCCAGTCGTTCGTCGCCGCGGCCGCCAAAATCTACAGCCCTGACGCAGACAGGGACCTTCGGAGGACGACGATTCTGACGGCCCCGGTGACTTCGAGTGATCCGCTGCGCTGATCCCGTCGCCTGCCTGCGCGCATAAAGACCACTTATGCGCCAACCGCTTGTCAAGTGCTCGTTACGTCAGTTATATATTCTGTTTGCGGTCTTAACGTCTCTTTTCAGGGCCACCATATTTTGCAAACGGAACTGTTTTCTGAATGCGGCACCTCGTGTCTTTGTAAACCGTTCACAGGAAAGGCCCAGCAAAGGTATGAGGTCCCCAACTTGGATATCGAGTGTTCTGATGCAAATAAAAATTGTTCTTGCTTATTTTGTGCCTTTTATCCCGATAAATGCCGGCGTTGCAGTCGTCCCGCGGTGCTGTTGCTTGCTCCATCGCCGTCGGCGTCTCTCAGCTTCGTCGTCTTTGCCAGCGGCTCACCGGCGGAGGCGGCTGATCGGACACACCGCGTTCGGCTTTGGCTAACAGACGGCGTTCGTAAAATGGCGTCAGCTGTTACTGGCTTCACAAGGCGTTACTGTGCGTGCTTTCATTCATTCGGCGTTCGTTGCCATGGTGACGGCGAGGAAAGCAGACGAACTCTATGTTGCGGAAGAACGCTGCGGCGCAGCGATACCAGGTGCGTTACCAGGTGTGCATGCTTTTCAATGGGCGGAAGGCGAACAAAAAAAAGTTTAAAATAAGGACTTAACCCAGAAGGCTGCATTTCTCCAGCGCCTCATAATTTGACGAGCCTTACACGAAAAACGCGTTTTTTTGGCCATCCCGCGTCCTGTGTTTTTTATTCGTAACATGGGTCTAAAGTATCAAACTGCTGATTTTTTTTTGTGTGTGTGTGCGTTTTTTTGTTAGAAGTTGCATTTTTTTACACAAATATATATATGTCAGCGACCATGGAACATAAAAGATGTCTGGGGGAGAAGTCCATAGAAATTTTGTAGTACAAAAATAAACTACGCATCGCCAACCGCTCAGTCTTCGGCCTGATATACGGCTATCAATCTGTACCAGGCGTGGAATTTTCAGAATTTTCCGTTGTTTTATTTAAAAGCTATAAGCGATTTTTAAATGCTAGAACAATAAAATGGTGGCCCACGATGCTTGCGAATGCACGAACAGAGGCTGCTGAGAACCCGCCCATTTTGTTGTTTAAACTGATTAAAAATCGCTTATAACATTCGAATAAAACAACGGCAAGCTTTTAAACTTTGGCGTGTGGACTGGACCCCCAGCACTACATTTGGGTGGAGACTGAACGCTCAATGGCAAGAAGTGTATTTATAAAGTAAAAAAAAGAAACTATATTTTTTAATCGTTGGTACATAGATATCTTATCTTCAAAAATTAATTCTCAGCAAATTCAATGAGGTGTCTCATTTCGCGCGGGCCGGATAGCCATATCTCTTGAGCCATATTCACCCATAATAACAACCCTGAAAAACAGACGTCATACAAACCTTTGAAGTCTTGCATTACGCCACATTACGACTGAGAATGACGATCATTCCAAACACCTTTTACGCCCAAAAAATTTATGTAACTCCATCGTTACAAAAAAACTATATGCCTGCGTGAACGCGCAGAACATAACATATAAACAAACAGCGAGAACGTAACACAACAAAGCTAGGCCAACTGAACGCGGGACAAGAATTAACTGAGTTTGAAGATGCGAACTGTCTACTCGGCCTAAATGACGGTTGCCAAGGTGCTTCCGATGTATATTAAAGGAGCCATGAAATATTTTTCTACTTTCGCTATACACTATGTAGAATCACTCCCTAATGTTGATACCTGAACAAACTTGCATCAGTATTTTTCCTGTAGGCAATGGCAGTCGCCAAAAAATATTCCAAAAATATGAGAACGCGTTCATCGCCTCAACTCGGAGCCAGAACAAGCGACCACGTGGCCTGGGGCCTATCTTATGCCGCCAACGTTCATCATAGCCGCGCGCTGGGGTTAGCAAAGTAGAAAACGCGTGTTGAGCTCCTGGTTTCGTTAGGGTTTGACTATTCTGATCACCGCAGTGGTTGGACACGACCCGAGTGTCCTCCGGTTGTCACGAGCCGAAGTTGACAGCTCACGCAGTTCTCGTGACCAATCCCTGAGCTGCGCTCGACCGTCATCAGGTAGGTGGTTTCGACCCCAGAATTATGTCATCGAGCTTTCCAAAGTCAAGACTGAAATAAATAGGCCCTTTTTATCCTCGCATTTTCACCGCGACAAAGAAGCTTCTGAATCAGTGGCGGTCTGTGCGAGTATACTTAAGCCAGACTAAGACCAGTACGCCTCTGCAAAGTCATAAACATCCCAACGCGATATGGTTTCATGACCCCTTTAATGAATCGCATCGTGAATGAAAAGTGCTGACGTCGTGTCTATACTCGTATTCAGCTCAATAACAGTAGTTAACAAAACAAAGTCCGGCTTCTTGCAGAGCACAATACTAATTTCTTCTTTTATATGGTAAATTAAGGTTTATATAGGTGCATCTTAAAATAGCTGTATGTGGTATTTTATCCAGACGTACATGTTTCAAAAAAAAAAAAGCATTGGTTTTTTGCCCGACAAGCAAATCTTATAAGAACTACTTAGCGCATCGCATGGACAATGAGCAAAACGCGAACATGACAGAAACCCCGAAGACTGCAGGTAAAAACGACAATAACAGGAAAGGTCTCGAACGCAGCTCGAAACGTGCCTTTTTCTTGCTGTGACGACAAATGCAGTGGATCAGCACCAGATATAATGGTTCACTTCCTTCAAAACACACAGCAATCATTACCACTTTGCATTCACCGCCATACGTTGCGTGGATGCCCATTCTCAAACGCACATGTGCAGCAAGCAAATTGGCTCGATTTCCATATAGCCTCGAGAATAAAGTTGCACGTCAGACCCTCCTCACATGACTTGCTATGGAGACCACAACTAAAGTCGAGTTAAAATGAAGAGTTCAAGTACAATCAGAATCGAAGTAGGGCAATAGTTGCATTGAAAGACGAAGCGGTGCTCGGAATTCCGCTATCGTGTGGTGGCAGACTATTATCGGTCGGAGGGAGCGATGGTTTGCTAATGATAGGTCTCTTGAACAAGCTCCTTCGGTGCACTCTGCTCTGCCTAGTGACTTGGTTAGTCACTGTAACGAATGGATTTCCCCGCAGAGTTGATTCATTAATCGCTGCCAGGATAAAACCACAAGGGGAGGTTGTCGAGAGCACGAGACTGTAGGGAAATCTCCGTACATGCGATTGCCAAGTGTGACTGCACTTCCCCGTTGGCTTTTGCCTGAAAGAACTGAAATTTCTAGGTAACATTAAAAATTCATCAATTAGAGTTTTTGAGAAATATATGAAATACTTGTTGTTTGTTAGACTGTCAGGTATTATTCTGTTCCTTTCGTGTACTCCAAATCTAAAAAAAAAAAAAGTTTCTTTTTAAGAGTTAACGCTGCGTTTTATTAGTCCTTCTCAGTTTTCGTCTGTGGTTCTGCGCTTGCATCTCAGGATTGATATGTTGCACCTTGCACAACTTCCAACCTCGTGGCTGGAGTTAAAAACTCCGCATTTGCTCCTGTATTTATTTATAACGGCTTTCCATCATAATCGACCATATGCTCCAGTTACAAGACAGCTGGTTATGCGTCTATTAAACTGGGAAGGCGGCTCCTTGCCTATGCCAAGGCTGCCAAACACCTGGAAACTTTTTCATTTGTGCTTGTTTAATGCACGTTGAAGGACGCGGGATGTTTCTAATATATTTGAGTATACAAATACAGAAATAGGAGTTAACCATGGAAGATATTTTTTTGGCTCGTGCATATTTTCCTTTGTTAACTTCGAGAATATTTTGTCCCCTATCAGTAATTACGTATGAAATATGAATATATTTTTTTCAAGAATACATGACCGCTGTAATATGAGTCTGCTCCCTGAACGCCCTGTTTCAATTTTAGTCACTGAATACTTCTAGGGTACCGTATTTCATAGCTCCTGCTTGAACTCTAGAGTTGAGTCAATAGAGCTTTCTGGTTGCCTGATGTCAGCCATCTTAAAGTCGGAAGAAATAACAGCGAAAAACTGTGAAAAATGTTAACGCGTTTGAACAATTTACAGCTGGGGCATTACGACTTGTTTGAAAATGTCTGACCTGTTGGTTTTCGGTTGTGTTTTATTATTAGCACTGTCCCGTAATCAAGTTCGCAAAAAAAAAAAAAATGCTGGCCCTTCTGTTTATTGACAAGCAGCCTCAGCCTGCTCTGCTCGCCCCAACTGGATTCGACTGCACCCGGCCACTAAAGTCATCGATCAATGTAAATAACATAAAACATATTTTTCACTGATAATAGGCCATTTTACCACATATCGCTAAAAAAAGTATACACTGACGTACTAGGGGCAACTATAATTATCGTCGAACTGTGAATTTGAAATACTTCTAATTGAAAAATGGAGCTCTTTAAAATTAACCGTACTTTAAACTAGTCGCATATCTAAATGACTACCAACGCCTGTGGGACCACAGTTGTATATTAGATATATTCGTATAAGTTATATCTACAACTCCCATTCCCCCATCCCCAGTGAGCATCGGTGTACGAAGTAGTTTCAACTTTCGGACGTGAGAATTTATGACGCAGTAGAGGTAGCTCCCAACTCCGGAAGCTGGGTGAGCAAACGGAAAGAAGAATTTCAATGCAAATAAAAAATCGGCAGAAAATATTACGGAGGCGTATCTCCGTCCTGTCGATGCAGCCCGCGATCTTGATAGTAAACCGAGCAGACGGCGACAGCGTCGCGCTAAAAGCCTGTCGTCTCCTCGCGCTGCACTCCGTTCACTCCTGAGGTGACAGCGCGGTTGAAGCTACGATATCGTTGGACCAGTCAAACGACTACCTTTCGCCGCGTGGTCGCGCTCCCGCCCATATTATACCAACGCGCAGCGAGCAGACTCGTGTCGTGTGATGAAAGGGAGATGGTTGATTGGTCCAACGAGCGCACAGCTCCCACCACACTGTCAGCTTAGGGTGAAACGGAGTATAAAAAATGCAGAACTGCCTTGCAAGCGACTTTGATTCGAGATGATGATGTCTGAGACGTAGTAAAGAAGTATTACACGATACCAAATAAGTACGAGAGTATAAGGAAAACATGTCTAGCTTTTTTTTGCGTATAATTTTGCGTAAAATAACCTCCTACGACAAAGAAAAAAAAAAAGAAGTTTTTCGCTCAAATTTTGTGCAATGTTGTAGAGCGTTTCAAACAAAAATGGTAGGGGACACTTTGGTATCTTCTATCGAATTTCTTCCGGACAAGATGACGCGCAGACAACGCAAAAAGCAGACAGAAAAACGCAGCCATAGAACGCGTGCGAAATGTCAAACAAGCTGCATACCATATTTAGTACTTTTTTTACGCGCTCAATGCTATGCGGTTTCCTGGCAGATGGAAAAGACGCTTGTGTAGCTCACTCGAATAAAGAAGGTTCTCCCTAGGGTGTTGCGAGAGAAATCTTCGGTCCAACTTCAAGAAAAGATGGTGCATTTCTTTTCCATCTAGCTGCCGGTACAATATGCATCGCATGTAAATAAAAACAAAAACAAACAAAGTAGATTGAGATTCTCGATGTCTCTTCCATTGACGCTCCAGGACATTGCTACTCGAGCGAAGTGGTGGAAGGACCCTTTGATGTATCTCAAGAGACTTCAGGCTCAGAAGATACTTCCCTTTTCATGCCACGTATGTTTTATCTAGTAGATCCTAAAAGTCAGATTCTAATCTTTTTATGAAAGAAGTCGGCAAGCGGAGAAGGACACCAACTGCAACCTATGCCATCTAGCTAGCATGAAAAAAAAAATCAAGGCCAAATTTGTAATTGATTTGCTCCGTGTTCGTCTTGGTACACTTCTGGCGAATTGGAATATGTCACCAGCTCGGCTCCTATGATGTGAAGCGTTCCGTATGCGAACAGAAACTGGGAGAGAGGAGGAGACAAAGACGCGCGGGTACGTCCTAATACCGAGCTCTCCTTGGAGGAATTAGTGGGTAGAGGCAAATCCACCTGCCTTTGTCTCTACTGATTCTTCGAACGCGCTCGAACGCTGAACGCCACCGACCTGCATTTGGCATTCGCGTTTGAGCGCCTTCGAACAGTGAGTAGAAACAAAAGCAGCTAGCTTCGCGTTTACCCTCGAATTCTTCCAGTTTCAGATCGGCGCTCTGGCGTCCCCTGCTAGCTCTTATCTCCCTCAATTTCTACCTCAGTTTCTACGTCAGAGCGTAAAGGCTCTGACGCCTCCGCACGCCTTTGTCTCATTCAGCGTTCCAAGGCCAGACCTCGCGCGGGGAGCAGACGGTGCTTTTGCGCGTTCTGAGTGGATGGAGACAGCGGGTTGAGACGAAGGCAGCTAGCCTTTGCGTGTACCCCCTATTTTTCCCAGTCAGATCTCGGCGCTCTGTCATCACCGCAAGCTCTCATCTCCTCTTAGCTCGCAGTTTCTCTCCGTATGCTTCGTTTCACCATAGGTCAGAGCGCACGCACGCACGCGCACACAAACAAACAAACCAACAAACACACACACCAAAGAGCGCAAAATCATGGCGAATTCGCTGAGCTTGTTCGGTTTAGCCGAGGGTAATGCGGAGCGCAAGTTCGTCTGCTTTTTGGACAGGTGTTGCGACGATGTGAGAACGCCGAGTTCTAATTGGCTCGTTTAAAAAGAAAACAGTGGGTAGACCTCCAGGCATCTAGCATTGTGGTCTACCCACTATCCTTTCAATCAAGGCATATCAGAACTCTGCGCCGTTTTGACGTCATCACAACTCCTGCGCAAGAAGCAGACGACTTGCTCTCCGCATACACGCATGAAACGACGAGAGACTCCGTAGCGTAGCAACTCTTGAGCTGCTTGACTGGCCTTATAGGCTTGAAGGGCATAGTATGGTTTAAATTAGGCCAGTGGCAAAGAGCATTGCCTTATATTGGAATCATAAAAGCATACTACGTTTGAATGTTCCAACCTAGCTGGATCATTCTGGCACATATGTGACACCGGTATATTCGCGCGCAACGCCACTGCCACAGGAGCTGCTTTATCGCGGTGTAAAACCAACTGTGGAAGCGGCCTATTTCTTTCCATCTCCCCTCTCCGTGGCTTGCTCGATCGCGTGGTCATGGGGATCACGATGTCGACGCAGCAGCAGGGGTGAGGTACTCCAAGGTGTATGGCTCACGTATTAAGCACGAGCACTACGAGCGAACTCGACTTGAGCATCTTGTTTGTTCACTTCGTGGCTATGCGTTGCAGTAACGAGCCACCCAAGATCCCGTGGCCACTTTGTTCTGGCTGCATGTTTAGGAAGGGAGCGCTGCAAGTTCGTTTTTTTTCTTCCTTCTACTGATAGGGTAAGGAGGGAAAACAATAATGTACATTTTGCAAGTTAGAGACGTCAAATATATATTTTGAGCATAATATGGGGTACTATAAAATTGGTTTATAGCGCCTATGATTCAAAAACTTTAGAGGCGTTGCGCTTCAAACGGGGATTTGTTTCTGCTCAATCGTCTTGAACGTATACAATGTTATTGTTACAAAGACGTGCGGCCGTCTGCTGGGGATGAAGTCGTAATGACGGTGCTGGAGGGATCTATTGAAGGCAGAGCAGTGAGCGCGGGTGCCGGTGCGCGGTAATCAGGCGAAGAGCATAGCCCCATATCTAGGAAGCTATGACCAGAGTCGTAGCCTTTTCGTAGCTTCATCCCTTCCACCGAAAAGGTCACCCAGCCCATAAACGAGGAAAACAGAAGGATCGACAGAAGACACACACACATACCAAACACGCACCTCGGTCAACGAAGGACAGGAACCGAACATGTAGATCAATAAACTCGGCTGTTCGTTAGTCTGCAGTTCCTCTTCAGTCTCGCCGAGAAAAGGCGACAGCTACAGCGACCCTGCGTGTTACCATCTGGGCTGGTGACGTACAGGTTTGCCGCCGGTGTCTCTTCCCTCGTGTTTGTCTCTGTTTGCGGTTACAAGTTCCCTGAGAATGACGCGACAACAATCCCACTAACGAGGCTCCTTAAATAATGTTATCTTGCGTCGTATAACTTGAGGGATCCGTCCGATGTTGTAGCATCGCTCGCAATTGGAAGTTTCTGGCATATTCCTAACACGCCTTTAATGCAATTTACGTTGATGACACACTTTTGGTTTCTCAATGTTTTCAATGTTTTTGCAACTTTCCACCAGGAACTTCACACCAAACATCGCGACAACGCACGGCCGGCGGTGGTCGGAGCCGAGGATATGTTGGTGACGCTCCACTGCCCTAACGTGTTGTTTATTCATAAAGCAACTTAATTTATTCCTCTTTCTCTCTCTTTCTTTCTCTTTACCTCTCGTTCTTTTTATCTCTATATTTCTCTTTTTCTTGTTTGTTTTGTCGAGGAACAAAAAGAACCAAACCACACGTTCCTTTCAAACTAAGCTCCGAATTCGGTACCAGCTCACTTTGCGCCCCTTCTCTCCAGTGTTCGCATTATTATTCCGAGCGGGACTCGGGGTGTTGTAACATTGAGCAGATGACGCATTTATTTTGCGAATGTGATAAATGTCTCTTTTTTTTTTGCGACATTCGCTTTGTACGCTTTGTCTATGTATTTCGCACGAGAAACTACGTGGTGCATATATCCAGACAGCGCGTCAAGAGAAAAAAACCGAGTATCTCGAGTTATAGCAAACTCCCGCATCGCGTGTATACGGAATACGACTATGCTTATACACCAGATGCTGTCGCTGGCGCCGAGAACTAAGGGTTAAAAAAATTGGAACCACGCAACAGGGCGGAGAGATCCGTGAAACGATCCGGTAAAGTTTTGCTGAGGGTGGTTGTCGAGACTCCCGGCCCGCTCCCGTGCGGCAGCTGGTGCGGAGCAGTCGACGAACATTTCTTGAACTACGGAGACAATACAACGACGGATTTTTATTTCTAGATATTATGGCAATATCGGGTGGCATGAGTGAGCGAAGTCTCACGGTTTTGAAAAAAAAAGAATTTAATCTGGATAAAAAGGTAATTGCAAAAGAAGTGCGCGCAACATGTGTGCAGCCGACGGATGTACCACATTGGTCGGGATTAAACAATCCAGGAAATATTCTTGAGGAGCAGTATAAATTAATTGGTTCAATTCCGCATTAACAACGAGGAACGCCTCCGCTGAGCACGCGTTATACAGTAGTATGTCAAGAACACACTCAGTAAGCGTTCTCTGGATGGGAAATACTGTGAAAATCCCTTCACCTCTTGGCGAATAATCTTTGCACTCGGGGACAACGTTTTGTGGCCTTTCTGACGAGAGGAGGGGTGCGTGTCCACTGCTTTCATCGGCGTTCAAGCACATGCTCCTGGAACTTAGAATGCGTAATCACAGAAAGTTTCCCCGACTATAACACCACACGGGAAACCAAACTACTGGTCATATAATATCTCAAGACCGGTGCAAGGCTCATATCTCTTATATGCGTATGACGGCACTTTCAAAGTTACGGACTCCTCCTGGGGGGCTATGCAAGACAGCGCGACGAAGGGCCGAGACATCGCCACCTGCTGCGATTGGTTGAGCGCCTCGCCGCTGACCAATCGCAGAGGGGGGTCCCAGTCCCATCGTCTCGCCTTGCCGTCTTGCATAGCACCCTCGATTACAGCAGCGCATAACTTTATTAAGTCACGTGCTCGGACACCTGCCTTTAATAGCATCACATAACTTCAAGATACCAGATGAGCTTTGTGGACGCGAGGACTCGTGCGCTCAGCCTTCATTGGCACTTTTTTAATTTCGCTTCCCGCTTTTCTACTCTGTTTACGCGAGGCCTACAGGGAGTATTCACAGGTGACCATAGCTGTGTGAACGACTGCTGAGAGCGTGCTCGCGGCGAGCTTCCTTAGTTCTTTTGCAACGCGTATTCCGCACTATCAAGTTTGCCGGTCTTAGTAGGCTAATAATGTGAGCTCGTTTTGAGCATGCGCTCTAAACATCGCCCTCAAATATGGCGTCCAGTGAATACCCCCTATGGTAAACGGACTAGACATGGCGTTCTTATGACACCAAGAAAGCTACTTTGTTCCGTCATGTGCAGGTACATATCTGTAAATATATATATATATATATATATATATATATATATATATATTATATGCTTACAATTTACGAACAATAAAAGGATGATTATCATCTTTGCAAAACATAAAAAAGGTGGAATGTTGAGTGTTTTGCACCAAATCTCACGAGAAGCGTTTTTTGCTTTTTTTAGGGCGCAGTCCTTAGGCGTGTGTTTCCGGGATGAGTGGCGTCGGCATCGGCGTAACCGCAAGCGTTGCATTATGGGACGTTGCAGTTTCCCCTAAATGGGGCGGGGAAACTGAATTCGCGTCGAGGTATGGGACGACAACTTTACCGCTAAATTTAGCGGGGAAACTTAACCCGCTAAATTTAAAGTTGAAATTTTGCCATTAACTTTAGCAGGAAAATTTCCCCGTTAAAATTAGCGGGTTAAGTTTTTCTGCTAAATTTAGCGGAGATATTGACGTCACGTTACCTCAACGCCAATTCAGTCTCCCCGCTAAATTTAACGTGAAAAATGACGTGAAAACTTCGAGGTACGTCACCCACGAACAAATTCAGCGGCCAGGGGAGAGAAGGCGGAAAAGAGGAGGAGAAGGTAAGAAGAGGAGAAAAGGCATACTTCCTCCTCTCTACCCTGCCCTCCTCCTCCTCGAGAGCTGCGCTCTAGTTTCGCATCACAAAGATTTTTAAATGACTTTCATTTTATTTTTGAGTTAAAAAAGGTTAGAAAATAATGAAAAGGCAAATGCACAGACACGTGTTCATGTTACACATTACATTTTTAGGAATTTATTATATATGTTTACTATCTCGGCTACAAAAAAGGCTGGACACGGTGCAGCAGTTGTTCACAATACATTCCGATCAGAAATACGCTTGTGTTTTCCAGTTTTGCTTACTTTCACAAATTTGTTTTTATCTCATGGCCTTGTTTTGTCCTCTTACATCGCTGTTTTAATGTATAGCACTTTAGAAGTCCTCTGTAAACGTCGATTTTTAAAACACCTCTATTTTATTTCTTGATCGCTAAAAGCCACCACAAAAAAAAAAAAAAAAAGAAATCTCGCAACCGTACAATTTTTTTGCGCAACAGAAAGAGGCAGAGCGAAAAATAGCAAGAGCCGCCTTGCCAGAAAACAAAATAAAAATTACAACAACAATAACAAAAAGGAAAAACTGAAGCCACTATATAGAAAACGGAAACACACAGAAAAATTATAATAGACGAAATAGATAAAGGAAAGACGGCCACTTTGGCGCGGTCGAAAACAGGATCACGTCCCGCGGTCGGAGCTCGGCTAATCGCAGAGGTGCGTCTCTGCGTTGCTAAAACGGGCCGAGCGTCTGTCCAAGCTCCGCGGGAAATGCGGCAATTTGCTGCGCTTCGCCGCTGCTTCCTGCGACGAGAATGGCCGAATCGCCAGCGCAGCCCCTCCGCGACGGCCCAAGGAAAACAAAAACCGAAAAAAGGGGGTCCCATTCTACAAGCGGAACACGTCGTCAAGCAAGACACGTTGGTCCTATACTCCGTTTCACCTAGACGATGGACCCTGGATGACCCTATAGGAGTCATCTAAACCAAGTCCATGCCGCTTAAGTGTCATGCGGCCTTCGGGAAGAACCCAGCTGTGCGCGGAGCCCGTAGTCACGTGATTTGTCCATAGCACCTGATTGGCTGCAATGGCTCGCAGCATCCGCTGTGTCCCGTCGCATAAGGTGCAATGGACTATATTCGATGTTTCCATCATTTTGTTCTCTTCGTGTTGTTTTTTTTCCAAGAAAGAGGGATAGCCGTTTTTTTTCTTTTTTTCTCTCTCTTTGTTCATCTAGATGCAGCTAAGGAAAGTAAGGGCTCAGAATCGAAGCATGTGAGATCGAATGGACAAAAGAAAAACGTGGGAAGGGTACTCAACTAGGTCTTGTTGCGTGTCATGGTTCTCGAGATGGCCGTGCAATCATCGTGTCCTCCAAATGAGAGCTGGCCTGTTTGCCTGTCTTCCCCTTTTTCGTCGAACCGTTAATGTGACCCGCATCTGCAGCTCTGACGCTGACGGGGGCATCATCGTTCGTTCAACGAAACAGACGCGCCGAAAGCTTTTTATCGCCGTCATTTACTCCCCAGGTTGCGGGATTCGTTCTCAGTGATGGGCACTCATGTTAATACAGCCAAGCGCAGGTTGCTGTTTCCCTGGAAGTATGATTCGGCTACAGTGGTTAGACTGGCTCCCGCTCGGCTACGCGAGTAATGGCTGTCATTATCGTCACGCGATATCTCTGTAACAAAATAGCCCCCTTAGAAAGGTATTTTCTTTGTAGTCGGTTAATACCAAAATACTGGCTGACGTCAGTTCTGGTTTTTGTGTGTTAATTTTGATTTTCAGTTGAAGGCGCCAGGTAGAAAGGAACACGTTGTGAATTCTTCAGATGTCCTTTTCGTCTTACAACTTTCAGTTTCTTTAGGAATGTAAAAACCGACCCATTCTGCCAGTGATTAGACAGCGCCTAAAGGGGGGGGGGGTGTAGAGCCCCCCCCCCCCCCCCCCTTACCGCCTCCCTAAAAATTTAGACCCCCCGCTAATTTTAACTCCTGGGAAAACCCCTGCCATTCTGTTTTGCATAATAGTTGAATTGAGACATGGCTCCGCATTGAATATTTTCACGAAGCATCCGCGAAAAAAGGCTCTGTTTTAGGAGTAAGTTACCATTTTACCTTGCGAGAGATTTTTTTCGCGCTTTATTAAAAGCGATATTGATTCGCTTGATCGTACGCTGCTCGTTGTCAGTTTCAAACGCAAACCCTGAATACGCGCTTGTCCTTGGAGTCTCTCCCACCGTGCGCCTCTAAGAAGCGTCCTCACTCTATAGCGTTTATTCTGAGTATGTCCACACGAGCGTCGGTCTCTTAATCGTTGGCAACTCTATAAATCTAACTAGTGGAAAGTTTTGAGTATCTTGATATCGCTCTGCCGTATATAGGCTTCTTGCACCTAACGCCCCTCCTGATTCAACTAGATGTCAGAACCAACACTGTCATCTGCTATCATTGCCTTGGCGCCATGTTGGAGGCATTCGGCGTCTTACTGTGGCTGCAGTAGTGCGGTAGAGTCATAGAGCCGTCTGTGTATATTCACATTTCTGAATATTTTCCTGTCTTAGTTATACCCACCTGACAGGAAGTGCGGTCTACAAACCCTTGGTTGGGGTACGAATCTTTTCTGTCGGGATAAAAGAGTTAATATAATAATCTAGAGCGAAAGTTCAAAGCATTTGATGCATTAGTCTGCTTCGGAGCGGCGGGACACAGACGCGGACAACGGCGATCCGAGTTAGCGGTCCCGATGGGTCCCTATCGCTGACGACGCCTTAATGTGCACAATGCAGCAGCAAAACATCATCTGTGAGCTCTGTGTACTTAGTGTTATGCTCACTTACTTGTAGGAAACTACCGGAATCGCGCAATTACAAAATTAAATAAAGTTGACAAGCGCTCGAGCAACTTCAACTTGTCGCTGCGCATGCGCAGTGCCGACAGCAGCGCCACCGCAGTGCATGGCGAGTGAGCAGAATTCTGCTCACCCCCCCCCCCCCCCCCCCCCTTTTGAATCCCTTAGCAAAGACTAAGACGTCTGAAATATACCAGACTCTAATTTGAGTGTATTTGAAGTACAGTTCATAATTGTAAGTACACAAAAAATAGACAGAAAATATACACTTTTTTTTTTACTTAGTAGTAAAATACATTCCTGAAATCTTTTTTAAAATACCTTTATTTAATCCACATTTGAGGTGCTTTTTATGCGTTCTGAAATGTGTAAATACAAAATTAGTAGGCACAAACTACATTTCACATAGATTTCTTAAAATATTTATTTATTTCATGCAAAGTATACTCCAGCCCTAGTAAAAATGCAGCGATCAAAATATGTGTAGAATACTCTTAAAATACCTGGAAATGGTAAATACTGTTGTGTTAGACTCTAAGTATATTTGGACTGCAATACTTTGGTAGTTTGGCTTAGACAACCAAAGTATTGAAAAGCTCGCCTATCAGAAGTTCGTTTGAAGCAGATGTGGAGTCCACTGAAGTGCCTGAATACAACATTTGATTAGTTTTTCAATTGAGTTGTGCAGCATCGCACTGATAAACCAGCCCAGTTTATTTTATTGTTTCATTTTTTTTCCATCAAAAACACACCTGATGCTGGAAAGCTTCAGCAGGTGCTGTGAGCAGATATGTTTGGCGTGGTTGTGTTAGCACAATGTTAGTTCACTGAATGTGTATACTCACCATTGTACGTGATGTGAGTAGTAACCTTAACATAGTGACGTTAATGACCATATAAAATAGTCAACTAGTAAAGCAAAGCAAAATAACTTTTTTGCAGTGAAGAAACTGCCTTGACTCGCTTCGTCCTGAGTGGTGCTATGCAGAGAAGCAAAATCATTTCTTCTAGGAGCCGTTTCTGTGGGTATTGTTTTAGCGACTGCGCCGAATTATTATTAGTTGGACCAATGCTTATTAGTAAAAGATATCGTCCACGAACTTCAAAACAATGTTTCCGCTTTGACAGACTTGGAACCTTGATAAGTACAGAGGTGGTCACCGGCCAAATCCGGTGACCACCTCTGGCCGGTCACCTTCAATATGTAGGCTATATGAGGCTCTAGAGCAGTCAACGGGACTGCGATTCAGGTGTTCAGTGCGTCATGTATTTGTGTTTGAGTTCGTTTATTATGTATAGTTGTGGGGTGTATTTGGTAGTGCCTTCAAATACCACAGGGATACCGTTTGCTAACCAAATAAAAAAAAAATTGTATAGCCAGTTTTTAATACACAAATGGCATCTTGGGGGAGGAATTACATTTTTAGTACATCTAAAATCGTTTCTGATTAATATGTATGATAAATTTTGAATACCTTACGCGCTTATTTCGAATGTGGGCAAAATAATACAAAATGAATACAAAATTCATATTCAATAAATCATATTCAATAATTTCGAAAATTCATATTTAATAAATTTCAACTTCGTTTCAAGTACGGCCTCTTTTTGCTAAGAGATGAGACTGCGCCACCAGCCGAGAACAACGCCGAAGCACAATTCGCGAGGCGAGGAGCGTCAAACACAATTTCGCCACGTCCTGCGTTTATTAAGCTACCAATCACTAAAATAAAACAACAAACTTAACATTCTGTCACTGCTCGTTGGTTTGAAACCTTCCCACTTAAAGCCCGTCAAAGTTCGCTCGGCAAATACCATTAGGACACACACACACGCACACAGAAAAAAATGTGTTAAGCCGCCATGGAGACGAGGCTTCGGTGGGATTATCGAGGTCGGGCACTCCCCGCACGGGTTAGACCGTCATAATACCCGCGTACCACTAGACCGGCGACTACATGCTACGAAACTCGGGCAAATATTTCCAAACCTCCTCCTTCTCGTTCCCCGCTGCACGGAGAAGAGCGGGCGGATCTGTGTACCACGGTCGAACCGGTGACAAAGTGTGCGGGAGCACGAATGTTGCTGACGCAGTCAGCCGTTCCAAGCATGGCCAGGGTAAACACGTCGCTTGTTAGGGTCGGGTGGTCGAACTTCATTACGGAGGACTGCACTAATACACAAACGAGGTCCACGGCAAAGTTTACCGAACGCCGTGCGAGGCTTTGGTGTTTGCCTCGCTCGCTCCTGCTCTATCGGAAGAATACTGTTTCCGACTAGTAGCGAAGGCTTTGTGTGCCGTTTTCTTTTTTTTTTCTTTTTTTTGTGCACTACGCGCAGTTTTAGGTATAGGCTGAGCCGCCCAGCGAAGTAACATATTCGTGAATAGTCCTGCTATATACTTTTTGATTTGAGATTTGATTTAAAAAAGTGTTTTGGGAGCATTCTTGGAACGAAAGAGAATGCAAACTGCAAGATTGGCGGATTTTAGTATTCAAGTTATTGACCATAGAAGCGACCGAGGAGAAAACAGACCTTTCTCCCATTGTCGGAAATCGCATGTTTGACCGCCTCGCAATTTTATCACTTCTATAAAAAAATAAAGTATTATGATTCTTTTGTTAGCTTCTCAAAATAGGCTTCATTCTGCATATGGAATTGGAAATATTTTTATATTTTGGAACAATATAAAAATACATGTCGCATTATGTAGCTTTGATGATTTCTAGCAAAGTTGGGCAAGTTCTTAAATGTGACCTACTTAGATTATTTATTTGCCTTGACATTATCAAAAAGCTCTAATCTAGTCATTTCCAACGATGAAAATGCAATACTATCTGCTTAAAGTGACCATGAAATTATTTCGGGCGGGAATAAATTGAGATTTCGCTAATCACATATCGTTTAGTGCGCCAAAAGAAAACTAGTACACAAAGGTAGGAAGCCAAAAACCTGCTTTTAGGTACAAAAATATATTGCGTACTATTTCTGCTTTTCTTTCCTTCTAAAGCTCTTGGCCTTTTCACTGTGCTGCATCCGCGGCGCTGAAACACGTCAGTCGTAACCCGTTCACGCATTGGAGACGAGCACTGCGTCGCTTGGACGTATGCGCTCGTTAACAATCAACCCGTCGGCGAACATTTGGATTCGCGTTCGTGGCCAATGACTGTCGTGACGGCACTTATCACCCCTTTAGAATGGCAAGTTCTAGGTGTGCTTGAAGGGACACCGAAAACCCTCAAAAACTTTTGTTTTATTTTTTGCTAGACGAATAATATGGTGCCAGGAAACTACCCAATCGATAGTTTGCTACAGCGTCACGTATATTTTTAATAAAGTAAAAGAAAAACGCAAGTGCTCGAAACGCAAACCGAAACTAGACTGGGGAGGAAAAAGAAATAATTAGGTGGAGAGAATGGGCGGAAGTCACGTGGCTGTGCAACTTTTTTTCTTCAATCAACGTATTTGCGGCTTTTTAGAAGTCACAAAAAAAAGGGTATCATACTTCCTCTCTATTTTTAATACTGAGTGCGTGCGTTCGATGACCCACGACTTTGATTATAGTTGGTGGTTGTGTCTAAATCATAGAAAACGGTACGTGACCAGGGAAAAGAGAGTGAGCGCGACTCAAAGCGGCCAGTTCTCGATCGGCGGCTTTCGGGCGGAAAAAAAACGAATTCCGAGCCGCAAATTCCGCTCTGGGTAGTTAAGCTCTCATCTGTCATGTACAAAAAAAAAAAAAAAAAAAAAAAAAAGGAGAAAAAAAGAAAAGGAAAATTCCAACAAGCAGCATAAATACCCTGTCAGTGTCCATTTAAGGCACGGCGGAATCTTGGAGCCATCGCATCCAGTGACCAAGCACGTCACAACTACGTGATTTTTTATGTCACTTTTGAGTTGAGCTGAAGAGTCCAAAAGAAAGAAGCTGAAAAACCGTTTCCTGATCCCTTTAAAATAATGTCGGTTGCATATATTTGAAACAACGCATTCTTGTTAAATCTAGCCTATTCGGAATTGATTTCCTCAAACCTCATTGTGTTATTTACGTAAATTTTTATAATAGCGAGGTATACTACTCGTTTATTACGACCAATCGAAACGAACGACCCCGTTTGAACGTGAGTTTTTTGTAAACAATCATGGATGCATTTTAGAGCGCAGCTCTTAGGCGCCCGTTTCCGGCTTGAGCGGCGTCGGCGTCGCCGTCGGCGTAACCGCGCGGTGCATTGTGGGTAAATTTTTCCGAAGGGACCCGAGGTCCTCCCGAAGGAACCCGAGGTCCTTCGGGAGGATCTCAAGTCCCTTCGGGAGGACCTCGGGATGACCTCGGGGTTTTTCGGTAGGACTTCGGGAGGACCTCGGGTTCCTTCGGGAGGGCCTCGGGTTCCTTCGGAAGTTGCATGCAACTGGCATACAACGAATTGCATGCAACCTGATGCATGCAATCCAGGTTGCATGCAACCTGATGATGCCATCATCCGCATCGTCATCATCACTGATGACGTCATTGGCATCCGCATCGTCATCGTCATCATCACTGATGACGTCATTGGCATCCGCATCGTCATCGTCATCATCACTGATGACGTCATGAGTGACGTCACTGATGACGTCATCGAATCGTCATCGTCAAGGTCACGTGAACCCTCGAGGTCACGTGACCTCCCAAGTCATGTGACCCCTGAGGTCACATGACTCCCTAAGGTCACGTGACCCCCCTCGAGTCACGTGAACCCCCTGAGGTCACGTGACCCCTTGAGGTCACGTGGCCACCTGAGGTCACGTGGCCACCTGAGGTCACGTAATTCTCCTGAGGTCACGTCACCCTCTGGGGTCACGTGACCCCGCTCCCCCGAGGTCACGTGATCCCCTTGACGTCACCCGACCTCCCATGAGGTCACGTGACCTCAAGGAGTTACCTGTCCCTCAGTACGCTTCCATCCTCCTCCTCAAGAGCTGCGCTCCAACCGGCGTTACAGGGAGTTGCAAACGGCTTTAATTTTTTTTCCAGATCCTAGCACAAAACAGCTTCGCTGTAAAATGGGCACAGCCATTTTGTTTTTGCAAAATCATATAATAGTTCAAATCCAGTATTTAGAGAGCCTTCGCTTCAGCTTGTTCAGAAGACACTAGAAAGTTGTTCTGGGGAGCGAAGAACATATTGATTATTAATTGACGTCACGTGACCTGACGTCCTTCGACGCTTTCACGTGCCATAACGACACGGTGTCAAATTGTGGTCTCTCGTGACTTCACATGACGTAAATTGGTGTATATGTAAACACTATTTCGATTTTTTCGCTCAATCTAGCGTGAAAACACTTTCCACGCCATCAAAAACATGTGAGGCGACCTAAACTTGTTTATAATTATACACCCGTTCAATTTTTCCTTTAAATCTAATTGGGAAACTTGAACAGACGGATGGACGAGCGCACGGAAGTACACGTTTCTGAAAGTAGTGGGTCCTGTTGAAAACCATTCGGTGCGTTAATAGAGCACTTCTCTTCTGAAGTTACCGCAGCGACCGAGAAACTTCTCGCTCGGTAGCTTCTCGCGCGCGGAGACTTGTGCCACAGTTGTGTAAGTGCGTTAGAAGTGTACTCGCCGTAAAGTGCCTAAACTTCAAATACAATTCGCATTTGAACGTCTCTCTCGGAAGGCCTCGTCGCCCTATATGAAGGAACAACAAACATTGGTATCAGATATATCAAACCCACCCTGTTAGTAACTTTGAGCCATCTGAGAATAGTCGTCACTTCAGCCGATTATTCCAGTCTCCAAAAGCCTAATTTTGCCTCGCAAAAAAAAAAAAAAAAAAAAAAAAAAAAAAAAAAAAAAAAACACACACACACACACACACACAACAGTTTTTTGCCGCAAGCGAGATTAGGCAATTAAAAGGCTTTAGGTCATAGCAATGTAGACATTATGGACGATGAACTTAATTAGTTAGAGGTAATTCAAGGAAAGAATAACCGTCGACAAAGTCAATAAAGGTCACATAAAATAAAAGTACTAACAACGAAATACAGAAATTGAAGGGAAGCATGCACCTTTTACATCGGCGAAGTTCGCGAGCTGCCCGTAAAACGCATGAATAAGTATTTTATGGTTGGTATGGGGCTCCTTTGGGCCATGAACGCAGTTAGGATCTCCCGGCCCCTGCAATTCTGAATGATCTAGTTTCTGGTGCAGTTAAAGGCCCACGTATGATTGGCGCTTTCCGCTTTGGCCGGCCTCCTGCTGTCCTATATCCTCTCCACTTTTTGCCTTGCCGCGAATTGGCTGCCCTAGCAGCTCAGGAGAAAAGAGCGCTAAGAGGATTATCTTCCTTGTAGAAAAGCGAGGTTGTACGTAGGCGTTTAGGCCTAGCGAACTTCTTGACTTCGCGTCATTCATTAAGGCGTCTTTCCAGATATCGAAGAGCGCGGACCGGGTACGCCTGAAGTGTGGCCTATATTCTGCTGATTGTTATTCTGAACGCGCTAAACAAATGAAGGCAACGTTTGAAAACGAGATTTCCGTCAAGCCGTGCTTGGTCGGGTTCACCTTTTCGGTGGGCATAAAACGCTCTTCCCTGGTTTTAGAGTAACGAGGTGGGCGATGGATCAATTGCATAAAAGTCTCGGACACAGATCTCTGTGCATGAACAACGCCTGAGTCTGAATTCCTTTTTTAATGCCGTTTCTGAATTCCTCCTTTAGTGTATATCGTGTAACGCGTTACACTATATACACTCCAGGGCAAAAACTAGATATATCTAGTGGAGTTGTTAAAAAACGTAGGAGCTTATTATTAGTTCCACCTTCTAAAAAACGTGGTGGCCTTAATCTAATGCATGTGCAGACCGTCGGACGGACAGTATCACAGCAGTTTTTACTAAATGTATAGGTGTTTCATACATACAAGGGTGCGTATACAGTTATTTATACCTTTGCTTCACGGGCACTTATAAGACCTTCAGAACAAATTCTTCTGAAGAATTGGCGAATCACATAGAGATCTCGACTCTGCTTGTGCCCTTCGGCGTGCTCTGGTCCGTCGATCTTTTAAAGGGAGTTTGTTTGTTTTTATTTGAATGAGTTTATTTCAGACAAACTTACAGAAAGTCTCAGGGGACGTGGCTAAGGGCACTTTGAAGTGCCTGACGAGGCCACGCCAGCCTTTTTGGAAACATCGGTAGCAAAACAAGACAACAAGAGTGACGTGCTTTCACTGCTATACAATAAAAAAAAAAACACAAAAGAAAACAAATGAACTACCAGTGGTGTGCGAACAGATGTGGGCTAGTTGTCTATAATATTACATTTCGCTTCAATTGATCTTTAATCAATTAATTTTTTGTGCTATTACATGTATTTATCATTCAAGAAGTTTAGGACATATTTTTCGTTGCTTTACTCATCCGTAAATAAAATTTCTTTCACACTTTTTCTTATAGTTAGGGGGTGACGTAGCACTATTTAGAAAGTCCAAAATAGATGGATGTTGGTTAAAAAAATCTGGTATTTGAAAACTTAGCTTCTGATCTCCATAATTTGTTTGTCAATAACATTTCAATATTACATTTTGTCTTACATTGTATGGTCTAATTTTTATGGGGTACTTTGCATGGAACAACACTTGGTCAGTATGAAATTGCCGCCAAATCTCGACGGACAGTTTATATTTGTGTAGATCTCTTAAGCTTAATATTTGGCATGCTCTGAAGTATTGTGTGCCAGTCCTAAAAAAATTCTGTGTTTCCAATTGCTCGTAATGCTCGCTTTTGTATAGATAAGAGACGATCTAAATTTGTTTGGGACGTACTTGACCACACCAAGAGACAATAACTTATGCGGGAGTGTTTGAGGGCGAAATAAATTTGACGTTTAGCTTTTTGGGGGAGATGATATCTTAATCTATTCAAGAGACCAACAGCTCGACAAAGATTTTTTATAAGCGAATCAATATGCGGTGTCCATGATAAGTTTTCGTGGAATAGAACTCCCAAGAATCGAATTTTTGCAGACTGTTGGATGAAAGAGTCCTGGAACTCTAATTGCAAAATTTTACGGTAATGTCACTCCTTTCGGTTTAAATAGTAAGTACTGACTTTTGTCTACGTTTAAATAAAGTTTATTTGATTTAAGCCACATGTCTAACCCCATCAACCATCTCTTTGCCCTTCCAAAGAGATCGTGTATGTCTACACGGGAGAAAAAAATATTTGTATCATCTGCATATAATACTATATTTGAACTACCATGTATGTTTACAATGTCGTTGATATATAACAAAAATAGTATAGGTACAAGAATAGATACCTGAGAGACTCCATATCTAATGTGCTGAAAATCTGATCTTACTCCCTTTATGGTTACCTACTGTGTTCTGGACGCGAGATAGTTTTTAAATAATAATAACGCAACACCCCGGACTCCGCAGAAGTAAAGTTTCTTTAAGTGTATGGCATGTTGAGCACAATCGAATGCCTTTTTAAGGTCAAGGAATATGCCTAGCGTATATACATTTTGTTCTATATTCTTAAGGATTTGTTCTTTTATTCCAAGCAGTGCAACTTCTGGTGACTTATTTTTCTCAAAAGCGAATTGTTCCTTTACTAGAATATTATTCGAAGTAAAAATTAAACAAGTCGTTTATATTTATTATTTTCAGCTACCTTAAAAAAAAACAAAAAAACTGAAAACACAGAAATAGGTCTATAATTGTTTAAACAGCCAAACGTGCATGTTTCATTTTGTCCGGGAAGACGCCTGTAGATAGAATGAGGTTACAAATGTGAGCCAGTGGAAGGCTGATTTCTTCACAATCGGCCTTTAAAGGTCGAGGCTTAATATCATCAGTACCGCAAGCACAGTCATCTTTTAGTGGCCTAATTAAGTGTATAATTTCACGCCAATCAGTCGGATATAAGAAGAGAGAATGTAGGCAATTTGTCCTTAGGAACTGTTCACATGGTATATCTACGCGGTCATTTAAAGGAGCACCAGCAGCAACGAAGTGAGCGTTAAACGGGTTCGCTGTCTGTTCTTCCGATAGTCCCTCATCGTAAAATGACACTTTGTTTTGGCGAGACGTTTTTAGAGGTTAACTCATTTACTGTTTGCCACATCAAGCGGGGATTCCCCATAACTTCCGAAATCTTTTGCATGTAGAATTCACATTTCGCTTGTTTAATATCAGTGTTTAGTTTATTTCGTACTTTTTTAAATATGCAAAGGTCATTTTCACTCCAGCTAGTTCATTCTGAATTCCATTTAGCTGCATACCCTTAAAACAGAGGTATTAAAAATGCACTGCTAAAAAACGAAATAGGTACAGCTCCAATAGGGCATCTAAATTATATCTCAGATATTGCATGTATATCATAGTATAAGCGCATCTCCGCGGGCACTTTTTGTTTTGTAAAAGTGCTGAAGTAGCATACATTCTGAGGGCAGGATTTCGAGACGAGCGTGACAAATTAAATTTACTTGATAGAAATAACAAAGCACATGCACGCGAGCTGGTGAACTTTCAACCTCTTGGGCACCCAACACTTAATTAGGGACATGAAAGTGGACAACACTGGCAAATAAGTTTTGGTTTTCGAGATGGGGAATATTTTTTAATTTTGTGTTATGATTAGCTCATATTTTCCTTAATTATTGAGAAGGTTACTGAAAATTACTTCTGTTCTTAGCGTCTATGCACTATTTCATGCCCACCATCTTGCGTTTATAGCTTCGCTCCAGTTTCATATAAAATGCAGGGAGTTGAGATGTTTTAAAATAATAATTTTGCGACAAACTAAACATAAATTTCAGACAACCCTAATTTTAGTAGGTTCTGAAAAACAAATTAAAAAGAAAACTTTATTTTTGAAAATAAACACGTTGATTAAAAAAATACTATAGTTAGGTCCGTCATCATTTAGTAAGTATTGTAACGAAGATTTTTTTTTTCATTGCGGCTGTTTATTGAACATGTCCATTATTTTTTATCGCAGTGATAATTTAGATAACTGATCTTAACACTTCGGATGCATTTTGTTTTCATTTCACAGTTTATTGGTGAGAATAGGGGCTGGTTCGTACATGTTTTCACAAAAAGTGGCAAAAGCAGCTTGAACGAAAAGCACTTACGCAGAGACAGAACAGACACATAGCTATGAACCATTCTCACGAACATGTAGTGGTCGAGAGGCTGAAGATGAAGATTATACTGAGGGTTAAAGAAGACGAAGATAGTAAAGAATGATTAATAGTCAGCTATGTGTTTTGCCTGTCGCTGTGTAAAAGCGTTTTTTTTTTTTTTTGTGTTCAAGCTGCATTTTTTACTAACATTTTTGTGCACAGTTTATTTTATTCAATCGTTTTGGCATGAAATTAAAAAAACGAGCAATTTTTAGGTCTCGCTGACTGAAACTTAAAGGGGCTGTGCAACGACATTGGGTAGGAATATTTTTTACTTTACACCAGCTTCCTGGCACTAGTGGGACCCAAGAATACTGGAACGCAACACCACTGACCAAGAAGCGTCTTCGTCGCGGCGGAATTCAAAGGATGAAGGCGGAGCTTTTCTTTCAGTCACTCCTTCCAAAGCCGCCTTTTGCTCCTTCGCGAAATTCGATGACGGAGCTGTGGGGACAATGGCAACAGTACGATCGCCGGGAATGCGTCATCGAGCTTTGCGGTGACGATATTCAAATGCTGCTCAAACAGTGGACGCGAAGACTGCGTACGCATTCGATCTAGGCTCTTGACAATCGATGCCTCGACATGCATTCGGGTAGTGGCCGGTGTCCAATCGCTGCAACGACGACAACAGCCGAGCCATAACAACGTCTGGAACTCAGCGCGCGTCTTGTGCTTTGCCAACCCCAGCGCGTGGCTATGACCAACATTGGCGGTATATAATCGGCCCCAGATCACGTGGCCGCTTGTTCTGTCTGCGAGTTGAAAGGGTGAACGCTGCTCGTTTTTCTTTAATTTTTTTCTGGGACATCTACTGCGTACGGTGAGAAACGAACGCGTGTTTTACGGGTCATTAACGTCAGGGATCCGTTTTAAGCGGTATTTGCGCAAAGTACAAATATTGTTGCATCGCCCCTTTAAGCAGAAATACGGCCATAGAACCGATTTTTTTTCTTTACTTATATATTTGATTACAACTATTAAGGACACAAAAGGCCCTAAACCTGTTTGATCTTCACGAGCAATGTCATTGAAGAAATAACTTTCTTTTTACAAAACCGTTTTCACAATCGCAGTATTTGTACATTCGGCCGTGCATCTAATAAGAAAAATTTGTTGAACGCTGTAATAATTATCGAACGATAAACTGACATAACAAGGTTGATCTGTCCCTGATAAAAAGCAGCGCGATTTCTTTGACAGTTAATGTGCAAATCTTAAACTTTGCATTGCATGCTTTATTATGACTAGCAGTTCAGTCAATTTCTTTAATTTTAAACCAGGGGTTAAAAAGTTGACCCTTCTAAGTAAAGTCCTCCATCAGTAAAAAAATTAACAACACGGTGATCGCAGTAAACAGTGTTAAGAACTGTCGAAAGATCAGTCCAAGGTAGCAGGCATCCAGTACCCTCGACGAAATCACCCTACAACGTTGACACAGGACGAAAGAAATATATTCAATCAACTTCAAATAATGCCAACTTAAGCCATCTAACTCGCCTACTGTATGATCAGCATTTTAGAAATGCC
The DNA here is from genome assembly GCF_016920785.2 of Ixodes scapularis. Lineage (NCBI taxonomy): Eukaryota > Metazoa > Arthropoda > Arachnida > Ixodida > Ixodidae > Ixodes > Ixodes scapularis. The sequence continues at coordinate 113,359,027 of NW_024609835.1, forward strand.
TGATCACACGCAAAGAAAATGCCAAGACATTATAATTGGTAGTCTCGCTGCCGGTAACAACTTAATGGCCTTATTCCGTAATATACTACTATTAATGTTTGACGAGCGCACGAATAATTAGCTCAGGCATTTATATTCAGTATATCAAGGTAACGTGACGTTTTAAAAAAAAGTATTGATTGAACCTCAATAAATAAAAAAAAAAAATCTTGATATTAAAAATCAGTGTTTAACACTGATTTTTACAAATATCAGCGACGTTGAGAATTAATCACACCAGTTGGCCGGTGCCGCAAATGATTGCCTAATCGACCCCTGCTCTGCGAAAAAAAAAATCTGATGAGATTTTTAGATATTTCATGAGATCCTCAATTTAATGTCCGACGCGACACACCAACGGCCCCAAAAAGAGAAAACCTCCTACCCCCTCCCGTTAGGATCATCTTTGAGCTCTTCATACCCTACGAGGCAAAGCTTTTTTTATTGGCAGGAAATCGAACTATCCATACGAACCCCATGTAAAAGTGACGTATGTGTTGGTGTCCTCCACTGTTTGTTCATTGTGATTAACAAAATTACTCTGGTGGTTTCCAAACAATACCAATAAGGCCACATAACGATAGTTACTTATAAACGGAACAAAAATTTGTTTCATTGCTTTTCAATAAACAGCTGTTTCTCGATTGTGACATCATTTCGAAAGATGAAGTAATTTCTCAAACCTTTGTAGGCGATTTTTCTTTAATTTTAACAAAAATACATTTGAAAGAAATAAGACCTTAAGAACAAGACTATATCAACAATGAAAATAAGATTACACGACAAATAATTATAATAATACACCAGAAAGGTTGGCGCTGTATTGCGTAAGTGGACGGATTGTTTTGTAAAACTGCCCAGGAACTACAACGAGTACTAGGCATTACATGTTATCAGCGTGATAACATTTAAAATCTGACTACTTCTCGAAGATATACGCTCGTCGCTGTCCTCTCCTTTAAACATACTAGCGACAGCAGAACTAGCGCCGTCTATTATAGATTCTAGTTTGAAATTTGAATTAATATGAAAACATACTAATATATGTACTTTAAAAGGTGCAGTTACTTGCACCTATCCAACGATTCATAATAAAGCCCCCCTCCCCCCTCCATACTTTCACCGTGCGGCAGAGCGGGGCCACGCTCTGAGAAATCTCGTGAGTCTACTTACCCGCAAAGCACCTGACGGAGTCAATGGTTGAAATTCACTGCAGGATCTCGGCGAATGAAATAGGCTCTACATTAGACCTAAAATACAGTCTGCACTGTGAGCGCGGTGAGATGCGGTGCTCGTTTCCACAGCGCAGACTATGTCTAAACATATTGCCGCGCGGATGACCGACAAGGAGGAACGCTTCTCCTTCCAATTCTACGAGATTCGAGCCTCGTCTTACCCCGAATGTAAAAGATGAGGAGGACAGAATGACCTTTCCGAGTCAGTCTTGTTCTAGCTCTCGAATATTCCGAAGCCCAATATTCAAGATAACCAGGGTGATAGATAAAGAGCCCATCGCGGCCTTGCTGAGTCATTGAGATTTTCGCGACGAAGACGCACATTCTCTCGTCGCTCTCGCTCAAGCCAGCTGTAACTACGACAACCGCTGCTGCTGTTTTGACGCCCTTCTTTCCTTCGTTTCAGGCACAAGTTTGCCAATGAAACCTGTATTTTCAGTTCACGCTCGTCGAGCCTTTTCCATCGGCGACAATATGTTCATGCTCGCGATTTGCCTTTCTTTGATTGGTGCAATTTGCACTCCTCTGATTTACGGAAAAGTAAACCCTCCATATTTCTTGGAGGGCAGGGGAGTACTATACAAATGAGAATTAGTGTTTGCATCAATTGTTCCTATTTAGTTTACGAGGTAATTGTCAAGGTTTGCACTAGACCTATTGTGAAATTGCCCAGGCATAGACTAGAACGATGGGAATGTGGGTCTACGCAACGCAGGCGCTCGCCTTCTACGTATGAAAGACTCCGAACTAAATAACCAAAATAAGACGTTGACGAACGCGCGTGCAAGGTGCTTTTTGATGGGGTCCTCCCAGTTCATCCCAGGACACTTCATCGCAGGCGCTTTATATCAAAGGTGGTTCATTCTGGCATCCAATGTCGTGGTATAGATTGTCCATGGGATAAACTGCCTTGGGGTGAAACATCCTAGGATGAAATGACTTTGGTATGATGTGTCTGGTATGAGCTGTCCTGGGATGAAGTGACTTGGGATGAGGTGTGGTAGAGCCCCTTTTGATTTCAAATTTTGCCTTAAAACAGTTACTGCTGCAGACGCCAGTACTTGGGGCTCGTGGACCTACATTCCCGGCATTCTCGTAAATGGGATAATTAGCAATAGGTCTTTTACAATTTGTAGAGCCCGCAGAATACGTGCTCCACGGGCAAAGAAGTGCCGCAATGGAAAACGGCCGAGTATTCTGCTCGGAGTCCCGCTTTTTGTTTTTGTCCGCACGAGCGGATTTCTTCTTCGTGGCAGTTTTTAGTCCAGGGCAATGTTAGGTTAGGTTAGGTTAAGTTAGGTTACGTTAGGTTAGGTCAGGCTAGGTTAGGTTAGGTTAGGTTACGTTAGGGTAGCTTAGCTTAGGTTAGGTTAGCTTAGCTTAGGTTAGCTTAGGTAAGGTTAGGTTAGGTCCAGGTTAGGTTCTCATAAAAAAACTATTTCTCGTAAAACAATTAAATTATGTACCATCTAGCGACCGGGAAAGGCTTACTAGGGCCGGCTTTTGCGCTGCGTGATAGCCTAGGAACACCCTCTCAAAAGTACGCTAAAGTGGTGCTCTCTGCAAATAAATACTTCCTTTTGCCTTCTTCATAATGCTCCAAAGCCCCCCCCCCCCCCCCCCCCCCCCCCATTCCGTCACTTGCGTGGCCAGCTCCTCTCTAAGCGTACGACCTACTGCACATTCTTCGTTATAGACCCGATATGAAAGTTTACTGCTGCAATTCTTTTTAAACGGTGCTCAGTAAGTTATGGCTAGTGTTCTGTGCTTTTGGGCTTATTTTCCCTGCAGATATGGAAATGTTTGGTGTCCATTTTTGGTGCCCTACAAAAAGTTGGCGTTTATCGCGGCTCATGTTGAAGAAAACAGGCTATGGCTGTGGGATTTCCCAACCACCAGGGAATATAGGCGCGCCCCAAATACTTGGAAATAAAGTTCCTGGATACTTGGAAAATAAAGTCCCTACAAGTAGTGACATTCTTTGAAGCGCCAACTGCGTGATTGTGCAGGTTTTAGGAAGCGAATGGCGGCGTACAGCAGAGGTCTGGATTGAATGACGCTTTTTTGTTCCAGCGAATTGTGCCTTGTCATTTGTATTGATTGTTGTTACTTGTAAATGGAGTATCAAGGAACTTTATTGGAAAACAACCCGGTACTGATAAGAAAAAAATGCGATAATAGCCGATTCACCGTCGTTCAAAGAAATGAATGAATAAGTGAAAGCGACGTTTACCGCTGCAGTTGCGGTGCTACAGCAAAAAAGAACCGTAACGTGCCGCTGTTTTTTTTTTTTTTTTAAGTGAGGCAGAACTTTGTGATAGGCTTTCGCGCGAAACGTCACTAGCTTTACTAACCCAAGGCAATGAAGCAAGGATGGTCCTACTCGAGGAAGCCAATAGGCGTGGAAGCGACCGACTTCTGTGCTCGTAGACAGAGGTTTAGAGATGACTTCACGCGCCGTGCCTCTCGCGTACACCAGAGCCGCCAGAAAGGTTTTGCTGGTTTAAAGGCTGGAGAACGTGCAGAAAAGATAGTGGAGTGGAACCGTCGGCCGGGCAAGGTTCCTGCAGCTTGTTTTAGGCGTGGAACCAAGAATCATGCGGCAAAACGAACCAGCGTGCGGATAAAACACAATAAATCCTCGTTTTGCCCCTAAAAAAAAAAAAAAAAAAAGTTTTGTTGGTAGGTTACACGCTTTTGAAGTCACACCTCCACCAGAAATTCCCGATCAAAAAGGACATGGTTAAACCTGAGACAGACAGAGAGGAAGAGGGAGTAGTAAACGAAATCTCGTGGGGACGCCGGATCGCCGAGCGCTTACAGGAATGACTCGTCGGTAGAGGCTAAGCTAGCTGCATTTGTCTTTGCTCAATCTTCACACGCCTTAGAATGCCAAACAGTGGCGTTCAGCGTTCGGCGTTTGCGCTCGAACGCGTTCGAGCAGCGAGTAGAGAGGAGACCCATTCGTAATTCCAGGCGAAGCTTGGCGTTCTGGCGTCCCCGCTCGCTCTCGTCTTTCCCTCTCCCTCCGTTTCGGCCCGCATTTCAGTCCGTCAGCGCATCAGCGGACCAGGTGCGGATGGCAGGAATTGATGACGTGAAGGTCACGTGATACATGGTCCGCGGACGAAAATCGCGACTCGGTCCGTCGCGTGAATCGGCCACAACGGTCGTTGTTTCCATGTCGGCAGTATTTCGGGTCACTACAAAGTAGAGCCGTGAATACATATTTTGGTTTCTGAAACTTGAGTATTTCGTTTTCTGTAGAACCTGTTGGGAAGGTCAATTTTCGGTGTTTATATACCGAAAACACGGAACCACAGCTCTGGTCACTGCAGGGTGTGGATCACGATGCCCCCGCCGCTTGCTTCGTCATTCGTTCATTGGCGCTCTTATCTGCAAGCCTGACAATTTCATTGAATGAGTTTTTCAAACAATCAGCGGACCTAGATGAATGCGCTCGTATCTTGAGAGAGAGAGACGCTTAGAGAGCGCTCTTACCTCTCCACCACAGGAAGAAGCAAAGCGATGTGCCCCAACCGGTACCGAAGGCGCCAGGCGGAGCTAATGGCGCAGTATATGTCCCTGGAAAAGAAAAAGAGATGTTTCAGTAGGTATCAGTACGCTAACGAAGGAGAGCCTGGTTAAAGGCAGCAGCGAGAACCGGGCGACTGAGCCATTTGTCAACGCCAGCCGTGTTTCCTACACATTGGACGGCACTGGCGCGATGAAGAAAGTTGGAGGGGGTGGTAGAGGATGTCCCATCCGCGGCCGGGCTCCGGAGGCAATGAAACAAATCGTGGCGGGTCCCCGTCTTCGATCTTAGAAGCCGGCCCCGGGAGGAACGGACGGCAGTAGTCGGGAGACAAACTTTCGCCTTATCCTCGCTCCCCCCGCTTTGGGCCTTTCTCAAGCTTCGCTTTATCCGGCCTAAGAGAAGGAGAGAAAGAAAGAAAGTAGAAAAAAATAAGAGATTAAAAAAAAACGACGAAGACATATATTGTCTCTGATTGTCACTTCGATACGGCGACACTGACTGCTTTCGCGTTGGCTGCAGCGTGGAAATGGTCGGCTAACGCTTTGTTCCGTGGCTGAGATTCGACGCGCTTGGGACTGCTCGGTCCGAATGGTGCGTATAGAAGTATATTTTCTTTTTTTCACGGCAGTGTACTTAGTGTTGCCGTCTTCCCCCGTCGCCTTCTTTGTGCGGCGGTTTATGTGTGTTTCGTTCCGTGTGTCGTTAGCCGATTTGATGTTTTGTGCGGATACGGGGGGAAAAGAGATGTGAGCGCATGGGAAGCGTAAGCGTCGCAATGTTTTGTTTTTTGTTATGTTGGTGATATCTGCTATTATTGCCCCCGTGAGGATCGACTTGGCAATATTTGGTACTCCACTATGAGTCCTCCGTATGCCTTGTTCACATGTTTCTTATTTTGATTTGCCTCGGTATTATCGGCTTGTGCTCTGGAAAAACGTGACCTTCAACTCCCTTGCCATTCGCACTATAGGTATCAGAGTTTACATGTTTAAATATGTTTTGGTAGATTCAGAGCTTCAAGTATTCATGAGCCAAAAGAAAAAATGAAAGACATTTACAAATCTCTGTAATGCGAAATTTGAACGCAGCTATCTCTTGAGGAGGAGGGGGGGGGGGGGGAGAGTATACCTCTCCTCCTCCTCTACCGTCCTATTCTTTTTCCTCTCCTCCTCTTCTACCGTCCTATTCTCTCCCCTCTTCCTCAAAATGAAGTCACATGACTTGGTGTCGCGTACCCTACGAACCAGGGATGGGCAGTATTTCAAATACAAGTATTTGATATACATATTTCAAATACTTTGCGTATTTTGTATTTGTATTTAATTACAAATCGGGCAATGTATTTGACGTGTGTATTTAAATACTAAAACGTGGGTATATGAGATAGAATTGTAATTAAATACAATTTTGTGGGCGAAAATACATCCCTCAATTTTATTGCCCCCTGTCCAGAGCAGGAAGAAAACTATGTTCTGCACCGAATGCAGTGTCTCTCAATCAGGCACAAGCGTTTAGTGACTTTGTGATTACGGTGCTAGTCCAGGGCAAGAATATTGAAGAAATCGACGTTCACAGGCAGACTGGCTAAATAAGTGCCTGTGACAACTTGTGATGCTTTCAAGCCTGATTTCCATCCATATTTTTGCCTGGATCATTCTAAATGCGCAGGTCGTCCAGATTTTCGTGACTGGTACGAGTTGCAACAATAAAAAATTCTCTAGCTAGTGCTGCGCGTTTTGGTCGTCTCGGTTTTCTGTTGGTCTATACCAAAATGTCATCCACAAAAAAAGGTGCTTGAAGCTCTGTACTTTTTTCACCTATTACGTCCAACCTGATTACTTTTTTTTGTGATTATATTTCTATTGCGTTACTAGAGCCTCCCACACTGACCCCCGAGTGTGCGATGCAAAATTAGAATGAGATACCCAGAAATCTGTTGCAGGTGCGCTGAAGTCGCTGACACAAATTTTGAGGAATGTATTTGGAAAGGTATTTGGAGGAGACCAAATACATTTGGTTGTATTTGTATCTCGTACTTTAATGCTTTTTTTGTAAATGTAATTAGATTTGTAATTAAATACATTTTTGACGAAGTATTTTGTATTTGCATTGCGATACATATTTGCATGTATTTTGCCCGTCCCTGCTACGAACTAATTCAATTTCTCCGCTAGATTTAGCGGGAAACTTGACGTCACGTGACCTCCACATCAATTCATTTTCCCTCTATATTTAGTGGGGAGTTGAATCGGTGTTGAGGTTACGTGACGTCAATTATCGCTCTAGCGCGGTTGCGGCGACGCCAACGCCGCGAAACTCGGAAACAAGCGCCTAAGAGCTGCGCTCTAAAAAAATATGATGCTGAAATTGTAGCGGTCGTTACGTCGATTCTGGAAGAAATGCGGGAGCATTTAACGCGGGGGTTCCGAGTCAGTGGAGGATAGGAATTCCAACCTCGCAACGGTTCGCGCACTGTTGCCTTCGGAGAGCCAGTCTGCTCTCCTGGGCGTCGGCGGTTTCGGATGCCGCCACCACAACTACCCTCGATCGCCGCCAACGGTCCGCATCCTGTTCGCTCTAAGTTCGCGAAATGTAGATCTTACACCAAAGTACGACGAGCAGGAAGCTTATTGAACCTCCGGATATTGTTTGCGCCAGTTGGATATGTGCAGTTTCATTTATTTCATAAGGCGATTGCAGCTTCAAAGTGGCCTCGGGCTACCAGACGACACAACGTCCAGGACGACCAAGTCCAGGCGCTCGCGCTTCCGAGCGATTTGGGAGATGCCCGCCACCGGTGCAAGCGCGGTCTGCCGCGCCTCGTGTCGTCGCGCCCTTCGCGTCCCCTGCGAGAGCGAGGGAAACTGCACGTAACGAGCGAAAGAACTGAGCGGAACAGCGCGGCGGGAACCGCGCCGCGGCCTCGCGAAACCAATCCAGGCCATACCACGACCGTCCAAACGAAAGACAGCCGCATTCACCAAAACAATACCTTCTAACGCATAAAAAAAGAAAAAAAAAATTCAAATTGCCTTTCTGCACTCACTCCTCCCCCCCTCCGGCCAACGTGAAGTTTTCTTTTTTTCCTTCTCTTTCATCTTCTACGCTAATATATGCCTTGAAATTCTCGCACCTTCCAGTTTCGATGAGGATTGGAGCTTAAAGGTCCTGTTATGCTCCGACAATAGGGAGTTTTAGTACACCGTGTTTCCCCCTCCGCTAAACCTCTGCTACGAAGAAACCGCCACAACGCCTGCGTGCCGATGGCCTTGGCTGTAGAGTTCCGGGTGACCGAGGGGCTTAGCGGAGGGGGAAACAGGGTCTACTAAAACTCGCTATTGATAAGCAGTGAACGTAGCGTAGCGCAGAACGTGAGCCTTTGATTGGCCGGTGAGCAGGAATCTGATATCTGCGACCAATCAGTATCGGTGTCCGATACTGAATGTGTGCTGACCTCAACATAATAGGAACGCGCATCCATTTACTTTTCAAATGTACAGAGTGTATACGGAACATGTCTATTATTTCTACGATTTATGTTAAGACTGAATGTGTTGAACGTACAGTGTGATTAGAACCTTCCTGTGCGGTGGCGTATAAGTGCACTCTCCTGTTACTGTACGAGTCCTGTGCTGTGTCTTAAATGTGCTACACCGGAACTTTAACTCTTGTACAGCAACCCATGACATATGCCTTCTTGAGCTATCTTTTCTTCGTTTCCCCTTCCCATGCGGAGTAGCCAGCCGGAATGCATTTTCTAGCTAATCTCTCTTGCACTTTTTTTTTCCAAATGAGTAATAAAAAAAGACAGCCAAATCTGTGAATGAGTGCAAGGGGACGCCGCGCGGGAGGCTGGTCAATTGCCCAGCCTCCCAGCCACGGCGGCCTTCTCGGATGGGGCGCATCCGAGGGACCCGCATATAAATTGATTTATCGACAAAACTATCGCGCCATTTTCAAAACAAATTTAGCAAGATTACAGGAACATACAATGGGTCCTAGTAATATAGTTATCTCATATATTATTTTTGGGGGGCGATACAACGTTTTCTTTTTTATACTTTGCGCACACACCATTTAGAACCAATCCCTGACATTAATGACCCATAAAACACGCGTTCGTTTTTCATCGCACGTAATGCAAGTCCCTCTAAAAAAGAATAAAGAAAACCGAGCAGAGTTCACCCCCTCAACTTGCTGCCAGAAGAAGCGGCCACGTGATCTGGAGCCGATTCCATACCAGCAATGCTGATCATAGCCACGAGCTGGGGTTGGCAAAGCGCAGAACACGCGCTGAGCTCCAGATATTGTCATGGTTGGGCTATCGCCGTCTTTGCAGCGATTTGACACGAGACACTGCCCGAATACTTGCCGAGTACGAGCCAAAATCGACTGGTCACACAATGCTCTAGCCCAGTCTATGAGCCGAATTGAAGTATCTTCACTGGAGAATACAGCGACCGCCCAGTTACGTCATGAAGTTTTGCAAAGGAGAGCCTGAAAAAATAAAAAAAAAAACGCTCCCTTTCAGCCTTGTTTTTTTTTTTTTTTTCGGAAAAAGGGGACAACAGACAATAGGTCTCATTGAGACGTCTTATGTGTTGTCCCCTTTTTCGTCCGTCGTCTCCGGTTTTTCAAAAAATGTGCAACATCAACCAGCCCGTCAGCCTACTTACTCTATCTTCGACTCCTCGTTATTCATCAATGCCGTCCTCAAGCCGCTCCTGGTGTAACTGGTTTTTGACTCCACGTTTTTTGGGTTGCATTCTACCATTCAAGAAGCATCTTTCTTTTAGAAAAAAGCAGTTTGTCGTCTTCCGCATCGAAGAGCGCTGCTGCCATAATTGCGTATTGCCCTTCTATGTACGCCTCCATCTTTCTACTCTCGTGAGCGCGCACCAAGCCCAGTTGTCGAGAGTGCGACCGCTAAACGCGCCTGATAACACCGACATCCCCCTCAGCTCCCGCCGTTCGCGTGAACGAAGGAGTCGGGGTGAGAGTCCTGTTTTCCGCCGATCACTGACGTCACGCACACTCCTCCCTGAAAAGCGTCACCCGTGGGAATACCCCTTATATGAGAAAAGACAGCGCATACTCATAAAAAGCTAGAGGCTAGAAAAGCAAAATTCACGAGCTATGTGCCTGAAAACAAAATAGCGCTTTTGGGCTTAGTTTTTAGGTTCCGGCGCAATGCATGCGGCGTGACTGCACTGTTATATTCCTGCTTTTTGTTCACGGAAATTAAAATGAATGGGATATAAAAGTATACATATACATAAGTGCCCGTCTGTGTCTCGTCCCCTTAAAAAACACAAGCAAAGGAAAAAAAACATTTTTTTTAAACAGCTTAGATGAAAAAAGATGTCATAAAACAATATTACAACGAAGAAAAAAATTTAGACCTATATTTACGGCGCGATACGAATTTGTAGTTGGCGCCCGCCGGCGCCGCGGAAAAGTGGCCCTTATTTATCACGTGACTGGTCCTTATTTATCACGTGGTGCTTGCGCTCTTTCGGAAGCTTCGTGTGGCGTCTAAAAGTAACGTATTCATTTTTGTTTGAAGTATAACAAGAAACTAAGAGTAATAGGTAACGTTTAGAGCCCAAAGGAAACTCCTGAAAAAGCGCAAGAAGACGTAACAGACCTGTGCGCCGGTCAGACGACGGCAGCGGCGCACCGAAGCAGACGAACTTGTGCGGCGGCGGCGACAGCGGCGTGGAGGAACGCATTGAAGCGGCGTTCGCACGACGCTCAGCGTGCGGCGGCAGCGTGACTTTGCTGCGGCGGCGAAGCAGCGCGGCGGCGCGCGGGCCTACCACGTGACCAGAGGCAGCTACCGCGGGCGCCAACTAGAAATTCATATAGCACCGTAAATATAGCTCTAAAAGTTTTTTCTTCGTTGTAAAATCGTTTTATGACATCCTTTTACCATTTAAGCTGTATTAAAAAAATGCATTTTTCCTTTGCGCGTGTCCTTTAATGTCTCATCCTTTCTACAAGAGATATAGTTATACCAATACGCTCGTTTCGAATATTGCATAAAAAGAGGAAGTTAATACTGTACGATCATACGATTGAAAGGCACGAGTTTCACACCGTGTACGGTTTTTTGCAGGTGGGGGCTCCCGTACTTGTGTATCACGAAGAAGACTTTGCAAAATGGGGTAGTAACCTATGCCACTACTAGGGTTGGGTTAAACGCGGAGGACCTTAAGGGCTGACGCTCTTGCACGTCGCGTGGTGTGAAACGCTCATCCTCCGCTCAAGAGACGCTACTTTTTTGTAGCCACAGTTAGCATTGGGCGCGTTGAAGCGATGTCGCAGTGCAAAACAGCACAGCTTAATCGCAAAGTTCGCGCACGGGAGCACTAATATACAAAAAACAAAAACACTGGACGCTCGCAAAAACCGCTGGAATGGCAAAAAAAAAAAAATATGCAGGAAGCAGGTTTAATTTTTTACACAACGAAAGAAGGGCACAGGAAAAGAACGGAAGCAGCTCGCTGGCCACCTGCTTAAGAGCCGGTGGTCGCGTCTTTGATATCGGTTTTAGCAGAGTACGCGGCTCTATTTTAAGGGAACATTTTGACCTTGACCATTTGTCGTGGCACTAAAGCGATACCGGTCACTTTGGTTCGATTATTTTTCATGAGTTGCATTTGAACCTGGTGCCTCTCGACTTTCACTCGCCGCTGCCCGTCTTAGAGAACTACGCAACCCTAGGGCTAAACGAGACAGTAATTTTTTGCCAGTCATTGTCTCAAGCTGTGACTGCTCAGGTTCCATGTTAAATTTTTATTCACCGCGAAGCGCCATTTAGCTGGGATCAATAAAAACTTCTCCACCGCTAAAGCCCCCAGGTAGCCTACACTCCAGCGTAACAACTCTCCAGTTGCCTTTGCGGTCAAAATAAGTACTTCCAGTTATCCAAAGCTTTACTTCAAATCGCCGGTTTTTTTTCGTTCTTCATAAATATTAAAATGGTTTGTGAAAGAGCAGCACAATATAGTCTCAGCTTACTGACACCGCATCTAATAGGCTCAGAAAGTCGGATATTCAAATCGTAACTATTGCCAATAAATGTTTTTTTTCCAAAGTCGCCAAAGCTCGTCCGCCATTGCTCGCTCACACACTCTGAGCATGTATTACACAGGAAGACTGCGTCACCGTTAGCGTGAACTCGGCTTGGCTGGAATCGAGAGCGAGTGTGACGTCGGCGTTCGGCGAGGACTCGGATCCAATCACGCGCTGCCACTGTTGCTTGATGGACTTTTGAAAAGGGTCTATTGCGCCCGCCCTGCATTGAGCACCACGATGGCGGCGCCCACGAGGATATCGGGGAGTCGAGTCCCGTTTCTCCAAGCGCAGCACTTTCCGTGGTTTTAGCTACCACACATGAGAGACGCGTTCTAAGCAATCTGGAGAGACTACTTTCCCGTAATGCACTTGGGGCAGTCAATCGCTGCAATCGATAAAATAAAGACGAGATAATAAAATTACGATATATAAAATTAATAATAAATTTTCTTTTATACTGTTTTAAGTATATATATAGGGATTAAACTATCAATCTTTCGTGTATAGCACACACATACACCCAAAATGTAATGAAGAAAAACCTTTTTGATGAAAGTATATAAATTATATAAACCCGATACAAATTCAACGAATATTGTTCATTTGAATTGGTTCGCTGTAGTTGCACTGCGGGTACCCAAACAATGTCCAAGTGAATAAACAACTCAGCCACGGAACAAAGAAGGAAAAAAGAAGGTATTCATTTTCTAGAAACACAGCCCGTTTATTTTAACGCGGTGAATACTTGGCAACATGAGGACAACGGAGGAATATAAGCGCCGGAGAAGACAATATTCAAAACGCTAATCGCTTCTAAATGTTCATGCGGCGTGCAGCGCATAACAATTAACGAGCTCGTAACACTACCTTCCTCTCCCAGTATCCGATAGAGACTCTGCGTGCAGCCTGTCGGCGTACGGCGCTCTCTTTCCTCCGCACGAAAGTTGTGCGCCTAAAACGCGAGTGTGTTTCCGACCGGTCGATCGGGCTCACGTGGTTTATAGCCCACGTTAGCAATGCGAGTTGCGAGCAAGAGGAGCAGATCTTCCGCAAGCGTCTCCGGGGTTTGCTCAGCCCATAGCCTCCTACATACGGACAAAGCCCGGCAGATTGCCACGAGAAGCGGCCGCCGAAATGGAAAAGGTCGAGCGGCAGACAACGGATGAGAGGAGAGCCACGTGGTTGGCGTCCCGCTGCGGCGAGACGCCGAAACACACTTCTCCCGAGCGAACAAGTGTGTTCCCGGTCATCGCCGCTGCAAAAGCTGTGCACGGACGTTCAGGCTCCCCGAGAAATGGCTCTTTGATGCTCTGTGCTACCAGATGCTCGCGCCTCAAATCTGCGACCGGGCACTCTATGGCTCCGTCGTCGAACTGCCAGGTTTTGTGAGTATACAGGAGGCTATGCTCAGCCACTCCGTCCGCTATCTTTTTTGCATCGCGGCAGCCCACTCACGCGCGCGTGCATCCAATCCGCGCCGGAGGTGTCAGCCATTAAAGTAATTAAAGTGCAAACGTTCTCTGTGTTTTTGAGGCGGTGGTGACCCAGTGTGTTAGCGCACACCAGCTCGGAGCACGTGGAGCGAAAGCAATAGCGATTCAGAACCGGATGCTGGGTTCAATTCCCACCGCTGCCCGTTTCGATCTGGATGAGCATCGTGCCGGCTTGCGATCGTGTATCACTATTGCGTAGTGCCCCTTAAAGGCCCGAGGCTTGCGATCGCAATTTACTGACTAAATGTACCATCTACAGCCGAGATACCAGACTCCCGCAGGGGCCGACTAACTTCCCCACGTCTAAAGCCGCAATCGCGTTGTCTATACATCACACAAAAAAAACCTACAGATAGTCTCAGACGTGTTACATTAATGCACAATGTTCCTGTCACGTTGGTCATATAAAACCTTTCTGCAGACATGTCCGAAGCACACATCTGTATGAAAGAAAATGCTTCGAAAATTGTTGAGTCTTGTGCGCAGGTAATTTTGTCATCGTGTCTGGAGCGGACAACCGATGTCGGTTCTACGATGTTCGAGGGGCTTTCATAAATTTCGCGTTACGGGCACAAAGAAAAATTAATTTAAGGTTAACAAAACAGGTATGAACACGTTTCCCTCTAGTTTCGGCACAGTATGAAATCGCCCACTGTGGTACCGCGGAACGCCGCTGGCGCGTCGAAACGAAGATTACACCGTTTGCCGAGAAAGTCGAAGCACGTCCAGTGATCCGTTTTCTCCATTTCGAAGGAAGCGGTGCCAAGGAGATGTATCCCAAGCTACTGGTGGCGGTGTTTGGGAACAACGCCCCAGTTGATGACACTCTGGTTCAATAGCGCAGGCGCTTCCAGTGCGGCCAAATAAGCCCGAACATATTTCAAGAACGACGACCAGTGATTCACTGAAGTGGATTGATATCTGTACACTCAAAACGAAGGGTTTTGTGACAATGGCCCGCGGTAGGTTGTCCGTTGCTGGCAAAAGTGCGTGACTTTGGGTGGCGAATGGGTATTAAAAGGCTAAACTCCTACCCGAGTTGCACTGCTGAATCACTATTCCTTCGTGACAATAATACGAACTCTATGAAGGCCCCTCGTCTGAGCAGTGCGCCTTTGGGTTTTATTTTCATCTATAACAGACACCCGACGCCCACTCGTGGTGTTAGCTGCTCCCGCTCTTACATCTAGGCGCTCTACATCAAAGGTCATTTTAGAAAGGGAAAACTGCCGCTCGGGACCTATGGAAAACAGACGGCGCCGAAGCTTCGCGCTGGGGCAACAAGGCCATTGTGGAGTCGAGGCCCTTTAAATAGAAGCCCTTCCTCTCGTCCCCGTTCTCCAGAAAAAGGGAAAGAAGGGAGGATAAAGACGGGTCGAGGTCTGCTCTCCTGAGCCCTCATTCGGCGACGGGGGCCGGCGCGAGAGGCGCTATTTTTGGCAACGCGGGAAGATGCCCTCGCCGACTGCCGAAGGAAGGAACCCTTTCTCCGTACAGTTTGACTCGATCGATGTCAACGAAAGAGTGTATGCTCAGGAAGTGGAAGTGACGTCGTCACTTCCTGTGTCAGCCCCGCTGCTCTTATGTTGTGCCACTTTGTTCCGACTCCCTTCTTTCTGCGGATCTTTGCGGGAGTTGGTGTTCGATTACGCGTCCGTTAATCTAGGATGAGATTCGGGATGCGTACGGCGTTATTTTTTTACTATTCGTGCTATAGGCGCAGAGTGTTCGATGCGCTCTAAGTAAAACGACGAAAAAATCATTTTCTCGTTTCGCGCAAGTGTAGAAAAAAAAAAAAAAAGACGCGTTAGAGTTTAAATATTCTTGATCGTAAGACACTTCATTAGGGTTGAACGATCCAAAATTCAGTGATATTTTACTGAGTGACACTTATGTAATAAAAAAAAAAAAAAACTGAATAGTATGGCTAACATTTGTCATTTGATTTCGTTGACATATCGCGCCATCTCTCATTTGGAACAGCAAACACGACTGACTTTTGTCCATGATATACGGGCATAAGCCGGGAGCCTGCGTCAATGTCCGTGTTCCCAGTTTTCACAGGCACGTAGCTGCATCTTGAATTTTTTTTATGTTTATATAACCCGCTAAGCTACGCCTTCGAAAAAAAAAAGAACAACAACAACATGATTCAGTTTCTACATGCAGACCGCGATTTTTCTTGCTAGTTTTTCAGCAACCTCGCCTCATGTGCCATGCCAAAGATTAGCTTTTTTTTATGTCGACTGTCAAACGCTTTGTGACACGACGTTTTCGGACGACTTCGGCAAACCTAAACCAATTAATCCCCTCGTCACAAGGCCAGACCTAACTGCGGTTACGCCAAGCCACAGTTAGCACAAAATACTTGTGGAACACACATTGCGGCTATGCATTCAGAGCTATGAGCGCACGTGCACTTGAGCGTCTTGAGCACCCATCGAAGCAGTGCAAGCCCGCTCTATACACATCTTCTGAAATATCTCTCTGAAGCTATTGGCGACGAGCGCGACCGAAAGCGTCGCTGTGGTCGGCCTTCCACGATTGGCCGAACGCTGACTTATGACGTCGGAAAGGGTATATCATCGACGGAAATAAGAGGAATGAAAGAACTTTAACTTTGACGGTGTTGGCAGTGTTCCTTTGAGAGCGCAATGATTTCAGGCTTCCACCATGCTATTTACAAACACCATCGAACTTGTTGTTTGCAAGGTAATGACGTCACGAAGGGGAACCGTAGGAGGGCGCCACCATAACTTCTCGCCGCTAATAGAGCAGGAACTGCGGTGCCGCATAACAGCAGTCGAAATGAGTTATCAGCGGTTAAGGGGGCCCGTGTTAAAGGGGTGAAATCGTTATATGTTTAGGCAGCTTCAAGCCGGGGCCACACTGCTTACGTACCACACAAAAGACATTCTGCAAACACGAGTCACCGCAAAATCCGTAGTTCGAATGCCGCGTGCCAAGTTTTCTCCTGGAACTCTATGCCATGCGGCATTCGAAGCAGGGATCTCGCTGTGACCCGAATTCGAAACTGTATGCACTCTGTATTGTGTGTGATGTATAAGCAGCAGCTTAAAGGGGCAGTCTAGCGATATTCACTTTGACTGTTCTTCACTTTACACAAGCTTGCTGGCGTTATTTGGTCCCAAGTATACTCGCACGCAACGCCACTGACCAAAAAACATTTCATTGCGGTCTACAAAAAAAAAAAATTGAGCTTTTATTTTTTTTTTTTTTTTTTGCTTTTTTGTACGAAACGTGATGACGCTTTTCGGAGGACGCAGTGTTGGCATAATCCTCCGAGTACGGTGCCTGGAGCGCGTCTCTGACTGGTGTGTTTAGCCTCCTATTGCGCCCATACATCCAAAGTTGTCCCGAAGTGGCAACAAATGACGTCACAAAAGCCTGGGGTGACACGCTGTCGGATGCCGCGATGCTGACGGTCGGTCGTACAAATGCTGGCGAAAAGCGCGAGCGAAGGCGAACGTCCCCGCGGTGTTTCAGCTCCAAGCTGCTGAAGCTTCCGTGAAGTGTCCAGCTGCACCAAAACACTCGTCTGCCAGATCTACAGCCACAGCTGTAACGCCGCACGAATTGCGTCCAGCGGCAGCATGACACTTGTATGACGTCATAAAACAAAAATGGAGGGAATATATATATATATATATATATATATATATATATATATATATATATATATATATATATATATATATTTGTAAGCGGTCATTAGAAACATTTTGGGGACGCGTTCCAAGCATCATACCCAGAGTGAGGATATTTAAACGCGGCTCATAAATTGGACCCGGGCATTGCGCGAGCAGTCAATTTGGGATCATGATGATCAATAGTTTGACAAGCATTCGGGTGGTGACTTTTGTCCAATCGCTCCAGTGACGAAAATTGCCGAACCTTAACAATGTCTGGAAATCGAAGCGCGTTCTGTGCTTGGCCCATAAATCCAACTTTGGATGTATGGGCACAGCGCATGGTAATGATAAAAACTGGCGGCACATAATGAACTTAGGATCCCGTGGCCGTTTTCTTTGGCTGCGAGTTGAGGGGTGCACGATGCCCGTTATTTGATTTCAAAACTGTTCGTAAACAAAACAAAAAAAGAAAAAAGAAACTAACACGTTTTATAAGTTATAAACGTCAGGAATCTATTCTAAGCGGTATTTGCGCAATATACAAAACTTATTAAGGTCGAGATGACATTTTATGGCGAGTCTCGATTGGGAACCAGAGGAAGAATTTAACCGGTGCAGCAAAACTGTGAAGTTTTCAACAACAAAAAATTGGGTTGTGTGTATGTTTATACGGCCTAGAACTTAGTCTGCCTCAACGGGCGATTTGCCTCCCAGTTGTAGATGAGAAATTTAGTCAGTGCAGTACAAACCGTTAACGTGGGGTCTTTTACGTGCACCACACAGTAGTGATTCACAACCGCACGCCGGCACAATGGTCATTCAGATCGAAACCGGCAGAGTTGGGGATTGAGCCCAGGATCACTGGACCCTGCAGCGCGAACTTTCGCTGCAAGTGCTCCGAGCTGGTGTGCGCTACCCCACTCGGCCACCGTTTCCCCTGTGGTGTTTTTAACTTCCACTACATACTGGTTAGACGCAACCGCGCGCCAGTGCTATGCTCTTTCAGATTAAAACAGGGCCGGGATTGAAGCCAGGATTTTTGTGTCCTGCAGCGCGAGTTTTGACCGCACGTGTTCTAAGCTTCCAACCATGTTAACCTCGTCAAATAAAAAATCACTCTTAGTACACTCGTTGCATGGGCACACTTAACTGCAGTTCCGCTAAGCCAGAGCTACCGAACAATACTTGCGGACAACATTCTGCGGCTATGCAGTCAAAACTATGGGCACACGTGCGTTTGAGCGTCTTGAGCACCCATCAAAGCAGCACACGCGCGCTCTTCACATCTTGTGAAATAGTTGTCCCAGAGTATAGTGCGGTAATCGTGGTGACGTGTAACAGCAGTTAAAGCTGAGTTAACCGCGGTTAAGGGTGCCCGTGCAGCCCCCTATAAGAGATATAGAGAAAAAACTCTCCTGTCAAGTTTCATTCATCACCTACTGTGTATGTTTAAAAAAAACGCAAAAAAGTAGTATAAACAAAAGAAGGATAGCAATATACAAACACACACAAAAAAAATGAAGCCAAGCGTCTTCTTTTTGGAGACACGATATCAGTTGTGTTTTCTGTAAGAAATGCAAAAGACATTTGGGGGCAGTGCTAGGTTCTTTTATTGTTCTGGCTATTTGTTTATCCCGGACTTCTACTACCTTTCAGATAAAAGCGGAGAAGTGTCAATCTAGAACAGTCCTTCGAGCAGCACCTCTTATTTCGCAACATAAATTTAGCTTTTATGAAAGTACAGTGATTATACTTTTTTATATATCGCACAATTCGCTTAACACTTTTTTTAACAGATGAGGTACTTTTGTGTAAATACTACACAAAACGTGATCAAACAAGTACATTTAAGTGCTTATTAAAAAGTACTTAGGTGTTACGAAATTTTGCTTTTTTTTAGAGACTTATATTATGTGTAGTGATAAGCTTCACACAATAAGGTGCATCAAAAAACAGTTGCACAAACGCCGGTTTGTATAAGCAGAGCAGCAACTACGGAGGCGTTTTCTATCACCGCTGTTTGGTTCAAGATTAACATGGCTCGTTGCTAGAAACATCACGATGACTTAAAATTTATCCAAAGTAAATCTGGGGGCAAGCTTGCGGGGCACGTTGACAGCCAGGGAAACTACGGTGAATACCAGCTGATCCGTTAGACACGCTTTAAAAAGTGCTAGTGTCGTGCAGTGCAGCATTTGAGACCGAGACAAGAGATCATCTCCTTACTTCGTCGGGATTATATAGTGGACGTTTCCCCTAATGGGAATCATCTCTGATGCAGTCGATGATACATTGTAATCAAGTTTATATGTAATCCCACTGCGTAACTACGCCTCGAGCTGAGTTACGATGAGATGGCGGCGCTTCAGAGTAAACCCATGACTAATTGAGATAGCTGTTCTAACGCCTTCTCTGAGGTTCACATTTTAGTGAATATTATCTTCATTACGCGACATGCAATGACACACAAGTGGAAATTGAGGAACAGCAGAGCATTTTGGGTATAATTGGTTCCTGCTGAATAAAAAAAAACAACATGTAGCTTGGTTTCTTCCCGCACAAAGTAAGCGAGTAAACTGGTTAGAATTGTGCCTGGTCAGTTGTCGCGAATGCACAAACAATGTTCTGAGATGGGCAGGCAGCCTGCTTTAGCGGTAGCATCTGAGCTAGAGAATGAGTGCGTTTGTCCTAAACATGAGCGGATTGCAGAAGTCTACACAGTTGGTGACTCCTTGAAGCTCATGGCGCACATCTTAACGTAAAGCACGTAGCATCTGAAAATAACTTGTTGAAATGTTCAAAAGATACTCTTATTTTATACTACGTTATAAAATACCGATGCTTCTCAACCAAACGCAATGGCGCGAACATCAGCGAGAACTTACACGAGATAATCGCGTAAAATTGTGTTGTTTAGCGCCAACTCAGAAGCAGACAACACCGTCTGCTTTTTGTACAAACTTGTAGGCAAGCCCACCTAAAGCGTTTTTCACATGCAGCGGTTTTGGCCCTAGAGCGGCGCGATTTCTACCGTGGCGGCGCTCTGGCCAGAACGAGCGGTTGAGCGGCACGAGCGCCGCGACGGCAGAAATCGCGCCGTTCCAGGTCCAAAATTGCTGCATGTGAAACACGCTTAAGAGTAAACGATTAATTTTTTTATCCCTTTGATCACAGTGGATCGCCAAAGAGACAAGTAATATCAGGAGCAAAATTAGTTCTTGTTTGAAATACTGATGGCCACGTTCAACCGCCAGCGTAAAGCATTACGTGTGTGAGGGTGTACTCAACCCCAGGGACCGTGAGACTTGTAAAAATTGTCTGGCTGAGCCATCCTATCAAATCAAATGAAGGTGCGATTACACTTACTGGGGGTTTTGCGAAGAAGTATACTCACTGTCGAAATTATGGGCGTTACTAGCTGTGGCGAGGTAAATGTTTAAAGCTCTTTCTTCTATTCTTCATCAATGCAGCAACGTTTTCTTGGGGGCATTAGATAACTTTCTTTGAGATGCCTCCGCGCCTACTCTATTACTAACAGGCAGTTCCCGTTCAAGTCGCTGGAGAAAGTGACGCAATTGGTCGTGCGCGCTGTTACGTGGGCCGCGGGAGAGCGTCTAACCGTCGTCGCCGATATTTGTCTCATAGCCTCGCTTGCTACGTACAGTTTGACCAACGTTAGCGAGGAAGGTCCTTGAAGGCTCTCAGATATAGTTGTCGCTTTAAAACGCGCAAAAATGTAGTATGTTCGCCCCAAAACGTTGAACGCCACGGCAGCCACACAACGGACGACGAAACACGCATCGCATGCTGGGAGCGGCGGCCACTAGTGTTGCGTCGAGGATATTAACGGACCTGTTTTTCGGCACATCCTACCGAAGTAATGCGCACGATTTGAAACTACCCAGCGCAGGGTTGAACAGTCATAAAACATGAATAACCGACCCCTGGGCACCGCGGCATATTTTATTCCCAAAGACGGGGCTGCTGGGAAAGTTGAGTGTGGTAGTACGTTGCCCTCGTAACTGCCCGAGGGAGAATTAAAACGCACCTGGTGTACTTAACGATCTTATACTGACGTAATCCTACGAGCAATTGCAACTTTGATATATGAACCTGGCGTGCGTTCGGTGACAGGAGCGGGCGTTTATTCTTTGGCGTGAAAGGAGGGCACTCCCTGCGATGTCCGTTTCTCCCGGCTGAGAGTGGGCGTGCGGTGGAGCACGGTTGCGGGATGCAGCTAGAAACATTTTAAGAATCGAAAAACTTCATGAATACGTTATGAATGCCCAGCCGAATGACCCATTAATATTTCATTTCTTGAAGATACACATAATTGAAAGGAATAAGCCGTTTGTATTGAATGTGATTGTGAGCCGCAACAGGTGTTTGCACAAAATAATACGAGCACAAACCTTGTGATCTAAGAGAACACCGATTGTTCCGTATGGAATCATGCATTTTTGCTATTTTAACAAAGATGTTTAAGACATGACTATTTTCATATTTTGCGCTTATGCTTCAAAGCCAAATTCTAACAACAAAAAGGGGCGTTTATACTGCAGGAGGTTCTGCTTCCAAGTGTGGCGACTTCTGTATACTATGCTAAAGAAGGCCACTTTGGACAGTGCACTATACTCCTATCTTCGGTTTTTGTTTTAATGTGAATTATACGTTAACTAAACAAATAAACGCAAAGTATAACGCCCGTTTACATCGAAACCCGTGGAATGTTGCTTTCATAAACTGATGTTTATTTCTGCCAACAAAGCTTTCAACACTTCCCTGCCAAATCCTCCTCCCTCTCTCCGACCCCCCCCCCCCCCACTTTAATAATAATAATAATAATAATAATATTAATAATAAATGTTTATTGCGCTAACACATAAAACCAAATACAAACACGGTTTCATCAAAGCTAAGTGGTGAACACCTTGATGAGCATGCTGTTCTTGAAGAGTCTAATAGAAAATCCAAAGTGCTTACAAAATTTGTATCCCGATAAACACAAGTAAAAATTAAATGTAATAAATTTCTTACATTAGGTGACAGCACCACACTACCATGCAGTTTAAAGCAGAAATACACAAAACATCACATGAAAGAAAGAAACAAAATCAAATTGTTTTCTTCTTGAGATGGGCCTTAGCAAACACAGTGCGTTTTCATTTATTTTTGCACTGACTCTATATTATGTAAATGAGTGAAGCTCATCGAATAGCTTTGCTATACAAAAAGATATTCATAACGCGCTTTTTTCTGGGCATCTGAAACCTGTGGGAAACACGTGATCCCCTCCGCCTCCGCACGTAGGCCTAGCACATGCAGTCCGTGGGGACCGCCATGGTGGGAGCTTCCCGGATACGAAACGAGGCCGCATTTCTCGAAGAGGATGGTGCCTCCCCCGCCCTCTTCGGTGGATGTGCCACCGGCACGTACTTGATAGTGACCCAGGACGCAACCAATCTCCGGACTAAGCCACATCACCTAGCTCAGGCGCGTCCATTTTCCGCAGGCTAGATAAGTCGGCCCACAAAACTCTGTCATGTGACTGTCGCTGGTGTAGGTTCTCGGCATCAAATCCCCTACTTTCTTTTTGCAGCTTCCTCCTTCCCACAAATCTGCCTAGTAAGGCTGCGAGGGCCCCTCAGACTGACTGTGCCAGTTAACGCGGCGTCGACCTTTTAGTTTCAAAATTACCGTGTTTCGGAGTTGATTACCCTCCATCGGAGCCGACAAAAGTCTTCTGGCGGACCCCACATTAGCTGTCTTTAACATTCTTTCGTTCTTTTGCAAGTATTTGACATCTGTGTTGTGGGATTCGCTCTTTGGGGGGCTTACCACTTATAAACACAGAAGGTTTCTCGGGTTCGGATAAAGACGTGCTTATTGACTGCAATGTCAGCACGCTTCGCTCTTAGACAATCAAAAGTCTGGGCGCTGGCTCAATTGCCAGTATCACCCGGTCGGTTTCCCGCGCTGCCGCATTAGACAGATTCACGGGAAGTCGGGGGCCCACAAAGAAAAACCGAGCTCC
This sequence comes from Ixodes scapularis, assembly GCF_016920785.2. NCBI lineage: Eukaryota > Metazoa > Arthropoda > Arachnida > Ixodida > Ixodidae > Ixodes > Ixodes scapularis. The sequence goes on from NW_024609835.1 coordinate 113,382,099, forward strand.
GTAGAGCCAGGGCCTCCGCCGACGAGAGCCCCCTGGCCCACCTTCGGGGCCAGCTTATGTAGCCTCGGAGAATGGACGCGCCCGGGGAGGCCACTAGCAGTCGCGTCCATTATAACTCTCAAGGGTGTGCCGAAGGCGCGTTCACCCAAAATGGGCAAGGGAGAGCCGGCCCCTTCGGGGTATTCGGCCTCATGGTTCCTTGTATCCGGGAGGCCGACGCCATTGGTGACGACGGCTCCCACGGCCTGCTCGAAGCTAGGCCTGGATAGGGATAGAGGGAACCCCATGGTTCCCACACTCCCCCCTTCTCAAGGCTAAGGTAGGCCAAAAAAAATAAAACGGCCTACCGGCTCTCAAAAACGAAATAAAAAAACGAAACCGAAAAAAAACTACCGCGTCCGGTACCGACCCCCACATGCTAGGGTTGACAAATGAAATATCTTCGGGGACGCTCCCGGCGCTGAAGTCCGTGGCTCACCATGGCGCAGGGACAGGACGATGTCTTGGCCGAAGTCCAGAAATGACGACGCCGGAGCGTACCCTGACGACGCGCCCCGTCGTTGGCGTCGGCACGAGCGCCCACCCGCAGTGCAGGTGGCTTGCAGGGGGGGGGGGGGGGTCCAGGCATCGGGACGGGAATCCGCAGGTTGGGGCAGCAGCAGGGTCGCCGAGACGGCAAAGTGTGTCGGGGAATGACACTTGCAGTCCTTGAATGGCAGCAAGTCCCAGCTCCAGGTTCCCAGGGTTGGAGACGGAACCAGGCAGCAGGAGGACACGTGATGCCATCTTGATCACAGCGGAAGTGACCAAGTCTTTCGGGCCGGCAGGGGGACAGGCAGCCTCGGCGATGACGACGTTGCCCCGGCGAATGATGACGCTGCCCCGGCATTGTTGTCCCCCTCGTGGGCCGCGGCATGACTCACACCCGCCTGGTACTGGAATGCAACCTGCGCTCTGCCCCCTCTCCCGTTGCTTTCCACAAGAAACCTCGGAAATTCCGAGCAAGGTCGAGCCGTCCAACTGAGGACACTCGACCAATCCCTGGGTGCTCAAGGACCCAGAGATAAAAAAAAAGAAAAAGGCAGAGACAAGGGTGTCTTTTCTGCCGTGAGTCACGTGCATCGCACTGGCCCGGCTTGCGAAGTTATTGTGAAAATAGTTCCACGACTCCGCTTAATGTGAACACGGATGTCCACATACCAAGCTGACTCGCATCACCCCGGACAATGGATTTGTTGGTGACAGTTCGACGAGGCAAAGTCCTTTGTAGCTGCTTTTGCTAACGATGCCTAATCGCTTCGATTTGCGGGCGCAATGAAATGTCAAATGCACCACCCTGTCCTTTCTTGTGATATTGAAACGATGCAGGGCTGCAATCGGGCAGGCTCGCCAACATTGTTATTTTTCAAACATGTTACCTTTTACCTTAGGCTAAAACACAAATGCCCGTGGTCAGGTATAGCACAGCGACCTAACTTCGAAAAGTCTTGGAGCCGCGTGCTGCCCTGGCCAACGCGAACAAAGGAGAGCACCGAATTCCCAGCCGCGCGGGACAGCCCCCTTGAACCCTTACAAAAAATTTTAATGAATTTCATTTGACAGTTTATGGAGTCTACTCATTACATCTTTTCGAGTCTCAATAGAAATGCAAACGAGTTTTGTAACGAGTCCGTAAGGAGTTTACGAAAACTATTGGCCACCGCGTTCCAATTGATGTTTCGACAAAGCTACCGCATAAAGTTTCCAATGTATTTCATATGAATATAATTTGAAAGTCTATTGACACCGTTTCGAGTATGTGTTGAAAAACAATTGATTTTTTGTAACGAGTCCCTAAGGAGTTTACGAAAACTATTGGCCACCGCGTTTCAATTACGGTTTTGCCGTGCCACCTCATAAGAATTTCTAATAGATCTCATTTGAAAGTCTAGATACACTGCTTTGAGTCTCTGTTGAAAATCAAATGTTTTTTCTACCACGTTGTACTTGAGGTTTTGACGTGCCATCTCATTAGGTATATTCCGACGAGTCCGAATATACCAAATGAGATGGCCCATCAAAACCTGAATTGCAACGCAGTAGAAATTAACATTTGATTTTCAACAGAGACTCAAAGCAGTGTATCTAGACTTTCAAATGAAATGTATTAGAAATTATACTCCTAGCGTGGGTTTCTAGATAGACGGCTCTAAGGGGAAAGACGGCAATAGGTTGCATAACATGTGGTCCGGATCTAACGGTTGTTTTGAGAAAAGGGGAAAGTGAGTGCAAGTGTCACTTTTATGTATGCCTATATACGCATGCAGTGTTCGGAAAATGCCTCCATAAAACCGTGTGAAGGAGTAATAACTGGTTTATTAAAAATGCAAAATTCGAGTATACGGTACACTGCTTTCGTGTCCATGGGGGACCTTGTACTGCCATTGTGTCCATGGGAGACCTTGTACTGCCTTCATGTCCATGGGAGACCTTGTACTGGTAACCTATAAAGAAAAAAGATGCACAGTTACACGTTGATCTGCTTATCTAAACTTCAATGTCCGCGCAAGGCATCCTGTTCACAGCGCAGCACTACCTCAGCGCTGAATCAGTATTACAAACCGGGACATCAGTCCTTTAGGAAAGGAGGACCCTCAGAACACACGATACAAGCCATGGAAGTAGCAGTGACTCGTTGCCTTAACAGGACTGAGTTAGCGCTGCACTGTATGTGTGAACCAGCCCTAAATGCAGGTCACATTCACAATTCCTACATTTTTGCTCACCCAGGCACTTAATTTACACACTACCTTGATAGTTTAATGAGTGGCACTAATAACATTGTCAGGGGCACCATAATGCAAAAGTATATTTTGCCCCCGAGTCTGCGAGAATCAATCGCTCACTGTTTTTGCTGCTGCATTGCACTCTTTTATTTCGGCTTTTGAAAAGTTCTACCAAAGATAAGCGAGCAGATGTTATCGCTTATGAAGTTTACCAAATTTGAACATAGAGAAGCTAAGACTTATAGGCATCTCGCAGAATTAACATGGCAATTTGGGCCAACTGATCCATGATCGTAGACAAGCGCCGCAAAAAACACGTGGACAATAAGTGGTGGTAAACACTGGCGCCAGTGTTTTATGTCTACTTGTTGTCCCTGTGTATTTTTATTTAATTTTTTTGTTTGTTTACTATCCTGAACAAGTATTTTTAATCACACTGGACAGGAAGGAACCGGTAATAGGGTTCTATGCGGATCATAAAGCCATGCTCCGAATGGGTGAGTATCAACTGCAGGTTTCACAACAGTGGCGGATCCAGGGGGGGGGGGACCCCCCTCCCTCCCCCCCCTTCTCGGAGGCAATTGGACATGAGTGGACCCCCCTGAGTGGAACCCCTTGAACAAGAAAGAATGGGAGAATAGTATCGTTAAAAATTTTCCGCCCACCCCAAAACAAACAAAGGTCTGGATCCGCCACACTAAGTTTCAATTATTGGGAGGATCGAGACATCAGAGGCCGAGTTTAAAAAGCAAACTTACGATACCCGAGAAGAAATCCGTATTAACAAAACAAAATTTGTCGCACCTTTTGAGTGACTTACAACTAAATATTACGACATTATCCAAAATGTCTCACAAACTTTTTAGGGCAAACATGGCCGCACATCACTTGGCTATTTCGCCGCGACCAGTAATGAATATAGAAGCGTGGGCAAGAGGCATGTGTTTTGCGCACTGTTCACATGCATCCCTACTTGAAGCAGTATAAGGGCAACGCTAAACTACACACGGAGGATTCAGCCGACGAGTCTGCCGAGCTGTCCATCCAGCCCGTTAGAGCTAACCAGGTGCAGGACTGCGATCAACGGCGAGATGCGCCAATGAATCAACGAAAGCAAATGCCACACAAATCTTCAGTGCACGCAAAAGGATCCTTCACCTATGAATGGCGTGAACCTGATTTGGTGATCATTAGCGCCCCCTTGTACTTCAGTAGTGATTTTCAAAGTGGTGAGCGGCTGTACGACCCTACCACACGAAAAGGCACATTCCTGACTGGATGTGCCTTTTTAATGCCAAAGCATTATATGTCCATGGAGCGAAAAATCCGAGTTGTACCAAACGTTAACAGAGGATTAAAGAAAAAATAAAATGTGCTTTCACGGCTGAGATTTGAACCCGGTGCTGCTGTGTGAGAGCCGGGCATGCTAGCTGCTGTGCTATCTCAGCCGCTTCGGAATGCGACATTACTCTCCCCTCAAAAAGAAGCTTGTCCCATTACAGCAAAAGATGGCATGTCTTTACCCGTTTTTTGTCCCTGTTTATCTGAGGCTGTTTTTTCATCATGTTTGACGGCATCGGCGTTGATGTGCCCGAAAGATGGTCATAAAAATATGTCCTCGGTTCGATGACATCACACTTCACGTGACGACATGACGTACCATGATGTTTGACGCGGTATTATGTAACGTAATACAAATATTAGAGGGGCACTTAGTTATACATACGTGGATGGAATGCGAAAGCATTGCCATTCCTAACAATAGAGGAAAAAAAAAGGAAGTGTCGTTAGGAATGGCAATGCTTTCGCATTCAATCCACAAAGGGGTACCTAAGTGCCCCTGTAATATTTTGAGTGGAGTAGAGCTCAAATAAACGCCGTACGGTGCAGTATATCCATGATTAAGTTGCTGCTAGTCGTGAGGCTTAATGTTTTGCACCAACAATACCATAGTTTTTCCTCGGTTGCGACGAAGTGCCACTGCGCTACGAACTTGCTAGAAATTTCTGCATATGCGACCACTTTCTTCTGGAAACCTATGGTGACCTGCCACTCACTTTTGGCCAAAAAAAGTGAAAATACCAGATGTGAAAACAGCCATAACAAGCATTAAAGAAATCAAGATGGGGGTCATAGCATTAGCTTCCCAACGTGGCGAGACTAGCACAGGATTTCTGTTACTCGCCGTTTAAGACCGGAGTCGACTTTTTCCGGTCTGATCTTGAAAACAAAGTTTGGTTCCGTTAATTTTGTAGCAGAAAGCCCGTGCTTTCCCGTTTGTGGGGTCATTTTCTCGGTTCAAAATATGATGCAGAGTCCTTTCCATAAAAATGCATGGGTGCCCGCTAGGACTCTTCGAAATGGTTAAATTAACTGAGGTCATTATACTCTGTTGCCACTCTAGAATAGCAGAAGGCCTTCCCACAAAGCCCTTCACTCTTTTTAATAAGCAAACACTAGAGAGGAGGAGAGCCGAGAGGACACCGCCAATCATGGCGAGCAAAGGGAATTGTGGGAGGGGCTTGTGCTATTCTATAGTTGCAACGGACTATAACAAAAGTTTACAGTACTATGAAAACAAAAAGACCAAGTATGCACAGAAATTCGCAGGAAGTGTAGCAGGGATAGAATAGAAAAAACTGCAGCTGCAATATTTACCCTTTAAATTTCCCTCGACAGCACAGCAGAAATGACATGCTGGTCGTCAGCGCCTGGAGGGCCACCCCTTGTACTGGGAGCACATGTAGTCTGAAACGAACAACAAACAAAAAATTAAATGCATGAACAATCCGCACATGCTGTTATTTCGCTTCATTGGCCGCTTCAGAGAAAGCAAGCATGCACACCGTTGTCCAACCATGTCAACTGCTAGCCGAAACTTTCTGCCACCAGGATTAAGATATTGCTTGCGCTATAAAAAAAAACATTTACACACTACCCAGCTGGCGCGCTGAAAGTTCAAACATTGAAGAAACTACAACATAAAACTTCAATGCAAGAGCTACACCTCGTGGACAATACACAAAAGTATGTTCAGTGTAAACCTTGGTGCACTGCAAGGCTGATTTACCTCAGCCAGTTTGGAACATCTGCAGTTCCATTCTTTTCAAGATATTATGCCTGAAAATATGTGACAAATGAACTGGGTTAAAATTTTTTTAATCGACACCCGGCCCAAATATTTAGGAAGTATACTAGTGGGTTAATTTCTAACTTACCATAATTATTTTCGGCATCCTGAAGGCGTCACTTCAGGGTCTTTTCATAGTGGATTTACCTCGCCCACACAGGTGCAACCACACTGAAATGTTTGCAAAGTTTCAGGCAGGGTAATTAAACGTCTGCAGTTTCTCTCGAACACCGCTGTCACAAATTTTGTCTTTTTTGTCATTTTGGCCTGTTTATAGGTGGTTTGGGGGCAGGGTCAATTACAATCCTCGCACATGTTTACCTGAGCGTCAAAGGCTTGAGCTCGGATGAGACTATACTCCTTTTCATACTTAAGGTGCAACGCTGTCAAAGCTACTGGCGCGAGCGTGGGGCTTGGTCTTGTTGATCATTTGCACGCCTTCTCGCACAAACAAAACCGCAGATGAAGCCACGCACTCGCGCCAGTAGCTTTGACAGCGTTGCACGCTAAGTATGAAAAAGTATAATGCCGGCCGAGCTTCAAACCATTGGGAAGAGGAAGACAAGCGTTTCGGGTTGACCAACCACGAACCTGTGACAACCGCATAGGTCATTCAACAGACGTTTCATACCGCTTAAACACTGTGTCGAACTGCATTTTGAAGTCAGTCTCAATTCCAACGGTGTATGAACAGGGGCATTAATTTCGTGGCATGCCTTGAAATGAATCGAAGTGACGCAAGCTGGGAACACACTGCTGCTGCTTCATTTGGGAATAACTGCGGCCCTCGGCTTGATCACATCACAATTGCAAAATGAAAGAGAAAAAAAAAGAGGCAAAAGGAACAACTGCTTTATCAAAAGTTCTAACCGACAAATATAAACCCAGTTCAATTCTAGAAAGCCAGGGGACCGAAGTTTGTCCTAACAGTACAATTTAGTCCACTTCCATAACTTCAAAACAAAAGATGGATATCCTCTTCAACCATTTTGACTGAAAAGGAATATTGTCTCTGCATGAACCGAATTCCAAGGAAGTCTGACTTCGGAAATGTAATGAAGTATTGTCAATGTAATCAATTTATAGTTGAAAGACATCAGTACACTGCTAGACCAATAAGACATTTCCTAAAGCAACGGACCGAAAGTAGCATTAGGAATTCAATACGTGCTCTGTTGACATGAGCTACACTTTCTCGGACCATACACAGAATGAGTGACAACTTTTCATTACGCTACACATAGATACAAACATTAGGACAGATAAAGCAAACCCAACTACCGTAAAATCCCGAGTCATCGCCCACCCCCCTACCGCCTGAAATTCATTAAAAAAGTGGGGTGGGCCATGTCTCGGTGGGTGAACACAAACACTTGAAATAAAGCGGAAAAAACCGCCTATTTTTCTCTGCGTATCTAGCGCTGATGCACAAGAGATACATCAAACTCAAAACTTGATTTAGTTTCATTGTTTTATCGAAAAAAAATGCTCACGAAAGAATATTTTACTATAGCGAAGTCCGTTGCTTGCATACGCGCTAGAAACACCGCCGATCTGCATATAGCGCGAACGTTTGTTCCGTGAAAGAATGTCACCACTATGTTCTCCTAGTTAGTAAAAAAAAGAAAAGTATACAAGCAAATAGACAAACCGACCAGGCGCAACGAGCGAGCGAGCGGACCAAAGGAGCGACCAAGAGCAATGCTGGGAAAGCGGGAAAGCCGGCGGTCGCGTTGGCAAATATTTTGGCGTCGGGCCAAGTCGGGCGCCTTGTCAATCGCAAGCTCTTGCGAAACTTTCTTGTTTGGCGCGTACATACGTGCGTCCGTGCACGGCGGGCTATCAATGCACGGTTGGGACGCTCTGCAAACGTCTGTGTAGGGCGTTCCAGCAACGCTTTATTTACGCGTTGGCTTTGCCTAAAATATTGCACAACCGCGGTCGCGACGGGCGGGAAGAAGGAGCGGGTTCGCGGTGACCTTACTTCGGCGGAGACAGACTTTGACCTAACACTCCGCGGTTACATTAACAAGCTCTTATTTTGTTATCTCCATCGTTTTCTTTTCGCACGGATACACGACCACTTTGGGGTCGCTCACGGAGGAAATGCGTAAACAAAAAGAAGTGTCTTTCCCTCCTTCGTTTTACTTTGTCACGGACGTCCTCCAACTGTAAGGTCCGCGACCGCGTCATTCGGGTAGGATGAGTGTTCGCGGATCGCAGAGTCCGCGCTGGGGTATTTGAAGGGGTGGGCGATGACTCGGTGTTTTTTCGGAAATTGATATTGGCCCAAAAAATGGGGTGGGCGATGGCTCGGGGATGGGCGATGACTCGGGATATTACGGTAGTTAAAAAAAGAAAAAAAAAACATTCTAGCTTAACGAGAAAATGGGGAGTTTTAGAATATCGGGCGCTACTTTACCGCGCGTTACGGACGGCAAAATAGCGAGGATTGCGGCGAAGAGTTTTAGAATAGCGTTTCTCTGAAGGGGACCCCCCCAAACGCAAGCATCTCGCGCTTAAAACGCCACCAATATGTCGCGGCAGCTTTTATTTGAAAGTTAGAACGGTTTATCTTGAAAATTAAACAAGCTTTTTGTCCAGAGTAACATTTTTGTAGTTTTTTTACACTCAATGCCGCATGTTTTGTTTCTGTCGCTGCCAAGCTGCTCTGTTGTACTTACGAAGCCCAGACGATCCACCACCCAGGCATGCTTACATGTCTGCCGCGATCGTAAGTACACGCGCCTCGATAGCTTTGAGATGTGAATCCAGCGATCCGTGACGTTTTCAATACGCGTCGACCATACCGACCGCGGTCGCCGAGTGCGACTCACGCAGTTCCCGAGAGGGCGACGGCGTCGAAGACGCAATCAACGGAGATGTCGTGGGCGCCGCCTTTTGCGGTACGCCGCCTTTTAAGGTACCCACGCTATTATCGAAAAATAATGGGCCCCAAAGCTCGAGTCCGAAGCTTGTTTTGGGTCTGCGCATGCACAGCAGCCACGAGATTATTCTAAAACTCCATAATGTTCACTTCTCGTTCAACGCGTACAATGCAAACAAAGAAGTACACTTACCAACTGCGTTGAGTTGCTCGTTCTGTTGCGTCGTCGGCCTTCCGCGCTCTTCTTGAACATAATCATCACAAGAGAAAACTTCACAGATAGATAAACTTGATTAAATTAGCACATTTCCATTTCTAAAGGCATTTCCATACCGCGAAACGGAAAAACAACCTAACGGTCGCAAAAATGGCGAAACCATGCCGGAAAAAGAAAAATACAAAGAACTGGTGTCGCTACCTATGGGGCGTCGAAGACGCGATCCTTAAAATATGAAACCGAAACCAGTAAAAGTTGCAATACTGAAACCGAAACTGACTAAATCGCGATAGAGGGGCGCCGTAAATAGATCTGTTCACATGATGCATCTTGTTGGCGAATCTTGTGTCGCGAAACTAGGTTTTGGGAAACAAATTCCCCGTCTGAACGCAACCGAAAAAGTGGCGCGCCTTCGAAAAAAGTGGCGCGTATTTCTCGCTTCTGGAGCAATTTTTCGCTGAAACCTCACCGACGCCCGTCAATCTCCCGAAGGAGAAACGCGGACGCTGCCAATGGCCGCTGGACTTCGCTATGACGTCTGACCTTCGAGGAGGAGCGAGCTTTTGGAGGAGTCTGATTTTTGGCCGATTCCGTATCCGAGCCGAAGCCGAAAGAAAACAAAACAAACATGTCGAGCGACAGACGGGCGGCGAGTCTTGGTCCTGCTCGGTTGCAGGTGTGTTAACGGCGCCTACAGTACGGATTGGGGGCGCGGTGCAGATTCGTCAACAGTCGCGGCGGGTGCAAGCACTGTATATAAACATGGTGACTGGGGATAACGTTCTTTATTAGCGGTGCAAAAATGTCCGAAATGCTTCGAGATCATCTCGCGGTTTTTCCCGGGTTTGGCAGAACTAGTAAACCCGTTGAGCCGAGTCTGACGAAATTCATTGAGTGGCATTAATAAAACAGGCTGTCTCTTCACACTGTGCGTACTTCATATCATTTTGATGCGAGACGCTCAATATTCCTGGTGCAGACAAGGTTTGGCGAAATTCTCGTGAGTCAATACGTCACAGGTTTCGCGCGTCAAACTCCACGTGTGAACAGGCCGATTTCGCGAAATCTTGGTTTCGCTAAACTGTGGCGCGTTGAAGACATACATCGTTTGAATAAGCCTTTAACAGTAAAAGAGGGTGAATACAGTTATTATTTTAAGCGCAGGAAATAAATCTGTATATCAGAACTAGCACCGACGCGCTATTTGCTTCGGGTGCAATGCAGTAGGGAGTAGATTTATTGATTTTTTTTTTATAACACTCGTTTCAATGTGTAATGAGTAAACACAAACGAATCGCTATTGATTGGGTAACGATAAACCTCACTTGAATTTGTAATGAGTAAACTCAAAAGAATTGATATTGATTGGGTAACGATAAACCTCACTTGAATTTGTAATGAGTAAACAGAAAAGAATCGCTATTGATTGGGTGACGATAAACCTCACTTGAATTTGTAATGAGTAAACTCAAAAGAATTCATATTGATTGGGTAACGATAAACCTCACTTGAATTTGTAATGAGTAAACTCAAAAGAATAGATATGGAGTGGGTAATGATAAAACTCATTTAACGATGAGTTTCTTATGAGTTTCATTTGACTCTATAAAAACACATTAGAAGCTCAATTGAAACTCATTGTTCATTTTTGTAAGGGAACTGCAATGTTCGTAGAGGCCAAGCGCCGTAGCACGAGTTTATCCGCATCAGCAAGAACAGAAACCGATCCCAAATAAAACAAACCCCCGTGCCAATAGCAATACCAGACTATTTACGGCACCGATCGGCAACAACACGAGTTGCTCGACCCGGCGAGTACGCTGCCCGGCTGCCAAAGCCCGTCTGCAACAATACGAGTTGCTTAGCGACGTTAGTGGCGAGCGTACCGCCCGGCGGACGCACCGCCCGACTCCGCAGAGTCCGCGAAAATATTTACAATTATTCACATATTTACACCCCGGATCGTTCTGCTGAGCGTCAAAAACTCATCGGTGCTACCGTCGATTCCCAACGAACACCTTGAGTGCCGTGGTTCACGATCTCGTCCAGTGACCGCATGGCGGTCACCTTAATCGGACACGCCATCATCCCGGGACGCTGTTCAACCTGTTGCACTGTCCGGTAGCACGATTGAACCGCTCCCGGACCCCGCGGCGTTTTCACCATTAACGTCGCTCTTACGGGGTTGCAACTCGATAGGTGGCCCTGAAAGGTTCCTAACGTTATTGTTGCGTGCGACGCTCACTGACTTTTGGCCGGAGTCAATCGCGGGTAAACGGAAAATACTAAATTCTAGTAGCCGAAAACCATGCTCACGCTAGTCCTCTGCCCCTTGATAGCGGGAAGGAAAGACGGAGTAAAAAGGAAATCGTTTTGACTCACTCAGTTTTCCCGGGGGGCCTTTGTTCCGGGGTCGCTTGGTCAACCTGATGGCTACTGGTCCGTCGACGCGGCGACGAAGGGCACCATCGGCGGTCTCCGCAACCTCGCTAGACTGGGACCGGTGTTGCAGGCACAGCGCATTTTCTCGCTCCGAGATACGCTTTTAGTTTGTGCGCTGACGGGGTGTCCACTCTGGGTGGGCCCCGCGAGCCGTCTCGAAGGCAAAAAGCTGCACTTGCTTCGTGTTGCGTCACCGTGCTTTGTTCGAGAACGGGGTTGACCTCGAAAAGCGCAGGTGCGCCTCCCCAGCGAAGTAGGCTGGCGTCGTCCCGAAAGGGAATGCCTCGGACGTATTCCGGGCGTTTAGTCACCTCCGTTTGAAAGCGAGCTCGGCTGAAAAGACACTGCATTGTGTCCGTGCGTGGCTGACGTGGCCACTAAGCCGTTGAGTGGCGTCGGGTGTCGGGCGTTCGCCTCTCCCTTTGTCCACCTGTTTGATCCTTGGCCGGAAATTGACCTGGTTCGCTATCTTAGCGAAAGGAGATGGATGCTGCTGTCTTTGCAGTCCACGGTAAGCCGCACGTTGGGGCGCCAGATGTGGGATTCGCTCTTTGGGGGGCTTAGCACTTATAAACACAGAAGGTTTCTCGGGTTCGGATAAAGACGTGCTTATTGACTGCAATGTCAGCACGCTTCGCTCTTAGACAATCAAAAGTCTGGGCGCTGGCTCAATTGCCAGTATCACCCGGTCGGTTTCCCGCGCTGCCGCATTAGACAGATTCACGGGAAGTCGGGGGCCCACAAAGAAAAACCGAGCTCCGTAGAGCCAGGGCCTCCGCCGACGAGAGCCCCCTGGCCAACCTTCGGGGCCAGCTTATGTAGCCTCGGAGAATGGACGCGCCCGGGGAGGCCACTAGCAGTCGCGTCCATTATAACTCTCAAGGGTGTGCCGAAGGCGCGTTCACCCAAAATGGGCAAGGGAGAGCCGGCCCCTTCGGGGAATTCGGCCTCGTGGTTCCTTGTATCCGGGAGGCCGACGCCATTGGTGACGACGGCTCCCACGGCCTGCTCGAAGCTAGGCCTGGATAGGGATAGAGGGAACCCCATGGTTCCCACAGTGTATTCCAGGCTAAAGCAAAATCGAACACAATGGACCTTTTTCTAGTAAGCTTCTGCGCATGCGTACACTCCCGCTGTCACCATTTTCGCAGGACACCGGTACGCGGTGCCCTGCAAAAATGGCGACAGTAACATTCTCAGCATCTATCTTCGCGCGTATTTAGTCTATTTTGACGCTTTGTTTTTTAGTATCGGTAGGGTACAAAAAGCACCGAAAACCGATAAAACGGCACGATGCCAATGTGTGTTGAAGGGCGGAGGCGTGTTGGGCTGCTCTTCTATTGTAATTCGCAAACAACTCCCCAGGCGGCACTCGTTACTCAAGAAAGGTCCATTCCCATGTACGTAACATCACACAGATACTCAACAGAAACACATGTACAATTTGAACAAAATGATTTATGCGGAACCAAAGGCTCACTTAGGGAAACACTCCTTAGCGGGTTTGAAGAACAAGCAAGTTTTTTTTTTAAATGATTAATATCACTGACATTCGTTGCATACCAATTCAACACGTGTATGGCGTTATCTTTCATAATATATGTTGCAGCACTATATTGTAGATGACATAGTAAAAGGGGGATTTCACCCGCGTACTGATAAAGGATACAATTTTGTATACAATTTTACACATCGTTCGCATAAATGTTAAATAATAGAGGCGACAGAAAGCACTCTGTGATACTCCTGCTCTCAACCAAGCTCTATACCGTTTTCTTACACAGAACAAGAATTTCTGAGACCGGTTCGTTAAAAAGTTAGCAAGCACTAAAAGTAATGCGCCTCTGAAACCATAACGATTCAATTTTTGTAGCAGCCTTTTATAACTAACCCGGCCGAACGCCTTGAAGACATCAAGAAACAGCACACACAAAATTGAATTACTGTCAGAATTGTTGTACTTTGGATAGCTCTTCCAGCAGAGGTTGTTTGCCGCGAACCTTGACAAACCCGTATTGACAAAATGACATAAAGTTATGATTCTAAAAAAAAAAAACAAAAAAACGAGGTAAAACAATGAACAGGTGCTTCTTGTTCATTTTTTAGACAAGAAAGGCAAGATTGATACCGGATGATAACTTTCGAAATTCCATTTAGTCCCACCTTTAAACACAGGTTTAACTATTGCAGTCTTCGTGTTATTAAGTAAGTCGCCAAAAGTAAAAACTTCGTTTAAAGTAATGAGCAGTGATGATGTGATATTGTGAGTGTATGCTCACATTATGGAGGATGTATTATTTTGACGGATAAAATGATGACGTAGATGTTAGTAGAAGAGGGAAGGAAAGAGAAGAAGACGACGTAAAAAAGGGCACGGCAGAGTCTTTGCGGGACAGCCAGCGACCGGCAGCCAGGACTGGGCGCTGGAGAGACGCCTTAAACCAGGACCGGCTGCCAGGTTGTAGGCAAGAACCTACACCGAATTCACAACACTCGACCAAGACCCAATTTTTATAGAAACGTCATCGGCGTGTCAAACGTTCAATCGGTTCAAGACCAAAAGAAGGCAAGGACGCCCACACCCCCACGCTGCGCCGTGATTGAGCTCCTATCCTCAGATCCGCACGACGAAACCTAAAGGTCGTCTTAGTGACGCCAACACTGCTGCAAGTCTGAATATTCAAACTGATTCGTACTTTTGTAAATATGTTGATTTCTAGTTTATTTATTTTTATAATACAAACAGTCGATTTCCTAGGTCTCGTGTTTGAGTTTTATTTCATCTTCTCTAGAGTTTCGAACCTTCTCATTACAAGCATCGCATTTCATATGGTGTCAAAATTTCTCCCCAGCTCATTCATACCAATGTTGTCTTTACTGGCCGGTTTGATGAAACTCAAGCCAGACATTAAAGAATACAAATCCTGCCTGTCCAAGCGCGGAAGGAAAGACGGCGAAGCTACACTCTTAGAAAAAAGGGTCAGTATAGTCCTCCCTAAAGGGAGGAACGCTCTTGACACATATGTTCCTTCAGAAAGGGAGAAACTTTCGTCCCTTAAGCAGGGGAGGAAAAGTTCCTCCGTCGACTGCATCTCATTATGGCGGCCACGAATCGAGCAAATCGAGCTCGGTAAGGCTTAACGAGAACACTAAGTCTATTGCACGAAGCGAGAGGAGCAGGAAATAAAAACGTAACACGAGCTTTCCGCGAACTGTATTTATTTCCGAAGTTTCGTTACCCCTGCAAGTAAAGAAACTTACGTTTCGAAAGCATGCAGTCACTCAGTCTTCTCATCGTCAGCACTGCGATGTTCAACGGAGACAACCGGCACTCAGTTCGCGCACTTTATGTCCTACCTTTGCTATTCCTCGAGCCACAATTCCTTCGTCAACCGTTGCGTCAACCGCACATCACGGAGGAGTGAAAAACATTCGCCCGCAAAACCAAAAGCCGCTCTCAAAAAAAAGCAAATCCGAAGTAACCTCTTGGCTTATCTCAGCACGGTAACACGAAATTATGGCGTAGCCGCGTAGCGTAAAAGGATGTTAAATCGCTTGCCACCAGATGGCAGGGTCAAGCAGAGTAATCGCACGTAGCTAGGCTAGGTGGCGCTAGGTACCGCCCAATTCATGTTTTACAAAAAAATATTTTTATTTTCTTACGCCACAATTGCGTTTCCTTTCCTACGGAATCTTTAACACATGTAGACACGTTGCGCACACTACAAACATCAGGTCAACATATATTGAACGCTTACACAGGCATCGCACATACAAACATCAATACAACAGCACACTATCCCGATCACTACTACCGAGCCCTGCGTTTCCGTCTTTTATAGTGGTCGTTTTGAACGTACGGAATTTTTCGGTGACTCCCTAAGCAAAAAAAAATATTCCGAACATGTTCATTTTTTTCCAGCAATGTCATACATCTGGGGCTATTTTTAATGGCTCAAGGGATGAATCTCTTATTAAAAAGAATACGCTCGATCATGCCATAATTATTTGAAAGCCAATAAATCGAGCCGCTCCAATGTGGTTCCAAGCCATGAGTTTGTTTTCCCGCACGGCCCTTCGTAGCCAGTATTTATATTGTGGTGTTCGTTTTTCTATTTGTGCTGTTCGCGCAAAGCTGCAACTGCCGTCTTGAATTAATCTCTCTAGAGCGGATATCCACTCAGCTGGAAGTGATGCTTCACGGGCACAGAAATCGCTTTTCGATCAACTTGAATGCAGTCAAAGCCGCGACTTGCGACAACTGTCAAGTGTACGGAGCTGCGTCGTTGCGAGCTCGAAAACTTCTAGCGCTCATCCCAGCGCGCCACTTAGAGGGCAGTTTCTACAGGAACCGTAATATATTTAAACAGTAAATTAAAGGATAGCGTTTTTTGTTTTTTTTCGATTTTGCCTGTCTTTTTTTTTATGCTAAACTTCCATTATAAATATACGTACTTTCCGTCATACTTTCGTAGTGTTGTCTTTTCCCCAGAGCGCAATCGCTCTCGGGGACCGAGTCACATTGGCCACTGTACGATAGGAGCTTACCGTTCAGACCAGCGTTCCAACATGACTATCCACACGTCGATCGACTGCACCTAATCCCTCAAGTGGTTTTAAACTCTTTAATGTAAAGCGGAATGTCATCCTGCGACACCCCGGCCCCTCCGATAACGGCCCGACCAGCGGCATCAATGCCCGACAGTTTACGTCATCTCATCTTGTTGTTACAGCACTGATACGCGAACACACGGTCACATCGGCGATAATTCCAGTCTTCTGTTCACAACCCACAACACTGCCATCACAATGTCGCTGACACGAAGAAATACAGAACCACGTTGACGATGTTGCTGACACGCAGAAGAATCACGTTGAACGCCGGTTGGCACTCGGCACGGGACGACGGAACCGAACTCAGCGCGGAAGGCACCCAGGCAGCCGGCAGGAAAACCTGCCTTCCTTGGACGCAGTTCCCGCGATTTCCATAACGTCGAAAACGTCGACACAGTTCCTCGTGGTTTCGCTGCTGTAGCAGGCTCTAGTTCCGCATGTGTCCCGCAAATTGGAGACGGCCGTCCACTGTGGCCGTCTTACCCAGTGTATGTAGCGCTGCTGGCACTGCTCCGGAACTTCGCTGTTTCTAGCGGCTTCGTTAGCTCGTTTGATAAAATTAGTGGTAAAAACGTCAATGCAACCGAAATGTTCTGCACGTTTGGACTAGAAGACGGAATTACAGGCGGCCTTCGCTGCCGCTGAAGCTCAATCAACTCAACATTAATTTATTAAACAACGTGCGCGATGTGTTTGAAAAACGAAACCGAAAGAAGATGGGTCGGGAGGGCGAAAGCTTTCTCCGGTCTGCCTGGAGGAGGAAAACGTCTCGGAGAATAATAAGGACTTTAATTTTCCTTTCATCGGTCTGGGTTTGTTTATATGTGTTTTGGTAAACAAAAATAAAAAAAAAACATTAAAAAAAAAAAACAAAAAAAAAAACACTTTTCTGGGGATCGAACCGTTGACCACTTGGTCAGTAGCGCGATGTTCTACCCCTGCGCCAACTGAACAAGGAGGAACTCGCCCTCCTCCTTTCATCTGAACTGCCGTTCCTCCCTTCTCTGGGCAACCTGTCCGCAACAAGGAGGAACAGTCGCTTTTGCTACCTTTCTCCTCCTTTTTTTCTTAGAGTGTACGCTTACTGTAATGTTAGGGTTTCTTCTTCGTGATCGTTGACAACTTCAGAAAACAAAGCGAAATTTGTATCGAGGTTGTTTGGAAGGGATAATACATTGCGTCGAAAACAAGCCGTTAATTCGGAAGTTGCCATAACAGGGATCCCACGGAGTTTGTGTATAAGGTTCTATGTCCTATGTCTTGAAAAAGTCATGAAAGGATTTACGAAATGTATTAATTTAATGTTTTCTTAACACAGCATATCGTTGGCATGACTTTTGGTGTTTGTAAATATATGCCTTAGCTGCTTCTTTTTCAGGTTATCCCTGCAGCGACCTTATGTCACCTTCTTTTGCTAAACTGTTGCTAAAATGCCAGCAGTCAACCACGGCTGAGCCTGTTTTTCTTCCTAACTCTCACCTCTTTTATGTAACCGAATTAAAAAAAAGAACTTCAGTAGACTTGTCGTAAAGATCGAATTTATTTGACGAGGTAGCAATATCTTCCCAGCGGTGCTGCCCAATGAGCGCGTAGCGTTTTCGATCTACTATACTGATTTTTCGCCGTGGTTGGGAGGGCTCCGGCAGACCCTCCTCAAAGGCACAACGACACGCAACAGAGAAATGGTCCGCAAGTTTCTGGCCAAACACGGCTGATATCATAGAAGTGCCAGGCGCCCTCATTTTCAAATTATCTTTAGGGGATGGTGCCAACCTGTCTAAAAGTGCTCCTCTCTTGTGTCCGAGCCGATCAGGCAGTCGATTCTAAATTCCGCAAGAAATTTTAAGTAATCCACCACATGTGTTTTAGAAATACTCAGCGTGTCCATTTCAACATCTCCCCGTAAGGCATAAACAGCGTTCAGCGCCCTAGATTCTCGATCGCCTTTTCGATCTCCCAAACAATGACAATGCTTTCGGATGGGATTCGGTAGAGGACAAGAACAATGAAACTGCATTGAGAGTTTGCTACCTTTGGACCTAAATGTTCAAATGCCTGCAACGTGAGATCATGGCGTGCGGTGCGCCACATATGTTTTTTTTTATGTGGCCGTAACGCCTCCTCTGCTGCTATGTCGCGTGAAAAAAAAAAAAAATGACACAGACTAGCGAGATAGTGCACTCTAAGAAAAAACGGGTATAGTCGGGTGTATCAGCAGCACATGCACCCCTTTCCTGAAAGATGCACCCTCAGTTGCCCAGCCAGTGTATTTGTGCACCGACAATGAGCATCCTCCTCTCCCTTAAAAACCTCTAGGTGTATCAATGCACCGCCACGCTAACCACGCGCCCCGACCAGCGTGTGCTTGGATGCCCTCTTGGGGGTCACTTTTGGGTTGGTCAGTTTCTTAGGAAGTATGGAACTGTTTTGTTCACTCGGTATTGACAGTAGAGTAGACGCTATGCTTGTTTTAGGCCAATCGGGTCTCCGGGTAGGATCATGTGACTACAGTCTCCAAGCTAAAGATAAGGCAGAGCACGGCACCTGCCTGAAGGCCAAGGCCACGGGTAGCATCCACTGCACTATTAACTTTGGGTCGAACTTTTAAGAGGATATAGGGGACAAATCCTCTAGCTGCGTTCATTGTTGGGATAACCCTGAAGATAAGCCTTCGCGAGGGCGACCACTTTTGGCCTTGAAGGAGCTGCTGTTTTCGTATACTCCTCTCTTTTCTTTCTCTCCCTAAGCTGAAAGCGTGGAACAGGCTACGCAGTCGTCGGACCGATGAACCGGAGGCTTATTTTATGCCTTGAGTCCGCTGTCTGGGCGCGGGTAAAGGCAGGAGCGTGATCATGTGGCAAAGGTTTCACGGGTGACGTAGTAGCTCTTTCCGATCCGGAAACGTCTGATTCCCGGCCTAGTTTCTTGTGTGCTGTGCTGCGACTAGCGGGGCTGCCAGAGATTTCGTCCGTGACAACGTATTCGAGTGTACCAAGGCTTCCAGTGTTTAAAAAGTCCAACGTACATCGGCAACAAGCGATTTCTTCAAAAAAGCCCAAGGAATTCATGTGATGCGTTTAGTGTTCGGTTTGGCAAATTACTTCTTCTGCCACATCGTGTTGAATCTTCACAGACCCCTTTCTTTCCGTGTTTCTGTATGTGTGGTTCTGCAGTGCCCGTGTCAACATCTATCTCGGATTACATATGTCAAGTCCGATATTTTCATCGTAAGTGCGCTGCAACCTACTCCTTTGCAGCAATTGACCGTTCCGTTCCTGATTACGTCTGAAATTAGGCAGTGTCTATTTCCTAGCAGCCGGGAGAATAATTTCCCCGAAATTCTATCGGCAGTCGCCTGCCATTAGCTGTCTACAATCATGTGATAACTGCAGGTGACTTTCTTATTCTCCCGACGTTTTGTGAACACGCGTTTCATGGACACCTTTTCGTTGATACACGTTTTCTAGACACGTTTCGTCGACACTAACGTTTCACCGTCACTCGTTACGCGAAATACACGCTGTAGGGACATTTCGTCGTGCGTGTGTCTCTGAGGCGCGTGCTCACCGACCCAGCCCACCCGTTCACGTCGCTTCGTGGCGACAGAATTCGGCGGCTCATTAAAAAAAAATGTTCACCCTACCTGTGATACCCGTATATATCACTTCGCGCACATAACCTGGGGCGGCTCATTACAAAAAAAAAAAAAAAAGAAGATGTTTATAGAGGAAAGCTAACCTGAGCTGTCGATGACACGTCGTTCGTTGAAGTGATTATATCGCCAATGAGCGACGACTGCCGACACGATTTCGGGTAAATAATTCTGCCGGCTGCTGAGAGAATAGCCACTACCTAAGAATCACCCCGGTTCTTGTTCGCTCAGTAACCTCCTCAGTTGTGTAACAGCTTCGTTGTACATCTTCACTGATCGCTTGCACGTTTGTACTTGTTTACGGAATAGGCTGTCTAATAAACTTATAGGAGATTTGAAAACAATTCGTTGTGTCTGTTTACCTGCCTTTTTGCAACCACCTGGGCGCGTACATTTTTTACAGGTTTCCTTGAGGTGGGTGCACAAAGAGGTGTAATGGTACATCATTCAATGAGGTCTATATATGTTCCATATGAGCGGGGTGGGTGTAAAAACGGTGTAATAGTAAACCCTGTTGGCGGGTGTATCTCCGTTCCGTATGAGCGGGGTGGGTGTAAACAACGGTGTAATAGCAAACCCTGTTGGTGGGTGTAGAGAAGGGAATACTTGTACACCTTAAATTGGGGTGTACTTGCACACCGAAACGACAGTGAGGGTGTAAGACAGGAGTAGTGACACACCCCAGTATGGGGTGTATCTGTGCACCCCCGAATGCTGAAGGTGTATAAAAGGGTGCACGTATGCACCCCTAATGTGGGTGTATATATGCACCTCGTTTTGGAGGTGTACTTGTACACCTTTATGGGTGTAGTATATGTGGCAGCACTTACACCCCCTGTGGGTGTACCCACTACACCCTTTTTTTTTAGAGTGTGACATTCAATTGTTCCTTCGTGAGCGCATCTCTAACAGTACAAAACATTGACGTTGATGATGGCATCTTTCATCACAAAGCAGAACTGGTTCAAATATTTGTTTTTGCTTAATTTTGCGAATATTTGCGTGTACAACAGTAAATATGTGACGCGGTCCTGAAGTGCAAAGTTACACTTGAGGTTCAAAAACTCCAATAGTAAGAGTAATAATAAAAAAAAATTAATAGTAATAGTAATGGTGATAATTTTTTTGTGCCCCCAAAGATCAGCAGGTCTTCACTATGATGCACAGAAAGGATACATGCAAAAGTAAAAGAACAACAACAAAACAAACAAGAAAAAGTTGAGAAAACAAACATACACTATTTTTACAAACTGGCGAGAAGTCCTTCCAATGGCTTCTTGAAAATGTTAAAACCGCTAAACAAGTGTATTCTTAAGTTTTCCAGGCGACTGTATGTGCGTTAAAAAGGACGGAAAATACATTTTATAAACATAAAACTGCCGAAAAGTTCTAGTCGAACGAAATGGGGCAATGAATATTCACGTCAGCTAAAAGCATACTATTCTCTAGAGTCTTATTTACTAGCTGGTACAAAAACCTTAGATTACGCTCTGCTCGTATATTATACGAGGTCCCCGGAAATGCTTTATCAAGAAGGAACGTACAGTCAAAATAAGTACGACGTCTGAAAGAGCAGACGTAAACAATTCAAATGAGCTTTTTCTGCAGAACTTCAATAATTGTTGTCTGAGATCGAGATAATAAATTCGAAACAACGGAGCAGAGTTCGAACCTTGATTTATTAAGGCACAGTATAAATGAACGATTGACGCTGTGCTCTAGAATTGCCACATAATGCCTGATATAATACCCAACATTCTTGTCAAATTGCCAATAATAAAATACACGTGAGTAGCAAACGACAGCGCGCTATCTGTTCACACGCCAAGGTTTTTTTTTTACCTGATACAAGGTTGACTATGCTTCGTTTCACCTTATGTCCGAGCGCCTCCGATATTATGAGCCGAAGGGTCAATCAAACAGCGTAAAAAGCGCAACGTCATGGCGTGCTCTTTGCGCTTGATAGGACTAGCCGGCGGAGGAGCACGCACAAAAAAACGGCGAATACCGGCTGGTCCTATCGAGTGCAGAGAGAACGCCATGACGTGTGCCTTTTTCACTGTTTGATTAGCTTTCGGCTCATAAAATCGGCCGCGCTCGGACCGAAGCTGAAACAAGCATAGCGTTTCTACTAGAAAGTAGTCGTATTTTAATAGATAATGACATATTCATTGGTTTTTGACGAATTTAATGATAACACGCTGGCTGAACACTATTTGCCTATTCGAGATTCCTTTTACTGAAGAACATCGCAGTATAATAGAACACATATTCATAAAAAAAACCTAAATGATATACAAACATCAATAGCTGCGCGTTTTGTACATGCAAAGTTAAGTTATAGACAAATATTAAAAATAAGAGAAGATACAGAAGGAATCCTTGGGGGACACCGGAAGTTAAAAACAAATGTTTGAACAACTGCCATCTATGCGAACTGTTTGGGAGATAGGAAACTTTGAAACCAGGTTACACAAGTTTGGACAAAAAACGTACAACATTAAGTTGTGCAATGACAGCGTGTGGTTTACTTTGTCAAAAGCTTTCGACATATTAATTCGGAAATAATATACTTGCCCTCTATTTCTAACAACAAAGGTGAGTAGTTCAAAAAGGAGGACAAGTTTGTTTCAACCGATTGCCTCTTTAAACCATAGAGTTATTATAATGAACGCTAGAGGTTCAACTGGCGCTAGTGTGCTGCTGCAACTTGAAGCAGACAGCAACCAGTGGGAAATTGACTGCCGGTAATGCACTTCTATGGAAAAAAGCGAGTGCATTTTCTCGCTGCGTTCGATTATAAGAGCAAATATCACGAATAATTCGTACCTACCAGGCACATTGGAACATTTCTCAGTCACGCAGGCGAAATAATTGGTCAGTTAGGGCGTTTTTATTTGAAATTCGTGGCATAAAAAACTGTGCTAAAACCGCTTCGTACATGTATTTATGTGCACTGTCAGACACTGTTAGCGCGAACACGGCGTCGGCGCTTTCCACCATGGGGGATATACGTGCCAAACGAACGAAGGACATGTGAAAAACCGAGACGGCAAGAACTACGCAGTAACACTGCATAAGTAATTCCTTGTGCATGCAGGCGATCAAAATAAATTGAAAGCCACGTAATATAGTCCGATTTGCAATAAATAAGTACTGTATTCTTTCTGCTGATGAATATGTGCAAAGATGCATGTTCTGGGTTCAAATCATCACCCGCACGCTCCAAATCTTTGCAAATAGGGAGAAGCCAGGAAGCAGGTGCCCGATAAAAACTGCCCGACATAGGAAATAATAAAAAGGCACGCCCTTCGTAGTCCACGTACTTTTTTCCTTACATTCACATGTTTTTTAACCGTCGTAAAGACACACGAAGGAGTCATTTTCATAGAGTGACAGGACGGGCATATTAGCAATATATAAGCGCCACTGCAATGCTAGCGAACCTTGAACACACTCTACATTATTTTCGATCGTTAGTTTGCTTAGAATCGTCGCTCGTTTTTACATACCTGCTGCCATGGAACATAGGTTTGGGCCTGAAATATAGCGATGCTTAACATCGTTCACTGGGAAAGAAAAATGCTGTAATTAAAGCAATTACACTTTTACAATATTAATAAATGTACATAATATCCGGTACAATTGAAATAATAAAAGTTATTTATGTTATTTTCTGGCGAAGAGACAAAATGCAAGCTCGTTTTCCCATAGGAATGCACAGGAGCACCGCAAAAGTAGACTGGTTGCTGTCTGCTTCAATTTGCCTCCCGGAAGTCGCAGAGACACTAGCGCCAGTTGAACCTCTAGCGTACATTATAATAACTCTATGCTTTAAACCTTCGTGCCGGCAACTTACGAAGTTTTGGCGGAAATCAAACAAAATTCTGGTATGAATAACACGCTCAAACAATTTAGAAAACCCAAAAAGTAAATAAAGTTGAAGGTTAATTAGTCCCTTTCTCGGTTTCCTTTATTTTAGTTCTTCCCGGGATTCAAAACACGGGATGCATTTCAAGAAGTTATTCCTTTTCTATCACCTTTGTTTGGCCATCCATGCGTGCACGGCGCACGCCGGACATGCTTCTAATACATATCTAGCTTAAAGTACTTTCCGAACATTCAAACAGTACCATTGCTCCTCCAAGTTTAACAAAAAAAAAAAATACTCGGGCACTCTGGCTTTATGCTTGTGTAATTAAAAGCTACCATACTTGTGTAATTAAGAAAGCTGTTCTGAAGAAGTGAAAATTTCGAAAGAAAACGAACTATATGTAGTGCGTTTTGCACGTTTCTACAGTTCTTATTACGAACTGTGGGCAAGCTCCGAGACTGGCTCTCGGAGAATGACGCAACGTACTGGTTCGACAACACGTGGACATTTATTGACCGTTATCGGCGGCGCCGCGATCCCAAGAACCCCCGCGCATACGCTTCGACGGCTTTTTGTTAGGGACGGAGCCTGCTGGCGTGGTCGATGGCAATTGGACCCCTCGCGGTGGAAATGACTACGGACGATATGACATGCGGGCCATCTGGGCCAACAATTTGGATCCCCAGGTTGCCCACCACTCGTGTCTACCCCTGGTGGCTGCGGTGGCCGTGCTAAGTCGCCATGTAGTGATATTGTTCATGCTGCCCGTTCGGATGTTAGAAAAAGAACAGTCAGAACAATCGTAAAGCTCGCGAAGCTCGGCGGCGGCTCGTTAAGGTACAACTAAAAGTGCTAGGTTGTACGTACACCGTATATTTCAGGTAAACTTTAAAGCACACCTACTGACGCAATCTGCATATATAGATGACTGTAGCCAAGTGTATGAGCGATTAGTATTTTGACGCCCACCAATCCTTTTTAGGAAACTCCAACAATTGTTTTAAACAATATTGAAACTGGCTATTTGGGCATAATTTCATTAAACTTGTGCATAAACTTCATCAAATTGATATCTGGTTTAATTTATAAACTTATTGTAGCAGTTCTTTTCCTATTTAATTCCTCATCTGTGCGGGATAGGTTGCTGTAACAACGGTATTTAAGAACGACCCCCTCCTTAAAATGAGGTATGTATTCGTAAAGCAAACACTGCGCGTACGACAGCACGGAATGACTTCGCAATGCAACATCCCTTTTCGAAGTAAGTAGGTTTATTGGTTAGGTTGTAAATGCGGATAAGAACATTCTCGTTGCCGAAATCTATTTGTGTTCTTGCTGTAATAACTCCAGGAACAGTATTGCACGTGGCGTCTCCGCACAGTTATTGCCGTTCGTCACCCAGATAACGTTTTCCCTTTGTGAAGAAATCAAAGTGGACTGGGAGCATAGAAGGAACCCCATGCCGTTTCTTAAATTGCACGTTGGCTTTACAACTTGATGTATTCTTCACTTAGGTCCAATGTGTAATTCTTGAAATTCAGTCAACAACTATTCTCCTCTAAAACATAAAGTCCAATAATGAATTCCTCAAAT